>NC_080683.1:69109611-70309611 GCF_030445035.2 Dasypus novemcinctus | reverse complement strand
ATAGTTGTAAGTCAAAGAAAATCAATTAAAGCAAAAAAGTAAATGTGTTCAATATACTTAAAAATACAAAGGCAAGCTATTTAAAGTTAAATAAATCATGTAGTAAAGAAAAGGGGCAGAGAAGAATAAAACACTAAATTTTATCATTGCTTATTTCAGTGAGCTAATAGAGGCAGTCTTTAAAAGAGATATGTGGTTAATGTATAATGAAATAACTATATAAGTAATAAGGAACAAAACACCTTTGTAAATATTAAGAATATCACTAAGAAAATAGACTAGAGAATGGAGGAATTTTACAAAGTTATAAAAAGATGTGCTTACATTACCATTCAGAAAAGCCTCAGTCTCTGAAGACTTGAACAGACTTTCTGGGAAGAGATATTTCACATGTGTTCCTTTGGTTCACTACTCAAGAGAAAGTACATCCTATTGTCAGACATGGGTGAACTCAGGAGCCTTTGTCTGCCCAATGTCTATCCATTTCTTATTGCTTCAATTCTGAATTCTTTTGCTATAATAAACATCACCCATAAGTGTAGTTGTATTCCATGAATCTTTCTTGCAAATTATTGAAGTTACAGGTGTTTTTTTAGATTTATTTACTTTTTAAAAAAATGTATTTATTCCCCCTCCACCCCCAGATGGTTCTTTCATCTATCTGCTCACTGTTTCCTTACCTTCTCCAGGAGGCACTGGGAACCAAGCCCAGAACCTCCCACATGGGAGGCAAGTGAATGCCCAATGGCCTGAGCCACATCTGCTCCCTGCGGGCTGTGACATCTTTGTGGCATATGCTCATTTAGACAACTGCTCATTGTGGTGGTCTGGCATCTAGCTTGTTGCAGTGGGTGCAGTATCTGCTCATCTTCTTTAGGAGGCATCAGGACCCAAACCTGGGACCTTCCATGGGGTAGGCAGTGCACAACAGGTTGAGCCACATCCACTTCCCCTATAGGTGGTTTTGAAACCCCCAAAACAAGAAATCTGAAATGCTTAAATAAAGCCACTTTTTGTCTTTATTTTCCTTTAAAAAATTAGATCTCTTTTTTTTTGACAATTTAGATTAGATATTTTAATGTCTTTTATTTTACTTTTTATTAGAGAAGTTGTAGAATATACAGAGTTCCCATATTTACTCCACCTATTATTAACACTGTATTAGTTTAGTAACTTTGTTAGAAATGATGAAACAATATTATTATAATTTTACTATTAACTATGGTCCATAATTTACAATAGGGTTCACTGTGTTATACAGTCCTGTGTTTTTTAAAAAATGTTTCATTCTAATACAATATACAACCAAAAATTTCCCCTTTTAACCACATTCAAATATATAATTCAGTGCTGTTAATTACATTTGCAATGTTGTTCTACCATCACCACCATCCATTACCAAAGCTTTTATGTCAGCCCAGTTAGAACCTTTTTTATTGCTACCATTTAAAATTATTTCTTAATTAGATCTTCTCGTTCACTTAGTTGCTCTGAAAGAAAAATATGGTTTCCTATTTATTATATTGAGAATTTATTTTATTTCAATAATTATATTTTCTATTTTTGATTCCTTGATTTAGTTTTTTTACAAAATTAGATGTTCTTTTGCAAAATTGTCTCTTCTTGATTCATAGACATCTGTTCTTATTCCATAACTACCATTCTTGCTACATAGATTTGATTGTGATTTATTTCTGCATAGACAACGTATATGATTATTTAAAATTCTTTTTCAGATTGTGCTATTATCTTTTCCACAAGAATAAGTTCTTTTGTTGAAAGTGTTCTTGATTTTTCATTGTTTTGGCCTTCCTCTGATTGTTCTATTATCTTCTAGTGAAAAATATCTGTGTATTTTTATTTTTTCACAATTTTTTGTCTATGATTTCACAGTTGTCTGACATGGAATGAAGTGATAATCTTGGAGCCAGGCCATCTCTGGCTTTTTAGTGTGGCACTCTTTCACCCTTGGCTTTGGAAAGAAGTGGGGAAGAAATAGTGGTAAGGATTTGTGATTCCAGTTCCCAGGATTGCGTGACTTGAGACACCAATGTCATGCACTCAGCACAGTCTCAGAAACCAGAATATTAGAGGAGAATTGGCCCTTACTTACAGCTGTATTTTCCTTAATACTTACAATTCTCATCCATGGAAATTTTCTTTTTATTTGTTTTATTTTAATGCTTTACAGGAGATCTATGCAATATATACTAATTTACTTATTTTTACTTTTTCTGTCATTGTTATGGTTTTCATTTAAGAGGGAACATTTCAGAGCTTTTGCAGTCTAATATCCTCTTCTGGAATTTGTTATTTTAAGAGAAAATTCATTCAAAATAGAAAATTAAGTATTGAGGTTATTGATTGAATCATGTCCTCTAAAAGATATGTTAAAGTCTTGATCCCCAGTTCTCAGAATGTGACCTTATTTGGAAATAGCCTCATTATAGATGTAGTTAGGCAAGTTAAAATGAGATCATAGTGGGTTTGGATGGACCCTTAATCTAATGTGAATGGTGTCCTAAGAAGAGGAAATATGGACACAGACAGAGAGTGGGGAGAATAACTTGTAATGAGTGAGGCAGAGAGCCCCACGATCAATGGCAAGCCACTGCCAGAAGTGAGTAGAGGGGCATGGAACAGAAGCTTCCCTTCAAAATGGGAGAAGCTGTGCTGACATCTTGATTTCAGATTTCCAGCCTCCAGATCCATGAAACAATAAATGTCTGCTCTTTTCAGCCACCTAGTTTTTGCTACATGATGCAGTAGCACAGGGAATTAAGACAAGGCTTCTTCTAGATGAAGCACTATTTTAGTGGAAAAATAAAACAGACAAAAATTCTTGTCCTCATAATACTTACAATTTAATAAACATAAAGGCTGCTTTAAGTATGTTCCTGAGGATTCCTTTAACATCCTCCCTCTTCGACTGGTAATCTGTCTTTTTCCTTTAATGAAATTACACCTTTTGTATACTTCTGCTAAAAGTCTCATTTTTATCCACATTAATTCCTTTGAGTAAAATATTTGAATGCTATTTCTTAAAAACTGTAAAATATTTTCAGAGTCTACTTACATTATTATAGCTTATAGTTAATTACACAATGAAAGGTTATAGTTAAACAAAAGTCATAGTTAATTAACAATGAAAGGTAAATAGGGGTTTTAGTGGAAAGAAAATTTCATCAAAGTGGTCCCAGTATGGGCCTAATCCTGGGCTGGTATGTTTGGGATTCCTGGGCAATGGAGTTCGTGCAGCCTGTGTATTTGGTGAGAGGGAAGATGAGAAGATCACAGACACTTTGCCGGTGGGATAAAGATGTGGATATCTTATAGAACATACCATAGTTTTGTTTTGTCTTTTACCTGCTTTCTGTTTTTCCTCCAAAACATATTATGAGTTTCATTGATTACTTTATTCAAGAAATGTTTGTTAAGAACCTACTATGCACCAGGAACTCAGATTACATCAGTGAAGAGACTAGGCCAAACTCCCTGTTCATATGGTGCTTACCTACCAGGTGGAGAAAGTCAATAAGTTTTTTAAAAAACTGTAATAATAAGTAATGCCTATAGTGTAGTACAAGGTTACATAACACATGCTAAGGGGAAAAAATTAAGTAGAACAAAGTTCAAGATGGCTGGAGTAGCAGATTTACAATTTTAATTATTGATTTGTGTGGACTCCTTTGAGAAAGCAAAAGTGGAGCCGAATAACTAAAGAAGGAAAAAGAGTTAGCTATGTTGATAAATCTAGGAAAAGAATGTTCCAGGAAGAAAAAACAACCATTGCAATGTCTTACAGTAGGAGAATGCCTGATATGCCGAGGAACACCAAGGAAATAAAAAGACCGGAATTGCATGGCTCCCAAAAACAGATCATATCTTCTATATCTTTTTTTTTTTAGATTTATTTTATTTATTTATTTCTCTCCCCTTTACTCCCTACCACTGTTGTCTGTTCTCTATGTCTTTTTGCTGGGGGCGGCTCTCCTTATGGGGTGCACTCTTTGCGCGTGGGGCTCCCCTACATGGGGGACACCCCTGCGTGGCAGGGCAGTCCTTGCGTGCATCAGCACTGCAAATGGGACAGCTGCACACGGGTCAAGGAGGCCCGGGGTTTGAACCGCGGACCTGCCATGTGGTAGACGGCCGCCCTAACCACTGGGCCAAGTCCACCACCCGTATCTTTTATATCTTTTGTCCTCTGTCAAGTACCAGGGTTGGCATATTATATAGATAATGGAATGAATAATGAAAGAAAGAATGAAAATAAAGAGTGTAGGTTTTTTTCAACAGAATTTTTCACACATATTTCAAGTGTAACAGTGAAATGCCCTTTTGGCAAGTAGGATCTCATGGATGAAACATTGTATTTTAAAAGGAAAATTTACTTTATAGCTTAAAATGCAAGTCTTATTATAAAGCAAATCTTGAGAAGAGTAAAGCTAGAGTTTGGAGTATGAAGTCGTGAATGAAAGGTGCAAGATTATATCAGTCTTAGAAATCAATATATTTCTATATTTTATTTAGTTGCATTGTACCAGAAAAGCATCAAATCTTACAGACAATTAGTTGCAAATAGGAGCCTTTTTTTCTCTAAATAGCTCATCTTAAAATTCCCTGATACCTTTTTAATTAACCTCAACTGAAAACTTGCAATAGAAAGAGTGTAGTGTTTTTGTTTTGTAGTTTATAACAACCATTCCTATTTCAGGGTTGGGATGTATTTAATGTACTGGTGATGACTGATTAAAGATTTTCCAGCCAATTTATCTTTTTATTTTAGCAAAAATTATATTTAAAACATATCACATAATATTATGGGAATTAAACGAGGCCGTTTTGTAAAACAGCAACTATCTCAGGGTCCATATATATCAGAATGTCACCAAAAATTTAAAAATTTTCAAAGTAATTTTTTATTTTACAGTTTAAATCTAAAATTCAAATTTAATTTTTCTCTATTATTGAGATAATTTGACAACATAAACTTTCCTTTTTATTTCTGACATTAAGATATTCTGATAAATAGCATGGCAACATTGCCATTTTTTATACAAAAATTTGTAAGATACAAACTTTAATTCAATGGAATGATTTTATGAATGAAACAATAAATCAATATTTAAGTATATATTTAAATAATTAGTATTTGGGAGATATTTATCCTATATGAGCTCTAGATCAGCAAACATATAAACATTATTTATTAGGAAAATTTACCTAAAGCAGATAAATGCCTGCTGACTGCATATCAGAGGTCACAAACAACAGCCTTTGGGGCAAATCTGGCCCATTGCTGGTCTTTATAAATAAAATTTTATTGGAGCACAGTCACCCAAGTTCATTTAGTTACTGTATATGGCTGTTTAGGCACTAAAATCACAGAATTGAGCATTGACAATAGAGACCACATGGTCTAAAATTTGAAAATACTTGCTATTTGGCCTTTTACATGAAAAGTTTGTCAATCCCAGCGTATGTTCTCAGAAATATTTTCTAAAGTATGCAGCTTAAACACAAAATTTTAAACAGTGTGTAAAGAATTATCTATGCAAGTTTTAGATGATGCTAGGGCTGATTTCTGCAACATCCACTGAATACATAAGCAAATTTTGATAACAGATTTTTATGAAAGTTTTCATTGTCATTGTTTTAATGTAGCTGTTGCAGAAATAATACATTTTGGCAACTTTTTCCATGCCAAAAATATCTAAATACTTGACATTTTCTTATCTAGTTGTATATATTTTAAATAATAAATTTTTCTCATTTTTTACAAAACATATTTTAAAAAACCCAACTACATGCAAATGGGAAATATCTAGAACATCTCTTATCCTATTGCCAGAAAACAATCATATGAGATCTTCTTTGGAACAAATTTTTTTAAAAGTACATTAATTATAAAATTTTAATTAATCTCTGGACTAAATTATTAGACACAGTTATACATTACTTTTTATAAAGATTTGTTCAACTGGTTGCAGCATCCTTAGCATAGATTTTTGAGAAGGTTTTCCTGAACAAACATATACAGCTTTTTCTAAGTACATTTCCATTGTCTGAGTTAACTTTGTTGCTCACATTTCTTCCAATAGCATTACACTGTTCAACTTTAGAAATTAAAATCTAATATCATTACTTTCAATAGACCAACTCAGTTTTTTTTTCAAAAGGATAATGTAACTTGGCAAATATTAAAGCAATATTTTTGTGAGATTTCACTGATTAAAACACAATGAAGATAGGACAGTTTTCACGAAGATAAATTCTATTAGAAATGACAGCCATCACAATTTCTAGACATCTAGTGACTTTTTGATAGTTCTGGCATATTGCTCTCATAATTTGTACTTGAGTGATTATAGGCTAGGTTATGCCATTCCAACAAACCACCTCTAAAATCTCAGTGGTTTATGCAAAAACTGTTAATTTCCCATAAGCTATATGTCCAGTATGGGCCAGCTGGGGGTTTCATTTCATGTTGTCTTCACTCTGGAATCAAGGCACCTAAGGAGACACTATCTGGAACTTTTATGGCCCCTCTGACAAGGTAATGTAGAATGTGGCTACATGGAACTGACACCAGTCATTTCTACTGTTCCTCCTACTCCTCTTTCCACTCCCTTCCCACTCCTCCCCCTCTTTCTTCCTCCTCTATAAAACAGTTTTTTTCCACCTATTATTCACATTCCATAAAACTCACCCTTTTAAAAAGCGTACAGTTTCATTATGTTTAGTATATTTGCAGAGTTGCACACCATCACCACTATCTAATTTGAGAATATTTTAATGACCCCCCTCAAAAAAAAATCTCTACACATTAGCAGTCAATCATTCCTTTTCATTCTCCACCCTCCACCCCTAGGACCTTGTAACCACTAAGCAGCTGCAGTCCCTGAATTTGTCTATTCTAGACAGTTCATGCCAAGGGAATCATAAAATATGTGTTCTTTCGTGCCTATCTTCTTTCACGTGGTATAATGCTTTTAAGGTCAATTCATGTTGTAGCATTTATCAGAACTTCCTTTTTATTGTCAAATATTATTCCATTTTATAGAAAAAGCAAATTTTGTATATCCATTTATCGGTTGATGGGTATTTGGTCTATTTCTACTTTTTGCCTATTATCAATAATGCTGCAATAAATATTTATGTACAAGTCTTTGAGAAGACACATTTCACTTCTCTTGAGTATATACTTAGGAGTAAAATTGCCAGGTATTATGGTAACTCTATGTTTAGCAATCTGAATAATTGTCAAACTGCTTTCCATAGTGGCTGCACCAATTTCACTGGCACCAATGTATGAGGGTTATGATTTTTCTACATCCTCACCAAAACTTGTCATGGTCTTTGTTTTTTATTTCAGTCATTGTGCTTATTGACAATTTTATATAGTCTTTGCAGAAAAGCCTATTCAAATCCTTTTCCCACTTTTATTTTGAGTGGTTTAGCTTTTTAGTGTTGAGTTGTAACTCTTCTTTATATATTCTGAAGACAAGTCAATGATCAGATATATGATTTGAAAATGTTTTTCTTTACCCATTTTCTGTGCTTTCACTTCACTTTCTTGATGGTACCCTTTGAAGCAGAAAAGTTTTTAATTTTGGTGAAGTAGAATTTATATATTTTTCTTTTGTTGCTTGTGCTTTTGGTACTGTATCTAAGATTTTGCCAAACCCTATGTCACAAAGATTCACTCTTACTTTTTCTTTCAAGAGTTTTATAGGTATAGTTCTTACATGAAGGTTTATGACTCACTCTCAGTTAATATTTGTATATGGTATGTGCTAGAGTTATAATTTCATTCTTTTGCATGTGATGTCCAGTTGTCTCAGCACCATTTATGTTAAAGATTATTCTTTCATACTTTGAATTTAATAGGGCTCTTGTTGAATATCAATTTACTGTAAATTTAGGGGATTATTTCTAGATTCTCAATTTGATTTCATCAATATATATATATCTATATTTATATCAGTATCATACTGTCTTCACTATTGTAACAGTAGTAGGCTTTTTTTCTTTTTTCTTTTCTTTTTTTTTTTAAAAAGATACTGAGATTACATAAATGTTACAGAGAATATGCAGGGAATTCCCATATGCCCTGCTCCTCATACCTTTCACATTTTCCCACATTAGGAACACCTTTCACGGTGTGGTACATTTACTGCAATTGATAAAGACATCTTGGAGCATTGCCACTAAGCATGGATTATAGTTTACATTGTAGTTTACACTCTCTCCCACTCAATTCTGTAGGTTATGGCAAGATATATAATGGCCTGCATCTGTCATTTTAATGTCATTTAGGATGATTCCCAAGTTCCAAAAACGCCCCCATATTACATCTGTTTTCCTTCTCCCTATCCTAGAACCTCCAGTGACCACTGCCTCCATATCAATATTTCTTCCCTTTCTAGAATCACTCTAAGTTTATAGTAGAATACCAGTAAGTTTACTTTAGTTCATCGTTCATTCCCCAAACCTGAGGTTTCTGGGGTGGTGATGCCCACTCAACATTTAATCGAGGGAGTGCTTTGATGCCATATGACTGATGGATGGGACTCTCTTGCTTGCAGTTGTAGACACTTCCAGTTCCTTTGTATATTGGTTATCCATCATCTCCTCCTTGTTAGTTGTCCTGGGAGAGTCAAATGAAATGAGAGCAGATGTTGCAAGTGTGTTAAGGTTCAGGACCCAGCTGGCACATAGCCCAAAGATTTAAGTCTTTTGGATGTATACCTACCAACTTTAGTGCTAATTATAAATAGAAATAGAAAGACAGAAGAGAAGTATGTAGGGAAACCACAACTGAGTCCAAGTCAATCACACTGAGGAGCATAAATTCCAAAGTACAGCCCACTGGCAAGGAACCAAACTCCTGAGCTATCTGCCCTGACTGTAGTGTCTGGATGTCTTCAGAGCCCTCAGGAGTACTGCTGTTTAAGGTCAGTATCTACTTTGGCTGTACCGAGATCCTGCTGAGATGAACATAAGCATTACCTCTGGAAAGACTTCACTTAGAAGTTTCTTAACAATATAAAACCTGTCTTTACCTTTTCCCAATTTTGTTCAAGGTCTTTTTATTTTTTTCCAGTTGCATTGCTTGTTGGTACTTGGTAGCAATCTCTTGATGCCAAGGAAGCTCATTCCTGGGAATCATGTCCCACACTAGGGGGAAGTTACTGCATTTACATAGCCTACAACACTAGGCTAAGTTTCAATTTCAACAGCAAAGGCTCATAATCATAGTCATCAATATCATGGGCCCATCAATGGACCATCCTACTACACTAATCATTGCCCCTGTACTCAGGGGATTGTTGGTGCTTCAGTAGAGAATGTGGCATAGCTTGCCAGGATGGGAATTCGATTTGGTTATTGTGTGACTCTCCACCCACTGTGAAAATGTTCCATAGACACTTGAAGATATTTATATGCCTTATATATATGCCCAGGCGAACTTTCTTCCATGTATCCCACCACACCAGTGATTCTCCCCTGCCACAGTTGTAACCCTTCTGTGATTGAAAACTTCTTCAAAAGAGAAGCCAATAAAATAGCCAAATACTATTCATAAGAAAATAAAACATAAACATAAGAAATAAAATACAGTAAAATTTTAAAAAGTAAAAATAAAAATTTTAAAATTGAGATATTAAAAAATAATGAGGGAAGTGGACTTGACCCAATGGATAGGACATCCACCTATTACATGGGAGGTCCATGGTTCAAACCCCGGGCTTCCTTGACCCGTGTGGAGCTGGTCTATGCACAGTGCTGATGCGCGCAAGGAGTGCCCGTGTCACACAGGGGTGTCCTCCGCATAGGGGAGCCCCATGCGCAAGAAGTGCGTCCCTTAAAGAGAGCCGCCCAGTGCAAAAGAAAGTGTAGCCTGCCCAAGAATGGCGCTGCACACACGGAGAGCTGACACAGCAAGATAACGCAACAAAAAGAAACACAGATTCCCAGTGCCACTGATAAGAATAGAAGCGGTCACAGAACACACAGTGAATGGACACAAAGAGCAGACAACTGGGGGGGAGGGTGGCGGGGAGAGGAGAGAAATAAATAAATAAATCTTAAAAAAAAATATATATATATATATTTTTTTGACATTTGGCCTTCCATCACTGTAAGATCCATTGTCCTGTATGCACAGAGATGTTTTATTCCATTTATTCCCCCAGTGTCTTAGTTTTGTTCATTTTGTCTTCAAAGAAGTTTTAAGTCACAGTAAATCACATACAAAATACAGGGGACTCCCACTTACCAACATCTTTCAACTTTTTCCCCTTCCTGTATTAATATATGTATTTTTTATGTGTAGATGACACATTTTATATGTAGATGTACAAATAGTGAAACATAGCTACTAATCATGGTCAATGGTTTACATTATGGTTTACATTTTGGACTATACACTTTTATAAAATTTTGATGAAATTTAACATGACCTGTATCCGTCTTTGCAAATTCATGAAGAATAATTCCATTGCCCCCAAAATACGCCCTGTTCCATCTATTCTATTCCTCCCTCCCCTTCCCCTTGGGATCCACAACGATTACCAGGCTTTACTTCTTGAAGGACAAGACTCATAGTTACTTGCAACAACACTGAGGGCTTGACACACTGTTCTGTCCTCCCTATTAGGCACCACCCATGATCTTGAGAGACTCCCACCCCTCTGTTTGAGAGTATAGCAGACCTCTCCAGGATGGGAGTCCAACTATTTCCTGCTCTTTATACAACACACTATGACAAAATGACCACACACACACACCCTAGAAGCCTGCCCCAGGTGTGTCCAGTCCTGAATGTTCCCACATTGAACACCCTAACACATATTGCCCAAAGAGCTTTCCAACTTTGTAGTTTCAACCACATACCTGTCAATACCCAATGTTCACCTGCTCCCTCCCTCAACCCTCCTTAAAATTCCATGTGCCATCCAGTCCAACCCACCCTACTTACCCTACTGCTTGTCAAACCTGCACCACCCAACCCAATTGTATCACTACACCTCTCTCATATACCTTCACTGCTCAATTACACACTTCCACATTATAATAGATTTTGCCCCTGTAGGTGTTGGCTCACATCCTTCTTCTCCTTTTCTACTTCCTATAAACCTAGTTCCCAAACTCTAGCTCTGTAAGTCTGCTCAGTTTGCTTAATTCATATCAGTGATGTCATGTAATATTTGTAATATTTGTCCTTTGATGCCTGGCTTTCTTCACTCAACATAAGGACCTCAAGATTCATCAATGTTGTCGTGTGTGTTAGTACTGTACTCCTTCTTACAGATGAATAATATTCCATTGTGTGCATATACTATGTTTTGTTTATCCATTCCTCTGTTGATGGGCATTTAGGTTGATTCCAACTTTTGGCAATAGTGAACAATGCTGCTAAGAACATTGGTGTGCATATATCTGTTCTTGTCCTTGCTTTCAGTTCTTCTGAATATATACCTAGCAGTGGAATAGCTGGATCATAAGGAAGATCTATAGATAGTTTTTTGAGGAGCTGCCAAACTGTTCTCCACAATGACTTCACCATTCTACATTTCCACCAGTAGTTGTTGAGGGTTCCTGTCTCCCACATCCTCTCCAACACTTGTAGTTCTCTGTTTTTTTAATAGCCTCCAGGCTAATGGTTGTAAGATGATATCTCACTGTAGTTTTGACTTGCATTTCCCTAATAGGTAGTGATGTTGAGCGTCTTTTCATGTGCTTTTTAGCCATTTGTATTTCCTCTTTGAAGAAGTGTCTATTCAAATCATTGCCCATTTTTTAAATGGGTTGTTTGCCTTTTTATTTTTGAGGTGTAGGATTTCTTATTTATGCAGGTATTAGGCTCCTATCAGATATATGGTTATCAAATATTTTCTCCAATTGGGTAGGCTGCCTTTTCACTTTCTTGACAAACTCCTTTGAGATGCAAAATGTTTTAATTTTGAGGAGGTCCCATTTATTTTTTTTTCACTGTTTGTGCTTTGGATGTGAAGTTCATGAAAAATTTTCTTAATGCAAGATCCTGTAGATGCTTCCCTACATTAACTTCCAAGGTCTTTATGGTCTTGGCTCTTTTATTTAGATCTTTGATCCATCTTGAGTTCATTTTTGTATAAGGTGTGAGATGGTGTTCCTCTCTTATTCTTTTGGATATGGATATCTAGTTCTCTAAGTACCATTTTTTGAAGAGGCCATTCTCTCCCAGTTGAGTCGACTTGGTGGCCTTGTTGAATACCAGATGACTGTATATGTGAGGATCTATACCAGAATTCTCAAATCTGTTTCAATGGTCAGTATGTCTATCCTTGTGCCAATACCATTTAGTTTTGAACACTGTAGTTTTGTAGTGTATTTTAAAGTCTGGTAGTGTGATTTCACCTATTTCATTTTCATTTTCAGTATGTCTTTGGCTACTCAAGGCTTCTTGCCCTTACAAACAAATTTCATAAGTAGTTTTTCCAATTCAGTAAAAAATACTGTGGTAATTTTTATTGGATTGTGTTAAATCTGTAGATTTGTTTGTGTAGAATAGACATCTTAGTGGTGTTTAGTCTTCCTATCCATGAACAGGGAATATTCTTCCATTTATTTAAGTCTTCTTTGATTTCCTTTAACAGTGTTGTGTAGTTTTCTGTGTATAAGTCATTTACATCTTCAGTTAAATTTATTCCTAGGTATTTGATTCTTACTTTTGTTCCCAATTTTAGAGGGAAAGCTTTTATGATTTCACTATTGTATATGATGTTTGTTGTGAGTTTTTCGTATATACCTTTTATCATGTTGAGGAAGTTTCCTTCTATCCCTTTCTTTTGTAGCATTTTAATGAGGAAAGGGTGCTGCATTTTGTCAATTGCTTTTTCTATATCTAGTGAGATGATCATGTGATTTTTTTTCTTTCAATCTGTTTATGTGGTGTAAAACATTGATTTCTTATGTTGAACCATCCTTGCATATGAGGGATGAAACCCACTTGGTCATGGTGTATAATTCATTTGATGTGTTGCTGACTATGGTTAACAAGTTTTTTTGTAGAGTATTTTAGCATCCAGTTTCATTAGAGATATTGATCTGTAATTTTCCTTTCCTGTGGCATCCTTGTTTAGCTTTGGAATTAGGGTAATGTTAGCATCATACAATGAGCTAGGCAATGTTCCCTCTACTTCTACTTCTGTTTTTTTGGAAGATTTTAAGCTGGATTGGTATTAGTTCTTTCTGGAATGTTTGGTAGAGTTCACCTGTGAAGCAGTCTGGTCCTGGGTTCTTAGTTGGGAGGTTTTTGATGACTGATTCTATCTCATTTTTTGTGATTTGTCTGTTGAGTTCATCAATTTATTCTTTGATCAATGTAGGCTCCTTGTGTGTTTCTAGGAATATGTCTATTTCCTTTAAATTATCCATCTTGTTGGCATATAATTTTTCAAAGCATCCTCTTATGATACTCTTTATTTCTGTGTGGTCAGTGGTGCTATCTCTTCCACATTTCTTATTTTGTGTATTTGTGTCTTCTCTCTTTTTTTCTTTGTTAACCTAACTAAGGATTTATCGATTTTATTGATCGTAAAGAATCTACTTTTGGTTTTGTTTATTTTTTTCTAGAGCTTTCTTATTTTTCATTTTATTTAGTTTTCTCTAATCTTTGCTATTTCCTTCTTTCAACTTCCTTTGGGGTTAGTTTGTAGTTCTTTTTCTAATTCTTCGAGGCATGCAGTTAGGTCTTTGATTCTAGCTCTTTCTTCTTTTTTTGATATATGCATTTACGGCTATGGATTTCCCTCTCAGCACTGCTTTTGCCATATCCCATAGGTTTTGATATATTGTGTTGCCATTTTCATTCATTTTAAGCTAGTTACTTATGTCTTTTGAGAATTCTTCCTTGACCCACTGTTTTTCTAAGAGTGTGTTGTTTAACTTCCATATCTTTGTGCCTACTTTGTTTCTAGTTTGTTCCTCTGGCCCTTACTGATTTCCAGCTTCATTCCCTCATGGTCAGAGTAATACCTCTGTACAATTTCAATCTTCCTGAATTTGTTGAGAGTTGTTCTGTGGCCCAGCATGTGGTCTATCTTGAAGAATGATCAATGTGCACTTGAGAAGTATGTATATCCCACTGTATTTGGATGTAGTGCTCTGTATATGTCTATTAAGCCCAGATCCTCTAAGATATTTTTCAAAATCTTTGTTTCTTTATTGATTCTCTGTCAAGATGTTCTGTCTAATGGTGCTAATGGTGCATTAAAGTGCCCCACTATAATTGTAGAAGCATCTATTTCTCCACTTAGTTTTTCCAGTGTTTGCCTCATGCATTTTGAGGTGCCCTGGTTAGGTGCATAAATGTTTATGATTGTGCGTTCTTCTGGAAAAATTCTCTCTTTTATTAATATATAGTGTCCATCTTTGTCTTGTACAATAGTTTTACATTTAAAGTCCAGTATGTCTGATTTTAGTGTAGCTACTCCCACCCTTTTTGGTTATTGTTTGCTTGTAAAATTGCTTTCCAGCCATTCACTTTCAGCCTCCTTGAATTCCTGGGTCTACAGTGGGTTTCTTGTAGACAGCATATAGATGTGTCATATTTCCTTATCCATTCTGCCAATCTGTGTCTCTTGACTGGTGAGTTTACTCCATTAACATTCAGTGTTATTACTATCAAGGAATTACTTAACATTAGCCATATATATATTTTTTAATTTATTTCTCTCACCTTCCTCCACCGCCCCCCCCCCCCGCCAGTTGTCTGTTTTCTGTGTCTATTTGCTGTGTCTTCCTCTTTGTCCCCTTCTGTTGTTGTCAGCTAGCCATATTTTCTTTAGTTTTTTTGCCTATGTTTTTATTTCTTTTTGTCTTTTTAATTGTTCTTACATTCTCCTCCAATTTTCTCTCTCCTGTTTTTGTATTTTTTTTTCCTTTTGACCTGCAGAACTCCCTGTAGCATTTATTGAAGTGCATGTTTCTTATTGGCAAACTGTCTTAATTTCTGCTTATCTAAGAATATTTTGAACTCTCCCTCAATTTTTGAACATAAGTTTTGTTGAATAGAGAATTCTTGGCTAAATGTTTTTTTTTTCCTTTTAGCACTTTACATACGTCATACCACTGCGTTCTTGCCTGCATGGTTTCTGATGAGAAATCAGCACTTCATCTTATTGAGTTTCCTAGTATGTGATGATTCTCTTTTCTCTTGCTGCTTTCAGTATTCTCTCTTTGTCTTGAGCATTGGACAATTTGACAAGTATATGTACTGGAATAGGTCGGTTTGGATTTGTACTGTTTGGGGTGTGCTGTACTTCCTGGACATGTATACCCATCCCCTCAATAGGGCTGGGAAGTGTTCAGCCATTATTACTTCCACCACTCCTTCTTTCCCTTTTCTCTTTTCTTCTTCCTCTGGGGTGCCTATAATGCATATATTTGTGTTTTGTGTTGTTGTTTAAATCTGTAAGTCCCTTCTGGATTTTTTCTAACTTTTAATCTATCAGTTCTACTATCTGTTTTATTTCAGATGTACTGTCTTCCACATTGCTAATTGTCTCCTCCACCTGTTCAAATCTACTGTTATGTGCTTCCAGTGTATTTTTGATTTCTTGGATTGTGTCATTTATCACCATCATACCCTTGTCTTTTATGTATGTTTACAGTTCCTTCAGTATGTTCTCCCAATGTCTTCTTAATATCCTTAATCTCTTCCTTCACTTGATTAAGTTGATTCAAGGAATTTTTTGGACAGCTCTGATTAGTTGTTCCATGGTTTGCATCTCCTCCTGGTTTTCAGTTTGTTCTTTGGACTGGGCCACTGTAGCAGAAAGAGAAGGAAGCCCCAGGGATAACTCTGAGCCCAAGAAGAAGCAAGCCCTGAGAAGAGAGGAACCCAGGAAGCCTGAACCCCTGAAGATGCTGGCAGTCATCTTGCTCCAACATAGGAAAATTGACTTTGGTGAGGGAAGTAACTTATGCTTTATGGCCTGGTATCTGCATGCTCCTACCCCAAATAAATACCCTTAATAAAAATGAACTGATTTCTGATATTTTGCATCAGCACCCCTTTGGCTGACTAATACAGAATTTGGTACCCGGAGTAGGGTAGTGTTTTTGCAATTACTGAAATGCTGGAATGGTTTTATAAATGGGTTAGGGGCATTTTTTAGAGGGATTGTGAAACACTTCATGGAAAAGGCCTAGGTCACTTTGAAGAGACTGTTGAAAACAATATGGATGCTAAAGACACTTTTTATGATGCCTTAGAAATAAATGATGGAACTATTTTTGGAAACTGAATGAAAGGTGGTCTGTGTTTTCAACTTGTAGAGAACTTAGCTAGATTAACTCTTGGTGTTGTATGGAAGGCAGAATTTGAAAATGGTGAGCCTGGGCATTTAGCTGAAGAAATTTCCATAGTAAACCTGGAGAATGTGGCTTGGATACTGCTTGCAACTTATAGCAAAATGCTAGATGAGAAAGATAGACTGCGGACTGAACTGTCAGGCACAAAGAAAACAGAAACTAATTCTGAAAATTCCAAACCTCTGGAAATCAAGCTCCCAGATAAAAGTGCCACATTGGAGGACTTAACTAAACTTGGAACTTATAAATCAGGATAGAAGATGCAGTTATCTTGGAAAGATTTGTGGAAAGTCTTACTGTCTGATGGCTTGGACCCCTGCTTTTGCATGCTAAACCAACAAGGTTTTTGAGAGAATTGTATGAACAAAACCACTGTCAGCTTGGAATAAAAAGGACATGGAAAGGAGAGAGTGAAGGAGAAATAGTTTTAAGAGGAAAACCATGGAAGCTGAGAACTGGAATTAAGACATTACCTTGGGCCAAGAGAGTGACCCCACAGAAAGGGTGAGTTTGCACCAGCAGTTGAAGAGGGTGGACATTCCCATCTGATGTTCAGGGAGACTTTTGCCACCCAGGGTACAGAAAGGGTGGAGCACATTCCCCATAGATTCTGGTGGTTAAGGTCTGCACCCCACAGGTCTGAGAGGGGTGGACTTGCCCCTCATGGTTAGGGAAGGCCAGGTGGTCAACTCATTGCTCTGAGAGAGTTGTGTCTACATGCCAAAGGTTAGGGAAGGCCAGGTGGTCAACTCGTTGCTCTGAGTGGGTTGAGCCTATATGCCAAAGTTTAGGGGGAATGTTGTCTTCACATCACTATACTAAGGGGGTTAAGACTCTAACCCAAAGATTGGGTAAGGTGTGTCAATCACCGCAACAGTCTTGGAGGGTGAGGTCTGGAGCTTGGTTGACACCCAGATGCTTGATAAGGGTGGAACCAAGAATATGGCTGTTGGGCAAGCATGTGGTAAGGGTGGTTTCCCATAAGACACAAAAGAGAAGAGACCATCATCTTAAGAATGATTTTCAGTCTGAAATTGAATGGAGGATGCCCTGCAGTTTTACTGTACTGGTGAGGACCTGTTATTCATGTTTCCCTCCCAGTTTCTTTGTAATGAAAATGTTTATCCTTTGTCTGTCCATTGTGTATTGGAAACAAATAAATTGTTTTGCAAGTTTCGGAAGACTATAGCAGACAGGACTTTGATCCAAGACAAACTGTATTTCTTTAAATTGGTGGTGATATGATTTAGTACTTGCATTGTTACTGATTTAAGGTTGTTTTTTTTAAATATTGTAATGTCTTTTTGGAATTCAGATGATGCAGTGTAGCAGTTTGATATAGGTATGAATTTGAAAAATAGATATTGAATTATGTTTGTAATCTGGTCTGTACCTGGGCATGATCAAGTTATGATTAGGGCTTTGATTGGACCATGTCATGAGGGCATTGAGTCCCTATCTACCAAGGCCATGGCAATGGCCAGAGCTGAAGGTCTTTGATGCTGGTGGTTTTTGATGTTGGAATTTGATGCTGAAGCCTTAAGCTGGAGCCCAAGGATGTACACTCACAGAGAAAAGAGAAGCAAGCCCCAGGAGGAATCCTGAGCCCAAGAAGAAGCAAGCCCTGGGAAAAGAGGAACCCTGAATCCAGAGAGAAGCAAGACTCTTGAAGGGAGGACTCTAGGAAGCCTGAACCCTCACAGATGTTGGCAGCCATCTTGCTCAAACACATGAAAATAGACTTTGGTGAGGGCTATAATTTATGCTTTATGACCTGGTATCTGTAAGCTCCTATCCCAAATAAATACCCTTTAATAAAAACTAATCAATTTCTGGTATTTTGCATTAGAGCCCTTTGGCTGACTAATACAGCCATATCTTCCCATTTCTTTGTATGGCTTGTAATTTTTTGTTTGTGTCTAGGCATCTGTTTATTTTTATGGGTTTATTCAGTTTATTATCTTCTCTCTACACTCTATGGTTTTATTTTTTTTGTTTTTGAATGTGGTAAGGTTTCACTTTGACACTTCATTCCTCTTATTCTATTTCCTTGCTTCTGTCTATGTTCCCTTGAAATGAAAGTTAAGACCAGAGAAGTAGGAGGACATAGGAAGAGAAAAAGAATAATAGTAGTAATAATAGTAGAAGGAAGGAGAGGGGTTATACAAGACCTAGGTAATTGGATGATTAACCTGAGTAAGAATTATAAAGAATTAAGATTGGAAAGGTAAAACAATGAAACAATGAAACAAGAAACAGAATAGAGAAAAGTATAGAGTGACTTAAAAGACCATATTTATGAGAAGAGGGGAAAAGAAAAATGAAAGAGAGAAAGAAAAAAAAGTAATGAAAGAAAACAGAGAAAGTAGGAGGGAAAGAAATGAGAGAAGAAAAATTGAAGAGCAAGCAAAAAGAGGTGAAATGAAAGAACAACAGAAAATAGAAAATATAAAGATGAAGGAAAGAAAAGATATCCCTATCTTGTCATACCAGTGCCACTTCTGACACCCAAGGGCAGCTAAACTGGTTAATATAACCACAAAGAAACACTTTCCACTATCCCAGATGCCTCCTCCTCCCATGGAGGTTGCCAACACTTTCCATTTGGAGGAGGGAGGTTCTTTGTCCTGAGGGAGGGTTATATATGCCACTTCCAGCCACAGAGGCAAGAAACTCAAGATTGTTTTTTCAGCTTCCTTATCTTTCCAATACCCTCCTAGATGACCCAGAGCACACTCCCACTCTCTATGTATCTAAAGGACCTGGCAGGGAGTAAGAAGTCTCTTGACCTCTCAATCAGATACAATTTGCCAGGAGTTTTATCCTTGCTTAATATCTTAGGTGTGGGGGAGGGGAGAGCTTCCTTGTAGCGAGGAGGATCAATAACTCACAGCTTGCTATTCCAGCCTCTTCCTCTCTGTCTCCAATTCTCCTGGGAGTTGTGAAGCAGTGTTCTGGTCTGCTGTACCCCAAAGCAGGTCAACAAGGGAGCCCTTGGCTACCTATCATTTGTTTTAGTGAGAGGTTAGCATCTGTAGTAGGTTTTGAAATAAGGAAGTATGAGTCTTCCATAATTATTCTTTTTCAAGGATCTTTTGACCATTCAGAGTCTCTTGCATTTCCATATGGAGTTTAGTAAAGCATATCAATTTTAACAATGAAAGCCAGCTGGGATTTTGATAAAAGTTGCACTGAATTTGTAAATCAATATGGGAAGTACTGCCCTCTTAACAATATCCGGTCTTACAAATATGAAAATGGAATATCTTCCCATTTATTTAGTTTTTCTTAAATTCTTTCAGCAATATTTTGTAGTTTTCAAAGTATAAGTTGCACTTTTCAAATATTTATTCCTAAGTATTTTATTCTTTTCTGGTTCTATTGTAAACAGGATTGTTTTTTAAATTATGTTTTCTGATTTTTTAATTAATAAGGTGTAATAATACAATTGAATTTTGTATATTGATCTTTGGTATTGCAATCTGGCTGAAACTGTTTATTAATTTTGTTTTTTAGAGGATTCTTTAGAAATTTCTATCTAAAGGAACTATCTGAAAATGGTATAATTATATTTCTTCCTTTCTAATCTAGATGGCTTTTATTCCATTTTCTTGCTTAATTGCCTTGGTTAGGACCTCTAGTACAATGTTGAATCTTGTACAGACCAGATTACAGACATAATCCAATATCTATTTTTCAAATTCATACTTATATCACAACTCCCAGGAGAATTGGAGACAGAGAGGAAGAGGCTGGAACAGCAAGCTGTGAGTTATTGATCCTCGAACCTCTAGTACAATGTTGAATATAACCTTGCTTAGTTCCTGATATCACAGGAAAGCATACAATTTTCACATTACATGAATTAGCTCTGGTTTTGGTTTGTTTGCTTTTTTGCCTTCTAGTTTATTTTATTATTTTTACTCACTTTTTAAAATATATTTTTTTAAAGATACAGAGATCACACAAAATGTTACATTAAAAAATATGAGGTTCCCATATAGCCCACTCTCCACACCATCCACTCCTCCCACACCAACAAATTCTTTCATCAATGTGGTACATTCATTGCATTTGATGAGTACATTTTGGAGCATTGCTACACTACATGGATTATAGTTTACATTCTCTCCTAGTCCATTTAGTGGGTAATGACAGGGTATATAATGTTCTGCAACTATACCTGCAATACCATTCAGGACAACTTCAAGCCCCAAAAATGACCCCATATCACACCTCCTTTTCTCTCTCCCTGCCTTCAGCAAATCCCATGGCCATTGTCTCCACATCAGTGATATAATTTATCCCATTGCTAGAGTCACAATAATTCTATAGTAGAATACCAGTAAGTCCACTCTAATCTATATTTTATTCCTCCATGGAGAGGACCCTGGGATGGCAATGCCCATTCCACCTCTAAATTGAGAGGGAGCTTAGGTCCCACATGGCTGATCAATGCAATTCTCCTGCTTGCAGTAGTAGACTCTCTTGGTTCCTTGGTGTGGTGGTTGACCATCTTTCCTTCCTTGTTATCTGACCTGGGTAAGTTCAACGAACAGGAGAGTGGGCATTGCAATTGTGCTGAGGCTCAAGGCCCAGCTGGCACATAGGCAGTCCAGAGATTGAAGTGTTCTGGGCATACACCATCCCCAGCACCAAACACAGGTTCAGTAAAAGTAACAGAAGTGGTATGTGTAGAGAAGTCACATCTGAATCCAACTCCATCACACTCAGCAGCACAAACTCCAAAGTAGGGCCCACTGGCAGGGCACTGAACTCCATAGCTATCAGCCATGACTGTAGGACGTGGGTGTCTCCATGGCCCTCAGGAGCACCACTACCTGGGGTTGTATCTACTTGGCTATCTCTGAGATCCTGCTACGATATGCATAAGCGTGACCTGTCTGATGACCTCCTGACTCATTATGAAGTCTCTTAGCCATATAAACTCTTTTGTCTTTACCATTTCCCCCTTTTAGTCAAGATCTTTTTCTAGTTGCATCACCAGCTGGTGCTTGGTGGTAATCTCTTGGCACCAGGGAGGCTCATCCCAGAAGTCATTTCCCACACTGGTGGGAAGGTAATGCATTTATATGCTGAGTTTGGCTTACAAAGTGGCCACATTTGTGCAACATGGAGGCTCTCGGGAGGTAACTTTTCAGCACCCTGCTCCTCTAGGCGAAATTGAAATTTCAAGCACACAGGCTCATAAGCACAATCATTAGTATGAGGGGACCATTATTGGATCATCCTTCTTCATGGTCTTTGGTCTTGCACTTAGGGGATTGCTGCTGTTCTATTGGGGGATGCAACAGAGTTCCCCAGGATGGGAACTCAACACTCCCTCACTTGTTGTGCAAAACTCTACTCCCTAAGTCAATACCCATTGAACATCCAAACATATCTATATATGCTATGTGCATATCCTGGTGAACTCCTTCCCACCCATGCATCCCCCATCAATAACACCCAACACCAGTGCTCATCTCCTGGCATAGTTGAACCCCTCTGTGATCCAAAAGTTCTTCGAAAATGAAGCCTAATATATTGCCATATTCAATTAATAAGAAAATGAAATTGTAATGATAGGCTTAAAGATTAGAAATAAAATACATAATAATTTAGGAAAACTAAGATAAAGTAAAAAATAAATTGGGGTATTAAAAAATACAAAATACCATAAACATATTTTTGACATTTTACCTTTCGTCACTGTAATAGATGTTGTCCTGTATGTACAGTGGCAAGGCAATCTCTTTCATATCTTCCTCAGTATCTTATACTTTTTTTTATTATTATGTCTTCAAAAAAGTTTTAGGTCACTACAAAGTCACATATAGAATATAGGGGACTCCCATATACCCAACATCATCCCCCTTTTCCCCTTTCCCCAGCAATGATATTTTCACATGTGGATGTTACATTTGCTACAACTGATATATAAATATTGAAACATAGCTACTAACCATGGTTACGTTACAGTTTACACTATGATTTACATTTTAGACTGTACCCTTTTATAAATTTTTGGTTACATTATGGTTTACATTTTAGACTATACACTTTTATAAATTTAGGTGAAATCTAACATGGCCTGTATCCATCATTGCATAATTATGTAGAGCACTTCCATTGTCCCCCAATACGCCCTTTCTATCTATTCTATTCCTCTCTCTCCTTCTCCTCAGGGCTCACAGTGACACTCAAACTTCACTGCTTGAAGGACAGGATTCATAGATACTTGCAACAGTGCTGAGAGCTTGACACACTAGTCAGACTAGTGTAGTTTTTTCCATTTTAAACTTCTCTTTATGAGATGGAGGAAGTTCCCTTATAGTCCTAACTTGCTGCATGTTTTTTTTTTTTTTCTTCATGAAAGAGTCTTGGATTTTGTAAAATGCTTTTTCTGAATTTATTGATATGTCCATGTGAATTTTAATCCTTTATTCTTTATCTGGTATAATACAGGTATTGATTTTTGGACATTAAACTAGCCTTTCATTCCTTGAATAAGTCTCATTTGATCATGGTATAAAAGTTGTTATATATGCAAAGATCTTTTGAGTGTTATAAATATAAGTGATAATGGTTTATATTTTGCATGTGTTATTATTCTCTGTTAAAAATCAAAGTAATATTGGTCTCAGAATAAATGGGAAGTATTCTATCCTTTTCTATTATTTAGAAGAGTTAGTATATTATTTCTTCTTTGAATGTTTAGAAGAATTCAACCTTAAAGTCCTCTATGCTTTTCTTTGTGGGAAGTTTAAAATTACTAATTTAATCACTTTACTTGTGATAGACTTATTCAAATTTTCTGTTTACTTCTGTGTCAGTCCTGGTAGTTTGTGTATTTTAATGAATTTGCTCATTTCTTCTAGGATATCTCGTTTGTTTACTTACAGTTGTTCATAGCATACCCTTTCAATCATTTTTATTTCTGTAAGATTGGTGGTAAACTCCCTTTTTTATTCTGTATTTTAGCAACTACAGTTTTTCTCTCTTCTTTTTTATTTTTCGGTCTCCTAACATTTTGATAAGTTGTTGATCTTTTCAAAGACTCAGCATTTGTTTTTTGTTTTTAATTTTCTATTATTTTTTCAACTGTGTATTTCATTTCATTACACTCTTAACTTCTTGTCTTCCTCCCTTCTCCATTTTATTAGTATGTGTGCTCTTCTTTTTCTAGTTCCTTATGGTACAAGCTTAGATTATTTGAAATCTTTCTTCCTTTTAAATATGTTTACACCTATGAATTTCTCCTCTTAGCAATGCTTTGTCTGCATTCCATAATTTAGGTATGTTGTGTTTACATTTTCATTCATCATAAACTACTATTTTCTAATATCCCTGGTGATTTCTTCTTTGATTATTTAGATGTGAATTTTAAATTTTTTCAAGTTTTAGTATTTGTAAATTTCTCAAATTTCATTCTTCTCTTGGTTTCTGATTTTAATCCATTTCATAAAAGATATATTTTGCATGCTTTTAATCTTTTTAAGTGTATTAAGATGTATTTATGGCCTAACATATAATCTGTGCTAGAGAATGCTTCATGCATGTATATTCTTGAAAATTAGGTATATTCTGTTGTTTTTGGTGGAATCTTATAAAAAGTGTCTGTTGTAGCTAGTTGATTTATAGTGTTGTTTAAGTATTCTATTTCACTATTGATCTTCTGCCTCATTATTTTATCCACTATTGAAATGGGAATACTGAAGTCTCCACCTAAACATTGTTGAATTGTCTATTTCTCCCCCTCAATTTTGTCAGTTTTCAAAAATTCTGCTTCTTGTTTAAATTCTGCTTCATATATTTTTGGACTCTGTTTTTACATATACTTATGTTTATAGTCACTATATCTCTGAGTGATTCTTTTTATCATTAAAGATGTTCTTTGACTCTAGTAACAACCTTTGTCTTAAAGTCTATTTTGTCTAATATTTATATAGCCACTCTAACTCTTTTTGGTTATGTATGAATGATATATATTTTGTCATCATTTTATGTCAGCCTATTTGTGTCTCTCAATCTAATGTGTGTCTGTTGTAAGAAGCATATAATTGGATTATTTTTTAATCCATTGTACTAATCTCTGCCTTTTGATTGGAGTATTTATTTCATTTAAATTTAATATCCTTACTGAAGAGTTAGACTTTACATCTATCACTTTGTTATTATTTTTAAAATGTCATACTCTTTTTGCTCTTCTTTCCTCATTTACTTTCTTCTTTTATGTTAAATAGACTTTCTCTAGTGTATCATTTTAAATCCCTTGTGGTTTCTTTAATTATATAAATTTTAGTTATATTCTTGGGGTTTTAATGGAGATTAGTAATGTATTAGTCAGCCAAAGGTGTGCTGATATAAAATACCAGAAATCTCGTGGCTTTTATAAATGGTATTTATTTGGGGTAAAACCTTATAGTTTCAAGACCCTAAGGAGTCCAAATCAAGGTTGTTTTCTCACCCAATCTGTTGCCATGTGTTGAAACAAGATGGTGGGTGATCTCTGTATAGTTTCTCCTTCCTTCTTCCTCTTAAGTCTTCATGGGCCCAGCTTCTTGCAATCTCAGCTGTAGGTTGGTATAGGGCTCATCTCTCCTCCCAAGGCTTTAGGTGTTTGAGCCTTCTCCTTTCTGTATATCTTCTCCTGTGTGTTTTCTTGCATAAGTTTCTATTTCTATCAACCCAACAAAGGGAACTCAACCCTGAGTCACATCCTACTTATATGGTTGAATCAAAGCCCTAGTCTTGATTTAATCAAGTAATTGTAAAACCTTTGAATTTGATACAATCATAGGGTATCACACCCAAAAGAACAGACCAATTTAGAAAAAAATTAAGTATCTTTTTGGAGGAGAATTCATAAATAATATCAAACTGCTACAAGAAATAACATCATAACTTAAAATAGCTTAGTTTAATTTAATATCAACCTATTTTCAGTAATATATATAAACTTTCTGTTCCAAAGTAGGTCTGTTCTTTCCCCTTCCTTTAAGCTATTATTGTCATATAAATGATATTTTTATACATTATAAGTCATTAACACTTTGTTACTCATTGCTTTATGCAGTTGTCTTTAAATCAGAAGAAAAATGTTAAAAAGCAGAATACATTTGTATTTACCTATGTAGGTATCTTTACTGGTGCTCTTACTTCATATGGATTTGTTTCTGTCTAGTAGTCTTCCATCTTAGCTTGAAGGATTCTTTTTAGTATTTCTTACAGGGAAAGTGTGCTTGCAATGAATTATCTCAGTTTTCCTTTATCAGGGAATATCTTAATTTCTATTTTATATTTGTAGAAAACTTCTGCTGTATATTAAACTCTTTTGGGCTGTCTTTTTCTTTCATCATTTTCAATATTTCTTCTTACTACTTTCTTGCATCCATGCTTTCTTTTAATCTTATTGAGGATCTCTTGTACATGATGAATTATTTTTCTCCTGCTATTTTCAAGATTCTCTCTTCGACTTTGGCTTTTGACAGTTTGACTATGTTGTTTAAATTTGGATTTCTTTGTTTTTTTCCTACTTAAAGCTCATTGAGCTGCTCAGAAATATAGATTAATGTTTGCTTGAACAAATTGGGAAATTCTCAGCCATGATTCCAACAAATACTCCTACTCCTTTCTGTCTCTCCTCTTCTTTTGGGACTCTGAGGAGCAAGTTGTTATAGGGTATATTGTGGGAGCATAGGCTCAGGTGCAAAAGAGACTTTCAGCAAGTGACTGCTTTCTTACTTACATAGCCCAAGGGATCCAAAAGAGCAGCGGATACAATCTCACCATAGCCAGTCCTACAGGGAGGCCAATTGGTTGGGTGAGTTTCAGTGGATGGCAGTTCACATATCTGTTGTTGAATAGGAGATGAGGAACCAATTGTGCCTGGTCCCTTGGATAGGACAACTGCTTGACTGCTTCACATGCCTGTCTTCACATTGGAGATGAGGGACACTTACAATGCCTGAGTTATTATACATCCCAGGGGTAGAGGAATTTGCCTGTGAATAGCTTTGTACCCTAGCAAGCAGCTGAGGATGGTTAAGATTTAATATATTCCCTGGCTGCTGAGGTCTCTTAGGAAATAGAAACATACTATACACCTGCACGCAAATAAACAAGAGTAGAAACATAATAAACACCTGCATACAAAAACAAGCAAGAATGGTAAAGGAGGGGCGGTGGTAAGCAAGGGCTGGGAGATAGGAGTCTGTGACTTCCTTGGCAGATTCCCATTATGCCTATGGTGACATGTTTGATGGTATCCCACAAATCTCTGAGGTTCTCTTCATTTTTTAAATCACTTTTCTTTTTTCTATTCCTCAGACTGGATAACCTGAATTGATCTATTATCAAGTTTCTGATTCTTTCTACTATAATTCAAATCTGTTGTTGTGAATCTCTAGGGAATTTTTCATTTCATTTATTGTACTTTTTAATTCCAGAATTTCTATTTGGTCCCTTTTTACAATTACAATTTTATCTATTTCTTGATATTCTCTGTTTGGTGACATATCAATCCCAAAATGTCCTTTAATTTTTTAGACTGGGGAATGTGATGAGTCTGGAAATCAGATCCCCTTTTACCCATTTTTTTTGTTGTTGTTGCTGTTTTGCTGACTGTTTCTGTTGTTGCTGCTGATATTTTTTCTTTAGTGGATTTGTTCAACTAATTTTATAAATTCTGTATTCCATACTGTTTGTGGCCACTGAAGTCTCTGTTCCTTTAATGCCTTGAACCAGTAAGTCTTCTATCCTTTGCCAAGGGCATTTATATATGTTTTGGAGGTATACTTTCAACTTCCTGGCAGATAGCTTATCAATCAACTTAACCCTTCAATTCCTGCTTTTTCATGGCCTCAAGTCAGCCAGAGGTGAGTGAGATAAGATTTTTTCAAGTCTTTTTTGGGCATATGTACAACACTGAATATATGGGTGTTTGTGAACTCAAAAATAGGAATTTGTTCTATATAATAATTTGAATATGTTGATTTGCCAGGAATATGGTGAAGTTTTTCAAAGCTTCCTGTGCACAACTCATTCCATAGGTATCCCTTTTCCAGCCTCTTGTTTGTCCCAAATTGTATCACTACCTCAGAAAGCTGTGATGTTGAAGAACTGCCATTCCTTGCTTTTGACAAACAACCAAAGGTAGTATTTTACTACTAAGTGAGCTCTCAGCCAGGTCAAGTAATGAGAAGTCCTGTGTATGGATCTTTTCCAATTAGCTGTCATACATTTCAAATTGTACAAATCTCATGTTTTGTTATGTGTGCATGTGTGGGTGTGTAATTCATACTGGGTCTACATTTTCAGTGGCCTTGCTACTTACTTGTTGCAAGTTTGCTGATTTTCCAGGGTCCCACAAAGCCGGGGAGAGGGGAATTGAAATAGGAAAGTTGAAACACCACAAAGTCCATGGTTCTTACTGAGATTCAGTCATTGTTTCCTAAATAACTACTTTTCAACAGTTTCAAGTATTTAATTAATTTCTGAAATTCTAAAAACATTGGTTTTTACTATCTGTGACTGTTTTCTTTTTGTTTTTATGAAGGCATTGGTTTTTCATAGTCCTTATTCTACCATACTGACCCCAACCCCCAGGTCCCTTCTTACATTACAGTTACCAAACAGAATACTTTGGCCACACCTAACACCAAGGGCACAGAGAAGTTTAAGCTTACCATTTACCAGAAAGATAACTGGTTTTTTAGTAAATGACTCTAATAAATACCACCTACCACAGCCAATATTTTAAAACTTACTTGAAAAATTAGTTGACACTAATATATTTCAAATTATTTTATGTTAAATGTGTTCAATATCATCATGTATTACAGTTCATTTTTTAAAATTCATGTTTATAATCATCAAATAATGTCTAGTTTCTAACCAATAACCAGGAAGCATTTTAATGTATATTTAGCTAAAATATTAAATTAGACTTAAAATGTTAAAATGATCAATTTTTCCATATTGTTAAAATTATGCTTGTTTACCTGCTTTATGCATCCTTACACAATCACAACTCTTGTTTGGTATTTACAGAGAATGGGATACATGTATTCTTTTTTTTTAGGTACAGGAGGCTGGGGGTTTAACCCAAATAGCTTATCTGGGGAGCTGGCCCTCAACCACTGAGCCACATTGCCTCCTCTGAGTTGACTATTTCATTTCTTTTGCTTGTTGTTTGTTCTTGTTTCTTTCAGGAACAAACTGAGAACCAAACCCAAAACCTCCCATGTGGGAGGGAGACATTCAACTGCTTGAGCCACTTCCTTTCCCTCTGAATTCTTATTAGTGAACTTATTTATAGACTCTTGGAAGCAATCCTTAATTTAAAAACAAGGCTATAATTTTCTAACCATTGACAACACACATATATGTTCAAATGCAGAGAGAAATAAAAAGAAACTCTTCCAATATTTGAAAAAAATACAATGTAAACTGCCTGAAAAGTTAGTGTTTGTGAACTCAAAATTATTAATTTATTCTATATTATAATTTGGATATGTTGATTCTTAATATATTTTATTAACATGTATACAGAAATACATATCTATTTCAATTAAACACAGAATCTTTGAAACAACTTCATAAGATGTTATCTAAGAGCACCAATATCAGTTGAACTGAGTCCCCCAAAAGTTATGTTCAAGTCCTACTCACCAATCCTATGTAGGTGAACTTTTCTGTAAATAGTGTCTTTGAAGATGTCATTGGTTGGGATGAGACCACTTAATGCAATATAACTTGTGTTCTTATACGTTAGAAGAGGAGATTTGGACAGAGATACATACAACTAATGCAGAAATAAAGTGAAACCGTCATGTAATGAAGGCAGAGATTGAGTTATATCATGAATTGCCAACCAGCTACTGCTACAAACTGACAGACTTTAGGGGTAGTATTCCCCTGCTGACACTTTGATTTTGGATTTCCATTCTCTAGAACTGTGGCACATTTAATCTGGGGTACGTTGTTAACAATAGCACTGACAAACTAAGACAGAAACAAAGGCACTCAATTGGGAGTCCTGAGGCCATTTTCCTGGAAAAGTCTTCAAAATAAATAGTCACAGGTGTAAATATTGGAACACTGTAAATACAAGTAAAGCAAAGCCCAAATCTGCAGAAGCCAAAGGAAGAGAGTGAAATATCAACAAATGAAATGCTCAATTCAAATGATAGCTCTATAAAGGTTACCTAGACTCCAAATTTAGGAATAATATCTCTGTGTTTCCATATTACTTTGTTTACTGCTCCACCTTACTGCTAACTACTGCTTCTCTTTATTATAAATAACAAGTTGCTACCTTCCTTATGAGACTGAATATCCCAGAGGAAAAAAAACTATTACTAGGCATATTTTAAATCTCTCCCTTCCTAATACATTGTAGAGGAGACACTCTTGAGATAGTTGTAGAATGAAACAAATAAAATGTATTTGATAAAGACAATCCAGACATTCTTTCAAAATACTTAACCAATCATAGATTAAATACTATTTTATACCTGTGAAACCGATGTTTAAAATTATAAATCATTTTTTCCCATGAATAACCAATTTTTTCTTCAATAGCGATAGCATTTTTAGGTAGAAAAATTTGCCATTTCTAAGCATGATTTTTGTGGAGTTGGGAATTGAAATGGCAGTGCAAGTGAAGATTATTTCATGTAAACCATAATTTCAAATTGATAGCCAGAAATGTAATTTGGGTTTTTGACAAGATAAAATGACAAATTCACACGCAAAATAATTTTTCAATAAATATATATCTCTAGAGTCAAAGAAATATTATCACTATAAAAGAAAATTGTGTGCAAATTGAAAGATACACAAAGATTAAATTAGATTATCTCTAAGGCCTCTTCTAAACTATGAACATTTGCTTTATGTCTCCTACATTAAATGAAGAATAAGTCTAATTTAAATCTGTATTTAGTAGAATTTCTCAGCAGCTGAAGTTTATAAGATGTGTGAAAGGAGAACACTGGCAGAATGAATTATGTGCCCCTGTAAAAGGTGGGAAAATGACTAAATTATGAATTCTAAAGTTACATGAGGCTGGCGATAGAGATGAAAGAATTACAAAATAGTTCGGAGAGATTGATCTGGTTGGATTTCTCATATTATGGAAATGACAGACCCATTCTACAGTAAGACAAATGCTTGGTAGATTCACCTCAGATCTGTTAGACTTCATTATAACAATTCAACAACACAATAACAAGTCTTAGTATTTACTGAGCTTCCATTGATGTTTAGCTCTCTGCTAAACATTCACTATTATCTTCCTCAGTCCATACCAGAATCCAATGGAAGTTGGTGTTAGAGAGTAACCCTTGTCCTTCACTAGACAATTTTCTTTGTAGCTCAGTGGATTTGTGCTACTCATTCCAGAAAAGAACACTATCGGAAAGAAAGTTCTTGAACTTACTTTTTCATCTGTACTTTCACTCACTCCTTCCCATAGAAAGAAAAATAATATACCTGAGTGGTGAGACTAGGGGAAGAACATAGCAGATGTAGGATTCATTCATTCCCTTCTAGGGATGCCTGTTGTGCTTGCACATAACACACACTTTTTCTCTTGTCTTAGCTGGAAAATCCTAAAACTTTCCACCTGTTTTGTCTGGATGGTTGGAAGATAGGGTATCTAAGTTTAAGTTTAAAGTCTAATCTGTTTTCTGACCTAGATTTATCCGCATTAAAGTGGGTACCTGTAATCTAACATCTTCAAAATATATCTTATTTGTATCAGAGCATAGGTAATGGGTATAAATAGCTATTTTATATTTTGAAAAACTGAGGCTCAGAGAGATTAAACCATGCTTTCATGTCATAAAACAGATTCCAGTTCATAAGATATGAGAAGATAAGGAATTGTGGTGTCCGTTAGGGAGGTATGGTGTGTGTCTGACCTGAGAAAGGAGTAAGAGACCTTGGAAAAGAGAACAAAGTTAATAGAAGAGGTAGGAAAGAGAGTATTAGAAGAAAGAGAGAAGATTAGTACAGTCAATCCATTTATTAACAAATAAAACCTGCAGAATAGCTCAGTGAAAACTTAATTTCACATTTTTGTTTCACCTATAGATTCGTTATAAACACAGCAGACTACATTCCACCCTTCCTCCTACTTAAAAAGGGAAATAATGTGGCTGTTTTGCTTCAGGGAAGAAGTGATGGTGGTGGTCCCTGGTCTATGTTTCAGAGACAGATCCATCACAACAAGAATAACACAAACTAACACTTACTGAGTTCTCACCCTGTGTAAAATTCTTAGTAAGTCTTTAAGTATTTTAGTCTAATTGAGCCTCATAAGAACCTCAAGATAAGTGCTATTATTATGCTCAGTTTATAGATGAGGAAACTGAAGTAAAGAAAAATAGATTAAACCAGTTGTTGAAGGTCATATATAGCCAATAGGTTGAGGGGTGCCAGATTCAAAACCAGGCAGTCTGATGTCAGATTCCATACTACTAGTCATTATTTTGCTTCCCAAGAAAAAGAAATGACTGGGGTAAAATTCGGGTCTTCATTCTTGAAAACCTTATACCCTTGGCTTGTTTGTAGAAAATTCTGAGGTAGAAGCAAGTCATTTCAAAGACTGAAGTGAGGAGTGGCCTTTAGTTATCCCCACAAACTGAAGATAAGAGATCCCCTCATTTTGACTTTTGTGTGTCCCAAAGCAAGAGAGGAAGAAAGAACAGAAACAATGCTCATAGGAATTTTCATAAAACAATCTCGGTAAGTGTGGCTCAAAATGGGTTTATTATGATGTAGAAAAAAATAAAGCAATGTGTCATTTATACAACACAATTAGTATGGAGAAATTCATACTAATTAGTAGTAAAAAGCATGTTGGAGTGGGACACCTTGCACTGTCTACACTTTGAGGCTTTGCTCTGCCTTGTGGGGTATAAGAATGTGTTCATAATGCTAGACCACAATTAACAATCCTTCACCTCTTGCCCCATATTGGCATGTTAACATAAATCTTTTTCTTTAAAAAAAAGTTTTTAGATTCCAATGGGGAAAGATATGAGAAAATCAGAAAACAAAGTAACTAACTGCAATATGTGAAATGCCCTGTACAGTGCCACTGGTTACTAGATATTAATACTAAGGAATACAAACCAAGGCTGATATCCTTGCTCTATTTTTCTGCAGAGGATGGCTAGAGAATATCCCAGTAGCAAAAGAAGAAAGGACATATGTGTCTTTTCAGGGCTTAGAAATGGAATCGCTGTGACCTTAAATTAAGACAACACAGAAATGAGTTCCTTGATCAATGCAAAGAAGAAAAAGTGTGATCTATGTCATCCTTTGTGTGAGGCAAGAGTTAACACAGAACTCTTTCCTTTTAAATGAGAAAACACATCCTGTTTTCTGGTTGTTTCAGTCCTTACAACTCTCCAGGAGAGCCTGGAACCATGATTGACAGTAGGTCACCTGCTGGGAATGTGGACCTAGGAATGTCCTTTATGTCACTCATTGATGCTGTCTCATGTGTCCAGAGTAATGAGGCAAACAGTGCCAGATTGTCAGGACTTTTCAGGATTGTATAGCAGGATAAATCATACATCTGGTTTCAGTATTGAGGTTCTGTTTTTTTCACTGTGACCAGTTGCATTACAGAATGTGTTTAAATGACAAGTCCACCATAATACTCTTGGACCATGGGATTTGAGATATCTTCCTGGGGCAGAAACATTTGCTCCTCTCCCGGCAGGTTATTGCTAGAACAAAGAACTCCTGTGTGGTCCTGAATAGGGAAAGACTGAGAAAGCTGAGACTAAATTCTGTGGACTCCACCAGATGCTTATAATTTTCTTGCTGCTTTTGCTCTATATCCTTTGCTGTAATAAACCTTTGCCATAAGTGAAATCTGCTGTTAAGTATTGTGAGTCCTCATAGCAAAACAACAAACTTGGGGTAGTGATGGTTCTGATAGCAATGCCCTCCTTCCCCACTTCCCAGCAAGAAAGTCCAGTAATACCTAAAACATTGGTAATGGAAACATAAAAGTTACAGGATGCTGTATCATTTCCACTAGCAGTGGCTTGCCTACAGGCTTAGTTGTGGTATTCATTCTTAAGTGCTTTTGGTGCTAGATCTTAGAGTACAGTTCTGAGAAAGAAATATTAATTTCTGCTTACTTGCAGACTAATTGTAGTGACAAAAGAGAGAAGAAAAGTGATATGATTATTTGAGACTAAAATGTAACTGTGTACCAGTAAGCTACTTAAAGAGAAGGGCAACTTTAGCTGGGAAGATAAAGAATGCCTCTATGGGAACACAATATTTGCACTGATTCTTTAATGAGGATGAAAGGCTTCTGCCAAAAGACCTGGAGAAAGGATGCTTAATCCAGAATAAACAACAAGTTCAAGAGTTCTGGGATTGAACTTGGTGAGTTTGAAAGACATAAAGAAGTCTATAATAGTTAGAATATATGAATATAAGGCAGAATGATAGGAGATAAGATTAAGAAGTTAGGCTGGGCTAGTATTATATATTGCTGAAGAGTTACCTCCTGAAAGCCTCCTTGTTGCTCCAATGTGTCCTCTCTCTAAGCCAAAGTAAGAATATAAACTCACTACCTTCCCACTGGCATGAGACATGACTCCCAGGGATAAGCCTTCCTGGCACTGAGGGATAATTACCAAGAAACAACTAGCAATGCATTGACCTTGACCTAAAGGGGGAAATATTAAATACAAATGTTGTTTGTGGCTAAGAGATTTCAAAGGAGTTGGGTGGTAATTCCAGAGGTTACCCTTATGCACATCTTAGAAAGATCTCATTGACTGCCACAGTAAACAGTGCCTCAAGCAAGGGGACTCCCAAAGGCTTTAGAAATATCTGTACACTATAAATAGGGCAGACAACCCCAGGAATTTGGCACCCAGTCAGTGGGCCTTACATTGGAATATATGATAACCTGTCTTCCCAATGTATTAGAGTTGAACTCATAATTTTCCTACACATGGTTCTTATCCCCCTTTAATTTGAAACTATAATTAGCACTATATCCATTAAATATGTGTCTCAGAGACTTAAGTCTTCTGGCTATTCATATACCAGTTGAGCCCTGAATCTCAGTAGAGTTGCAGCCATCTCTTCCTACTTTCCAATTCATTGACCTCACCCAAGACAACTAGCAAAAGGATGATGATGGACAACGTCCCCATCCCCAAGGAAGGAGAGTGCCTGCAACTGCAAGCAGGACAGTTCTACCCACCTGCCCCATGGAATCTAAGCCCCCTCTCAACCAGAAGCAGAGTGAATATAATCGTCCCCAAATCCTCAAGACTGAGGATTGAATAAACATAAGGGGGGAATTCAACTATGGACTAAAATAGACTGATTATTATTGTAGTAATGGAAGAATTTGTAACACTGATATAAAGACAGTGGTCACCAGAGGTTCTGAGGCGAGGGAGAGGGAAAAATAGGTATAACATGGGGCATTTTTGGGACACTGGAATTATTCTGCAATGATGGATACAGGCCATTATACGTTTTGTCAAAACTTATAAAATTGTGAGGTGCAAAGCATAAACCATAATGTAAACTATAGACCATGGTTAATAGCAATGCTCCAATGTGTGTTCATCAATTGTTAAAAAATGTACCACACGAATCAAAGATTTTATTTTAGGGTAAGAGTGTGGGAGGGGAAGGGAAAAAAAAGAAGTTAGGTTGGGGCCAGAACATAGCAAATGTAGGTCATGATGGTAAGCAATTTGAATTTTATTTCTATTTTGATGGGGATATCACTGGAGTAATCATATAGGGTGTTGAAGTGATCTTATTTATAGTAACTCTGGATTCTGTGTGGAAAATGGATTTTTAGGGGGGCAGGAAATGGAAGTGAGATCAGTTGCATCAGTCCTGATAAGTGATAGTCAAAAATTGACATAAAAATATAGTATTGGCAAGAAAGAAGGGGTGAGATTTAGAATATGCTTGGATATATGGCATGCTGTACTTGCTGATGGACTGGCTGCAGTAAATATAGTGAGAAGTAATGAATCAAGGATAATTGCTAGGTTGATGATAGTGTCATTAAACAGAGGCATGGAGAACTTGGAGAAAAAATAGTTGGGGCAGTGTTGGTGATAAAGATTTCAGTTTTTGATTGGTTAAATTTCAAATAATCCTTAGGTAGCTAAGTAGAGATGGTCAAGTTGGCATAGAGATATATAAATCTGTAGCTCAGGGAAATGGTAAGGGTCATCAGTATAGGGATGATAATCAAAGCCAGGGTTCTGAGTGGGATCATCTAGAAAAAGAAAGTAATTGAATAAAAAGAGGAACACTCCAAGTTTGCAAGGAAAGGAAAAAAGAATAGAGATTGATGAGGCATAATTGAAACCTGGAGTGTGCAGAAGTATAGAAAACAAAGTATTTTCTAAAGAGATGGTGGCTAACTTTGTCAAATGGTTCTCAGAGTAGGATAAATATAGATCATGAGTATATGTAAGTCTCTCCTCTTTCCAAGAGTTTTTCTGTGAAAAGAAGCAGGAAAGTGGGGTTGTAGATGAATACTGGAAGTTGAGGAAGTTTGTATTTGTTTACTAGTTTTCTAAACATGCTTGTCTGTCATTCAAATGGTTTAGTAGAAGGGCAGACTGATTAAGTGATAAAGGAAGGTGTTAATTATCAGAGTGAAGTCCTTGAGGAGTTTAAGGATGAAAGTGGAAGGGTTGGCCTTAGATAAGATCAGAAATGCTTCTGCCTCAGCAACTGGAGGGAACAAAATGTGCAGAATAGAATAGAGTAGCAAGTTGGATTTTTGAAAAGATGAGATAGGTTTTTAATATGATTGCATGAAGAGATATCACTTGCTTCAGGAGCTATTTAATTTTCCATAACAGATCACCTTAATTGTTAGAAGCCTAAAGGCACAAACATTCATTATCTCACAATTCTGAGGACCATTCATCCTCTCTCTCAAGGTCTCTAAAAATGCTGCAATCCAGGTATCACCTGGGACTGCAAACATCTCAAGGCTCAACTGAAGGAGAATCTTTCTTTCAAGCTCACTCACATTGTAGTTGGCCCTTGCTGGATTGGCTAGAGACATTGGTTTCTTGCTAATGGTTTCTTGGCCCCACCATAGCACAACACATATCACACAATAGCTTACTTTTTCCAGAGTAGGTGATCTAAGAGAGAACAAGGGACAAAGTGACACAATATAAGTTATACTTTTTTATAATCTGGTGTATGATCAAAATTCTCTTCTTTTTATGTATCCTATTTGTTAGAAATATATTAAGTTCAGTCCACACTAAAAGGAAAGGGATCATGCAAGAACATGAATATCATTTTAAAGATTAGATTAGAGTGAGTTTTCTTAGAAAGGCATTTGATTAGAGTGAGTTTTCTTAGAGAGGCAGGGACTAGAAAAAGATAATTGAATAATAAAATGCATACTAAAGAAGACTATTGGAATTAGGCAGGGAGATTGGGCTGAAATACTTAATATGCTGGGAACTGCCTAAATTTGTGAGGTCCCTTTTTAGTTAAAAGTATATATTTTCAGAAAACACCTGTAAAAGGTCTCTTTATTGCTACCCCATGTACAGAAAGTAGGTTAACAATCTGCAATACACATACAAACACGTATACAGTGGCCAAGATTAATTGTACCAGGTATATGTTTTTCTCTTTTTCCTTGTAGTAACAGAAACCTCCAAATTTAAGTTCATCTTATGTCCACCCAGCCACAGACTAAATTTCCCAGCCACACTTGAAACTAGATATAGCTATATGACTATTTTCTAAATTATAGAATGTGAAGTCCAAGTTATATGAGAAACCTTAGGAAAGGTCACAACTTTTAAAAAGAAAGTCATTCACCATCCCCTTCTTTCCTCCATCATTGGCTCAGATTGAAGCACAGATATTATGGCGTGAGATATCTGCAACTAACTTAAGAGATGGCAAAGCAGCAAGATATATGGTCCCTGGATCCTTGCTTGACCTAGAGCAAAATTACTCTGGCAGCCCTTGACTTAGGGTTCTCTAGAAACACACATACACACACACACACAGATTTCTTATAGGAATTGGAGTATGCAAGTGTGGGAATTGGCAAGTCAGAATTATGTAGAGGATGATGCAAGTTGAAAACTCCAATGAAATTAAAGTTGGATTTCCCAAGAGAAGCAGGCTGTCTGAAGAAGATGCTGAAATTGTTATTTTTGACTAATGAAATCTTCAGTTCTGCTTTAAGTCTTCTAATTGATTTGATAAGGAGAATCCACTCATTGTTGGGGTCAATCTCCTTTGTTGCAGGAAAGGGGTCCTGATGACTTCTTTCTCAATCTTCTTATAGGAAGGTTGTAAGAATGGCTTTGAGGATGTTGAGAAGGGACAGAGATGGAGTCAGATTGGGCACCAGCTGTTTAGGGGGTGGTTTCATTTCAACACTTGGACAATTTGTGTGGCTGACATCTTTCTAGTCCTTCCACTGGGGTGAAGAGGAGTTCCTAGCTATTTCCTTGCCAGGTCACCAAAAGATAGCCCCTAAGGTCATTTTGTGTTTGGCACAAAATGATTATCTGTCTACAGTTGCCCAGGAGAGAGATATAGGGCTTGCCAGTATTTTGGACCATCATATCTTGAGGGTGCTGTTGCTTGTGATCACCAACCTCACCTCCCTTTGATGATAAGCACACCAAGAAATATGCTGTTATTTCCAAATATCTTCTTCCCCAACAAAGTAAATATTCTAATCCTTTTGGAATCTGTGTTTTGGTGTAAAACCAGTAATTGGAATTCAGGCATCTCAGTCAGTGTTTTATAATTGTAGTGAGAATGAAAGAGCTCCCTTTTGGGTTTTATATACGCGAACATGTTATATATTCTATGCTGCAACTTGCTTTTTACATGCATCCATTCTGTGTATCCATTCAGAACAGTAAACACAAATCTGTCTAATTCTTTCAATAGACATAGAATTCTACTGAACAAGCAATATTACCAAACATGCCCCAAATTGGCAAATATTTTTCTGTTTTAATTTCTGGAAAATGTGGCTTGTCTTCTGCTTGCAGCTTATAGCAAAATGCTAGATGAGAGAGACTGAGGACTGAACTGTTAGGCAAAAAGAAACCAGAAACTGACTCTGGAAATTATAAGCCTCTGGAATTCATGCCTCCAGATGATAGCACCCTGTTTGAGAAACTAACTAAACTTGGAACTTGTAAGTGAGGATTGAAAATAGTTATCCAGGAAAGATTTGTGGAAATTGTTTCTGTCTGATGGCTTAGACACCTGCTTCCTGCATGCTAAACCAACAAGATCTTTGCAAGTATGAACTAAACCAGCCTGTACTAAAAAGAACATGCAGGGAGAAATGGAAGGGAAACTGGCTTTAATAGGTAAACCATGGAAGCTGAGGTCTTGAATTAAGATGTCCTTGGGCCAAGAGAGGGACCTACTCATTTGAATGGAGAGCATACATTTACCCTGGCATTTGAAGAGGGTGCATGTTCCAGCCTGCTGTTCAGGGAAAGTTTTGCTGCCCTAGGCACAGAGAAAGTGGAGCACATTACCCAAGGGTTGGGGAGAGTGAGGTCACCACTCCATTGCTCTGAGAGTGGTGGCCCTATTCCTGATAGATTAGGGAAGGCCAGGTCACCAACTCACTGTTCTGAGAAGGTTGGGCCTGTACACCAAAGATTAGAAAGAATGTTGCTGACACCTCACTGCACTAAGGGTGTTGAGACTGTACCCCAGAGATTGGGGAAAATGTGGCATCACTCCAATGTTCTTGGAGGGTGAGGTCTGGAGCTTGGTTGCCACCTAGGTTCTTGATGAGGTTGGAACCAAGAAAATGGCTATTCGGCAAACCTGTGGAAAGGGTGGGTCCCCATGAGACCCTAAAGAGAAGAAACCATAATCTTAAGAATGACTTTCAGACTTGGAAATCTAATGTAGTATGCCCTGTGTTGGGGACCAGTGATTCATTTTTTCCTCAAAATTCTCCTTATGGTAATGCAAGTGTATATCCTATGTCTGTCTCTTTGTATACTGGAAGCAGATAAAATTGTTTTGTAACTTTCACAGGTCTACAGACCGAGTTAAATTGGGTCCAAGACAAAATTTTATTTCTTTAAATTGATTATGATGTGATTTTGTACTTAGCAATGTTACTGATTTAAGTTTTCTTGAATCTTGTAATATATTTTGGGGATTTAGAGGGTGGAGTGTGACAGTTTGAGATTATTTATGAACCCCCAAAAGAGAGATTATGTTTGTAAACTAATCTGTTCCTCTGGGTGTGATACACTGTGATTGTATTAGATTCAGCTGAGATGTCTTTGATTAAATTATGTTAAGATTAGGGCTTTGATTTGACCATGACAGTAGGGCATGACTCTTGTTGAGTGCCTGCCCCGTTAGTGCACTGATATAAATGGACACTCATTCAAGATGATGCACTGAAGAAGATACAAAAGAGGAGAGATCATTGTCTTGTTTGATCCTGGGGTCCTAGAGAGAGCTGAGCCATTTGCCTGATAGTTTGCAGCTGAGCAGCTGAGCAAGCCTAGAAAGAAATGAGCACTATTACAGACTAATACAGGAAGCCGTGAGAGACGAGTCCTATGCCAGCCTATAACTGAGATAGGAAGAACCTGGGCCTACAGAGCCTTAAGAGGAAAAACAAAGGAGACACCTGGCAGAGATTGCCCACTATCTTGCTTCAACATGTGGCAACTGACTTTGGTGATAAAGTAGCCTTAAGTTGGACTCTTTAGGGCCTTGTAACTGTAAGCTTTAATGCCAAATAAATATCCTTTATAAATACCAACAGGTTTCTGCTATTTTGCATCAGCACCCCTTTGGTTGACTAATACAGGGAAGGAAACTTGTATTTATTCCACTGTTTTTGCCATTGAATATTGTCATAGAGAAGTCTGCATGCAAACTGATTTTTATTCATTTTATAGGTGAATTTGTTGATGTAACCCCCAGTCCTACAATCAAGACTTTTTAAAATACATTTATGTTTAGTACTTTCACTATGAATTGCTTTTTTATCTGGAAATCTGCTTCTTTTGACTTGCATATTCTGCTTTCATTCAATTAATTTACATCTTTAAGTATTAATCTTTTCTATTTACTCTTTCTCCACATTTTAGATATTTTCTTGCTTTTCCTATTTCTTTCATAATTTTCTTTCCAGGCATTTGTACTTTGCTTCTTTTAGAGTATGATCAGCCCCACATGACATGCTCTAGTTATTGGAAATGGCCCTGCACTGGGTGTTTTTGTTGCCTCTCTTGCCTGTCTATCTCTTTAGCTGTTCTTCATCATGTAAGTGGACCTCTCAGTTCTGGGGAGAATCTATAATTGCAAAGAGATTCATAAATAATTGCTATCTCTTAGAATTTCATAAATTTGTCCCAAACTGTACTGTCTTTTGTAAACAGCTTTCAGAGCAAGTATTTTTTTTAATTAGCCATTTTCAAATTGCACTGAAGAAGCATTTTTTTTCTCTTTTTGTTCATTTTGCTCATCATGAGAAAAATAAACATGTCTTTCACCAGTCATATGTAACTGAATATCTCTCATATGAATTGTTTTAAAAGATTCCTTACTTCTGGGTGGTGGTAGGAATAGCCCATGAAGCCCTACTTCCCATGAGAGAAAATTCATCTGAGACAAATGACCCCACAGTGCCATATTCAGCTGCCTAGCAAGGGAGTAAAATAGAAATTTCAGAAAAAAAGGAAGGCCTTATTATGGTGGGAATAGGTTGTAAATTTCCTCTCATGTTCCAAAATAAATTACCATTCTTCAGTTTCTCCTCCCCACAGTGATGTTGATGCAAGTGGGGTATAAGAATTGATAACCTCAAGGAAGAAAAGGCAAAAGATGAGATGGAGGATATCAGCATGTATATTACTGCCAAGCCTATTTGGGATTGGTAGGAAAACATGGGGAGAACAAATTCCTTTTCATGATGATGTCAGATTTATATTAAAAAGGTTAAAGAGCTATTATACCAGAATCTTGTTGAACAATATCAGTTAGCTATTTGAAATAAACACAAAGCTTGTACTCAAAGAGTGAGAATATTTTTTTTTTTTTTACAATTTTAACTCTTCAAAGAATAAAGAAGCAGATATGTAAAGTAAAATTATCTGTTCTTCATGAAAAATGGCAGAAGATTTCACATGATTTTCTATGTGCTCTTTGGTTGGAAAATTAAAGATCATTGTAGTGACAAATTATGTTTATACTATAAAAGATTCAGCAATATTGAGCCAAGTGATGGTGACACTTGCTAAATTCTCTTCTTAGAATGCAGTAGAGGAAGCATTGAAGATTTGATTATAGTAAGCAATGAGAACAATAACAAAACTAAGAAAAGGATTGATTTATTAATCTGGAGTTTAACTCTATCTAAGAGAATAATGGAATTCAAGAAAAAATTTTGACTCAAGGTATGGCAATTTGATATCATTGATGAATTAAAAAAATAATACTGATTATGTTTGTAAACTGGTCTGTTCTTCTGGGCATGATTAAATTATGATTAGGGTTTTGATTGGGCCATGTCAGTAGGATTTTGAGTCCCTGCCCCATTGGTGACAAGGACTCACAGAGAAAAGACATGGCAGAGGACAGAGTTTTGAGTTTTAAGCTACAGCCCCAGGAAGTAAATACACAAGAGAAGAACACAGAGAAATAGAGATGTCTCCATAGACATGGCAGAGGTCCCAGGAAGAGAGAGAACCTGATAGTCTATAGCTGCCTTGTGGAAAAAACAGAATGGCTGAGCCCAGAGAGAAATGAGCCCCAGGAAAGAGATAACACTTGTCCCAGCCTACAGACAAGTGAGAACATGAATCCTTAAAAGGTAGAGGAAATCTGAACACTTGCAGACATTGGCAGCCATCTCACTCTAACATGTGGCAACAGACTTTGGTGAGGGAAGTAACTTATGCTTTATGGCCTTGTGAGTGTAAGCTTCTACCCCAAATAAATACCCTTTATAAAAACCAACACAGTTCTGGTATTTTGCATTAGCACCCATTTGACTGACTAATATATTAATAGAAGGTAAGACTTGAAATATTTTTTACTTATATTTAAAGGACTGAGAGGTAGGTTGCTAGTGGCCTGCCAAAGAGAAAAAGAATAGCACCTGTGCATAGGTATCATGTTTTCTTCAAAAGCTTGGTTAACAGTAACACTGTAATATTCTTGCATCAATGCCAAAGGTGTACTGGTTTGATAAGGGGAGGGGGCTGGAAAAAGTGTATATGCTATGGATCATGGTTGGTGGTAATAATCTGATGATATTATCTCATAATCTGTAATAAATATTCTACCATGGTATAGTATGTTGGTGAAAGGGTGTTGTATGGGAATTCTACACATGCATGATTATTTTGTAAGTTCACAATCTCTGTGATCAAAAAAAAAAAGAGTGGTTTGGGGGAAAAATACACCAAATATAAGATAGGGACTATAGTTAGTAATAATATTTTGATGATTCTCTTGCATAGTTTGTGACAAATGTCTCATGACAATGCAAGGTGTTGGTGGAGGGGTGATGTATGGGATCCCTGTATGATGTTATATATGTTTATTTTGTAAGTTCACAACCTTTACTGTACACACACTGTTTATCATTTTCATGTATGAATGATAAAGTTAAATAAAAATATAGTTTTTTTAATTTGTATAAAAGATTTTTAAAAGCCACGAGGAACACATTTTTTCCACTCTGCATTGTGAAATACTATTTCTGGATTTTCACTGCTAATTTAATGTTTCTCTGTCTTTTCACTATATAGTTGCCTTGAAATATAAAACAAAACAGTAATTTAGTAAGATTAAATTGAACAAGAAGACAGCGGACTTGGCCCAGTGGTTAGGGCGTCCTTCTACCACATGGGAGGTCCGCGGTTCAAACCCCGGGCCTCCTTGACCCATGTGCGGCTGGCCCATGTGCAGTGCTGATGCGTGCAAGGAGTGCTCTGCCACGCAGGGGTGTCCCCACATAGGGGAGCCCCACGCGCAAGGATGTGCCCTGTAAGGACGCCCAGCGTGAAAGAAAGTACAGCCTGCCTGGGAATGGTGCCGAACACAAAATGAGTTGACACAACAAGATGATGCAACAAAAAGAAACACAGATTCCTGTGCCACTGACAACAACAAAAAGCGGAAAAAGAAGATGCAGCAAATAGACACAGAGAACAGACAACTAGGGTGGGGGGGAAGGAGAGAGAAATAAATAAATAAATAAATCTTTAAAAAAAATAAATTGAACAAGAAAAGTTATACACTTCCTCCCTAAATTTAAGATTTCTATGAATACAACAAATATTTGTGAAGTATACACAACTCTTATACTTGCCAATGTTATCAACTCTTCTATTCAAGATGGATCTTAAGATCTATGACTATAGAATTCAATGTGCCGACTAAACTGAGGGAAATTTTGCACAGAAGAGTACACTTCCAGGATTCACTGTGGATTGTTCTATTGGAAGTGCAGTTGTTTTTACTATAAGAAGTTTAATACTAAAAATGGCTTTTTTTCCAAAAACACAGTTTGAGTCAGGTATCTGAATCTTGAGATATATTTTCCAATGACATAATATTGGAAAAACTTCTTAGGTTCTGTATCAAGCCCACTAATCCTACCATACTTAAATCTCAAAACTAATAATGTTTTCTAACCAAAACTGCACTATATTTTTTCCCTGAAAGTGTTCCTATTATTGATTCCCAAAATACTGTCTTTCCAAAAATTCCATCCAGGACCCAGCCCTTCTTGCCTCCAGCACCTATATCTTATTCTTGGAAGAAAGGGGTCTCCTCAACTGAGGATAGTCAGAAGACAGATTTTCAGTGACAGGGTGGAAGCAGAAATGTTTACATCTAAAGATGGCAACTTGTTCAATTCAATTCAGTGAAATATAGAATCATTTCTATGGATTCTACCATGATTAGAGGTTTAGAGAATTAGAAAACTGAATGAAACCCTATCCCTGATCTTAAAGAACATTCTGTCTAAGGAGAAGCAAAGTCTAAGGAGGAGCAAAGAAGAGATTGATTCCTCTGATATAAAGCTGTGCTGGCAAACACCATATGGAAGAAGTAAATAAAATTCCATGAAGAGAGACACTGATTACATCTCTTTGAATAAACTGGATAGTTCATAGATCAAGCAACATTTGAGGTTGAACTTGAGTGACCCAAGTACTTTTGAAAGACAGATTTGGGAGTATGGCCCCAAGGGCAGGAAAAACATTTCAGTAGTTATCTTTGGGCAGTTGTAAATTTTTCAGTTCTTAATTCTGAAAGATATTAGAGAACTGACAATGAATATTGGAAAGAGAAAATCCCTTAGATGCATACTTTCTTGTTTATGATTATGACTCTGGCAATCCTGTGTCTGTGATTTTACTGATAAATTAAGTTGAGATTGGGAATGACAGAAATTTCTGTCTGTACCCGAACTGCAGTTGAAATGAATTCAAAATGATGAATAAGCAGGGGGTAAACAGCTACTTTAATTTTGATATCTTTAATAAACCTTTTAATTTTCTCATTTAAAATCATGTAATTCATGTTCATTACAGAAAAATTAAAGAATAATCATAGGGAAAAAAAAGAAGAAATCATTACAAATCAAAGCTTTGGTGAAATATATCAATTTAATACTAGAAATTCAACTTCTTCCAGGAAACAATAGGAAAGTATGCATAAAAGTAAGAATATAGAAAACTAATTTATTAGCTTTGAAGCTGGAAGAAAGTGCCAACACTTCTGTATAAACTACTTTTATAAATTGTTTATAAACAATTTCAGGTGACACATTTTTGAATGAAGTCTTTAGGGACTGAAAGCGGGAATATTTTTGGAAAGTAAATAAAAAGCATAGAATAGCAATAAGTAATCCTAATTTGAAAGGGCAAAGACAAGAGGAAATGGTGGATGATGGGAAAGATAGACACTGTATTAGAGTAGAGTAAGTTTACCACCAAATTTCAGTGCCATTAAAAGCAGTTTATTTCTTTCTCATGTAATATTCCTGAGTTGTTATTCATGTTGACAATTGGATCTTTCTCACAGAACTAGAGTAACATTCATATTGACTTCTCTGTCATGTTCAACAGGTAATTCCAAGACCACCTGAGTATTACCTACAGTTAGAAGAGGAAAACTAGCATGGAAAATTTCTCATAGGATGTTTATATGGATCAGTCCTGAAAGTGGTATGCGCCACTTCTCTCTACAGTCCATTAATTAAAACAGTTACATGTCCAAATCCAATTAATTACAAGGGAGCCAGAACTACAGTTTAGCTGTGTCCATGGGAAGAGGAGATATGTATTTCCTTGCTTGTTTGTTTATTTGCTTGGTGAACACAGAGATAATTGTCCTTTTGGTCATACTTGCTATTAAATTGTGGTCATACTGAAGAAAATCTCTTGGAAAAGTTAATATTTTCTACTTTATATTTCAAAACTTCTCTGCTGCAAATGTACATAATAATAATAATAATTATCAGGTGAAACAGGTGAAAATGATGTCAAGTGTCATGATCCAGACTCCACTTACCAGTAATATTTGTATATTTTATGTATGTCCTTGATTTTAGGTGTCATCAATGCAGTCAAACCTAGTTATTTAGAAGGAAATTTGATTTATTTAACATACAAGATAGCTCACTGAGAGAGTCAGAACACCAGGTTTCCAAGCTGTCCCAATAGGAACAATGGAGCCAGAGCACTGCCCAATCACAAGATGGTATTGATTTATCAGAAACATGACTGTTGTCAGAACCCTTTGCTCCACACCAATGATTGGGATAGGGAGGGTGAGACAGGATGCCAACATGCCACCCTAACAGCTTCAGAAGAAACAGGTACCTCTATCATTGTACTTGCTAGAAGATTTGCTCTCCTATTTTGCCAGTAGCAGCATCTCACAGAGTACACTTTTGTGACTTAATCATGAATGAGCTTGTATATTTTTACAAACTAAGTCACATACCTAGACTCTTCAATAAAGAACAAAAGATGTTGCATTAGATTTTAAGCTTTTATAGCACAGAGAGGTGATTTAGAAATTGTTGAAAGAGGGTTGATTAAGTCAATTTAAAGTATCAGCTATAGCTACGTATATTATGTATTGTCAATAAGATTTTCTGCATTATTTTTACCTTACTGGTTATTTTAAAAGCTACTAATTATTGTTTATGCAGCTAGCCATCAGTAAATTTTATTATAAATTCCATGAATTTTTCAGTTGATTTTTGTTTTCTTGTCAGATTAACAATAGTATCTGCAAATAATTGTATTTATTTCCCCCATTCTGTGTACTCCTTTTTATTTCCTTGCTTATTGTATTAACTATATTATTAAAAAAAACAAAAACAAACTGAGGTTGTTTGAATTATGTACTTCAAGGGAAAAAAACATATTCTTAATCTATTCCTTTGGGAGTAAACCCACTGTAAACAGAGCCTTTTGAAAATATTATTTTTAGTTAGGGTGTGGCCCATCTGTGCAGTCACCCCTCGGGCTGAAGTGTGGTTTGCTGGCCTGGTGGGGGAGCAGCCGCGGTAGGCCTAATTCCGCTGCCCCCATAATAGGGTGGCTGGTCGGACTCACCGCCACCCCTGAAGGGAGCTCGGCATGGGCGCAGAGTGCCCTCGGGTCTGCCCTTCTCGGCAGCCATGCTTCCGTGGCCGCCCCTCCTCCCGGATGGCGCCACACGATGCCTGCGGGGCGGCACCCTTCTTCTTCTTTCTCCCTGCACAGGCGCAGGGCGGAAAATTCCAGTCTGCCCTTTTCCCCTCCCCCGACAGCAGCAACAGCCAGGCGTGGGCGGAAAAATCCAGTCTGCCCTTTTCCCTTCCCCCGACAGCAGCAACAGCCAGGCGTGGGCGGAAAAATCCAGTCTGCCCTCCACCCCAGCAACAGCAGCCACCAATCCCTAAACCCTGCCCCTTCCCCCAGCAACAGCGACAGCCAATCCCTAACCACCACCCCTCCCCCGTCCAGTACCGCCCACTGACCTTTCGCCGGCAACCAATCAGAACAGGGCATGGCTTCGACCAATCAGCCTTCCCCAGCCCCTATAAAACTGTTGCCTCTCCCTCAATAAAGTGGACTTGCGTGTTTACCTTGTCTCCGCAGTAGTTCTTCTGCCATGCACCCTCCAGTCCTGAGAGCCCCCGACAAGGGCCTGGCCTCCCTTGTCCCCAGTTCGTCGCCTGCTTCTCCGGGCAACCCCTTCGTCACCGGCTTCGCCGGGCGACCCCGTCAGCCGAACCGCGCAACCCCTGTGAGACCGGCCCCTCGTCTGCTGCCGGACCGATCCCTCGTCCCAAGTGGGACCAACCCCTCGTCCCAAGCGGGACCAACCCCTCGTCCAAAGCTGGACCGACCCCTCGTCTGCAGCCAGACCCCACCTCTACCGACCGAGCAAGCCGCCGCACATCTGAATGAATTTGTACCTTAATCCTATTCCTGGAGATTTTATGAAGATAAAGCCATGCGGGGGAGATTTAGTTGGAAGCTGGACATCACCATAGCTGGGAGTCAAAATAGAGGATGTGGCCATGGATCCTGCCATGTGACAGAAAATCCAAGATGCCGAGGATTACAGTGAGCTGTCCCCAGAACACTACAATCCTCTGGGAGAAAGCAAAGACTTAACTTTGATTTTGTATTCCTCCTAGACTCTAAACTATGAGCCAGAAAATTTGTGTTGTTAAGGCAACCATTGGATGGTAATTCTTGTAGCAGCCAGGAAATTAAGACAAATCCTGAATAATGCATCCTCTTTCAGACCCCTCTAAATAAAGTAGATAAACACTTGGCAACGCTTAACTTATTTTAAGTATATATTTGATAATAGAAAATCATGATTGGACCTAAATATTTTGCTGCCCCTATTTCCTTATTGAATTATTCATATGGTGCAAACAAGAGAGAATCAGTTTTTCTAGGGCTCTCCAGCAGGAAACAGTTACATAATTAGATGGATAATTTATGCAAAAATAACTTAAGAAATTTTCTTGTAATAAAATTAGTTCAAATACACATTAATAAAGAGACCTTATGTCACCAACTATACTTTTGCTCAGAATGAATATATCCAATATCTATGTATTTAGGTTTCTATAAATTTATATAGAAAGTATAAAAGCAGTTTGTTATTGTTTATGAATTCCAAAAATAGACATTGGATTATGTTTGTAAACTGGTCTGTTCCTCTGGACATATTAGATAGTATTAGGTTCAGAGGTTTTACTTTTACTTGACTAAACTATGATTAAGGCCTTGATTGGACCACATCAGTAAAACATTGAGTCCTCAACCCCTTGGTGGGTGGGTACTCACAGAGAAAACTTGGGGCAGAGGAAGGAGCTTGGAGTTTTAGGGTTGGAGCCCTGGGAAGAAAATACACAGGAGAAGAACACAGGGGAATAGAGATAGCTCCATAGACACGGCAGAGGTCCTGGGAAGAGAGAAAGCCTGATAGTCTGTGGAGAGATCTGTGGAGAGAACAGAGCAGCTGAGCCTGGAGAGAGATGAGCCCCAGGAGAGAAATGAGATTTATCTCAGCCTAGAGTTGATACTGGAAGAAGCTGGGACCATGAACCTTAAGAGGAAGAGGATTTCTGAACCCACACAGAGACTGGCAGCCATCTTGCTCCAGTACGTGACAATAGACTTTGTGAGGGAAGTAACTTACACTTTATGGCCTGATAACTGTAAGCTCCTACCCCAAATAAATACCCTTTGTAAAAGCCACAGATTTCTGGTATTTTGCATCAGCACCCCTTTGGCTAACTAATACAGAAAGGTACACACAAACTTTTATAACCTGGATCATATGATCATTTTGCAAATCCTGTTTACTAATAAATCAAAGGTATATTCTTGCATCGGTGAGTCATGATATTCCATTGAAAGGTGCTATAATTTATTTATTTACTCCATAAAAGCTCTAAGTCCATCTGTTCCCAGATTTGGTTTAGGTTCTTTGACTATGCTGGAGAAATGAATTTCAAGAGAATGTCAGGCGAGTTAGGCCAGTAATTTATTCAAGTAGGGAGGGAAGAGAAATGGAAGAAAATAACAGAGCACGGGTACCAGGTAGAGAGGAAGGGGCTGCAAAGTGATAGAGGGCTGATTTACATACTACAATTCCACATTATAGGCTATAAATGCCCAGGTTTTACTTGCATGGTGATCCAAGCAGGGAGAAGCAGCTGGAGCCAGGATCCAGAGGCAAGAGAGCTGGAGAGAGCAAGAAAGCTCATTCAGGCCGGGTGCCTGGCTTTTGAATTGTTAATTATCCACTCCTTTGCAAAAGGCAGGGGAGGAGTTACAGGTTTTGATTGATTACCCCACCCATCAATTCTCCAGTGAGGACCCAATGATAAAGTCCCTAGGGAACATCTGGGGTTTTATTTGCATCCCGGAAAAGTCTTTGTCCTGGATAGCAGAATCTTGGGGGTGGGGCTTCCAGCAGCTATCTTGGGGGGTTACTGATGTCCATGTGGACTCTCTGCCAGGTTCCAGATCTGTTCATTAATTCCCTATCTTACTAGCCTGCTTCACAAGCACTAGCTTATGATGGTGCCTGACTCCCCTGCTTGGAAGCTACAACTTGTCAACCTAGAAATCAACTAAGCTGCAAGGCTATAAAGGCATTCATTTGAATTACACATTGGAGAGCACAGATTCAGGGCGCAACCAGATTGTGTCAGGTCTTCACATTTTTAGACAAGGAAGAGGAAAGTCCCCTGGCTACGGTGTTGTGGCAGTTTGAAGTTATTTTGTGAATCCCCAAAAGAGGAAGATTGTTTGTGGGCTGGTCCACTCCTGTGGGTGTGACTCCTTTTTTTCAATTAGATTACCTCAGTGAAGTGTGACTCAGGTTGAGTTGCTGCCCTCCTGCTGGGTCAGATAAAAAAACGTAGACACACCAGAAAAGAGAGCTCTGCTATTTTTGATCCTGCCATGTGACAGAATGGAGAGGCTCAAACAGCTGAGGCCCTGGGGAGAGATAAACCGTTTGCCTCATAACTTGCTCCTGAAATTGGGAAGAAAGTGGAGCAGCTGAGCCTGAGAGAAGAGGCCCAGTGAGAGACAAGTCCTATGCCTGGTTGCCCTCAGCTGAGCTCTGGGAGACCATATAGCCTGGATAGGAAGGCAGAGACCATCAGAGATGGCTGGCCTTCTTGCTTCAACACAAGGCAGCTGACTTAGGTGAGAAAGCACCTCTTACGGTGCCTTGAATTGAACTTTTCATATGCTAGAAACTGCAAGCTTTTACTCAAATAAATACCTTTATAAAAGCCAAGTGGTGCTACACACACACACGGAAAGCTGATGCAGCAAGATGATGCAACAAAAAGAGACACAGGGAAGTGGACTTGGCCCGCCTACCACATGGGAGGTCTGTGGTTCAAACCCGGGGCCTCCTTGACCCGTGTGGAGCTGGCCCATGCGCAGTGCTGATGCGTGCAAGGAGTGCTCTGCCATGCAGGGGTGTCCCCCGCATAGGGGAGCCCCACGTGCAAGGAGTGCGCCTTGTAAGGAGAGTCGCCCAGCACAAAAGAAAGTGCAGCCTGCCCAAGAATGGCGCTGCACACACGGAAGGCTAACACAACAAGATGACGCAACAAAAAGAAACACAGATTCCCGGTGCCACTGATAAGTATAGAAGTGGTCACAGAAGAACACACAACAAATGGACACAGAGAGCAGACAACTGGGGGGGCGGGGAAGGGGAGAGAAATAAATAAATAAGTAAATAAGTAAATAAATAAATAAATCTTAAAAAAAAAAGAGAGATACAAAGGTTCCCGGTGCTGCTGACAAGAATAGAAGCAGAGACAGGAGAACACACAGCGAATGGACACAGAGAACAGACAACTGTGGGCGGGGGAGGGGGGGAAGAAATAAATAAAAATAAATCTTTAAAAAAAAAAGCCAATAAATTTCTGGTGTTTTGTATCAGCAGTCCTTTTGCAAACTAAAATAGATATCTAACGTCTGGCTTTAATATCTTTGAGGTCTATGTTGGTTTCTATGCTTTCGTATAAGGAAATTTTAAGGTTCATGAACAAGGGGAAAAAAATGGTAATTTGTGATTAGGGTGTTCCAGGGCAGGAGTGCTGAGCAATCTGTGTTTTATTTCGTTAAAGTAATTTTGGCTATAAGGGACTCAATTTGCTTAGCTTTAAACAAAACATTTAAAGGTTAAGCCATCAAAGAAAAATTAGGAATCCAATTTCTAAAATGTTTTGCCAAGTCTAAAAATTTTAATTGGCACTTGGTTTTGGGATGGAGTAAAGTTCACTGCTTTGGATTTGGCCAAGGTCTAGAAGGAGGCCCTGGGGCAGGGATAGGCGAGGCAGAAATAATGTACTTAAATGGGTTGGAATAGTATTTTTAAAAAGGATGGCATTTAAATTTTATTTCTTTGCTAGAGAAGACAGGAATACATAGGGAACCTAATTTACATATCTTGGTCTGTTGACTCTGGTTCTAAGAGTTCCAAACTAATTTCCCCCTTTTGAGAGAAAGATAGGTATGCTTGGAATAATCCAAGGAAATCTTTTTCCAGAAGATGAAATGGAGTAGAGGTGAATAAATATTGGTGAATGCCTTGTAAAGATCCTAACTGAAAGGAAATTACGGGAATCAAAGATGGTCATGGGTTTTTTGAGAGTCCCACCATTTGAATTGTTTCTTCAAGAGAGACAATCTTATAATTATTTATACACTTGGAAACCTCCACATAACAATTAAAATAAGTGTTTCATTCAGGTTGCCTAATTTTAGAGCCTCTATTTTTTTGGCTGAGCACACAAATATACCAATTTAGTCATATCAAAAATCCCCATTATGGCCATTATAATTCAAGATTTTCTCTAATGTTCTAGGTCCAGCAGCATAAGATTTTTACGTAAGGCTGTATCCTAATTTTTGTACATGAAACCATTTAGTATGCTTTATTGTGGTGAACCCTTAGAGTTTTTAGATGGATTAGAGTCCATTCTTTTAGTTAGTTGTGAGTGCTAGCAATCCCAAAACCTAAGCCTAAAAGGAATTTTCTGGGTTTGGGGCAAGTGTGCTATTTTACAGTATGCCTTTCACAGATACTTGTTTTATCTGGTTGTCAAATATCTGACCCTGACCACATGTCCCTAGTCGCACAGAAATTGTTTTGACTATGGTGGGTGACCTTGTATCAATCTAGCTTGTCCATGACCATCTTATCCTTTCATGGTTGAACTGTTCTTCAGAAGTCATGGTTATCTCATAAGAAGGTGGTAGACTCTCTAATAGCATGTAAATACTCATCCTGTGCCTAACAAAAAAATTATTTGATTGCCCACTGTGATGGTTAAGGTCATGTGTCAACTTGGACAGTTAATGGTGCCCATTTGTTTGGTCAAGCAAGCACAGGCCTCATTGTTACTGTGAATCCATTTTTGTGGAGTTAAATCATTAGTAAGTTGATTTCATCTATGACTGATTGCATCTACAATCAACTGAGGAGATTGCCTTCAACAATGAGAAACTACTCATCCAATCAGTTGGAGGCTTTTTAAAGGGAGAAGTGATGATTTCAGCAGTCAGAAGAGAGAATTTTCATCACTACTTCTTCCAATCAGCCTCTCCTGGAAAATTCCCCCCAAAAATATTCATTGGATTTCAAGCTAACAGCCTGCCCTACAGAATTTGGACTTGTGCATCCCCACAACTGCACAAGACAATTTTATAAAATCTCACAATAGTTACAGACATCTTCCCTAGAGAACACTGACAGAAGTCAAACTGATTGTTACCAAGGCATCCCTCCACTAAAAAGAGCTCATCATCAAAGTGTGAATTTTTAAAGTCCCATTTAAGTACTCAACAAACAAGGAAATTTTCCTTGTAAACCAAATAGAGAAAACACAAGCGCGCTTCTGCCACAAGCCCAGCTGTAAACTGGCATAAGGCTCATCTCTCTTCCCAGGGCTTGTTTCTTTCTGGGCTCAGCTGCTTTGTTCTCTTCACAAGATCAGATGTAAACTCTCAGGCTCATCTTTCTTCCCAGGCCACAGGATCTTCTGTATATCTTCTTTGGTTTGGTCTGGGAACAACAGCTCATTTTGTGAATTTCGGTTCTTTCGGTTTGGGCTGGCAACACTTCTGTTTGATTTGGGCACATAAGAGTAGCTTCCATAATGTTCTACAAACTCCAATTTAAATCTCTAATCCATAGTAACTCTATTTTTGTTTTTGTTTCTCTTCTCATCCTTCCCTTGATAAAGATGCTTCTCTGAAAATATCACCAATCAACATTTGATATTTATCCTTTGGTGCCATGGAGGCTCATCTCTGGGAGTAATGTCTCGTGTAGAGGGAAAGGTTGCAGGTTTATGTGAAGAGCTCTGCTTAGAATGGCCACATTTGAGTAACAAGGAGGTTCTCAGGCATTAGTAACTCTTAGGCATTAGTTCTAGTAAGGCTTGGCTTCCTTGTAAGTTTCTTAAGTACAAGTTTCAAGATTAAGGGTCTGACACATTAGGGATAGCTTCTGTCACTATTCTAGAGATGAGACAATGAATAAGAGGTGCAATAATAATTACAATAAGAAAAAAAGTTTAGCAAGGTTTGAAGTATGCTAAAAATTTAGTCATCTTGAGGATTAAATTTCAGCTATCATTTTCGATTATGATATTGTAGGTAGTGCATCTCCAATATGTTCTGTTAACAAGGAGAACATTTTCTTATTGAATTATTCTAATAATTATATTTCCATGAAAATAAGCATAGTCAATAAGAGTTTTCAAATGTTAGCATATCAGGCAGGATGTGAAAGGATAACTGTTTAAAGAGTTATGATTTAAGGGAAAGGAAAAAGGGATCCCTTTTATTTAAAAAAGTAAAACATTAGCAATATTTTAAACATAATGTATAATCATTTTTTATCAATTCATTCAGTGCTAAGTAATTAATTCTTGTTCTGTTCAATCTCGTGTTAGGAATTTCATGGACCCATCAGCTAGCTTCCTACTAGATTTTGGACATTCTGAGTCAGTTCAATGGTACAGTTTTAAAGTTCTTTAAGCAAGGTCTTTAGAAGCTGATGCCATAGAGTAGCTGGAACAGTTTTTTTCACAGATTTCTGAGATAGCATTTTTGTTGTAGCAGATTCCAAGTGTTTTTAAGAAAACATTAGAGTAAAATAGAAAATTATCTGTAGATAACAAATGACTTAAAACATAATGACAGAAAATGGCTATGGTTAACATATTACAGCTTTGTAAAAGTGAACGATTTAAAGAGAATTTATTATAAAATGTTTTTTCACATGTAATATATTTTTAAGAATAACTGAAATTATACCTGATAACATTATGTTGTTATTTAATATGAGGCAAAGTAGAACATTGGCAAATCTTTAAGAATGTTGTATAATTTTTGAAATATACATTAGTAGCATTTTATTTATATGAATTCAACTGATAGGTCAGAAATCCCTTTTTATTTTATAATCCTTCTTTTGCAATTCATAATATATCACACAAAACTATTTATAACACCTCTGTTTTTATAAATGAAAGTGTATTTTCTTTGTGATTTTCCAGTTTGAAATAAAAACCCAAAGATTGTTTGAAATAAAAAGATATTACTTAGCATTTGATTTGAGAAGAGAAAATTTCAAAAGTTGGTAGGAGGTTTGAACACTTGGTTAAATAGGATCACACGTCCTACTTGGGTCTTTTCATTAATTAAAGTTACAAAAAAGATTTTATAAGTAAATATAGGAGATAATATGATGGAAAAAAATGTTTTTTTTAAAATAAAAGTGAGATGGTGTGTTTATTTTAAACAATTAAGGAACATGATAAAGCCAACTTAAAGTACAAGAAGTTATTTTGATAAAACATAGACTTTCAGTCTTTCATATAGATTATTTAGAAAAAAACTTTACAATTTTAAGAAAAGACTGATAAGCTAAGAAAACAGTCTTATTTTAATAGAAAACCAAATTCTAGTTTTGCATCAGTATACTATTTGATACTAAGGCTCTTAATATTTTTATATAGAGAGAACCATAGCATTTTATACAACTTTGACTACAAGAAATAAAATTCCTTTTCTGCAAACCTTCTACAACTTTCTATATTGATTTAGCTTTTGTTCTATATTTCCTTTCTTATTCTGCAATAACCAGTCATTTTATTTTAGGACAAAATTACTTTCTTTTTCCTTAATAAAACATATTCTGTATACCTTACATACTTAAGTTACTGAAATGATTTTGGAAATTGTTTTCAAGCTGATATCTTACAAAACACAATTACTGTTAAAATAAAACTTGTCATAATATGACTTAATTTGGTTAAATGTAAACATATATATGTTTTCACTTAAATAGTAGACATGATATTAATATTTAATCTGTAAACCTGTTCATGTTAAGGAAGAACATTTTCAAAAATACATGCTTTTTCTTTTGTATTTAATATTGATAATTTAGATAACACAGTTGTTTCCTTTTAAGTTAATAATATTAAACTGGTATATAAACAGAGGGCTTATAGCTTAAAATCTTCAGCCATGAGTTAGAAAATACAAATTTAAAAACACAGAAATATAAAACTTTATTTACTTATTTATTTACATTTTTAATCAGGGTTTTTTTTGGCATAGAGGCTATTTTAGAGTTATTATATTTGTTAAAAACTTTTGAATATTAGTTAAAGAATGAACCTGATTTTTGGGAGTCTGGAAATTATTTTTAAAGGTTTAGCTAATTTAACAAGTTTATTTAAAAGAGGGGCTTTTTACTGAAGTTTATGTTTTTTTAACCACCTTCCCAAGATTAGGTTTAAGTCCATTGATAAATAACGAGGACAATGTTCCTTCAAATACATCGGCAATAGATGAAAGACCTGAATGAGTATCTAAAATCTGAGATAATCACTTATCACTTAAAGGATAGATTTATCCTTTTTTGTTTACAATCTCAGAATACTGACCAATCAGTTATTTGAGGAAAGGACTTTGGTATGGCTTTTAATAAGACCTTAGCAATTTTTTTATTAGAGAAGTTGTAGGTTTACAGAAAAATCATTCAGATTTATATACCCCCCATGCCTATGATTAATATCCTGCATTAGCATGGTACATTCATTGCAAATGATGAAAGATTATTGCTATAATTGTACTAATAACTATATTTCATGGCTTACAACAGGGAGTCTTAAGCAATTTGGCATTTTGGGGAGCATTCTTACCTCTCATATTTGTATGATAACTTTATATCATTTTCCAACTTTTCCCATTTAGATTATGCCTTGATCTGCATGTACATATATATATATATTGCCTGACCCAACTTAAAACCATATGTACAAAATGAAAAAAGATCAGGCAATCTTGGATTTTAAGCACCAATTAGAATTCTAAATTCCTCATAAAACTTTTTTAAAAAAATGCATTTTAGGGTTGGGAAATTCCTTAACAATAACCCTGGGCTTTGCTCTTGACTAAGGGCTTAAAGTTAACTCAGGTTGTTATTCTGGCAGTCTCAGACGATTTTTCTAAGGGTGTTGCCGAATTTTCATAGTCAGGCAAAGAAGGATACAAGGAAGGAACACAAAAGGGAGCAGTAGGGTTAGGAGAAGGAGAAAGAGTAGCTTCATCCTGTCCATTGTTTTCAGTCAGAGGCTAGATATTTATTTATTTTTTAAGCTCTATGTAAGGTGTCCTTTAAAGAAGGAGTTTTGGAATCAGGTACCCTTTTTGCTGATTCAGCAAACTAATTAAAGAATGCTTTCCGTTTTAGGGAAGAGATCTTTAACAAGATTTGGAATCTCTTTGATTATGGATTTTAGTTTATTTAGTTTTAGTCCAAGGATTGTGGGTGATGGGGCAGTTTCTGAGCCTCCTTTATTAGGCTTGATTTTAAAAGGGGATAAGAGGGATGGCTTTGAAGGAACTTCAGGGCCCTTGTTAAGAAAGGGCAACTCCTTAAGGCTAAGATAAATGGAAGGAGGACAGGAAGCCAGAGGAGGAACTGAGGCAGCTTGGGAAAATTTAGAGGTTTCAGACAGTTGTTCAAGTTTATTTATGCATTTACATAAGTCTTTGTTTTGTTAATTTGGTACTTGTTTCTTCAAGAAAGGCAATTTTGAATTTGTTATACATTTGGAAGCTTCCAAGTACCAATTAAATAAGGTACTCCATTCAGACTGCTTGATTTTATAGTCCCTATATTTTAATTGTGCACACTAATACACTCATTTGGGCATATTGAAAGAGTTTCATGGTAGCCATTGTAATTCAAGATTATCTTTAGTATGTCAGGCCCAGGGAGATAAGAATTTACATGATGCAGGACCAAAATTCTTATAAATAAAACCAATAGCAGTGCTTGAAGGCAGCACTGTTAGAATATATTAAAGCATTAGAACCCATTGTTCTGATTAAGAGCAATCCTAAAGCCTAAAAACCAGAAAGGATTTGTCTAAGGGTTGGGTTAATGAGATGTTTTGCAGAGTGACATACAACAGATACTTCTTTAACCTAGTGGACAGCCTATGTTCTAGTTGTCAGACCCATGACCAGGTATCCTTAGTTGCACAGAAATTGTCTTGAGGGTGGTAGGTGACATATTATCAATCTTGTCCATCCAGGACCACCTCCTTACTTGGGTGTCTTGGTCTTTAGGGCCAAGGCTTCTCGTTAAAAGGTGGTGGGTGCTCTAATGGAGTTTAAGTGTCTGACCTGTGTTCACCAAAATGATTATGTTGCTGTGGAAGCAAAGAGATTTAATGATCGCGTATTGAAGGCCAGGACTTGGGAATATTCTTGAGAAGGAAAATTTATTAATGACCATCTGGGCTTGGGGACTCCTGTCCAAAAACCCAAGCCCCAAATAGGATCTTTGGGTCCCTTTTATACAGAGAATGTAGGAGTAGGGAGTCACATGGTGCTTTTTTTGTTAAAGGACTTTCTTTGCTAGTTTCTTAGAGTTTTAGGTGTTTGTCTGAATATCAAATAGGTCTTGAATTAACACATATTCCCCACATTCCTGCTAAGTTTGAATTAACACATTTAGTCTGCATCCTACCTGAATATTCAAAGCTATAGAGACTATATCACTTAATTGGCTTTCTGGGAACTAGGCAGACTGGAGTGGTTTGCATGGTTATGAGAGGCAGGGCTGCAGGTTTTGTTGTTTGCATGCACACATGCTGGAATCTTTAAGTTTAGCAAACTTACACAAACAGCCCAGGTTATTTATGAAGAAACACACAGCACCCCCACAGCCCGTATCAATGTAATTGCTTTCAGTCAGTACAAAGATCAGTTGAAACGTTAGGGGAGGCATCCCTCTATATCATATCAAGAGAACTCACCAAACAGGAGAAAATCCTGTAAATCAAAAGGACTATTGCCACCAGTCCAAATCAAAAGAACAAAGTACAAAATAGTACCAGAAAAACAAGTTCAAAATGCCTTGACCAGAAGACACCCAAACAAAGGCCAGAACCTTAGCAAAGGAAGGCGGTTCAAAAGTGAGAGGACTCATCAACAGAAACCCGGGAGTGTTGGGGAAATGATAGAGTGTAAAGGACTCTAGTAGTTACCATACTCAAATCCAATGACTGCTCCAGGATAAAGGTGGTGGTTGCTTCAAAGCCCTTTTCTGACACCAGAAATGTCAATTGAGAAATTACAGACTGGGCAAAAGGACTACAAAAAAGTTTATTTGGAGTCTTAGAATTGCAATTCAGGGAGCACAGATTCAGGTAGCAACCCAAATGGTGACCTGTCTTGGGGCTTCCAAGCAAGGAGTTTTAAAGAAAAAGATTATCTAAGCTGTTTGTAAAAAATTATTACTATGGTCAGTGGATGTTCAGGGAATTACAAGTGTCTTTCAAGTTAGACAGTTTACTGATTTCTTTGTATTGTGGTTGGTTATTAACATCCAGATGTCCTAAGAAACACTGTTGCTTTTGATTTTGCCCATCTTGGCAATTTGTGATATATGGCTACAATGTGAATAAGAATAAATTACTGGATGGGCTCCCAACTTCATTTTAAATCTCTGAGCTATGGTAACTCCATTTTGTTTTATTTTCTCACTGGATACAATGCAATTAAATTAGAAGTTAATAATAAAAAGAGTAAGAAAAATCCCAATGTATTTGGATAGTAAGAAATTAAACACAAATATACCCATACTCAAATTAAAATATAAAGCCCATTGAAACTTTTTTAACTTCCTAGGAAAATGTTTGGAAATTTAGGAAATAATTAAGTATATAGAAGCTAATAAAAACTCATGGTATGGTATGATTTTAATTCCATCTAGCCATAAGAAGAAAGTAATGCAATATATAAACATAAGTTGAAGACCTCTGAGACATCAGGAGCTAAATGAAGAAAAATATGTCATTGAGTTTCATTGAGCTTGGAGAAATATATTCCAGAAATCTAAATAGGGATCAAATTGTGCATCTCAGCTAAATAGAAATGCTCTGTGGTGTATCTGTGAAATGCCTTAGAAATTGTACTGAAGGTGTACTGTATTGACAGAACAAAATCTGTACATTTTTATGAGTTTTAAATTTGGAATGTTGAATCAGTTTCACCGCCAACAACATTTTTTCATTACAGTGGCTGTAACTAACAACCTTGGAAAAACAGTTTAGGATTCAAATAACTCAATTTGATGAGAGGCTATCTTCAAACCCTGCTTTTAGGACTTGAAAAACTGAAAAATCAAGGCAAATCAAGTTCTTCAATGGTCTGATTTACTTGTGGTTGTATAAGTCTAGACAAAGGTAAATTAAGGTGAACAGTCACTTTAATTTTATTTTTCTTATGCTTTTCCTCTAATGAAATTGAAAGAAAAACTTAAAATAATAGTAATATTTATACAAAATAAACATAATCTCCACATAACTAGTTATTCTTTTCATTCGTTTATTTTTTCTTTTATTTAGTATGCATTTTATATTCCAGGTACTTAGTTAAACACTGGAGATGGAGGCATTGCATTTTGGAAAGAAGGAAGTAGATTTTTTGATAATATAAGAGAATCTGGACTCTAAAATCATACTGTATGCATTCAAATCCTGTTTCATATGTTGGTCTTAGAAAAATGTTTAACCCTTCCATATCAGTTTCTTCCATTGTAACATGAGTGTGATAACAGTGTTTCTATTAAAGAATTGTTTTGAGGAGTAAATGAAGTAATATCTGTCTCTACAAATGTATTTTACAAATATTTATACATTATTACTGTTCTTGTTGTTATTAAAGAAGAGTTAAAGAAAGATGCTGAAAGGTCAAAGAGGAAGGAGTGCTTAATGGAGGTGGGAAGGGAAGGGAATCATGACTAAACTTCCCAAAGGAACCTGAAGTAGTCTGGCAGAAGGGAGAAGGAGGGAAGTCACTTCAAGTGGAGATGGGAGGGCAAATTGTGCAGAGAAATGAAATGTGTGAAAGCAAATAATGTTCGGAAAATAGTCAACTGTTACAGTGTGTTTAATGTGTAAGGTGAAGAGTTGGACTTTATCCTAGAAGTGAGGGAGGGCTTTTGTCTTTTAAGAAAAGAAATCAGATGTTTAGGTTTGAATGATAGATTAAAAAGTGTTGTAAGAGAGATGGAAAACTGAGCTGAGAGTGGGTACATGGGATTAAAGAGACATTTATGAGATTTACTCTAAATTTCCTGGGTAGAGATACTGAAGACTTGAACTACAGTCATAGTATTAAAGATGTGGACCAGGGGCCTATGTTCACAGGTTATTTAACATATTTGTGATGAATAGGTGGGATTTGAAGCTGATTCACAAATTTTTAGTTTGTGCAACTGAGAGGATCATGCTGTTATTAGCCCAGATAGGGAATATAATGAAGCTTATTACATTTAATATTTATTCAGCTCTTAAATCATGCCATTCTCTGCTCCAGGTGCTTTGTGTATTAACACATTTAAGTTCCACATCAATGCTACTGATAATAACAGTATTTCTGTTTTACTGATAAGAAAACTATAGATTATGGAGAATAAAGTCACACAGCTAGAAACTAGCAGAATGAAATTCCAATTTTGGTCAAATAGCTGCAGAGCCTATGTCTTTGATCTCTGTGCCATACTAACTTCCTACTTAGGAGAGGAGCAGCTTTGAGAGGCACAGTGGGGGTATGAAGATGAGCAAGCCATAACCCTCAGAAAGGACTCAAAATGAAGACTTTGACATTCTTACTGCAGGATCCTAAACATTTACAGTGTCAACACAGGCTCTTTTGATTCATTCCAATTACTTATCAACTGAATGTGTTTTCATTATATATGTCTATCACTTTTTGAAAGACATAGATATATACAATGAAAAATAATTTGGGCTTAATTTAGAATGATTTATTCTTCATAAATATATGTTTGTTCTTTGTCCTTTTATTTTATATGTTTATATTATCTATTGTGTTGAGCTTTGTTTCATCTCTTTAAGAATGGAGACATTTTTGTTTCTTTTGTATTTCTCAGACATGTAAGTAATTAAATATTTATTGATTGATATGGATCAGGGTGATGAAAACTAAATACAACCCTAAGCCTGGATCTCAAGAAACCAATATAGATCCTCTCAAAATTCCATATTGGCTTATTATTATATGTTAGTGTTAGCTGATGCTTTTATTTATATTAATAAACTCTTATAAATGCTAATAAGCAACTCTGGCCCTGTGATACTATTTGCTAAATACTACGAAGATACTAGTTTATTATATACACCAAACTATAAAATGTTAGTATGTCATTTTACTTAATAAATGGCTGCATATATTGAAATAAACTTAAGGGCTAAGGGAATGTATATATCTGTTGGGAATTCAAGCTTTTCTAATGATGTAGCTACCACAAGCATCATTTCACTGGTTACACACTTGATGGTAATGATACACAAATCTAGAATACCACCAACTTTAATACAGGTTTTTAAATGAATGAATGGTTTTCTCAGATGGCATGAGAAAACAGATGAAAATATATTATTGGTCTCAAATTATAATACTTAAAGTGTTTCTTACCAAGATATTGTTTTAAATTATGACTGATAAAATAAAAATTCAAGCTTTAATCACCTAGATGCAGAACCAAATTAAGCCATGGTCAAGAAAGACTTTAATGCCTTGTACATTATAATGAAGACATAATACAAAATCTTCATCAATAATTACATTTATTTATTAATGTTCTACTTGAATTTGGAGAATAGTGAATTACTAGGTCCCTAGTTAACTTCCTCTGTCCTTCTCCATAGAGGTTATTTCAAACTTTTTCTATTCTCTGAAATATCTGATGAAATCAGGGCCTGGCTCATCATTAGATTTATCTTGACTGCTTTGTTATTTTGGTTTCATTATATTAGCTATGGTGTATCCAAACTGAATGAGGGTTGGCCTTAATCCAGTATACTGAAATCCTTATCAGTAAAGGAAATTGGACATAGAGAGAAGTTACAAGGAACAGTCAGAAGATATTTAATCAACAGAAGTCAGAAAAGAAAGGAGAAGACACTGCCATGTACATTGCCATGTGATGAAAAAGCCAAGGAACCCCTAAGATTGCTGGTCATTCAGAAGATACTGAGCCTGGGAAGAACCAGATTATGAGTATGGGCTCTAATACAATATGGCTAAAGACTTTAAAAGCAAAAGAAAGTAGACACAGAAAGAGAAGTCAAACGGAATAGCCCAAAGAGGAAAGTCAATGGAACCCAAAAGAGAAAGAAGAAAATGCCTTTGAATGCATTGCCATGTGATGGAAAAGCCAAGAAAACCCAAAGATTGTCAGCCCATCAGAAGATACCAGCCCTGGGAGGAAGCAAGTCTTCTAGGCCTCTGAAACCACAAGTCAATAAATTCCTGTTGTTAAGCCACCCCAAGGTATAGTATTTGTTTTAGCAGCTTGGAAGTTAAAATACCTAGCATGCCTAATGATTTTAAATTTAGTAGTGGGCATTGTGTATAACAAATCATAAAGGGTCCTGATGGCATTTCTTTTTCCAGAAAGGGTTCAAATTTTTCTCTGTTGGACAGATGAGTGAGGTTGTCAACCATGGTGCAATCAGAGGCTGAGCTGAATTAAGGTTGAGTTACAATTTTGGTAAGGCTGAGACATTTTCTGGTTTACTTTTGTTCTTACCAAACAACCCTCCAGGCATTTCAAATAAAAATCCATTGTTTTCACTGGAGATCTTTCCTTTTGCAGACTTTAGGCAGTTTTTGTGCAACTAATATTTATTTGTTTATCAAATATGCTGTCCGTTCTTCCTCTGTCTTCCTGAATCTTTATGTTTCTGTCTGAAATAATTTTTCTTCTACTTGAATAATTCACTTTAGTTTTTCTTTTAGTGTAGGACTACTGGCTTTAGGGTTTAGACTATTATTCCTCTCCTTAGTACCACAAGAATTTTCAGAAGTTTTAGGCTTAGCTTTTTATGTCTGCCCTACTCAGATTAAAAATGTGGTAAATATCTTGAGGGAAAAACTGTTGACATATTCAAAACCTCTCCAATCTGTAATTTTGTCATTCCATCTTTGCAAGACAATAAAGATGGTTTCTGTGATCTCCATTCCTTTGCTTGGGAAAAGCTTAGGTTATCAGCCTATTGCCTGAACCCAGAAATGACAAATGCCCTGGTTTAGTTTGTTAAAAGATGCTGGGTGCAATAAACTGGCAATGAGTTGGATTTTACAATGGGATTTATTAGATTAAAAGCTTACATGTCTGAGGCACTGAAAGTGTCCAAATCAAGGCAACATCAGAGATGCTTTCTCAACAATCTGAATCTGGAAGGTGACAGGCACAAGACAGTATTTATTCACATCTCCCCTCTCCTCCAGACCCCATTGCTTTTGGCTTCTGACTAAAGTGGATTCCTTAGCACAGTGGCCCTCACTCTCAGCTCTTGGTATCCTTTCTGTCTCTGCAGATTTCTTCTGTGCCTGCAGCCTTTTATTCCTCTATTTATAAAGGACTCCATTAAGAGGATTAAGACCCACCCTGGGTCATGCCCTACTGAAGTGATTTAATCAAAAGGAAAGTCCATTAACTGAATCTAATCAAAAGTTCCCATCTACAATAGGTTTACACACACAGGAAAGGAGTGGTTTTAAGAACTGAAATTTATGGGGCCCACAAAAGACTCAATCAAACTGCCTCAGTCTCCCAGGAAAATTAGCCAGAAAAGTTCAGCTCACTTTTCCAAGTTTTTCTAAGTTTATACAGGAATCTAACTGTCTGTTCTTACTAATACAGCTGCTCTTTGGTGGTGTTTTAAACAGTTGAATTTTGTATTTTATCTTATTTCAAGTTTTTCTTGGTAGTGTTTTATTTTTGCCACAACTGCTTTCATTGTCCTCAAAAGAAAATCCTTTCCTAACTTCTTCAGATAGATACTTAGATTGTTAATTGTTCAGCTTTTTTCAAAAACAAAACAAAAGGATATAAATTTTCCTCTAAGCATAATTGATCTATGCCCCCCTATTTTGTTGATACAGTATTTACATTACCATTCATTTCTTTTTCTTTAAAGATTTCTTTATTTGTTTCTCTCCCCTCCCCCCCCCCCAGTTGTCTGTTCTCTGTGTCTATTTGCTGTGTCTTCTTTGTCCGCTTCTGTTGTTGTCAGTGGCATGGGAATCTGTGTTTCTTTTTGTTGCGTCATCTTGTTGTGTCATCTCTCCATGTGGGCGGTGCCATTCTTAGGCAGGCTGCACTTTCTTTCACGCTGGGCAGCTCTACTTATGGGGCGCCCTTCTTGCACACAGGGCTCTCCTACATGGGTGACACTCCTGCGTGGCATGGCTCTCCTTGCGCACATCAACACTGCACGTGGGCCAGTTCCACACAGGTCAAGGAGGCCCTAGGTTTGAACTGTGGACCTCCCATGTGGTAGACGGACACCCTAACAACTGGGCCAAGTCCACCTTCCACCATTCATTTCTAAATATTTAATTTTATAATTTTGTTCTTTAACTTGAGTTACTTAGAGTTTTTTCTAAAAGTTTCCAAATATCTGTGGTTTTGATAGTTACTTTTTATGTAACAAACACATATTTTAATTGCCTTGTCACCAGAAAGTAGTTTCTATGATTATGATGACCTATTTTCAGTCAATTTAGAATTTATTCTTTTGTAAATGATCTATATAAATGGTGCAGACACCTATATATCTTCTTTGCAGTAAGTATTTTAATTGTATCTCTTATGCCAATACTGATTTTTTTCATTGTTCAATTATTTATTATTGAGAGAGAAGTTTTAGGAGATTCTGTTTTGAATTCAGATTTGTTATTTTTTTCCTTCTAGTTCTGTAAATTTCACTTATGTATTTTAAGGATCTATTACAAGTGGAATATAGGTTCCAAACAATAACATTCTAATTCTATCATTTCTGCTATAATATTAGCTGGCATTCTTCTATTGTGCAGAGTTTTTCTGCAATAGCTATGGCTATTTACTTACTCCAAAACATCATTCCTAATGAAAAGCCAGATGGATGTTACATCTTTTAATTTAGTTACCAATTTCAAAGTTAAGGAAATGCTTCATTAAATGTTGACCTATAGGTGTTTCTCTGACTTGTTTTTTGAATATTAAATCTTGGATTTCTAAAGATTATTTTATTCCACTACAATCATTCTTTTGGTGCTTTTTGGTTTATCACAACTTTGATCACTGAGGGCTCCTTAGAGTTGATCTGTTGAAGAAAATTATTCTATCCATAAGTGTTCTTTTTTAAAAATTTTTATTTATTTATTTATTTATTTTTAATTGTATTTTTAAAAAATGCATAGATCACACAAAATGTTACATTAAAAAATATAAGAGGTTCCCATATACCCCCCACCCTACCCCCAACCCTCCTACATCAACAACCTCTTTCATCATTGTGGCACATTCATTGCATCTGGTGAATACATTTTGGAGCATTGCTTCACTGTGTGGGTAATAGTTTATGTTGTAGATTATACTCTCCTCCAGTCCATTTAGTGGGTTATGGCAAGATATATAATGTCCAGCATCTGTCTCTGCAATATCATTTCAGACAACTCCAAGCCCTGAAAATGCCCCACATCACATCTCTTCTCTCCTCTCCCTGTCCTCAGCAACTCCCATGGCCACTGTCTCCACATCAATGATATCAATGATATAATGTATTCCATTCCTAGGGTCACAATAATTCTATAGTAGAATACCAGTAAGTCCACTCTAATCCGTATTTTATTCCTCCATCCTGTGGACTCTTGGATGCTGATGTCCACTTCTATATCAAGAGCGGTCTTAGGTCCCACATGGTTGATGGATGCACTTCTCCTGCCTGCAGTTGTAGGCACTCTCGGTTCCCTGGTGTGGTGGCTGACCATTTCACCTTCCTGATAGCAGACCTGGGTAAGTCCAGTGAACTGGAGGGTAGGAGTTGCAACTCTGCTGAGGTTCAGGACCCAGCTGGCACATGGACAGTCCAGATATTCAAGTCTCCTGAGTATAACCAACCCCAGTACCAACCACAGTTTCAGTAAAAGTGACAGAAGAGACATGCGTAGAAAGGTCATATCTGAGTCCAACTCCAACACACTCAGGAACACAAAGTCCAAATTAGGGCCCACTGACGAGGCACTGGACTCCAGAGCCACCTGCCATGACCATATAACCTGTGTGTCTCATTAGGCCTCAAGATCACCAGTACCTGGGGTTGGACCATTTTTCTTCACCAGTCTTTGCCCTTACACTTGGGGGATTGTTGCTGTTCCATTGGGGAACGTGACAGAGCTCCCCTGGCTAGAAACTCAGCACTCACTCAGTTGTCATTTGTAACTGTAACTACTATGAAAACATTCAATGAATATCTGAACATTTTTATGTACTCTATATACATGCCCTGAAGAATGCCCTCCCAACCATGCCCTCCCAACCATGTGTCCCCATTAATAACACCCCACACCAGTTTTCCACCCCTGCCATAGTTGAACCCCTTTGTGGCCCAAAACTTCTTTAAAAATGAAGCCTAATATATTGCCAAATTCAATTTATAGGAAAATGAAAAAGTAGTGATAGGCTAAAAGATTAGAAATAGAATACATACTAATTTAGAAAAACTAAAACTAAAAATAAAAATAAATTGGGGTATTAAAAATGAAAAATATTATAAAACTTGGTTTTTGATGTTTTGCCTTTCATCACTGTAATAGGTGTTTCCCTGTACGTACAGAGGCAAGGCAATTTCTTTCATTTCTTGTCAGTGCCTACATCCTTTTTAAAAAAATTTTGTCTTCAAAAAAGTTTTTAATCACAGTAAAGTCACATATACAATATAAGGGACTCTAATATATCCAACATTAAACCCTTTTCCCTCTTCCCCAAAAATGCCAAACATGGTTTTATTTTGGTTTACTTTATATTTTAGACAGTAGAACTTTCTAAATATTTAGTTACATTATGGTTTACATTATAGTTTACATTTTATCCTATAGAGTTTTATATATTTTTGGTGAAATTTAACATGTCCTATATCCATCATTGCATGATCTTGTGGAACACTTCCATTGCCCCCCATTATGCTGCGTCATAAGTGTTCTGATTTGATCAATTCCTGAGAGCTCAATTTAGGTAATGGTGAGCTTTGAAGCCAAAAATGCAGTTGCTCATATTCTCTGACTACATTTCTGCTGGACATCCACCAATACCTGCTCTTCACTTCAACCAGCCAGAAGATCTGAGTTACAAGAATCTTGTTTTCATTTTTTAATGATTTTTTTTATGGCCTTATCCACTGACCTTCCCAGAAGAGTTTCTTGCACAGGTTCAGAGATCCCATCAATATGGTTTCTGAAAGTCTTCCTCTTTTAGGCTACTCAGCTTTTCAACACACACCTGACAAAATCTGTAAGGAGAAAGAGAAGAATTATGAGTCTTTATAGTGGTTACCTTTGAAGATGAGAGTGATGTGATTTTGCAAGGACTGATAATGTTCTATCTTTAAATCTTAGTGGACAATACAGAGGTATTCATTATTCATTAAACTTTACATATGTAATTTATAAATTCTTATATATATAGATTCTTATATATTAGATTAAACAATAAAATTATTTTCAAAAGAATTTAGTGTTTACAGGTATGGGAAGATATACATACTTGCATTCTGGGATGGAGTTTTATGTTATACAATATTTTACAAAGGTACATTGTACATAAAGAGGTGATATTTAAAATAATTAACAGCTGAGCAGGACAGACACCAACCATTCAAAATAGATGTCAGTCATCCAAAACTGGCAAGCAGGTGTATGCTAGTTAAAAAGTCAGCATTGGTTATATATGTTCCACTTCTTAAAATTTTCCATAGCTTCTGAACCACACCTTCAGCTTTTGGGAGTACATATGATGGAAATAATCTGAAAAATGAACGAATATTTATGTAACAGTAAAAAACTAACACACACCATGCCTATTTTGTTCTAGAAACTCTTCTAACTCATTCAAAGCTCACAAGAAACATTTGAGGCAAGTGGATCATAATCATAATCACACTGATTTTTTTCAAAAGAAAATTCTGAGGCATGCAGAAGATCAGTAATTTACCCAAGGTCACACTGCTAATGAATGACTGAATTGTGATTCAAATCCAGGTTATCTGGCTCCAGAAACCATGCTCTCAACTTACGCTTTACTGCCTCTTTTCATAAGGATGTAAATGTAAGGATGATAAAACCAGTTGTTTATAATAGTAGAGGTATAATGTTCTGAAATATGTTATTAAGTAAAGAATTTATGCTTCTTTTTAAAGGAACCAAGTTTTGGCATAAAGCTTTGGGGAGAATATAATAAATAATAGTATCATTTCTATGGAAAAATCAGATTCAGCTAAGAACACCCTTTCTTGTGATTCAATAAGCAATTCTAGTTGTTCTCTCTATGGCTATTATAAATTCTACATAGGTGTAAAATTTTAAAATTTGTGGCATAATTTTGTATTACTTCAGATTGAATACGAATATATTGAATAAAAAAGGGGCAGCCAAATGTACTTTCTGTCTTACTGGAAGTGGCTATACTTAAAAAAAAAGTTAGACTGGTTCCACATTTCCAGTTATTATTGTCTATAAAAGAGGGAGAAACAAAACAAAACAAAGTGACAGTGTCTTTATTTTAGATTGTTTGTAAGGGTATTTCTTGTATTTGTTTAATATAGACCAAATTGACTAAAATAACAGCAATCAAATATATTTTGCATGATTAACCCAAATTTTTCCAACCATTCTCTGATGGGTAAGCATCATTGATCTTGCAATTGAAATGCAACAATTCTACCAAATATTAATAAAAACAACAAGGCTATACAATATTATTGGCAAAAGTTTAAAAATCTGACAATATCAAGTGAAGAGCTCAGAAAACTGAAGCTCTCAACATGCTGTAAGTGGACATGTAATTCAGTGACACTACTTTGGGGAACAATTTGTTAATATTTAGAAAGTTGAAAATGTGTATGCCCAGAGGCTCAGCAATTTAATTTGAGGTGTATACCTTAAAGAAACTATGCATATATGCACTAGGAGATATATTAGAAGGCTCTTTGCTGCAGACTTATTTGAAGCAGTAGAAATTTGGCATCTAAATATTCTTATAATAGAATGGATAAATAAAAATAAAATATAGATTTTATTAGTTTACAACTGTTACAATGAATCAACTATATTACATGTCAAGTTGTAAAAAGAAAGTTGTAGAATTATTTGCCCAGTAGGATACCATTTATATAGATAAACACACAATTACCTAATGTGGATGGCATATAGATTATATTTAAAGTATTAAAAATATATTTAAAGAATTAAAAACATTGCCTGGTAGATCACAGTCTCTGGAGAGAGAATAAGAGGAATGTGAGTAAGGATGAGATTGTAGGGGAATTCAATATTAACTGTAGATAACCTTTTTAAAAATGGTCTAAATATGGTAAGATGTTAACCTTTGTTACTTCTTCGAGGTTTACCTATGGGTTTTTTCATATGCATTTTGCTAAATTTTCATAGAAAATGAAAAAACAAATTCAGGAGTGTTGGATTAGGGGAAAAGATTGCATTTCCAATGAGACAAGCATGATATCATGGTTAGGCTAGAGGCTTTGACATTAGATTGATTTTTAATCCTGCTTCAAAATTATTAGTTGTGCTCTTGGACAAGTTTCTTCACTTCAAAGACCCCTTTCAACCTTATGTCACATGGGGCTGCAGTCATATTTCAGATTACTTTAGGTTAGAGCAGAGGAAATGCTTGAAGTTTTCAGAGAATTCCAAGGACCCTAAATTTTAGGGTTTGCAGTTATTTTTTATTGTTTAACTAATAGCATTGATTTTAATTCTTCCTAGTGTAATGTATATGTTGTGTGCCATATATATAATGATAAATCTAGTATTTGCAAGGTATGTAGGAGTCACTCTTTAATGAGTAACTCAAATTTATTCTTCTTTTCCTAACAAATGGCTCAAATCACCTAGCATGGCTTAACAAAATGGCTCTATGTTTCAAGTTATCTATGCTTTTCCATGACATTTTATACTTTGATGACATAATGCACCAGGATACCCACTATTTGTGCCCTTCCTAAAACAATAGTCCCATCTGTGATCCCTTTTATTATCACACAGACAAAGCACTGTGCAACATTCAGTAACTGGCTAACCAGCCACAGTTTCTGCAATGCTCTCATCTAGAGCTACTAAAACTCACAGATGGATACACTGCTGTGATAATGTTGTACTGTGTTTCTCTTAGATGAACTGGAAAGTTGCCTTACTCATTGGAACCCAGAGAGTCATTCACTTATCCCATGCCTGCACTATTAGCTCATGCACCAGAACCAGGCTACGTTTGTGCCTGCAGTGTACAATAACTTGTGTTTTACATTCAAGTTCCCATTGTCACTTAGTTGAACAAAGTATAACAATAGAACTGCAGCCTATTATTATAACCCCTTGTACTCAGCAGACTATGTTTATGGCGATAACTAGTGAATTGCATTTTTTTTAACTCAACTGAAGTGATGATATAAATATAAAGATTACATTACAGTTTAGAGAGCAGTTCATACTGAATTCAGAAGACAATCATTAACAACATGACTGTGCTACTGTGGTTAGCATGTTTACCATAGTGACATGGATAGCTTTGTAATATTATCTAACCTAACCATATGTTACAGTGTATGTCCATTTAAACAAGATTTACTGAATTTGATTGAACAAAAATGCTTTCATATGGAGCACATTAATCTCTCATGCCTCTTTAGTAAACTTCAGACTTGGAATAGATGGGGATAATGGTCATTTATTGCTTTCTTTCCTGAAATCAGATTCTGTAATATTGTTTAGTGGTTTATTCTTATAAAGTACATCTCATGACAACCTCCTCTCAAATACTATAGTAAATACTCAATACAAAGTAAAATACTATAATTCAACCACTGTTTACCAAGGCAAACATACATATGATGACATAGGACACAATAAGACAAAAATTTTTCTAGAGCAGAGATTTTCAAACTGTACTTCTCAGAGTCCTGACATCTTTTGTAAGGGATGGGGAGGATATGGGAATGGGCAACTTTAACCAGAGCTATTCCAGACTTATATTAAACTCCACTCAACATTAAACTTTAAACTTTCATATGAAGACATGATTCCATTGCCAAACATGGTATTTTAGATACGATTAACCTGGTACCTAATGCCTTCTTTTTCAAACTATGATTGATAATTTTTATGGAAATTGTCAACTGATGCAAAAGTTTATCTGAGGGAAAAACAGTAAAAGAATGACTTTTTTTTCAAAAAATAAAATGTAGGCAGAATTTATAATTATTCAATACTGCCCAAAATTGGAAGCAACCCAAGTGTCAACAGATGAATGGATGAGCAAAATGTGCTATATACATACAATGGAATATTACTCAGTACTCAGTTGTAAGAAGAAATGAAGTATTGACACATGACAACATGGATGAATCTTGAAGACCTTAAGTACGCCAGTCACTAAAGGATAAATATTGCATAACCTCACTGATATGACCTAAGGATACTGGGCAGACTCATGGAACTAGAGCCTGGAAGATAGGTCACCAAGAATAGAAAGGGAATAGAGAGTGGTGAGCCAATCCTCAATCTGGGGAAAACCTGTGAAAAGGTGGAAGGGGGTGGTTTGGCAGTAGATGGGGGTGATGGTGGTGCAAGGATGTGAGTGGAGTTAATGGTGCTGGAATAAAGGGTAAACAGGGTTGTAGGTGTTGAGTTAGGCTACCCATTGAACTGGGGGGATGGCTAGAGGAAAGAACAGGTGAACTCGGGAGATAGAGGTCTGTTGAAAATACAATTGTTGGAATGTTCTTTTGACAAATATTGCAGGGAAGGGTCACTAGTTCAGGGTGCCAGTGGTAGGGAGATGTGTGGGAAAGGGTGCACCTGGGGCACACTTCTATGGAATATGAATGTGTTCATTTTGTCATGAGGTGTTATCACAGTGGGCAGAGTACCACACAACAAATAACAAAATATTAAACTCCCATCCAGAGAATTCTGCTACAGTCTCAAATAGAGGGGCAAGAATCTCTTAAGTACCTAGGCAGTGCCTAATGAAACAAAACAGACCAATATGCTAACTCCTCAATATTAATGCTTGTACTTATGAAATTTATTCTTTTAAAATTGAAACTTAGCCTAATTATATCTATTGCCTAAGTGTTACCTCCTGAAAATGTCCTTGTTACTCAAATGTGTTCTCTCTCTAAGCCAAACTCAGCAAACAAATGCATTACCTTTCTCAACAATGTGGGACATGACACCCAGGGATGAGCCTCCCTGACACTGAGGGATTAATGCCAATCATCAACCAGAAATGGATTTGGAAAAAGACCTTGGTCAAAAGGGGGAAGATGTAAATATGAAAGAGTTTTTAGGGCTAAAAGATTTCAAAATGAGTTTGGAGGTCATTGCAGAGGTTACACTCATACATATCTCAGGCAGATCTCATTAACTGCCACTGTGAACAAAGCCTCAAATAGAGCCATCCAGACACCATAGGCAAGGCACATAACCTCTTGAAATCAGCCTTACCTTGGAATGCAAGACAACCTATTTCCCCAATGTAACTAGACTCATTTATAATTTCCCTATATGTGATTCTTTTACCCCTTTTATTTAAGCCTATAGTTAGCACTAAATATATGTCTCAGAGACTCAAATCTTCAATCTGTTCACTGAATCTCAGCAGAGTTGCAGCCAACACCTACTCTCCAGTTCATTGGACTCATCCAGGATAATGAGCTAAATGATGATGATGATGATGGGGAGCAGGTGAAGCTCAGTGTAACTCAGTGGTTGAACATGTGTTTCCCATTCCCATAAACAAGATTCTGGGTTCAAGCCCTGGTAGTTTCTTAAAAAAAAAGAAGAAAAATGATGATAATGGACAGCTCCCATCCCAAAAACCAGAGTGTCTACAATTGTAAGCAAAAGTGGAATAGTTCTTCCCTCCTGCCCCCTAAGATTGAAGACCCCTCTCAATCTGAGGCAGAGCAGGCATCACCATCCCCAAATCCTCAAGTTTAAGAAATGAACGAATATAAGGAAGGAATGCAACCATGGATAAAGTAAATTTATTAATACTGTAGTAACAGAAAAACATGTAACATTGATATAAAGATAGTGCTTACCAGAGATTCTGAGGGATGGAAATAATAGATGGAACAAAGGGCATTTTTAGGGCACTGGAATTAAGTGTAAACCACAATGTAAACTATAGACATTGGTTAGTAGCAATGCTTCAATATTTTCATCAATTGTAACAAATGTACCACACTATCGTAAGATGTTGATACTAGGTGAAATATGGGAGGTGTAGAGTTTGGGATATGTGGAAATCCCTTATACTTTCACTGTAACTTTTCTGTAATCTAAAACCTTTTTAAAAGTAAAGTTTATTATATTAAAAAAATAGGCAACATTTATAGATAGTTATGTGATAAATACTGATCTTTTAACTTTTATGTGTTAACTCATTAACCCATAACCATCTGAATAAAGATCCCTATATCCTAGTGTCTTGATTACCTCATGCTGCCATCACACAGTACCAAAACCTGGATGGCTAGACAACAGAATTTTTTGTATCACAGTTTCAGAAGCTAGAATTCTGAAATCAAGGTATCAGTAGGGTCATGCTCCATCTAAAACCTATAGGGGATGATCTTTTCTTGCTTCTTCTAGCTTCTGGTGTTTCTTGGCCTTCCTTGGCTTTCTTTGACTTACGGATGTATCACTGCAATCTGCTTTCATCATGTGACCTTCTGCCTAGTGTCTATGTCTCTTCTACCCTTCCCGTAAGGGTACCAGTCATATGGGTTTAGAGGCCTGCCCTTCTCCAGTATGACCTCATCTTAATTTAACTAATGCAACTTGCAAAGACCCTATTTCCAAATAAAGTCATATCCACAGATACTACGGGTTAGAACTTGGGCATGGCTTTTTGAGGGACACAGTTCAATTCATAACACTTAGCATTCATATAAGGATAACCCTATTCACATGCACATTTTACAAGCTTGGAATGTGAGACACAAAGTTCAACTGACATGCCTGTGGGCAGAAAGGTACTTGTGCCAGGACTAGTTCCAGAAACCATGATCTTAATGACTTTATGGCATTCATGAGTGGTCATGAACTGATTTACTTCAATATGTAAAGTTGAAAATAGTTCAAGTATTGAATTAGGGCTACAACAATGATACTGAATAAAGAGAACAAAATCAGACTTATTTTTATACAGGATTTTAGTTTATATAAGCTATGGCACTTCAAATTATCAGGGAAAGTATAACCAAGATTAAACAGAATAAGGATGAATATTTATTTTGAAATAAAATTTGATTTTGATATTTGCATCATTTCCTATAGAAAAAATAATTTTTGATTAAACATCTAAATGCTAAAAATATGTAAGTAATAAAAGAAAACATAAGAAAATATTTTTAGAATTTAGGGTAAAGAAACCTTCACAAACAAGACACAAAACCCAAAATACATTTAAAAAAATGGAAAGAATTCACTGTACAAAAATTTAAATCCCAAACAAAGTAGATATCATAGATATCATAAACAAAGGTAAAATGCAAACAAGAGGTTGGAAGAAGATATTTTTAGAGTTAAGAGGAAACATGAGTAATATTCATAATACACAAATTTTTATGATTCAATAAGAAAAAGACAAAAGGAAAAAGGGTAAACGATTGTATAAATGCTTTACCAAAAACAGTTACAAAGAGCCAATGCATACATGAAAAATGGTTCAACTTCACTTGTAATTTGTGAAACACAAATTAAATGAATAATAATACATATATTTTTTTAGGGGCCCAGGCTGGGGATTGAACCTGGGGCCTAGTATGTGGGAAGACAATGCTCAAACAATGAGATGCACTGGCTCCCCCGAGTTGATTTTCTTGTTTGTTCGTTGTTTTATTTACCTTTAGGAGGTACTGGGGAAAGAATTGGGACTTTGTATGTTGGAAGTAAGCACTAAACTACTTGAGCTATATCTGATACCCTGATACATAATTTTTAAAAAAATTTTAATCAGTTATATTGATACATATTAATAAAATAGACAATCTATCCAATGTGTATAATCAATGGTATTTGGTATAATTACATAGTTGTGCATTCAATTCAATCACCATTAGAGTATTTTCATTATTCTAACATTAATAATAATACTGAAAAAAAAAACCCAGACAAACAATTGTACCCCTTAATATTCATCTCTCAATCTCTCGAATCTTCCCCTGCAATACTTAGCTACTATTTTATTTTTATCTCTCTAATTTTTTGTACATTCACATTTTTCTTTTCTTAAGTATTTTTTTCAATTTTATTGATACATATTAATAAAGCATAAATCCATCCAAAGAGTACAATCAGTGGTATCTGGTATAATCATACTGATACATCATTTTGAAATTAATTTTCATTATTTTTAGAGAAGCTTTAGATTGCATAAATGTTACATAAAAACATAAGGGATTCTCATATGCCCCACTCCCTCCCCCTCCCACATTTTCTCACATCAACAACATACCTTATTATTGTGGTATATTTGTTACAATTGATGAGTACACATTGAAGAATTGCTACTAACTATGAATTATGGTTTACATTATAGTTTACACCCTGCCCTACACAATTTTGTATGTTATGACAAAATATACAATGGTCTGTATCCTTCACTACAATGTAATGTAGAACAACTCCAATGTCCCAAAAATGCCTCCATATTACACCCATTATTCCCTCTCTTATCCCTCAGAATCTCTGGTGGCCACTGCCTTTGTATCAATGGTAAGAGTTCTTTCATTGCTAGAATAATAATAAGTCTACTTTAGTCCATTTTTCATTCCCTGCTCTTGAGGACCTTGGGATGGTGATGGCCACTCTGCTTCTAATTGAGAGGGAGTTTAGATTCCATGGGGCAGATGGATGGAACTATCTTGCTTGCAGTTACAGACACTCTTTGTTCCTTGGGATGGACATTGTCCATGATCATCTCCTTGTTAATTTTCCTGAGAGTCCAATGAACTGGAGTGTAGATATTGCAACTCTGCTGAGATTCAGGGCTCAATACATACATGAACAGACTAAAGATTTATATATATATCTATATATATTTAACAAGGTATATATTTGACAAGTATAGCACTAATTGCAGATTCAAATAAAAGGGATAAGAAGAGCTATGTATACGAAGACTATAAATGAATCTAACTCTGTTACTTTAGGGAACATAAATTCCAAAGTAAGGCCCACTGACAGGGTGCCAAATTTCTGAACCTGTCTGTCCTGCTTATTATAGTGTCTCTAGAGCCCTCAGGAGCCCCTCTGTCAGAGGGATTATTTACGTGGCAGTCAGTAAGATCCTGCTGAGACCTGCATAAGTGTAATTTCTGGAATGACTTCCCAACTCACTTTGAAATCTCTTAGCCATAAAAACTCATTTGTATTTAATATTTCCCCCTTTTGGTCAAGGTCTTTTTCCAGATGCATTGCTATTTCATGCTTGGCAATTGTGCCTCACTGCCAGGGAGGCTCATCCCCAGGAGTCATGTCCCACACTGAAAAGGAGGTAGTACTTTTATATGCTGAGTTTGGCTTAAAGGGAGGCCACATTTGAGCAACAGGGAGGCTTTCAGGAGGTAACTCTTAGGCCATATATAATACTTGGCTAAGTTTCATTTTCACAAGGAAAGGTTCATAAGTACATTCATCAATATCAAGGGCCTGGCATAATGGTCTGTCTTCTTTCACTAGGCATCGCTCACATACTCATATACTCAGGGAATTCTTGCTGTTCTATTACAGTATGTAGAAGGACTCCCCAGGATGAGAATTCAATATTCTTTTGGTTATTGTGTGGGTCTCTACCTACTATGACAATGCCCCATGAGCATGTGAGCATATTCATATACCTTAGAGGCATGCCCCAGGTACACCCTCTCTAAACATTCCTCCATCACCAACACCCCACAGCAGTGATCCTCCCTTGCCACAGTTGTGAACCTCTGTGATCCAAAACCTCTCCAAATATGAAGCTCCAAAAATAATGATATAAAATTAATAAGAAAACAAAATAATAACAATGAAAAATAACATAAAATATAAAAATTTAAAAATTCAGAAGTTGAAATTTTTTATATATTGTGCCTTTTGTTGTTTCATATATCTGTTGGTTACATGTACAGTGACAATTTCTTCTGTATATTCCCCTAATGTCTTACTTTTAGTTTTCATTTTATCTTCAAAGAAGCTTTAGGTTACAGAAAAGTCACATAGAAAATATAGGAGATTCCCTTATACCCAACACCCTCCCCTTCTTCCAGTCTCCTCTATTAATAACATTTTACATGTAGATGGTACATTGTTACAACTGATGTACAAATATTGAAGCATTGCCACTAAGCATTGTCAATGGTTTACATTATGGTTTACATTTTGCACCATGCACTTTTATATGTTTTGACAAAACTTTAAATGGCCTTTATCCATTACTGCAAGATCATGCAGAACAATTCTACTGCCCTAACAGTGCCCTATGCTCCATCTATTCTAGTCTTCCCTCCCCATCCCCTGGGGATCTATGGTAAACAATAAGTACCAATTTTTGAAAAATAAGGCTCATAGTTACGTGCAATAGTATCAAAACCTTGACATATTGGTCTGTTTTATTTTATTAGTCATTGCCTATGTTCTCGAGATATTCTTGACCCTCTATTTGAAAACATAGCAGGACTCCCCAGGATAGGACTTTATTGTGTGAGTCTCTACCCGCTGAGGTAACACACTATAAAAAGATGAACACTTACATATTCCATAAAGGGCATGCCCCAGGTGTGCCCTATTTTGCATATCCCTCCACACTCAACCCCTAAACCAATAACTTCCCATGACATATTTGCCAGAAGAACATTGGCACCATTGTAGTTTTAACTGTAGACCTGCAAATCCCCAAAGATCACCTGCTCCTCCCTCCAACCCTCCCCCAAGTTCCAAGGTTAGTCCAACCCAACCCCACTGCCCTACTTCCCTCACAGGCCAGCACCACCGAACTCAATCACATCAGTGCACCATTCTCAGGCCCATCCACTGCCCAACTACACCCTTCCATGTTATCATAGATTTTGTCCATATGGGCTCATATCTTTTTACCTAACAATTTTACTTCTAGGAGCTTCTCTTAAGGGGTGCTGAGACGGGTTTATAAAGATATAAGAAGGTCAATATGATATTGTTTTTAATTGATTTGAAAAATCAAAACTATATGACTGTCCACCAATGGTTATAAAATACTATGACACTATTAACCAGGAATAAAGTTAAATATATATATATATTTATATATATATGTGTATATATATATGTAACGTGGAGAGACCACAAAGATATTAAGATATATTGTTAATTGAAAAAGAAATTATTTACAAAAGATATATCCTGACATGGAAAGATCTCAAAAATACAAAGATATATTGTTAATTGAAAAAAACTCAGTTACAAAACAGTGCATTTTATCCCATTTATGTAAATAAAGCTATATATTTATATGTAAAATAAAAATATTTTTTCACATCATTTAGAGTAAATTGTCCTTTGTCTTTAAATATTTCTGTGGTTGTTTCCTAAGAAAGAAAACATGTTCTTACATCACCACAATATAGTTAGCTAAATCAAGAATTCTCACCGTGATACAATAACATTATATAATCCACGGAACTATTTGTATGTCATCAATTGCACTCAAAATGTCCTTTAGAGGTAATTTTTCCCTCATTTCAGGACCCAATCCAGGATTACATGTTGCATTTAGTAAAAATGTTTCTTTAGTCTCATTTAATCCATAACAATTGCTAAGTTTTCTTTTTGTATATTGACCTTGATAACACTCTATGGAATATCTTTCACTTTGGGCTTGTCTGTTGTTTCCTTCATAGTAGATTCATATTCGGCAGGAAGACCTCTGAAGCTATGATAAGTCCTCGGTGCATCTCATGAGGAAGCACATAATATTGGTGTGTACCCATATTGCTCAGTTAGCTTTGATCACTGATTTTTCCAGTATTCTCCATTGTAAAACCACAATTTTCTTCCTTTGCAATTATTAAATCATTTTGTTGGGAGATTCTATGAGATTATGTAAACATAGAGATTATGTAAACTTTGATAACTCCAATCTAACACCAGAGGATATATTCTAGCTTTTCCTTTTCTCCATATTTGTAACTTCTTTCCACAAGAGTGAGGGACCTGGATCCCATTATTCTCAATATTTTTACCCTTTTGCTAAAATTTAGAATATACAAAACATAGCTTCAGAATTGCTAGCCCATGCCACCATCAAAAGCAAATCTATTAGTTAGAGTTCAATAGTTGCTTATAGTTTTTTTTTCTTTCTATATTTGAGGTAAACACTAAATGCACACATCTTAAGTTTACAATGTTACCAAATACACACACCCATATAAGGCATACTCCTATCAAGATATAGAATATTTCCATCATCCCAGAAAGTTCCTTCGTGCCACTTATCAGTCAACTTCTCTTGCTCAGAGGCAAATAGTTCTGATCTTTTTTCACCTTGGATTAATTTTGCCTGCTATAAAATTTCATAAAATGAAATCATATACGTATCCTTTCTTTCAACTAGGGCAGCATATCTGTGAAACTTACCATGTGTAAGTAGTTCATTGCTTTTATACTGAATACTATTCTATTGTTTGAATATACTAAAGTTTGTTTATCCATATCTATTCTTTAATTAATGGCCATTTGGACTGTGTCCTCTTTGCTTTTTTTTTTTTTTTTTTTTTTTTTTTGTGAATAAAACTATTACGAACACTTGTGTACTAGTCTTTTTTTCTTCAGGATACAGCAGAACTTTATTCCAAATGCAGACTGGTAAGACTGCCTTCTATAACAAGAACAGCAAAAGAGGTCTATAGAAAAAGTGAAACGGAATAAAGGTTGTTATAAAATCATTTTAATTGATTCTTTTCACACTGCAAGCAGCCTGGGACCCGCAGCAGCATATGCTGTGGACGAAGCGCGGCTCCATGCTTAGCACACTGAACCTGTAATCGCTGGTATAAAAAAGTACGTCTTTGTCCCCATAAAAAAAGCCATGCCATACTCTCCTCACCTCGCACAACAGGTGCAAAAAGTCATAAATATTTACACCCTTGTCACATTCCTTATATGCAAACTCAGGGACCCCAAGAAGCCCCGTGGTAAGGGAGCCAGCTGGTCTCTGTGGAGAGGACGGTGCAGGCCCTCACAGGAAGCATGCAGATGGGGAGGGTCTGCCCCAAGCTTCCGCACCCACCACAGGCTCAAGGCAGGAATAGCTAAGACTTTGAGGGCCGCTAGTCTTGCCTTCTTGGATCGCCGTACTAGAAGCAGACAAAAAAGAAAGGTAACATCGTTACTACCAAGCACCAGCTGATGATGTAACTAGAAAAAGACCTTGAATTAAAGGGTCAACTCAAACCAGCAGAATATCTCAGCCTACATGTAATATCAGGTGTTAAAAACTGCTTTTTGACTTTGGATAAAAGGGGGGAAATGGAAAGAACAAATGAGTTCATATGGCTATGAGTCTCCAAAAAAGAATTGGGAGGTCATCAGAGGGTAATGCTTACACTTGCCTCATCAGGGTACCAGAGACAGCCAAAGTAGATAGAAACCCAGGTACTGGTTTTCCTGAGGGCTATAGAGACACACAGGTTCTAAGGTCATGGCTCTGGAGTTCAGGGCCATGTCAGTTGGCCCTACTTTGGAGTTTGTGTTCCTGAGTTTGGTGGAATTGGACTCAGAGATGACCTTTCTACACATGCCTCTTCTGTTACTTTTACTGGACCTGTGGTTGGGGTTTGGGTTGGTGTATACTCAGGAGACCTGAATCTCTGGACTGTCCATGTGACAGCCAGGCCCTGAACCTCAGCAGACTTGCAACTCCTACCCTCTGGTTTATTGGACTTACCCTGGCAAGCTAACAGGGAGTTGAAGAGGGTCAACCACCACACCAGGGAGCCAAGACTGCCTACCACTTCAAGGAGAATTACACCCATCATCCATGTCGAATCTAAGCCCCCTCCTGATGTAGAGGGGGACTGGACATAACCATCCCAGGGTCCACAGGATGGAGGAATAAAGTATGGATTAGAGTGGACTTACTGGTATTCTGCTGGGGAACTATTGTGATTGGTACGGGAAGAAACTGTAGTATTTATGTGGAGAAAGTGGCCATGGTGGCTGCTGATGGTAGGGAGAGGGAAGAAGAGATATGATGTAGGGGCATTTTCAGGATTTGGAGTTGTCCTGGGTGGTGCTGCAGGGACAGATGCTGGACATTGTGTGTCCTGCCATGGCCCACTGGGTGGAATGGGGGAGAGTGTAGACTACAATGTAGACCACTGTTCATGTGGTGCAACAGTGCTCCAAAATGAATTCACCAGATGCAGTGAATTTGCCACGATGATGAAGAGGTTGTTGATGTGGAAGGAGTAGGGTAAGGGAGTGGGGGGTTTGTGGGGATCTCATATTTTTTGAATGTATCATTTAAAAAAAAATAAAGAAAAAAAGAAAAAACATAAAGCAAAAAACAAATATATTTGGTTGAAGGAAAGAATGATGCATATGTGAACAGATACATGATAAAGCAAGAAATTAAAATGATCATAGAAAAGTTTGAAGTCAAAAAAAAAAAGAAAGGTAAAACTTTGGTCCACAGTTTGCAGGAAGGAGTGTACACATCTTTTTGGGAACATAAATTTTGTTTTTGTGCTGTAAATGCTTAAGAGTAGAATTTCTAGATCAGAGGATAATTGTATATTTAATTTTATAAGAAACTTCTGATCTTTTTTCCAAAGTGCATTTGCTGTTTTATACTCCTATTGGCAATGTATGAGATTGCAGGTTCCTCTAGTTTTAGCCAGCATTTGCACTTGTTATATCTTTAATTTTATCTTTTCTAGTAAATATGTATTAACATCTGTGGTTGAATTATGTGCCCCAATTCTGACATGTTCTTAAGTTTAATTCACATTCCTGTACTGGGGACCCCAGTGTAGATAGGATCCCTTAAGATGTTATTTTAAATTAAGATGTGACCTAACTGAACAGAGTCTGGTCTTAATACAAATTCATAAGCAGAATTAATTCAGTTATAGTATGAAGAAGCCAACAGAGTCCAGAAGAGAAAAGAGAGATCATCACCATGTGATGGGAAAGCTAAGGAACCAGCGAGAACACTACTGACCCTGGGAGAAAGCATGGTCCTGCTAAAAAGACTTGATTTGAACTTCTGGCCTCTGAAATTCCCATTGTGTAAGCCTATCCATTGTGTGGTGTTTGTCATAGAAGCCTGACAAACTAAGACAATGTTTCATTCTAATTTTAATTTGCATTTCTCTGAGGAATAATGATACTGAAAATATCTTAATGGTTGTTTAAATATCTTCTTTTATGAAGTGTCTGCTCAAGTCTTTTGCCTATTGTTTTTTAACTGAGTTATTTGACTTTTTAAATTTTGAACTGAGGAATACTGTATTTCTTCTAGATAAAAATCCTTTGCCATTTATGAATATGGGAAATATTTTTCCAAGTCTTTGGTTTGTATTTTCATTATTGTAAAGTGTGTTTTAATGAGCAGATTTTTTAAAAGATTTATTTTTATTTATTTCTCTCCCCTTCCCCCCATCTGCTCTCTGTGTCCATTTGCTGTGTGTTCTTCTGTGACCATTTGCATTCTTCTCAGTGGCACCAGAAATCTTTGTGTTGTGTCTTCTTGCTGCATCAGCTCTCCATGTGTGTGGCACCATTCCTGGGCAGGCTGTGCTTTTTTTGCATGGGGCAGCTCTCCTCGTGGGGGCACCCTCCTAGCCCATCAGGCTCGGGCTTCACTATGTGGGGGACACTCCTTGCGTGCATCAGCACTGTGTGTGGGAGCTCACCACATGGGTCAGGAGGCCCTGGATTTGAACCCATATGGTAAGTAAATGCTCTATCAGTTGAGCCAAATCTATTTCACTTGATGAGCAGATTTTAAAATTTTTGATGAGGTTTTAATTTTTTCCTTTTATGGCTATTTCATGCTATGTTCTATTTAAGAAACATTTTCCTATCCCTTGATAACTAACATATTCTACTATGTTTTCTTCTGGCTTATTTATAGTTTCAGCTTTTAAGTTTATATGTATGATCCCTTTTGAATTAAAAATTTTGTACAGTGTGAGACAGATATTGAGGTTCATTTTTCCCCCTAGGGCTACCTAGGTGTTCCACCATTATTTGAAGAAAAGATTCATTTTGTCATTGAATTTATTTGGTTCCTTTGTTAAAAGTCTATTTTAACAAATAAATATTGATCTGCTTTAGGATCCTTTATTCTGTTCTACTGATATCATATTTTTTGGTAACTGAAACTTCATAATAGATTTTAAAATCAGGTAACATCAGTCCAGCAACTTTGTGCATTAATCGCTTCAGTCATTCTTAGAGCACTTTTATTATTCTAATAATAATAATAAAAAAAAGGGAAAAAACAACCAAAACTCATCACCTCTCAATCTCCCTATGGTTCCCCTGCTGTCCATAGCTGCTATTCTTATTCCTACTCTCTAATGTATTTGTGTTTCTATTTTGTAAAAACAGTCTTATATATGCAATAGCACCCATATTTGTGTTTTATGTGTGGTTTTGTTATTTTATAGATACCCATGTTAGAGTTTTTAACTTTCTTTCTACTAATATTCATGACCTTAGACTTTCCCTTTGGAAATACCCATATAATAGCTCTGCTAGTCACAAACACCATGATGTGCTCTCACCACTTCCACTCATTTCCAAAGACAAGCAATCTTTTTACCAGTTCTGCCCAGATTAACCCTCGGCTCTCCATTCTCTACCTTCATTCTATTTTCTGGTGACCTGTATTCTAATAATTAACTCCCTGAGTTTACACAATATATTTAGTTCATTATAGCACAATGATACAGTATTTGTCCTTTTACCTCTGGCTTGCTGCACTCAACATAATGTGCTCCAGGTTCAGGAATGTTGTCATATGCTTCACGACTTCATTTCTTCTTACCACTGCATACTATTCCATTGTGTGTATACATCACAATTTATTTATCCATTCATCAGTTGATGGACAGCTGGGTTATTTCCAACTTTTGGCAATCATGAATAATGCTGCTGTGAACATTGGTGTGCAGATGCCTGTTTGTATCTCTGCTCTCAGTTCTTCTGAGTAGATACCTCGTAATGATATTGCCAGGTCACATGGCCAGTCCATATTCAACTTCCTTAGGAACTACCAAACAGTTCTCCACAGTGGCTGTACCATTCTACATTCCCACCTACAGTGAATAAGCATTACTATCTCTCCACATACTCTTGAACACTTAATTTTCTGACTTTTTACTAGTGACCAATATAATAGGTGTGATTCCTCATTGTGGTTTTGATTTGCATTTCCCTAATCACTAGTGATGTTGAACATTTTTCATGTGTTTCTTTGCCATTTGTATTTCTTCTTTGGACAATTGTTTTTTAAGTCTTGCCCATTTTTTAATCGGATAGTTTGTCTTTTTATTGTTCAGTTTTATGTTCTACTTATATATCATGGGTATTAAACCCTTATCGAATATGTGATTGCAAAATATTTTCTCCCATTGAGTTGGCTGCCTTTCACGCTTTTGACAAAGTCTTTTAGGGAGAAAGTGTTTAATTTTGAGGAGGTCCCATTTATCTATTTTTTCTTTTGTTGCTTGTGCTACAGGTGTAAGATTTAAGAAAATACTGCTACCACAAGATCTTGAAGATATTTTTCTACATTTTCTTCTAGAAGTTTTAGGGATGTCACTTTTATATTTAGATCCTTGATCCATTTTGAGTTAATTTTTGTACAAGGTATACGATACAGGTCTTCTTTTTTGCTTTTGGATATGGGTATCCAGTTCTCCCAGTACCATTTGTTGAATAGACTCTTCTGACCCGGCTGGGAGGGCTTGACAGCCTTGTCAAAAATCACTTGACTGTAGATGTGAGGGTGTCTGTCTTTATGCCAGTACCATGCTAATTTTACCACTATAGCTAAGTAATATGCTTTAAAGTCAGGAAGTGACAGTCCTCCAACTTTCTTCTTCCTTTTTAAGATCTTTCAGCTATTTAGGGCCCCTTACCTTTCCAAATAAACTTGATAATTGGCTTTTTCACCAAAAGGCTGTTGGTGTTTTTATTGGGGTTGCATTGAATCTGTAAATCAGTTTGTGTAGAACTGACATCTTAATGATATGTAGTTTTCCAATCAATGGACACAGAATTTCCTTCTATTTATTTAAGCCTTCTTCAGTTTCTTTTAGCAATGTTTTGTAGTTTTCTGAATGCAGGTCCTTTATGTTCTTGGTTAAGTTCATTCCTAAATATTTGATTATTTTATTTGTTATTTTTTTTCTAATTTCCTCCTCAGATTGCACATCAGTAATGCAGAAATGCTATTGATATTTGCATATTACTCTTTTATCCTACCACTTTGCTGAACTAGTCTATTAGTTCTAGTAACTTTGTTAGGGATTGCTCATGAGATTCTATATATTGAATCATATCATCAGTGAATAGTGAAAGGTTTATTTCTTCCTTTCCTATTTGGGTGCATTTTATTTCTTTATCTAGCCTAATTGTTCTAGCTAGAATCTCTAGCACAATATTGATTAACAATGGTGACAGTGGGCATCCTTGTCTTGTTCCTGATCTCAGCCATCTTTCAATATTGAGTGTAATGATAGCTGTAGGTTTTTCATCTATGCACTTTATCATATTGATAATTCTTTCTACTTCTAACTTTTGGGGGGTTTTTGTCAAGAAAGAGTCCTATATTCTATCAAATGCCTTTTCTGCATCAATTGAGAGAATCATAAGATTTTTCTTCTTCAATTTATCAATATAGTTTATTACACTAATTGATTTTCTTGTGTTGAAATACACTTGAACAAATGGGACAAAATGCACTTGATTGTGGTACATAATTTTTAAATGCACTTTTGGATTCTGATTGCAAGTGTTTCATTGAGGATTTTTGCAACTATATTCATTAGAGATATAGGTCTTAGGTAAGCTTTTGTGTGTGTGTGTTTGTTTTTGTAGTATCTTTATTTGGTTTTGGTGTTAGCGAGATGTTGGCTTCATAGAATGAGTTTGGTAGCATACTTTCTTTTTCATTTTTTGGAAAAGCTTGAGCAAGATCATCTTTGAGTGATTGGGTAAAATTTACCTGTAAATCCATCTGTTCCTGGGCTTTTCATATTTGGGAGGTTTTTGATGACTGTTTCAATTTCTTCATGTGTGATTGGTTTGTTGACGTCTTCTATTTCTTCTGGGTCAGTGGAGGTGGTTTGTATGTTTCTAGGAATTTGTCCATCTCTTCTATTGTTTATTTTATTGGCATACAGTTGTTCATAGTATCCTCTTATGATCTCTCTTATTTCTGAGGGATCAGTGGTAATGTCTGCCCTCTCATTTCTGATTTTATTTATTTACTTGTGCCTTCACTTTTTTTTCCCTTTGTCAGTCTAGCTAAGGGTTTGTCGATTTTAGTGATCTCAAAGAACCAACTTTTGGTTTTGTTGATTCTTTCTACTGTTTTTGTTCTTGATTTTATTTATTTCTGCTCTGGTCTTTATGATTTCTTTCCTTCTGCTTGGTTTGGGATTGGTTTTCTGCTGTTCTTTTTTTAGTTTCTCCAGGTGTGCAGTTAGATTTTCAATTTTAGTACTTTCTTCTTCTTTTTTAATGCAACAATTGAGGGTTACAAATTTCCCTCTCAGCACTGCCTTTGCAGTGTCCCATATGTTTTGATATGTTGTGTTCTCTTTTTCATTCATCCCAAGATATTTGCTGAATTCTTTTTCAATTTCTTCTTTGACCCACTGATTGCTTATGACTGTGTTATTTAATCTCCATATGTTTATTAATTTTCCCTTTATCCATTATTGATTTCCAGTTTCATTCTGTTATAATCAGAGAAAGTGTTATGTATAATTTCATTCTTCTTGAATTTATTGAGGCTTGTCTTGTGACCCAACATATCATCTGTCTTGAAGAAGGGCCGATGAGCACTTGAAAAGAAAGTATATCCTGCTGTTTTGGGGTGCAATGCTCTGTAGATGTCTGTTAAGTCTAGTTCATTTATCATGTTACTCAAGTTCTCTGTTTCTTTATCCTCTGTCCTGATGTTCTATCCAATACTGAGAGTGGTATATTTCAGTTTCCAACTATTATTGTTGAGACAGCTATTTCTCCCTTCAGTTTTACAAGTGTGTCTCATGTATCTTGTAGCACTCAGGTTAGGTACATAAATATTTAGTATAGTTATTTCTTCTTGGTGAATTGCCCCTTTTATCAATGTGTAGTTACCTTCTTCACCCCTTATAACAATTTTGCATTTAAAATCTACTTTGTCCAATTTTAGTACTGCTGCTCCAGCTTTTTTTTAGGTTACTATTTGCATGGAATAACTTTTCCCAACCTTTCACTTTTAACTTGGTTGTGTCCTTATGTTTAAGGTGGTACACAACGTATAGACAGCTCATACTTTTTTATCTATTCAGTCAGTCAATGTCTTTGCAAAAGGGAGTTCAGTCCATTAACATTCAGTGTTATTACTCTAAAGGTATTACTTCTTCCATTTTGTTCTTTGGTTCTCTGTTGTCACATTTCTCTGTTGTCTGACTTCTTATCCTTTAATTTATTCTTTGTAATAATCTTCATTTCTAAACTCTTCTCCACAACTCTTGCCATTGTTTTTTTCCTTTCAGGCTACAGCACTCTCTTTAGTATCTCTTGTAATTTTGGTATTTTGGTAAAATATTTTGTCAGTTTCTGTTTGTCTGTGAAGACTTTGAACTCACCGTCATTTTGAAGGTCAGTTTTTCTGGCTAGAATTCTAGGCTGGCAGTTTTATTCTTTCAGTACCTTAAATACATCATAACACTTTCTTCTCGCCTCCATGGTTTCTGATGTCAGGTCAACTCTTAATATTGTTGATTTTCTCTTGTATGTGATATCTTGCTTTTCTCTTGCTGATTTCAGAATCCTCTCTTTATCTCTGATATTGGTCATTCTGAATAGTGGTGTCTCTAGGTATGTCTATTTGGATTTATTCTCTTTGGGTTGCATTGTCCTTTCGGTTATGGATATTGATGTTTATGTCTTTCATAAGGGTTGAGAACTTTTTGTTTATTATTTCATCAAATATTCTTTCTGCCCTTTTTCCACTCTTTTCTCCTTCTGGGACATTGAGAACATGAATGTTTATACATTTTTACATTGTCATTCAATTCCCTGAGACTCTGTTCTATTTTTTCATAATGTGAATGATTGTTCAATTCACATTGTCATTCAATTCCCTGAGACTCTGTTCCATTTTTTCCATTCTCTGCTCTTTCTCTTCTCCTGTATTTTTCAGTTCAGATATTCTGTCTTCCAAATCACTAATTCTGTCTTTAAGCAATTCAAATCTGCTTTTATTTGCCTCCAATATATTTCAAATCTCATCCATCATGTCTTTCATTCCCAAAAGTTATGTTACTTTTCTTTGCAGGATTTCAAATTGTTCTTACGCTCACCTAATGTCGTCTTAATATCCTTTATTTCTTTAGTCATATTTTCTCTAAGTTCTTTGAAGTGATTTAGGAGAGTTTCATGATTATCGCTGATTAATTGTATTAAATCCTGTATCTCTTCAGGATATTTGGTTCGTTCCTTTGGCTGGGCCATCTCTTCATGTTTCCTGGTATGGTTTGGCATACTTATGTCTTTTTTACTTATGTCTAGGCATCTAAATTGATGAATTTACTCTAATGACCAATTTCTCTCTTGCCTATTTTTTTCCACGTGTCTTCTTTGATATTTGGTTCACTTATTCTAAGTCTTTAAAATTGCCTGGCTTAAGTTATCAAAATTGGGCCAGGGGCTCACTAATGGGACACAGATTTTCTCCCAGAGGTAGGATACAAAGAGTATCATCAACAGTTTTTATCCATTCATTTTCTAAACTGGCCTGCAGATGGCACTTTACAGCACACCTTTCCACTTAGGTATTTCAGTCTGGCTTTCCTTCGTTCCTGTGTATTCAGTACCCAGTGCAGAGATTCAAAGCAGTTTTTGCTGGCCAAATATACTAAAGAAAAACCCCCTGACTCTCCATTCTTTATCCCTTGGAATGAATGACAGGGAGTCTCCATCCCTTATCCCTTGGAACAACTGACAGGTAGTAAGATGTCTGTTCCCCTCTCAGTCAGTTGCAGTGAGCCAGGGGTTTTGCCCCAGCTTAATATCTTGTGGTTGGGGGAGAGAAAATCTTCCCAGCTGCTGTGGGGGCTTAATAACCCATGTTTGTTGGTTCAGTTTCTTCACCTCTCTGTCCCTCACCATCCTGGGAGTTATGTAGTACTGTCCTGGTTTGCTGACCCCCAAAGCAGTTTTTTGTTTTCTCTGCTGTTTTTATGAGAGCATTGAGTTCTGCCTGTTAGTCTGTTGCCATCTTCCCACAATCCCTGATTGATTTTTGAATGTTAAACCAATGTTGTTTTCTGAGAAAACCATTATTATATCTAACTATGTTCTAATTGCTAATAAATTGTTGGGGAATGAATCTATGTTCATTACAAATATTGGTCTATGATATATTTTCTTAAAAATACACTTTTCAGATTTTGGTATCAGGGTTATGCTGGTCTCATAAAACACATTGGAAGCTGCTCCTTATTTATTTGAAATGAAACTGCTCCTTATTTATTTTATTTACATAAGATTGTTATTATTATCTCACTGAATATTTGATAGATGTCACCAGGAAAACAGTATGGGTCTGCAGTTTTCTTTATGGTCAAGCTTTGATGATGAACATATTTTCTTTAATTGAAATGGTACTACCCATATTTCTATTTCATCTTATGTCAGTTTTGGTAAGTTATGTAATTCAATAATATTTTCCATTTAATCTAAGTTGTTGCATTTATTGGCATAAAGTTATCTATTATATTCCCTTTTTATCCTCACACATCTCTGATTTTGCACTTCTGGTAATTTGGAATTAAATGCAAAAATAAGGCATGCAGAAAGAAGATATATTACATCAATATGCTATAATGCCATTGTTTTCAACTCTTTGGATATTGAAGTCTCCCAATCTCAATATTAAATATCCATGACTCCAAATTATGTAAACAAATCTGCTTTTTCATAGAAAAGCATTTATGATTTATGCATATTTTACTATAATATTTCTCTTTCCTCCATTTACATTTATAATTCAATAAAAACTGAAGAAATGTTTTTGAGAGTAATTTCATTTCAAGAATTTAAAAGATAAACATACGAAGATTATTAGGTGAATATATAAATAATATTATCATATATAAGTTTACCACCTAGACGCTATCATAAAGGTAATAAATAGAAAGTTACAATAGTGTCATGGGGGGGTGGCATAGTATACGCAAAAAAGCATGAATATTTAACTAGATAAGGGTTTAAATGCTGACTTCTTTCTTTTCTGATACATATAATTGACAAAATACCTATGCTTTTAAGTATTATTTTCCTCATTGTTTAATAGGGATTGGAACATATACATCATAGGATTCCTGCAAAGATCAGAGTTGATGTTTGCAAAGTGCTAGCACAATGACTTAGAACCCACTTAAAATGTGACAGAAATTACTGGGAATAAATACTGTATAATGGATCAGCCAATGAACCAGTGTTCCCAATATTAACTAGATGAATAAATCAGAGAAACTTGCCTATCATAATATTATAATGCAGATCTCCCAAAACCACTTTATTCACAAACTTAGTAAACTTATAGAATAGAAAATGATAAAAATAATGATATATATAAGGCTATTATCAGCAAAATCAAAGGACACAGATAATCTGTAATAGATCCTATGATTTTACCATCTCTGCAAATTTGCAGAAGGAAAAAGCGTAGATTCTATGAATCTTAATTAAATCAAAGATGTCATTGATTGTAGATAAATTATTATTTTATGTATCTCTAAGGAAGGATAACAATGTTCTCAGTTAAGCTATGACACATCATTAATTGCAAGAATTCAGCACTGACACCTCCCAGACCTAGTTCAAATGTACAGTTCTGATGTGTTCTAGGTCAGGGAAATTTATTTAGCCTTTTTATGAATCAGGTATTTCATCTATTTATTGCTTAATAATGAGAATAATGACTTCCTAGAGCTATTTAAAGAATTATGTAAAAAGGTAAATGTAAAATATTTATGTCAGTATTTTTCTGGTTGCTGTCCCCTTTCTTCTACTTTGACCTTAATAATGACCCCATCTTTTACAATGTGTGCATATTTCCATAGCCAATCAGCAAGGGGTAGAGGCAGGTCTGTGTTAATGGAAGAGAATAAAGCTTGTTTACTCTAGGTGTAAAATAAGTTCAATAGAAAAGTCTACGGGACAAACACATAATGGACACAGCACTGCCTGGGTGAACCCGCTTGCTGAGTTGCAGCTCAGTGCTCATAGGTTTTAATCATGACAAGATAAATAGAAGAGGTGCTGGCTGCTTCCCTCAATACCAACCTAGAAGTAACAATAGAGAGAACATTGCGATATCAAGAAATGCCAAGAAATCTAACTAAATTGCCATAAAAAGACTGAGAATTAGTTGGCTTGGCATATATTGGAATTAATGAGTGCATCATGCAGGAATGGTTGCCAGCCTGACTGGAAGATTAATTAGGGAAAAAAGGCCTTTGAGGCAGACTCTTGCTCTTATTTTCTGTGCCCCAAAGTATTGGTATATTCCTCACCTTATGATTTGCAGTGATTGTTTTTCCACTGGTAAAGATATTGCCAGAGATAAAATTAGGGGAGAACAGAAGCCTTTGTATGGAAAAGAGATGAGGTAAAACAGGTAGGCTTGGACACTCACTGCACACCTGGGCCCCCTCCTAACCTCCATGGTGGGACGATAATTAAAGGAGAAGTTTATTCCATTGTTGCTTCTTGAGTTCAAGGCAGAAAAGAACCTGTTCCTTGCCCTTCCTCAGAACCGCATCACGGAGCAAAGCAGCCAATTCCGTTAGAGAAATATAAGCTTACAAATCGAAATGTTGAGAAAATTGAGAGGCTCTTGAAATATTGGATTAGACATGACATCAGAAATAAAATCTCATTATCAATTGACCAATAAATATAAATTAAGTATACTGACATATTAACAGTGATTAGGAAAGATATTAGTTTGTGAAACAAGAAAACATATTTAGAATGCCAAGGGACAATTTATCAAGTATGAATTACACAACAGTTAAATCAAAGAATGCAATAGATAGGATAAATAGCATATCTAAAAAATAAATAAAATAATTGGAAGATCAGAGATCAGATGGAAGAACTCTGCCAGAGGAAGTAGGAAAGGATGAAAGAATTTGAAAATGTATAAATGAAAATTAAGAAATTAAAACTATAAAAAAAAAATTCCAGGATCCAAAAGGAATTATTTAGGAGTCTAAATAAGTAAACAAACAAACAAACAAAAACCGTTAAATGGAAATATTGAAAGAAATAATAAATTAAATTTCCCAGATTTAGGAAGGAAAGACTTAAATCAGCAGTGTCTAAAGTATGTGTTATATGAAAAATGAGGAAAAACCTCTACCTTGACACACTATGAAGAAATCGAGGAATATCAAAGATAAAGAGAAAAGTCTAAAGTTTTCTAGAGAGAAAAAACAATGATAATGGGGAAAATATGGAATCAGTGTTTTCAAAAGCAATCCAGGTTTCAAAAAACAACGATATAATATTTTTAAAAGTATAAAGTGCTTATAATCTAGAATTTTATATCCAGTCAGTTTTTCCATCAAATGTGAGGGCATAATTTTAAAAGTTCTCAATCATTCAGGGCTTAAGATATTTTTCCAGAGGGATCATATTTTTAAGGAAGTTCTTAAATAAAAGAAGAAATCCAGAAGATGCTGAAATAGATAAAGGAATAAAAGGTTATTAAATACCTTGGTAAATTTTCTTGATGCCACAGGAAAGGAGAGAAAATAATCAAATGGATGGTAAATGAATAAAGATGGTAAAGCCATAAAAATATTTGAATAAAAATTCTAAATAACATTAACCTTATGGGGGAGAGACCTCAAACATGAAAAAAATCATTTAGGGAAGACATATTATCAATTGAAAATAAGAAAGGATTTAAAAAGTAAAAAAAAAGGAAAGACATTGAAGTAATAAACTAAGATGACAGAAACATGTCCAAATATATCATTAATTAAAATAAACATAAATGGACTAAGCTAATCATTTAAAACTAAAAGGTTGTTATATTGGATACTTTCCAAATCTCTTTTGTATACTTAAACCATCAGTGAGTTACTTGTATCTATGGCTGACTACATTTATAATCAACTGAGCAGATTGCTTTCAGCAATGAGAGATGTCTCATCTAATCAGTTGAAGGCCTTAAAAGGAGAAATGATTTCAGCATTCACCGAGAGAATTCCCATCTCTCTTTCAGACAGCTGGCTTCTCTTGGGGGACTCATGCAAGACCTTCACTGGAATTCCTCACTTGCAGTCTGCCCTATGATATTTGGACTCATGCACCGCCACGGTCACATGAGACAATTTCATAAAATCTCATAATATTTATTGCTATCTCCTGTCGGTTCTGTTTCCCCAGAGAATCTTGACTAATACAGTTTACCTTAACTAAGAGGGAGAAAATATGTATTTCTATTTTATTAATAAAAATCATATTATTCTATTGATTAATTATTTTGCAGAAGTCTAGGACAGTTAGAATTATCTTGGCCAAATGAAGCTTTTAAATAAATATTTAAGCAGCTTCTCTATAAGGCAATTTGTTAAACATGAGATGCAAGGAGTGATGATACCATTTCTGCCCTTTACAGGTGTACTATTCTGGGGAGATTAAAAAAAAAAAGATGCATAAGAGTTTAAAATAGCTTATGTGTAATGTCTAATGAATGCTTTTAGATAATGGAAGTGCAAATAATATTTATCAAACACCAAACATGCACTCTGCACTGAGCTAGTCACTGTAGGTGATGTTTTCTTGTCTTATCTTCAGAGAAACCTTAAAAGTTATGAATTCTTCCTTCCATTTTACAGAAAAGAAAACCAAAGCTCAGAAGGAGTAATCATCTTTCATCTTTCATGTTTAATAAATAGCAGGTTAACTGCTCATTCTGTCACGTTGCTCAGATCACAGGGGGTGACACTTCCCTGGGATTTATGTAAACTAAAATTCTGAAACAATTAACCTGAGAACTTTTATCTCAAGGAGAATAGAGATAAGCAGAATACTGATCTTGATTGAGCCTATGAGAAATGTCTCCTGGTACTTCCTCTAACTCAAACTCACTCATTGTTTAGCACTGTATTACTTTCTGTGTCATGCTTTATTGTCTAAACATCTGTGCTGATTATATATATGCAACAAGAAGAAAAATTCTAATTACCCCCAAAAGAACACCACCACTAAGAAAACACAGATCCAGTCAATTTGCTGAAAATTTTGGTCAAGACCAGTCATTAATAACTGTTCTCAGATTATAAACATGCAAAGACTAAACTTGAGTTTTACCAATGCTGAAACAAGGAGCAAACACAATGGTGAAAACTTACCTATAGTCTTCAGGAAAGAAATAGAGAATGATTTTAAATTTACTGTATATTTTTTACAGTTAATATTTTATGACCATATGATGTTAATTATATTTAGTTTTCATTACAGAATATGGGTTCAGTCATTCTCTATAATTTACATTGTCTTTATATAAAATGTCAGGTTAAAGGTCCTCTCTAGTTTGTTTATTTTTATTTAATTTTTCTTATGATAAACCTTGGTCATGATGAAACCTAACTGACTTTGGGAGTCAAATATAGGGAGTTTGCATTCTTTACAGCATATTGACTAAAGAAAGCCTGTTTCTCCTGCCTGAGTGTTCAGTGTGTTTCAGAAGCACTTTTCTAAAATCTCATGCAGAGCCTTAAAGGGTATAAAAGTATGTTATATAAGAAAAACATTCTCATATATGTTATATAACATGTTGTTATATAACATGTTGTTATATAACATATTGCATAAAAAACTTAGCCATAATACACCAGACAAGGGTTATAGTTAACTTGCTAAACATCTAGTTAAAGCACATCTAGTATGTCATGGGAACCAGCCATTCAGAATGGCTGCCTGACTAATCACATCAGAGTATACATTGCTCATGGCAAGAATGGAAATTATTTTTAATATCCATGTAAGCCAGAGTCATCGTTTTTTAATTATTGTTTAGTATATCTTCCCACTATATTACTAACTCACAATATAGCAAGATAAGAAACTATGGAAAATATACATTTGCACATGTATATTAAACATATATCCATATATTTAATTTTCTATGACTTTTTGGATATTGGGATCATGGAGAAAGCCCTGAGATTTGAAATATAATTACCTAAATATTATGTTACTTTTATGTTTTACTGATTTTTACTAGGTTTGCTTTTGGTTGAAGGATAATTCTTCAAAATTACTAAACTGGTTTACATGCTATCATGAGAGAGTTGAATTTGAATGAACGGACTGTCCAACAATTTGGCCTGGATGCTTGATTCAACTAACCACTTGTCTAGCAATGAGCTAAGAATGGGACATCTATTCTTAAAGATATAACATTAATCTCAAAATAAATTTGTCCTCACAGAACTCATGTTTTCTCTAACTGTTCCTTCTCTTCAATTTGCTTAATATAAGTAAATGGTGTCATTATTCATTCATTTGCTCAGGCCAAATATTCAGTGTCATTCTTTCCTTTTCTTTATGCTCCTCATCCAATCCAATAAAATTTATTATTCACTCTAAACCTGGCACCTGAATACATCTCACCATCTCCATTATTAAAAAGCTGAATATATACAAATTTGTTTGACAATGGGACAAAGGTAGCAGACTTCTAGTTAGCTGTCCTGCTTAAACTCATGACTTTCTACAGTCTAATCTCTGAATGGAGTTGAATTCAAACTAATATTTTAAGAGCATAAATCATATCATGTCACTCCTCTGCTTAGAAAGTTTCAATAGAGAGTGATGATGATTCATTTCCCAGTTTGTGTGGGAGAGTCCTGCTTTATTCCTATTATTATTAATAGACTCCCCTTTAATTCTCAAATGTATCCTGCTTTAGGAAACAAGTTATATAGTTATCCTATATCAATGGCTTCGCATTGCAATTCAAGTCAAGCAAAATCCACTTCCTTCACTTTGCTTAGAAGACCTGACCTGCTCCACCTCTGTGCAAATACCTCTGCCGGATACCTTATTCATTTCATCCCCAAACTCTCTACCCTTATTCAACAGATTCCAGATACAAAGCCCTTTCTTTCTTTCAGACAATGTCAAACTCAAGTGCAAATACTTGAGGTATTTCCTCTTAATTTTCCCTCTGCCTAGAATGTCCTCCGACCAACCTTTGCATGGCCGGCTCATCCTCAGAAAGGACTTTTTCAATCACAATAAACTTCTACATCACCAGTCACCATTTTTCCCACAAACTTTGTTTACATGTTTTAGTGAACATATCCTATTTATTTGTTAACATAATCGTTATTTTTAATTAGCTGTACTCTATTTATTTATTTACTTTTTAGAAATGTTTTGGTCTACAATTCCCTACTAGTGTGTAGAGTTTACTGGGATGTAACTGTCAAGAGAAGTTAATAGTTCTTTCTCCAGGGCCTGCCTATAGCACCTTGCTCAGCACATAGTCACTACTTCATAAATATTTGTTGATTACATGAATGAGTTTTAGAGATCAGGACCATAAGTATGATACACTTTATATAGAAAGTTACTATCAAATAAATGGATACTGCAACTGCCCCCAAGTAGTCCATGAATGATTTTGTAAGTTTTAGCTATTAAAGAATATATTTGGAACTAAGAGCTTGCTAAATTTTAGTACAGATGAAAATTAAAAATACATTCAGTGATTCATTTTCATGATTTTTAAAAACTTAACTCTGTAAGCCTGTCATAATTGCATGTTCATTCAGCATTTATAATGCTGCTGAAATCAAATGAATCACATGTATTCCTCACTATCTAATCTTCTATTCCTTATTTTTATTATAATTAGCAGTCATAACAGTCAGGGTCAAGTTCTTACAATTGGGAATTTTGTAACTTTTACAAATAAGCCTTCACAAAATGCACAGTATATTTTCACTTCTATAAACCTAAAAATTCTATTTTTCTAGCCTCTAATGAAATTCAAATACTTATGGATAACTTAAAGTAATACGCAAATTGAGAGCTGGAGAGAGATAATCTGTTTAGTTACTTTGGAACAGAAATCTGAATCTAGGGGAAATGTTTTTATCAAGCCAGAGTTATGCAATTTGGCTATAATATATTAATGAAAGCCATTAGAAAGTGCCTCCTTTTGCCTGAGCAGGTGGCACCTCAGCATGTTTATTAAAATATCTACAGATAACGATCCTAAAGTTGTCACAAAGTGTCTGGCTCAACCAATCCTTTTCTTTTTTCCCTTCAGTCCAACTCAGTTCAACACACGTCATGTTTTTGTCTGACCCTAAATGCTAAACACCCCAATATGAAAAGCAACCTCATCCCACACTGAGAGATATCTGTATTAATAAGACTTACTAGTTAATATAACTCTATGGGTCACACATCACATCGAAGACAATCCTGAACTTCGTGAGTGTTGTTCCCAATCTCCAGCTAGTGATAAATACAGAAACATTTTAAAAAACAAGCCTGTTTTCTGAAATTCCTTTTAGGTATGAACCACAAAGCAGTCTTGACATTTCTTCATTGATTGGTACTTTATTGTTAGTTATTATAACAAAGGACTAGCTAGAAAAATTGGGAAGAAAGAATAAAAAGCTAAGTCATTCATAAGTGAAGTGTTATCTTAGTGGGAAATCAACCATAAAGATCATTTTGAAGCACAGAAATAATGGATTTTATGTAAAGCTACACTTTTTATTGCTTAAGAATCTAATCTTCTTGATTGAAGTTGTATCTCCAGAGCTGCAAATTTAGGTTGAAGACATAGGACAGTCATGCAGTTATTTTGGAAGATTTAGATTTTGACATTGAGAAAAGCACCAATTTGGAGACTTGACAATTTTATGGATTCGAATTAAAAACTGGAAGCAATGTTAGCGTTCTTCTAGTCTATCATATCATTGTACAACCTATGTAGCATAACCAAATTGTCAGTTCCCACACTAAGACATTGAAGAATCCAAACACTGACCTCATATTCAAGGTTTGAAAGTTGTAATTTTTAAAATTTTACCTCTTTAAACTCACTTTCTACTTTCATCTATATCTTTACTGTCTCATAGACCAACATAAGAGAAATATGCTAAGATTCTTAGAAAGACAGACACTGACTGTAATGAGATGCTTTTAAAAACTTTTTTATATTTTATTTTTGAACAAGCTTTAGATTACATAAATGTTACATAAAAACTGTAAGGAATTCCCATGTGCCCTACTCCCTCCTCCTCCCACACTCTCCCACATTAGCAACATCCTTCATTAGTGTGGTATATTTGTTACAATTGATGAACACATATTGAAGCATTTGACAGACATTACTAGATTACTAGTTTTTTCTTTAAATCTTTTCTAAAGTACTGGGTATATTAAGTAGCAATATTTTGATTTCTTACACGATAAGGAATATATCAATAATGAGAATACAAAGCAACGAAGTACAATGTTTTATCCATATTGCTCTCTTCCTTCCCAGTCATCACAGTCAAAATTGAATTGTGTTTGCTGTTTCATCTTTTTCTTTATAAACTAGTGAGAAATTTATGGCTAGTCTTTGTCAGTCCTCTTGCAATGGGAATGAAAGGCAAGGCTACTCTCCTTGATCTCATCAATATTAAAGTTATCATTTCTCTTTTTAGCCCTGGATGCAACTCAGAAATTCAAGATGTGAAGAAAGTATCATATAATTCAAGTATTTTACCATAGAATTCAGACCAATGAAAAGGAGACCTGGAGAATAAAAATGGAGGGTTATTAGCATTACTATGTAAAGTAATACTCCCATCAACATTTAGCAATGGGCTTAAAAATGTGAGAGTGGAGGAGCTGCCCATGTTCCCTTAAGAGCAACAAAGTCCTAAAAGAGAATCAGAGAAAGATGGGCTCCTCATGTTCCGAATTCAATTCATTGATTCCCCCTTTGATTAATGCAACAGAATGAAAGGAAGCCTTCTTCAATTTTATTAAATATGTAAGTTATTCCCTTTCTGGCAGGAATAGGAGATGGTGGAAATAAAGGCAGAAAGTACATTCAATGCATAAAAATCAGTAAGTCAACTATAGATGAGTTGGGTAAAGTGAGAATATGTGGGGAAGGTTTCACACCACAATTCACATCGTGAATCTCTTTCTTAGATTTATTTAATTATATTTTGATTTATACTTCTGTCAGCAGTGCATAACAATTTCCATTGTCTGCTTTCCATAGTCTACAATGCTTATTGTTATCAGACATCGTCACTTTTATTTATCTATTAGTGCTAAATATTATTTTACTGATAGCTTATTTTCCATGATTTTAAAGCAATTGAGCATAATTCCAGCTTAATTTAGGTATAAGTAACATATCTTCAATTCACCCATTCAAAGTGTACAATTTAATGGTTTGTGTATATACACAGAGTTGTATAACCATAAACAAAATCAAATTTCAAAGTTTAATTACCCCTGTACTCATTAGCAGTCACCCCAGCTCCCCCACCCTAAACCCTTGGCCTTGGAAACCATTAACCTAGTTTTGTCACAATAGATTTGCCTATTCTTAACATCTCATATAAATGGAATCCTAAAACATGTGACTGATCTATTTCTCTTAGCATAATGTTTTCAAGATTCATATTGCATATATCAGTGTATCATTCCTTTTTATTCCTGAATAGTATTCATTGTATAGATATACATTTTATTTATCCATTCATCATTCTTTTAACTTGTGGTAACATATAGAATGCAAAATTTCAGTTTTTGCCATTTTAGAGATACATTTCAGTAGTATTAAATACATTACATTTAAAATGCTGTGCTGCCATCTCTGCCACCCTTAACTAAGACATTTTCATGATCCCAAACAGAAATTCTATTAACAATCCCCCATCTGCCTCCATCAACCTTCCCTAGTAAATACTAATATACTTTCTATTTCTATTAATTTGCTTATTTCAGATATTTTATATAGGTAGACTCATACAATATTTTCCCTTTGTGTCTGGCTCATTTAATTCAACATAATGCTTTCAGGTTTCATCCATGTTATAGCATGTTTCAGAACTTTGTTCTATTTTATGGTTTAATACTACTCCATTATATATATGCCATATTTTTTCTGTTCATCTGTTGATGGATGCTTGGGTTGTTTCTACCTTTTGACTATTGTGAATGATACTGCTGTGAACATTGGTATATATATACATGTCCAAGTCCCTGCTTTAATTCTTTTGGGAACATACATAGAAATAGAATTGCTGGGCCGTGTGGTAATTACATGATAACTTTTGAGGAACTGCCAAATTCTTTTCCACAGTTTCCCAATTTTGCAATCCCACCAACAATGAACAAATGTTCCAATTTCTCTGCATCATTGCAAATACTTATTGTACTCTATACTTTAAAATAATAATAATCTTAGTGTTGTAGAGTCCTATCTCATTGTGGTTTTGATTTTCATTTGCATGATAAAAACATCTTTTTGAACATCTTTTTATGTGCTTTTTGGCCATTTGTATATCTTCTTTGGAGAAATATCTATTCCAATCTTTTATTCATTTTTTAGTTGAGTTGTCTTTTAGTTGATGATTTGTAGCAGTTGTACACATATTCTTTGTACTAAATGATAACCACATATATGATTTGAAACTATCATCTCCCATTCTCTAGTTTTTTCAGTTTTCTTTTTTTTATTTTAAAAGAAACTTTAGATTACATAAATGTAATCTATGTAAAAACTTTTGTGCATTAAGGAAATTATCAAGAAAGTGAAAAAACTAAATATTTTCTTCCACTGAATATACCGTCTTTTCATTTTCTTAGCAAACTCCTTTGAAGTGCAGAAAGTTTTTTAATTTTGAGAAGTTCCCATTTATTTTTTCTTTGATTGCTTGTGCTTTGGATATAAAGTTTATGAAACCATTTCCTACTACAAGACCTTGTAGATGCTTCCCTAACTTATCTCCTAGGAGCTTTATAGTCTTGGCTCTTATATTTAGGTCTTTGATCCATCCTGAGTTAATTTTTGTATAGGGAATGAGATTGTGATCCTCTCTCATTCTTTTGGGTATCGATATCCAGTTCTTCCTGAACCACTTGTTGAAGAGGTCATTCTGTCTCAGTTGAGTGGGCTTGGTGGCCATGTTGAATATCAATTGATTGCATATGTGAGGATCTATATCAGAACTCTCAGTTTAGTTACATTGATCAGTATGTTTATCTTTGTGGCAATAACATGCAGTTTTGTCCACTGTGGCTTTGTACTATGCTTTAAAGTCAGGTATCATTATTCCTCCAATTTTGTTTATCTTTTTCAATATGTTTTTGGCTATTGGGGTCCTCTTGCCCTTCCAAATATATTTCATAATCGGATTTTCCAATTCAGTAAAACTTGGTGTTGTAATTATTATTGGGATTGCATTAAATGTGTACATCAGTTTGGGTAGGACAGTTATCTTAATGATGTTTATTCTTCCAATCCATGAGAATGGAATATTTTCCAATTTATTTAGATCTTCTGTGATTTCCTTTAACAATGTTATGTAGGTTTCTGTGTATAAGTCCTTTACATCTTTAGTTTATTCCTTCATATTTGATTCTTTTAGTTGCTATTGTAAATAGAATTTTTTTATTGATTTCCTCCAGAGATTGCTCATTATTAGTGTGCAGAAATGCTACTAATTTCTTTGTGTTGATCTTATATCCTGCAACTTTACTGAACTTGTTTATCAGCTCTAAAGGCAATGTTGTAGATTTTTCAGGGCTTTCTGTGCAAATAGTGAACATTTCATTCTTCCTTTCCAATTTGGATAACTTTATTTCCTCTTCTTGCCTAAGTGCTCAAGCTAGTACTTCTATAACAATATTAAATAAAAGAGGTGACTGTAGACATCTTGTCTTGTTCCAGATCTTGGAAGCAAAGCCCTTAGCATTTCACTACTAAGTATGATGTTAGTTGTGGGTTTTTCATATATACCCTTTATTATGTTGAGGAAGTTGCCTTCTATTCCTATGTTTTGAAGTGTTTTTATCAAGAAAGGATGCTGTATCTTGTCAAATGCTTTTTCTGTTTCAGTAGATATGATCATGTGATTTTTTTCTTTCAATCTGTTAATGTGGTGTATTATATTGGTTGGTTTTCTTATGCTGGACCATTCTTACCAGGAATAAAACCTACCTGATCATGATGTATAATTCATTTGATGTGCCGTTGAATTTGATTAGCAAGTATTTTACTGAGGATTTAGCATCTAATTTCATTAGAGAGATTGGTCTGTAGTTTTCTTTTCTTGTGGTATCTTTATGTGGCTTTGGTATTTGGGTGATGTTGGCATCATAGAATGACTTGGGTAATGTTCCCTCCTCTTATATTTTTTGGAAGAATTTAAGCAGGATTGGTGTTAGCTCTTTCCAGAATGTTTGGTAGAATTCACCCATGAAGTAATCTGGTCTTGGACTTTACTTGATTGGGAGGTTTTTGATGATTAATTCAGTCTCGTTACTTGTGAATGGTCTGTTGATGCCATCAATTTCTTCTTTTGTCAATGTAGCTTGCTTGTGTGTTTCAGAAATTTGTCCATTTCATCTATGTTGTCCATCTTGTTGGGATGCTATTTTTCAAAGTATCGCCTTATGAAACTCTTTATTTCTGTGAGACCAGTGTTGATATCCCCTGTCCCATTTTTAAATTTTATTTATTTGCATCTTCTCCCTTTTTTCTTTGCTACTTCAGCTAAGGGCTTGCCAATTTTATTTATCTTTTTAAAGAATCAACTTTTGGTTTTGTTAATTTTTTCTAGTGTTATTTTATTCTCAATTTCATTTATTTCTGCTCTAATCTTTGTTATTTCATTTTTGTGCTTATTTGGGATTAGTGTGTTGTTCTTTTTCTAGTTCCTACATGTGTGCAATTAGGTCTTTGATTTTAGCTGTTTCTTCTTTTTTAATATAGGCATTTATGGCTATAAATTTCTCTCTCAGCACTGCTTTTGCTTTGTTCCATACAGTTTGGTATGTTGCATTCTTATTTTCATTTGTTTTGAGTTAGTTACTTATTTCTTTTGCAGTTTCCTCCTTTGCCACTGATTGTGTAAGTGTATGTTTTTTAACTTCTATATCTTTTTGCCTATTCTGGTTCCCTGCCCCTTTTTAATTTCCAGCTTCATTCAGTTCTGGCCAGAGAAATTACTCTTTATAACTTCAGTCTTTCTAAATTCTTTGTTCACTAGGTCACTTGTTCTGTGACCTAGCATGTGGTCTATCTTGGAGAATGATCCATGTGTGTTTGAGAAGAATGTATCTCCTGTTGTATTTTGGTGTAATGTTCTGTATATGTCTATTAGATCTAGATTCTCTAACAAGTCTCTCTTTTTTTTTTATTAATCCTCTTTTGAGATGTACTGTCTAATGGTGATAATGGTATATCAAGGTCCCCCACTATAATTGTAGAGGCACCTATTTCTCCCCTTAGTTTTCTCATTGTTTGCCTCATGTAATTTAGGGAACCCTGGCTAAGTGCATAAATGTTTATGATCGTTCTTTCTTCTTCATAGATTATCCTTTAAAAAAATAGTGTCCTTCTTTGACTCTTACAACAGTTTTGCATTTAAAGTCTGCTTTGTCTGATATTTGTATAGCTACACTTGCCCTGTTTTGGTATTGTTTGTATGTAAAATTGTTTTCCAACCTTTCATTTGCAAACTCCTTGTATCCTGGGTCTAAGGTGAATTTCTTGTAGATAGCATATAAATGGGTTATATTTCCTTATCCATTATGACAATCTGTGTCACTTGATTGGAGAATTTAATCCATTAACACTCATTGTTATTATTGTTAATGGAGTACTTACATTAGCCATTTTTTTCTTTAGGTTTATATATGTCATATTTTAAATTTTTCTTTTTTTATCTTTTTAGTTAATCTTACAATAATTTCTCCTTCTACATTCTCCTCTAACCCTCTCTTTCCTGCTTTTTTCCTTTCAACCTGCAGAACTCCCTTTAATATTCCTTGTAGGTCAGCTTTCTTGCTGACAAATGCTCTAATTTCCATTTATCTGTGAATATTTTGAGCTCTTCCTCGTTTTTGAATGACAACTATGCTGGATACAGAATTCTTGGCTGGCTTTTTTTTTTTTTTTTTTTAGCACCTTATCTCTGTCATACCAGTGCCTTCTCATCCCCATGGTTTCAGATTAGAAATCCATGCTTAATCTTATCAAGCTTCCCTTGTATGTGATGGATCTCTTTTCTCTTATTGCTCTCAGTGGTCTCTCTTTACCCTATGCATTTTACAATTTGATAAATATATGTCCCGCAGAAGGCCTTTTAGGATTTATACTGTTTGGAGTGCATTGTGATTCCTGGACATGTACATCTATGTCCCTCAAAAGAGTTGGGAAATTTTCAGCCATTATTTCTTATCAACTTTGCTCACTTTGTTTAGTAGCTATATTACTTTTCTTGTGTGTTCTTTGGAATTTTCTATATAAAAAATCATGTCATCTGTGAATAGAGATAGTTCTACTTTTTTTCAATTTGGATCTGTTTTTTCTTTTTCTTGCCTATTTGTTCTGGCTAGAACTTCAAGTACAGTGTTGAATAGCAATGGTAAAATCAAGAATATTTTTTGTGTTCCTGATCTTAGGGAGAGAAATTTCAACCTTTCATTGTTAAGTATAATTTTAGCTGTGGATTTTTTAAAAATGCCCATTGTCATCTTGAAAAAATTCCCTTCTTAATCAATTTTTTAGTTTTTTTAAAAATCATGAAAGGGTGTTGGATTTTGTCAAATGCCTTTTCTGTTTCAATTGACATAATGTGTCTTTTTTTCCTTCATCTATCAATCAATCCAATTGGGTGTGATCCAATTAAATTCATAGTCCTTGGCAGAGGTTGTTTCTGACCTAGATTTTGAGGACTATTCTGATTCCAGGAGGGCTATACTTAGCTGTCTGTTTCCCTAGTTCTTATTGATATACTAGTTAGCCTTCATTTTAGTTTGTTGCTCTCATGGGGCTTGCAGCCTCCTCTTAATTGTGTATTGCAAAAATCTCAGTTGTTTTCAAGAGTACCCTTAGACTTGGACAACCCTAACCACTATTATAAATAAATTTAATTTCCCTAAGAAAATCTTTGGAGCTCTCCTTTTATGGCTTACCTGTACCATGGCTCAAACCTCTGTGCTACTCTTCTAAACCTAGAAAAAGGGACAATATCCAAGTTTTCTTGGGGGTGACAACTTTGTCTTATGACTTGGATGGTGGGCAGGGATGGGAACCTCTCTTATTCTCAGCTTGCCTTCCCCAGTGGAATCTCTGTTCTACAAAGAGCTTAGTTGAGGTTGATCAGGGTCCTCATATTCTCAATGTATTTCACTTGGGATAAAGCCTCCCTACTATGAGGGGGCACTCTGAGGGTCATTTCTGATCTCCAGTTCACATTTCCATAGAATTTAGTAAATATAATATGTTGCTGGGGTGGGGAATAATAAATAATCTATACTTCCCAAGGAGTTACTATAGCCTTTGACTGGAAGCTCAAAGCTGAGCTGAGTTGGGGAAAGGGTCAAGCAAATTTCCTAGAGGGTTAATGCAGACTTTCCCATATGGACAAGCTGAGCTCTGTTTATTATGTCCCTGATAGGCCATGGTTGCTGCTATTACTACTTCACAGATATCACTGAGCATGGAACAGCTAGAGTTGACACACTTTATCAGTTGAGGTTCAGATATAATTCTCTTTATCCCAAATATATAGTAGTTACCTTATGTATAGCTGACAACCATGCCAATTTTACTTTCCAATATTTAACTCTTTTTTTGAGTGATTATTTGCCAGTACAAAAACTCCAAAATACTTAAGTAGCATTGACAGTGTTAGGTTTAGTGTAAATATTACTGGTTCTACTGTTAGACACATACCTCTCCCTAAGAACTATAAGCCTAAAGTTGGGGGGCAGGAAATCACAAATTCCCCAAGTGGATCACTAAGAGTCATGATGAGACTAACTAATCTTATTTGCAATCTTGTTTCCCAGAGTAAAGTTTTCTGAGTAATCAGGAACAAAAATTTTTTTTATTTTCTTGTTGTATATTTATCTGGCTTTGGAATTAGGGTCATGTTGGCCTCATAGAATGAGTTAGGTAATGTTACTTCCTATTCAATTTTTTAGAAGAGTTTGAGAAGGGCTCGTATTAATTCTTTTTGAGAGTTTAGTAGAATTCACCTGTGAAGCCATCTGGTCCTAAGGTTTTTCTTTATTGAGAGGTTTTTGATGAATGATTCAATGTCTTTATTTGTAATTGATCCATTGAGATCTTTTATACCTTTTAGAGTCAATGTAGATTGTTTAGGTATTTGTTGGTAATAAAGTTTTTAATAAAATCCTTTTATGATTCTTTTTATTCCTGTGAGATAAGTAAAAATATTCCCTCTCTCATTTCTGATTTTATTTATTTGCATCTTCTCTTGTTTTTTGTCAGTCTATCTAAATGTTTGTCAATTTTACTGATCTTTTCATAGAATGAACTTTTAGCTTTGTTGAAGCTTTCTATTTTTTATTCTCTATTTAATTTATTTCTGCTCTAATCTTACTTATTTCTTTCTTTCTGTGTACTCTGGGTGCAGTTCATTGTTCTTTTTCTAGTCCATCGTGGAATGCAGTTAGGTCATTTATTTTAGCACTTCTTTTTTAATGTACAACTTGCAGGCTCGAAATTTTCCTCTCAGCATTGCCTTTGATGCAGTCCGTAAATTTTAATATGCTGTGTTTTCATTTTACTTTGTCTCAAGATATTTACTTATTTCCCTTGTAATTTCTTGTTTGGCCCATTTATTGTTTAAGCATGTGTTATTTAACTTCCATGTATTTGTTGATTTTCCAGTTCTCTGCCTGTTATTGATTTACAGCGTCATTCCATTGTGGTCAGAGATGATGCTTTGTGTAATTTCAAGCTTTATAAATTTACTGAGACTTCTTTTGTGACCCAATATGCTCTCTATTCTAGACAATTGTCCATGTGCACTTGAGAAAACCAACTGCTGTTTTGGGGTGCAATGTTCTGTAAATATCTGTTAGGTCTAACCCATTTATCGTATTATTCAAGTTCTCTGTCTTCTTATTGATCTCCTGTTTAGATGTTATATCTATCAAAATGAGTGATGTATTGATGTCTCCAAAAATTATTGCACAGGTGTCTATTTCTCCCTCCTGTTTTTCCAGTGTTTGCATAATTTATTTTGAGGCACTATTATTATGTGCACAAATATTTATGACTCTTATTTCTTACTCATAGATTTCCCCTTTTATTATATATAGTGTCCTTCATTGTCTCTTGTAATAGCTTTCAAATTAATGTCTATTTTGTCTGATATTAATATAACTGCTCCAGTCCTTTTTAGGTTACTCTTTGCACAGATTATTTTGTTCCATCCTTTCACTTTCAACCCATTTGTGTCTTTGGGTCTAAGGTGAGTCTCATGTAAGCAACATATGTTGGATCATGTATTTTAACCATTCTGCCAATCTGTGTCTTTTGTTTGGGAAGTTTAATCCATTAACATTCAGTGTCATTACTGCAAAGGCAGTACTTATTTCTATAATTTTGTCCACAGAATTTAATGTGTCATATCTTTTGTGTCCCTCTTTTCCTTTATTGCAGCCTCCTTTTTTGTTTTGTTGATCTGTATATATTTTTAAATACTTTCTTTGTGGTTACCCTGGGGTTTGTATTACAAAACTTATTTCTAAACCTTCTAATTTGAAAATATACCAAGTCAGCTTGAATAGCATATGTGTTCTACTTCCATATCCCTCTGTTTCCCCTCTGTATTTTGTTTTGGTCCCATATTATCTTTTTATGTTTTTCATGCCCATAAATCTTTTTCCTGTTCAATTGTATTCTGACTCTTAGGAATTAAAAGTAGAGCCATATATTGAGGTTACAGTACTATTAGGTTTTGCTTTTAACCCTTTAGTTATTCTTACTGGTGATCTTAATTTCTTCACACTACTCTAAGCCACTCTTTCCTGTCTTTTCCTTTCAACCTGAAGAACTCCCTTTAATCATTCTTGTAGGGCAGGTCATTTGTTGATGAGCTCTCTCAGTGTCTGTTTATCTGTGAATATTTTTAACTCTCTCTCATGTTTGAAGGACAGTTTTGCCAGACAGAATTTTTGGCTGGCACTGTTTCTCTTTCAATACCTTAAATATATCATACCACTTCCTCTAGCCTCCATGGTTTCTGATGAGAAATTGGAACTTAGTCTTATTAAGGATCCCTGTGTATGACAAATTACTTTTCTCTTGCTACTTTCAGAATTTTCTTTTTATCTTTGGCATCTGGTATTTTGGTTAGTATATGTTTAATAGTGGGTTTATTAGGGTTTATTCTGTTTGGAGTACATTCTGCTTCTTGAACATGTATATCTTTCATTAGAAATGGGAAATTTTCAGTCATTATTTCCTTAAATATTTTTTATGCCCCCTTTCCCTTTTTTTCTCCTTCTGGTACACCCATGATGTGTCTATTTGTACACTTTTTACTGCCATTCAAGTCTCTGAGACACTGCTCATTTTTAAAAATTCTTTTCTCTATCTCTTCTTTTGACTGTATGATTTTTCAGTTGTTCTGTCTTCTAGTTCATGGATTGTTTCTTCTGTCCAAATCTTTTGCTATGTGCCTCTAGTGTATTTTTAACTACCACTATTGTGCCTTTCATCTGCATAATTTCTGTTATGCTTATTTTTAAACTTCAGAAATCTTTCTGCTCACAAGTGGCATTTTAATATCCCTTAGCTCAATATCCACCAGTAGTTTATTTCCATCCATATTTTCCTTCATCTCCTTGTATTGATTTAGGAGTTTGTTTGAAATTCTGTGTCTCCTATGAAGTTTTAATTTGTTCCCTTAATTGAGCCATAACTGTTTGTTTTTTAGTATGGTTTGCAATTTTTTTTGCTGATGTCTGGGCATCTTATTATTTTGATGTATTAACTCTGAAAGTCAGTTTCTCCCTCTTGCCTAGGTTTACTTTGATGATTGGCTTTGCATTAAGGTTCTTCCAATTTTCTCTGGACCTTTAGAGTAGGCCATGTTTAATTGTTCATATTTTTCTCCATTCTTCTGCACACGATTCTTCTCTTGTATATGTGGGACAATTTTTTTTTTTAAGATTGCCCTTTTGCATGCATTTGTTTCACCTCCAGGAGTAAGCTTCCTTTCTCCTCTGTTCTTGATCTGGGAACTTGATCTGTTTTATTTTGTTGTTTTTTTGTGTGTGTGCAGAATTTTCTCCCCAGCTCTTACATTTGCTTAAATTTTCTCCCTCACTCAGTGTCCTCTTTTCATTACATTTTTCAGTTCTGGGTCCCAAACTGCCTTACAGCAGTTCAGTTCTCCCTCCCTCTTTTTTTTCATGAGGTTTTTCTACCTCTAGTTTCTTCTTCATTAGTTTATCCTGCCCCTGGAAATCAAATGGGGTCAATCTTGAAAGGTCCATTTTGCTTTCTGGTGATCCAGCAAACTGAGACTACATGGTATTTGTGTTCCTCTTGCCAACAGTTCCTTCATGGTCTTTTTCTTTAACCTGGGGGGCATTTTTGTATGTGACATTCCTCAACTACTTCTTTTCCAACCTGGGTATCTTTGCAGCCTTTGTCCCCTGTGTCTGGATATGAATGGGGTTCTAACTTATTGTTCTGAGTTGCTCCATGATCTGCATCCAGGGCAGAAAAGACTTGAGTCATGTTGCCTATGTATGATTCCCAAGGTTTGCAGAACCATGTCAGGGAAATGGGTCCAGACTGGTTGGTCCCATAAACAAACTTCCTACCAGATTTTGGTGTTTGTATTTCTTTTTATTGATTCCACTTTTGTCAAGTCCTGTTTTAGTCTCTGTTGTACTTCAGAGCTCTAACAAGGGTAACTTGTAATTTTGTTAGTTGATTACAAGGGGAGACTTTTCCAGAGAATGTCTTACATTGCCATGTTGATGACATCACTCCTCTATACATCATATTTTGTGGTAAAGTGCCCTATCTTGTGGGTTGTCACCCACAAACTATCATCTCAGTTGTAATTTTAAGGGAGATTTGTAAAATTCTATCAGTTGGTGAAATAATATATTGTAGGACCGGTGTATCCATAATCATATGTCCATATCTGTATCTCCTTCACCCAAGTCTCTGGTAATGTAACATGAGAACCCATCAATATAATCAGTTATTCTCAGCCTCTATTGAGCTTCTTATTGATGTAAGAACATCAAGGAATCTTTCTTGCCAGCGTATGGTTTTTAATGTTAGTCCTTCCCTTTCCCATTTCTATCATATCCCAAGTCAACATAAGTGAGAGTCTTAGTAAATGCTATGTTATGGTTTCCAGGTGTTATCATCACTCAATATATCACCACCGGTATGATCCTTATTACCATCTAAATGATGACTATTCCAATGCCAAAAGCCCATCCTGAGTGGTTGTTTCCTAGGGTCACATCCTGTACTGTCTTTTTTTTTACCCCACAGCAGATTCTTAAATAAAGATTTCAGTGTGTGTAGAAAGACTAGTAGGAAAGTGAAAAGTGAGACAGGGAATTGAAGGAAGCCAAAAGATTTTGTATTTTTGAACAGGTTACCATGGTCTGTATAGCTAAGGCTGAACATTCCTCATATTATCCCACCAAAGCAGTAGAAAGTTGTAGATTTTCATTGACTGAGAGCAATTCCAAGGGATATGAACCTTCCAGTACTTCCAGCCTGCCTTAAGCATTTGGATTGAGAGAAAGTCCTCAAGTGGAAAGCTGAAAGTGATTTCAGGAAAATACCATCGACATGAATTGGAATCTTGAGTGTCAGATTACAAAGATGCTATATATGGTCAAGCTAGTTAGTTATAATTTTCATATTTAGCATGCCCTTCTTAACTTTTTATCTGTTTAATCTTTCAAAAATTAAGAGATCTACATTGAAATATTCCATGATGATGTGAGATTTTTAATTTTCTTCCTGCATGTCTATCAGTTCTTGCTTTATATATTTTGAGGAGATTTTACTGGAAAGTACTATTTTATAATTACTACATTTTCAAGTGATCAATATTTTTCCTAGTTATTTTTCTGCTTATTCACTTTCAATGATTCTGTGTCTATATATTTAAAAAGTGCATATAGAAATATTTTTTTAGATCCTATATGGCAACCTCTGTTCCTCAACTATCATGTTCAGTTCATTTACATTTATTGTGATTACTGATATATTTATCCTCTTCTTCTTACTTTTCATTTTATATCTGTCTGGATTTTTATATTTTTAATTTATTTTTGTCATTGGGGAAAATGATTTTTTTTCTAGTTTTCCCTTTCTATCTATACATTGGTAATTTATGTGCGCCATTTACACTTAGAATGACAAAGCTTATTATATCTTAACTCCCTCTTGAAAAATAGTTACCTTGGAATGATTTTATTCTGATCAGGCCACTCCAGATTTACATTATTTAATCAAGAATTTTTTCTGACATTTTAATTACAGAAGTTAAACATGATTATTATTATTTACAGATATTTTTTGTAGATGCTTACATGATTAATGGTTTTTTTCATTTATCATATGTTTAATCATCTCTGTCTTTCTTCCTGAATGGCAATCTTTAGAAATTCCTTTTTTTTAATCTTCTTGACAATAAACTCTCTTAATTTTTATTCATCTAAAAATGGTCTTTGTTTTACCATTGATCTTGAAAGACACTTACTGAGTACATGATTTTAGGAAGACAGTTATTTTCTCTCAGTAGTTTGAGGTTAAAGTAATAACTTAATATTATTTTGTGCCTGCCATTGTTGCTGTGATATGTCTGCTGTCAAAATAGTTGACTCCTTTATTGGTAGTCTATCTTCTTCTTTTGCCTAAGCAGTACTCTCTTTGCCATTTAAGAAACATAAATATTATTAATAAATTGCTAACTAATACTATTGAGCTCTTAGAAGTGTCAGGTACTGTGAGAATATATTTATATCTTTTATATTATTGATTTTTTACAACATTCCTATGAGTTGCTATTAATAGCCCCACTTTACAAATTAAGGAACTGAGGCACAAAAGATTAAAATCCCAATGCTAAAAATAAATTCATAAATAAAAAATGCAAAAAGGTAATAATCCTAAAACTTTGCAGCTGGAACATGGTAAAACAGGTACCGGACCTGCATATGTCTTATTTAAGAAGCTGTAGTCTTAACAGATTTGTTCTCTTTCATGGGCATTCCCTTTTGAATCTTATATGATCTTAAATATAGGATGAATGTTTTTACTATATTTTATGTATGACTCAAATAATATCGAAAATAAAAGTCATTTTTAAGAGCTTCACACTTAGAAGTAGTTGCAGATGCAGACTGTCATGGGATTATGTTGTTAGTATTTTATACCTACTTTAGAAACTACATTTTTAAAAATGTGGACCAATTATTTCTAAATATCATTGCCATATAGTTGCAAAGTTCTCTATACAAGAATATATTGTACTTTCCTTTATCCAAAGAGACTCAAATAATATATGTATTTTTATTTTTGAAACTGTATTTATAGCATCATGTGGCTTTATACATTCAATTCATTGTTACAATATTTTGCATACTATTTATTATTTATATGACCTTAGTAACTAATTCTGATCCTTTTCTTTAAAAATAATATGTAGAAATTCATTAGTTTAATATTGCAGGCATATGATTGCTAAACATTTAGGAGGTCAACAGAGTAAATTAAATAATATAGAGATCATCACCAATCTGGACAGCTGAAATTATTTGTTTGGATCCATAAAATATGGATCTAAAAATATGAAGTTATTTGATTCAGTGAAAAAATATAAAGCACATATTATATACAATAAGCTTTATCTTAACACATTCAGAAAAGTAGTGTGAAATTCATTTTCTGTATAATTATATTATGCATGATTAAAACAGAATTACATATTGTAAAATATTTAATATTAGTTTTTGAATACCAGTCATACTAAAGTGAAATATATAGCCAAAGTCAACTTATTCTATTTGTTTAAATTATTTAGATACCTTCTTACACTAGAACTCCTCTATTTAAACGACCTTTAGACTCCAAACTTACTAATTCCACTGTCTAAACCCATACATCTTTTCAACTGTAAAACCTTGAACTTTAACTTCAATTTTATCAGGCCAAATGCATCAGGAGCTTGGAACTGATACTATTTACTCTTTGGAGGAATCTATTTTTCAAATCACTCTATTGATGACTACATTAAGTTATTCTGGAAGTCACAGCCTGATATCTGGAGGTCTAATCTACTTAACATGTATAGCACAACAGGGCATGAATCATTATGCTCCTTCCTGCATCCCAAACACTGAAGTACTGAAAATTCTCCTAGAAATGCCTCCTAAATTCTGCCTCAATTATCCACTCAAGATTTCCTTAGTGGAGTTCCTTACCACTTTTGATTGAACCATTGTCACATCTTCCAAAATAGTCTCCCAACGTAAGTCTTCCTATCCAAACCCCTCTATAATACAACATCCTAAAATATTTGCATAATAACCTTGTATTTAAAGGCCTTTACTAGATCCCTACTGCCTCCATGTTAAAACTTATACTTACATCACTGTTTGCAATCCAATCCCTACATAACTCCCCAAGGACCTATTAAAATAGCCCTTCTAGGCATCCAACAGTGAAACTACATTAAATATATCTCCTGGATGTACCTTGCTTGCCTTTTCAGATTCTGTCTCCCTTCTGTTATTTTTCCTCTTCTCTACTTGACCCATTTTACCTGTCCTCCAAGAGCCAGTTCAAAGTTTGCTTTCATATCTTTCTGAGCACTGTCAGATAGTTTGCCATGCTCAACTCTAGGTTTCCAAAACAGTTGTCACAAAGATTTATAATAAAGTATTCCATGTTATGTTGCAACTGTACCCTTACAAATTATTTCTCTTCCAACAGATAGTGAATATTTGAGGACAAGACCCATGTAATATTCTAATCAGATCTAAAAGTTTGTTGAATGAGTTATAAAAAATGATCAGAAGTTTCCTTTAAAAAACTCTTCAGATGTAAGTTGTGTCTTTATGTAATTATAATTACTTTCTATGGATATTTCTTCAGTATTATACTTCTATTATTTAGAGAATTGACAATATTATGGTCAAGGTTTGGTGTTTTCTACTGTATGAACTCATGACATCATGACTATCATAATCACGTATTTTTAACTTTATTGAATTTTTAAAACGTAATTGTCTATTTTCAGGACTAGATTATAAAATTTCAAAATATTACTTAAATCAGTTTAAATAAATCATTTTCACCTTCATCTCTTTGAGTTGGTTAATGCTATTAGAAGGGACTTTCTCAAGATATCAATTTTGCAAGCAAATAATAAAAGTTAAGCTGATTATATTGAAACGGTATTTGTATAGCAAATGTAAATCCAATATCCTCTCTGGATTTTAGATGTTTAAGTTTCTATCTCATAACTGCTGCATTTCAAGAAACCGTCAGTTTAAATCATTTACTGGAATTTATTAACATTCTTCACTGTGCTGGAATGATTAATGCATAGCTATTTGATAAAAATCATTGGCTTAACCTCTATATAGGCTCTATATCATAGATATAGATAGCTGTTGTGAAAATAGTTATTGTTGACTATAAATGGTCACTGGAAAGTGAGTATAAAAGGATCAGTGAGAGGAAAACGGACTTTGGCCCAGTGGTTAGGGCGTCCGTCTACCACATGGGAGGTCCGCGGTTCAAGCCCGGGGCCTCCTTGACCCGTGTGGAGCTGGCCCGTGCGCAGTGCTGATGCGCGCAAAGAGTGCCCTGCTACACAGGGGTGTCCCCCGCGTAGGGGAGCCCCACGCGCAAGGAGTGCACCCATAAGGAGAGCTGCCCAGCGCGAAGGAGGGAGCAGCCTCCCGAGGAATGGTGCCGCCCACACTTCCCGTGCCGCTGACGACAACAGAAGCGGACAAAAGAAAACAAGATGCAGCAAAAAGACACAGAAAACAGACAACCGGGGGAGGGGAGGGGAATTAAATAAAAAAAAAAAAAAAAGGATCAGTGCAATTATATCACAGTTATAGGAAAACAATAATTGAAAATATATTTCATACTGTCTGAGTCTTCATTCCATTGCTTTGGTTTACAAAATAAATCAAAACAAACCATCTTATCAATGTTACCCATTCTGTATGTAATGATGCAAAGATCCACAAGCAAGAACAAAGACAAAGATATAAATTTCCTTGCTAAACCTAAGTGAATCTGTAAAAGAGATTTTGGTTGATTGTAATTTTCCTTACACATTTTCAATAATTATGATCATGATTATGTTAATTTCAATAGTTTAAGTTAAAAGCTTAAAGACATTCCAGTCAAGATGATTCTGAGATTTCAAAAATTGATCAATCACTTTCAATTCCAAATAGCGGTGATCAAAAAATATATTTAAATGCATATAAAAGGCATAGCTGTGCATAAAGCAAGATACACATCTGCAAGAACAATGAATGTAACATAAAAAGAATAGTAAGTTAAAGCTGAAGTTGCATACTTGTGGGAGTCTAAGAAATGAACACAATGAAAGGAGGCCTGGAGTTTTTTTGATATAGAAATCAGGACACACATATTAGTAGATCAGAGGCTAAATGTTGAACCACTGTCTGGAGTCCCATTCTTCTAGCTTTCCTGGGAAAAGGGATGCTGGGAAATGTTTGAACTGTTGTCCAGGGCTGTGGTGATAATTGAACATCTGCCTGTAAAAGTAGAAGAAAGCAAAGACAGTTGCACAATTAAGCCTAAGCCAAACTGGTAATCATATCAATGAAATTTCAATTCTCATAGGACTGAGACTGAGAGTCATAATAATTAGAACTGTTTCTAATATGGAACCTTCAGGAGACTAGATAGAGGTTACAAAATTGCTAGATGAAGAGAGGATGATTGTCACTTAAGATGAGATAAGTATCAAAGTTTCAAAATACAAGAGTGGAAATAAATGTGAGTAAGGGCAGTCCCAAATTAAATTTCAGGAAAATTTATTCTTGATGCAACAAAAATAATAGAGTTATCTCAGAAGATTTTTAAAGATGAATATTTCTTCCATGCAATCTTGATGAGAATGTAAAATGGCACAATCATTTTGGAAAACTGGCCACTGATAAGCTTTAAAAAATTAAGCATCTCTTTCCCCATAACCCAAAAAATCCATTCCTAGATACTTTTTGCCAAATGAATGAAAATATAAGTTCAAAACACTTTTATATGAATGTTCTTGGAAAGTTTATTTATAGTAGTCCCAAATTGGAAACAACCCACGTATCCTTGGACAGGGGAATGGATAGGTACACTGTGCTTAATTCATACCATGAAATACAGGTCAGGAATAAAAAGGAACAAACTACTGATTAACAACTTGGATAGATGTCGGAATAGTTTGTTGAGCAAAGGAACCACTTACTAGGGAGTATATTCTGTGTGATTCCATTTATGTGAGTTCTATGGCAATATATGATGAGCAAGCTCCTATATGGCATGTCGTAGAAACACAGGCTCCTGCACAACAGAAACTTTCAGCAAATGATTGCTTTACTACTTTAAAGCACAAATGATACAAAAGGACACAGGAAGAGATCCCATCATGGCTGGTCTCCCAGAAAGGCCAATTGCTTGGGTCAGGGTCAATATGTTGCCCAGCAGAGGTCTCTGCCTATTGCGTACAAAAATAAAACAATCCTGTGACTCTGGGGTTTCAAAGAGAGAAAGAGATTTACTACAGAGTGCTATGTTAGGAGGCAGGAGGCCAGTTTGGCCTCCCCAGGAGACCTGCCACGATGGGATCTTTGTGGTATGTAAGTAATAAAGTGGTCATTTTCTGAAAATTTATGTTGTGCGTGAGCCTGTATTCCCACCACACACCATGTAATAACTCCATGTAGCAACTCACTCCACACCAGGATTTCCAAAAGTAGAGCATTAGACAAGAGAGACAACCAATATTCAAAGAGATAACTTAAATATTTCCAGGTCTAAAGAACGCTATGAGTCCCCAGATTAAAAGTGTGACATTAGGGCCAAGAAGGATAAATAAAAATCCATACCTAGACACATAGCATGAAATTGCAGATTATCAGAGGTACAAATAAAATATTGAGGACTAACATTAAAATCAGAAGACTGTAACATAAGATCAAATGTAGATTGAGAACAGAATTTTATTAACAATAATAGTTAACAGATACGTATCAAAATTTGTATTAACCTAAAATTCATTATTCTATGTTCATTACCATTCAATAGTGAGGATAAAACAGATATTTTCAGATGTACAAAGACTAAGAGTTTGTCTTCCACAGGTCTTTCTTGACCCAGAGGGAAGATATAGAGAAGTAGCAAGATCAAAATCAATAACAATAATCAATAAAGTTCATTGGTAAATCGAATTTAGCAAGTCCACATTATCTATAACAGTAAAATTAAGAAAGAACCTAAATAACTATCAGTAGGATAATGGATGTTTTTTTTGTATATTTACACAATAGAATCATATGCAATAATGAAAATCAATGACCTGGAATAGTATGGATCAATATGGGGGGTATATGGGGACCTCATATTTTTTGAATGTAATATTAAAAAAATAAATAAAGACAAAAATTTAAAAATATATATGGATGAATCAAACAAACATTATAATGACTGACAGAAAGTTGCAGTAGAACACATATGGTAAGATATCATTTACATAAAGTTTAAAAACTTCAGGAACAATTCTATATCTTATTTAAGATAAAAACATATACAATAAGCATATAAATACATCATTAGTTTAACAAATATTTCTTTATCCCAACACAATTCTAGGTATTCAGTGTGTTCAAATCAGGTAACCTAATTTGACAAAAATCTTTGATTACAGATTTCTGATATTCTCCTGGGAATGGAAAGTTTAGGAATGATCAGCATTACATTTGGAGTAACAAACATTTTGGGGTGTGAAAGGAGAAGGTTAAAAAAAAAAAGGATTTCAATTCTATTAACATTTTATTTCCTAAGGCATGTAGTAAGTAAACACATTTTATTTTTACTATCTTATTTTTCATTCACCTTAAATATTTCATAATAATTTTTAGAATACATTTGTCTGAAGAAAATTTTAAGTATAATTCTAAACTATGGCAATAAAGATAGGGGCATCCACTTTTTCCTTTCTTTCCTGGAAGGAATACTAATATACTGAATTACTTCAGATTTTATTAGAAAACTCTAAAATTAAAGATGTGTATTAATTTACATACAGCCTTAAAATAATAGACAAATGTTTATACCTCAAACCAGGAAAGGGAAAAAAATGAATTTTTAAAAATTGACAATGCAACTAAAAAGTAAAGAAGAGTTTAATAGAAAAGAGCTACAAAATAAGTAATTAAAATGAATATAAATATTTTTAATTTGGGAGATGCCATTAGATAGAACACAAAAACAATAGCAACAAAAACAATCCAGCTATTGATTACAAGATTGAAAATAGAGTCATGGTTTAAAGCTGTATATACTTCAGAAAGGCATGTTCTATGCTTTTTTGAGGAGTCTACTTCAGTTAAGGTGTGCCCCACATCATTCAGAATGATCTTAATCTTCTTACTGGGTCCTTTATAAATATATATATATATAGAGAGAGAGAGAGAGCGTGCCACAAAAGCAATAAGACAAAAGCAACTAAACCTGGAAGAGAAAGGAGAGACCAGCAGGTGCAGTCTTGTGCCTTGCCATCTTGCAGAGGAGTTAAGGATCTCCTGCAGACAGTCTTCAGAATGAAAGCACTGGCTTGGTCCTAAACTGGGATTCCACTTGCTCCATCCAAGCATGGGTAAAGCCTCTAAACAATCTTACATTATTTCCCCAAAGCATGAATACAGGAGAGTATTGACAAATTTTTTACTTCCAGGTGGAAAATGTACACATATTGCATTAGAAACAACTCCCCCCCAACGCAGTTGAAGTTTTATGTCTCACAGATAATTTAGAGCTGTTTTTGCCTCTAGTGACCTTGAGAAACTTCAGTAATGAGGAAAATGACACATTTTCAATTGTATATAAAATATATTTCTATGCTATTCCACCATTTAACACTTTAAAAAATAGTTTATAATTCTATGCCAATGAATACTTGGAACTTAGAAAAATGCTTTTGAGGCATATTTTTTAAAGATTCCAAAAGAAAATTTGAGAAAATGAATATTTTAGCTTTCATTCTCTTTTGAATATTTGCATAGACTTTGCAGAAATAAGTCTTATCTTTGAAATTGAAATTATATATTAATGATGAGATATACTTTTTATTTACATAATTCCATTATGCAGGGGATACAGATTATAAGAATAGTGATGCATTTATTCTCATATTATTTGGGGAATTTAAAAAACATGTAAAATGTCAGAAATGGAAGCAAGGCCTTGGAGGATGAGACTTACAGAGGATTCTGGGTCTAAAATTGAAGCTTCATTCTGTTGCCATGAATTTTTTTATTGTAGCATGTTTTATACACTTTTTGTTTGCTAGCTCTCAAGTTCTCTTTATATATATTATGTAATCATTTTGCTATTATTCATTTAGGTGTGGATTTATTTCTATATATTCTGGTTGAAAATTATTTTTCTCTCTTATGACTTTTGACAGTTTGAAGCTTTTGTAAATCCATGCTCTTGGAGTAAATCCTTTCCTGTGGGTGTAGGATCCTTTGATTGGATTGAACTCAGTAGAGGACCTTTGACTAGAGTACTTCAGTAAGGTGTGACCCAGGGTGGGTCTCTTGCTGGAGTCCTATATAAACAGGAGAAACATGCAGAAAGACACAGAGAAAGGGAACTGCTGTTTTACCCTGCCACCTGAGAGAGAACTCCAGGATCACCTATAGCTGCAGAAAGACAGAGGCTAAGAAAGAGACCAGAGGCTGGAATCAGTGGAGCAGGGTGAAGCTGAAGAGATGGAGCCTGGGAGAGATGAGCAAACAGCTGAGCTTGGGAAGAAAGTGAGCCTGGAGGAGGAGAAGGCAGGTATGGCAACCTTTTTGCCTTGCCGCAGGGCAGGAGTCCAGGATCTACCAGCAGCTGGCCTTTGGTGAGATGCCTGATTGCCCTCAGCTGCAATTCAGGGAGACAGCATCTCTTACGATGCCTTGACTTGGACATTTTCACAGCCTTAGAACTGTAAGCTATTACCCTAATAAATTCCTCTTAGAAAGGCCCACCCATTTCTGGTACATTATATAGGCAGCTCTTGGCAAACTTACACAGTACTTTACCATAATTACTTCACTGGCCATTGCATTTCATTATTAGTGTTGAGAAATCCATTGACATTCTAGTGGTCATAGCTTTACTGGTGATATAACATTTCTCTCGCTCATATTCGATCAATTATTTACAAACAATAAAATTATTAATTTTAATTACAAATGTTTTTAAAAAGTCATAGTGAAACTACAGAAAAACTAACCAAATCACATACTCAGCAAGCAATACTGGAATCTTTGGGTTTATAGTTTTCATGAATTCTGAAAACCATTTCAATAACTATTTAAAAAAAATAGAGTTAACTCTACAGTGATGGATTTTAATTGAACATATTTTAACCCTTCTCATTTTATTGTCTGTTTAATTTCATGTCTCATACTACTTCCCATTCCTTATCGTCCTATAATGCATTCTTGTCCTTCAGATAAATCATCTTGTTCATTTATTCTCTATCATGTCTAATCTTCTGTTTCATCTATCTTTTTTTTGGCAATTTCAACTATTTCATTTTTCATGGCTACTTCATCTTTATAAAATTCTGCCTATTCATTGCTTATCAACATATCACTTATTTCTTGAAACTTTTCATACATGGATGCTCCATAGTCTCTGAAAACTCTGCAAACTCAGAATGTCTAATTTGGTTATCTGTTATTCCATTTTATTATGTCTATTGACCATAGTGTCTTGTCTTAACATTAATATGTGCTTAGTTAAATTTTTTCATGAGTTCTTTGCTTGGTCTTAATCTGCTAGAGATCAAAGCTCATAAATAAAATAGTTTCCCCAGCAAATAGTTGCTTCTGTTGGTATCTGGAAAGTACTATTGCTTGGTGTGACTTTTGCCCCTCTATAGAGTCTTTGCTCAGGACAGCAGTTTCAAGCTTGTGTCCCCCAATTTGGCACTGATTAAGGTTCATTATGATCATAATACTGCTGCTACTTCTATCTGCTCTCATTTTAACTTTGTATAATATCTCCAGTCAGTCAGACTAGTCTAAAGGTAGCAACTCTGGCCAACACTTTGATTTCAGTACGGTAAGACCATAAGCAGAGAATGTAGTCACATTGTGCTCAGACTGCTGACATATTGAAACTATGAAATAAGAAATTCATGCTGCTTTAAACCATAAAGTTCGTGGTAATTTGTTACATACAAATAAAAAATGAATACAGTCATAAGCTGAATAAGTATGTCTGCTATCCTAACACCTGTCCCTGAGATTTTAGTTCAAGAATGTCCAATGGAACTTTCTGTGATGTTGGGAGGGTTCTGTTTCTGTGTGGTCCTATCTGGTAGCCACTAACCACTTGTGACTATTGAGAACTTGCAACTGAGAAACTGAATTGTTAGTTTTATTTAAATGTATTAATATAAAATTAATACCATATAAGGCCTTTGGTTGCTATATTACACAATATAATTGTAATAATTACAATAAATAAAAATAAGTCAAATTCATAATTCTTATAAAAGAAATAATACCTTTTCACAATAACAGGGTTCTTTACATAGACAATCAAAAAAGAACTACTCAGAGAGTTCTATAATTTGACGTGTATATGATACAATGCAAAAATCAGTGATATTTTTAATCATCAGTAAAAAACAAATAGGAAGTGAAAAATTCAAAAGTCACATTAGCAACCAAAATTATAAGGTATCTAGTATTAAGTTACCTAAATATAAGAGCAATATTTTAGGTAGAATAATGCAAAAAGGATTTGAATATACTATCAAAACTAAAAAAAGATGGTGAGATATATCCTTTCATGAACAAGATGCATTGGTATCATAAATATGTCACATTTCTTAAAATTAAGCTATATATTCAACACAATCCAATCAAATCCCAGCAAAGTTTTTGTAGAATTTAACAAGTGATGCTTATGCCTGTTGCCGCCTTTCTCCGTCCCTCCTTCCCTTCCAGCCCCCGCCACCCTTCCCGCCAGTCCCGCCCATATTACCAACCTACAATCTGCCCTCTTCCCCAGTAACTGCTTACGGCGTATTACCAGAGGTCTGCCCCCCCAGTTTTAGCCAATCCGCAGCCACCCCTCCGCCCTGCTCTCCCCTTCATACTCCACCCCCTTCCCTGCCTATATAACCAAGTGTACTTCCACAATAAAGCAGACCTGTTCTTGCGCTCAAGCGGTCTCCGTGGTTCTTTCCTAACCGCGCGTCCCCCACACCTGGAGAGCCGGTGCTCCGCCCGGAGCACCCCCCGCCGGCGGTTCGACTGGAGCAGCCCCCCGACTCCTGGGCCTGAGCGAGGTTGGAATCCCCCCGCTCTGCCACAACTGGTGCCCAACGTGGCAGCTCCTCCCCCAGCCCCTCTCTGCTGCTGCTGCTGCTGTGATCGTCCTCCTCTCCAGGTAGGGACCCCTCACCCGGACGAGCCCCAAGGGACCCCTCACCGTCGTCCCGTCCCTATCCCATCATGGGCGCCTCTTTGTCATTGTGTCAGGCGCCGCAAGTCAGGGCCCTCGCTGCCCTGCTCGATGCCAATGGAGTCCGCGTCTCCTTGCGGCAGCTCCAAAAGTACTGGGATCTCTTGCTCCCCTTTAATCCGTGGCTCGCCACCTGCCAACTCTGGAGCCCGGACACATACTCGCGACTCATAGATCGAGTCACCTCCGCCATGGAGCACGAGAAATGCATCTTCCCAGCAGGCCTCTTACCGGTTTCGTTGCCATTCGCGCCTGTCTCCTTGGCGCTCCGACCGAAGCCGTTTATGAAGCTTCTCCCAAACAGCCTCTAGACTGTGATCCCGATGAGTCCGCCGACACTGACTCTCTGTCTAACCAACTTGTTGCCGCTCTCGAGCGCGAACCTCCCCGCCCGAGCTCCCCGCAGCAGACAGAAACCACTCCTGCCGCTCCCCAAGATGGCGGACTTCCGCCTTCTTCCCCCACTTCTGCCCAAGATGGCGCGCATCCGGCTTCTTCTTTGCCGGTGTCCTCCTCCTGCCTCTACCCGCCTCTTCCTGCCCAGTCAGCATGGTCGCCATCTTCCGCTAAACCGGAAACGCCCCTCGTGCCATCTTGTCCGCTGCCGGATGTTGCTGCTCCGCCATCTTTGCCGGCGCCCGGAAGGGTCCCGCCGCCATTTTGTTGTCGCCCGGAAGCCGCTAAGCCGCCATTTTCTTACCCGTGTTCCGCTTATCCCTTGCCGCCGCCGTACGGCAATAGCCCTTCACCTGCCTTGGCTGCTCCATCAGTCCCCGGTGCCACGTCTTCTCAAACCCCTCAGCTATATCCGCTAAATCCATAGCCCACGCCGCAGCGACCCCAAACTTGGCTACCCTTTACAGCGGAAGAGGTCAGGACCCTCCGCAAAGCTGTGAAGGAAGACGGAATTGGCAGCCCTTATGCGCAGCAACTACTTGAGGAGTTGGGGACCCAACTCATTCTCCCATATGACTGGATTGCGCTAGCCCGTGCCATCCTGACGCTGGGTCAATTTATTGAATGGCGCGCCCATTACCAAGCGGCTGTTGACCGGCAAATCGTGGAAAATGCCCAAGCTGGCGTCCTCGATCCCTCCGATGCATATACGGGGACCAACAATTATGCAGACCCTCGTTCTTATCTCCAAATTGACCCAGGGTTTTGGCACTGGGTAAAAGTCCTCGTCCAGTGGTCTTTCTCTCTAGTCTCCACCAAGCAGCCCACCAAACTCGCGCAACTGCTTCAAGACTCTAATGACACTTTCCCAGCATTTGTCGCCCGCGTCCTTGAAGCTTGTCAGCGAAAAATTTCTAGCGAGGATGCCCAGTTTGCGCTGGCCAAAGAACTTATCATAGACGGGTGCCTTGCGCCGTTCCGGGCCATAGTCCTTCCCATACGCGACAAAGCTCTGCACGAGTGGGTCCTTGCTTGCCGTGACGTCGACCCACAAGTCAAGACACTCACCGCTGCCTTTGCCTCTGCCATGGCTGTTTCATCCGCCCCCACTCCTGTCTGCTTTCGGTGCGGCCAGCCCGGCCACTTCGTCTGCGAGTGCTCCCAGCCAGGCCCAACGCCTCACTCAGACCCGCCGTCGCGGCGGCCAAGGGGCCCTTCTACGCCGTGTCCGCGTTGTGGAAAAGGATATCACTGGGCCCGCGACTGCCGTTCCGCCCAAGGTTCCCAGCAGCCTTTAAACTCCCAGCGGGGCAGGCCTCAGCCCCACCCTCAAGAGGCCCTCCGAAAAATTCCCAAGCCATAATGTGGACAATGCCCATCACGCGCCGCCAGAGACCCTCTTTAGAACTTAAAATCGATGGGCAATGGCTTGATGGTCTCCTAGATTCTGGCGCTGAAATCTCCTGTGTTCCCTTCGAAGTCGCTGCGTTCAATCATTGGCCTCTCGAGACTGGCCCTCAAGTCATCGGCGCCACAGGAGCCGCTACCTCCTGGAAAACATCCCAGCCTCTGCATTGGAGCGACAGAGAAGGCCATGAAGGCCAGATTCACCCACTCGTCCTCTCTTCAGTCCAGACCATCTTATGGGGAAGAGATGTCCTCAGCCAGTTAAAGGCCCGAATCACCACAGAAGCCTTCTCAGCTGCGCTGCCCCGCCCCCCTCCTAGGGGCCACTGCTCCCATCTCAAAACCTGACCCTATCCCTCTGGAATGGGACACAGAGGAGCCCATCTGGGTCGAGCAGTGGCCCTTGCCAGCTCACAAGCTGCAAGCTCTCTCTGCCCTCGTCGAAGAGCAGCTAAAAGCAGGGCATATAGAGTCATCCACTAGTCCCTACAATTCACCAGTCTTTGTCATCAGCAAAAAGAGCACTGGCAAATACCGCCTTCTCCACGATCTCCGCGAGATCAACAAGCATATCAAACCAATGGGGTCACCTCAGCCAGGATGCCCGCACCCCACTGCAGTCCCCCAACATTTTCATGCAGCAACCATTGACATCAAGGACTGCTTTTTCTCTATTCCTCTTCACCCGCGAGACTGTCCGCGATTTGCATTTACAGTCCCACGCACCAACAACCAGGGCGCAGCGCTTCGATTCCAATGGCGAGTGCTACCGCAAGGTATGCGGAACAGCCCAACCATATGTCAGCTCTATGTCAACCATGCCATTGAGCCACTGCGCTCAAAGTTTCATCCAGAGCAAACATACATTCTCCACTATATGGATGACCTTCTCTTAGCAGCGAGCTCCAGCGCGCTCCTCAATGACCTGCTCTCTGCAGTGATGACAAACCTTTCAAGCCTCGGACTTACCGTGCAATCAGACAAAATAAACCTCCAACCTCCTTTTCAATTTTTGGGCTTTCATTTTCATCACTTCATTCAGCCCACAAGCCCACAAATTCATGTCTCTCACAAGATGACGCTGACTGAACTCCAACAACTTTGCGGACAAATCAATTGGCTTCGCTCGGTGCTGCCCATCACAACAGCGCAGATGCAACCCCTCTTCGAGCTCTTGCAGACCAAAGACAGCCCACCAACTGCAGCCACCCGCAGCATCACCATCACTCCTGCTGCTCGAGAAGTCGTCCAGCAAGTTAGCGCCGCTCTGCAGCAGTGCCGCCTGGAGCGGTTCTCCCCTAACCTTCCAATTTTGGCTTTAGTTCTGCCAACGCCAATCACTCCCACAGGTCTCTTGTGGCAAGATGGCCCTCTCCTTTTTCTGCATACGTCAAAGAGCAAACTCCCGAAAATCTGCCCTTTTACAAGGGCCTGGATCGCGCTGGCCACTGACTTAGTACTTCTCTCCATACAAACGTATGGCATCCCGCCACACACCATTGTTTGGCCTTTAGATGCCAAGGAAGTTACCTCCCTCATCATGAACAATGCCCAAATGCAGAGCCTGGTAGAGCTCTTTCGCGGCTCCTTTGACAACCACTATCCTCATCACCGATTGCTGCAGGGAATGTCTCAATTGGCGTTTTCCAACCCGTTCCGTCCATTGCCCGCACGGAACCCGATCCCTTCAGCTATCACTGCCTTCACAGATGCCTCAAAAATGGCGTTTGCTGCCATCATATACACTCCTGAGAATCCTGAGCCACGGCAACTGCTGTTCACAAATGACTTCTCTGTTCAAGTAGGTGAGCTTCTAGCCGTCGCTGCAGTCCTTAACCTCCACCCAAACCAGTCTCTCAACATCTTCACTGACAGCCTATACACTCTTCAATTGTGCCGCAGCCTCCCGCTTGCCACTTTCTTACCGGGTGACTCAAACATTGATGGAGCGCTCATTTTCGTACAGCGACTGCTTGAGGCGAGGCAGCAGCCTTGGTTCATTGCTCATATCAGAAGCCATTCTGGCCTACCAGGACCGCTGGCTCAAGGGAATGACCTCGCTGATGCTTCTGTGTCAAGCCGCCAGGTAAACCCGGTCCTCCTACATGAAAACCCTGCCAACGGGCGGCGGCTTGGAGACTTTGTTAATCAAGCCAAGCTCCTGCATTCCCAATTCCACTTCTCCGCGCGGTCCATCCGGAAGCTCTTCCCAGACCTTCCCGTTGAAACTTGCAAACACGTTGTGTGCGCGAGCCGGACTTGCGCGCCATTGTTGCCACTTGGGCCTTTGCAGCCTCAGGGTGTTAACCCCTGCGGCCTCCGCCCAAACTCAAGGTGGCAATTAGATGTCACTCATGTCAGTGCATTTGGCCGCCTCAAATATCTTCATGTGGCAATTGACACCCTTTCACATCTGTGCTATGCAGTCCCTCTTACGGGGGAAAGTGCTAAACACTGCGTCCAGGCGCTTCGCCAAGCTATTTTGTTCATGGGAATTCCATGGGATCTCAAGACAGACAACGGACCAGCATATCACAGTGCCGCCTTCACCAGCTTCGTGCAGATGTATCACATAAGCATCATTTTGGCATTCCATACAATCCACAGGGGCAAGGAATCGTCGAGCGCACTCACCAACAGCTCAAGCTACTCATTCAAAAAGAAAGGGCCTCCTCTCCCCACAAGGCCCCCGCCGACGTCGTGACTGCCTGCCTCATTCATCACAATCTCCTAACCTTCGATGACCATGGACTCTCCCCCACCCATAAACACTGGGGACCCATGTGGCAGCCCTCGCAAATTCCCCTCGTCCATTGGAAAGACCCTGCCACAAATCGTTGGCAAGATCCAGCTCCCCTCTAGCACAGGGGAGGGGCTTTGCTTGCGTCTTTCCAGATTCTGAGCCGCAGCCGCTCTGGGTTCCTGGGCGTTGCATTCGGCCCGCCACTGACCCATTAGTTCCACCGAACGATCAGCACCCTATGCCTTCGGTGAGAGATAACATTGACAGTGGATACGGCCCAGAGGTCGCCCCGTTCACCCGGATCCAGCACCAGCCATCATCAAGGAACGCCCCTTCTTAAAACGTTTCAGACCCTTACCCCGCTCTCCTTACCCCCCTCATGCTGCCCGCTCGCCAAGTGTGGAGAGCGAGGAGTTTTCTCCACAGATGCCGCACCATCAGATGATGCCTCTACACAGCCTCGCAGCCATTCTCTTCGTCCTGGCTTCCCTCGCCCTCCCAGCTGCTGCCAACCCGAGTCACCAGCCCTTCAATTGGACCCTCTCCCTCTGGCAACAAAAAAGGCTCCTCGCCTCGAACGTAACCGCCTCCGCCCCCTCTTTTACTACTGATGTCGCCAACCTCACTGGACACACGAACCTTCCGCCTTATGAGTGGGGGGGACACAACCCCGCTGCCACAGGTTTCTCCACCTACTCCAGACCGCACGCCTATAGCTTCTTGTCTTCCTCTCCTTACTTCTCCCCAACTACTCCTCCCCCTCGGGCGAGGGTTACAGGGGCATCACAGGCCTGTTTCGCTGGCAAGGCTCGGCACGTGCCAGGCGCCGGCGTGCGCCGACCCTAATGGCGGGCACATGCATCCTGGCCAGATGCTATGCTGTCCGCTCATGACCGGCCTGTCCTCGTGGTCTCCCCCCACCCCTTGTCTTATCCCCGTGCCCGTCCCTATAACCTCCTTTTCCTCCTACTCTTCCTCCTAATCCTTGTCTTTTGTTGCTGCGCACGCCGAGCCATTCACACCCACCGTGCGCACCAAAACTTGTTGCTTCAATTTCTTTTTAAAACAAAAGGAACAATTGTTTCCGCCTTTCTCCGCCCCTCCTCCCCTTCCAGCCCCCGCCACCCTTCCCGCCAGTCCCGCCCATATTACCAACCTACAATCTGCCCTCTTCCCCAGTAACTGCTTACGGCGTATTACCAGAGGTCTGCCCCCCCAGTTTTAGCCAATCCGCAGCCACCCCTCCGCCCTGCTCTCCCCTTCATACTCCACCCCCTTCCCTGCCTATATAACCAAGTGTACTTCCACAATAAAGCAGACCTGTTCTTGCGCTCAAGCGGTCTCCGTGGTTCTTTCCTAACCGCACGTCCCCCACACCTGGAGAGCCGGTGCTCCGCCCGGAGCACCCCCCGCCGGAGGTTCGACTGGAGCAACCCCCCGACTCCTGGGCCTGAGTGAGGTTGGAATCCCCCCGCTCTGCCACATATGCCAATACTTGCTATACTGTTATAGAAAATAAAATACTGTGGTGTTGACACAAGAGTAACAAACATATCTGTGGGAGACAAGAGTATCCAGAAAGCTACCCATGGGTATATAAAAACTTTCTGTGTGATAGAGGGGACTGTGAAATTCAGTATGGAAAAAATGGACTGTTAAATAGATATTTGGTTATGCGTATTTCTTTGGGTTTGAATCACATACCCCATGAAATAGCAATTTCAGATCCCAGCTCCTGGCCCTGTGGGTGTGAATATATTTGTGTGTGTGTGTGTATATATATATATATATATTTGAAGATGTTATTAGTTAATGTGTGTACAAACTGAATGAGGATGAGTCTTAATCTAATATTGCTGTTGCTGAATTCCTTATAAGCAGTGGGAACTGGACCCATGGGAGAAGCAAGAAGCTGGAAAGAAAGGAAAGCTGGAAGATAAAGGAGAAAACGCCACCCTGTACATTACCATGTAATGAAAAAGCCAAGGAACCCCAAAGTTTGCTAACCAGCCAGAAGATATCAACCCAGGTATAAAGCAAGTCTTCTAGCCTCTGAAACTATGAGCCAATAAATTCCTGTTGTAAAGCCTACCCATTGCATGGTATTTGTTTCAACAGCTGAGAACCTAATACAGTTTTTGGTTACTTGGACAGTGGGGTATTGCTATGACAAATACTTAAAAATGTAGAAGCAACTTTGGAGTTGGGTAATGAATGGGTAGAGGCAGGAAGAATTGTGAGATGCTACATAGAATAGAAAATGCCTAAATTTCTTTGAAGAGATTGTTTGTAGCAATTTAGAGTTAAAAGTACTTCCCATGAGCCATTAGAAGGAAACAAGGAATGCGTTATTAGAAATTAGAAGAAAGGAGAATCTTGTTATAAAGTGGCACGCAACTTGGCAAAATTGTGTACTGATGTTGAAATGAGAGTGGAACTTGTAAACTATGAAATTCGATATTTAGCTGGGAAGATTTCCAAGCTAAGTGCAAAAGGTACAGCCTGGTTTCTCCTTGCCATTGATAGTGAAATAAAAGAAAAAGGAAGAAACTGAAAAATGAACTCAAAGGAAGAGGAAATTGATTGTTTGGAAAATTTTGTCCCATACACAGAGTATATCTGAGACCAAAGGACCTTCTTGTGCTTCTAGAAAGTGAGACCCCAGAGGACAGGGCTCCCTGTAAAGGTTTAACTGAACAACCCTGTGTTAAAGAGAGTATGGCTGAACATAGATCCAGTCACCCATTTCAGTGGAAGTTAGGATTAGAAATGTAGTTATCCAAGAAGGCTCTACAGAAAGTTCTGTCATATGGATTGGACCACATGGAATTGTATACAAAGACAGGTGTTTTTGCTAAATTTGTATGAACAAAAGCAATGCCAGACTGGACTAAAAGGGAGAGAAAAGGGATGAAATGAAGGATGAATGACTTCAAGTGCAGAACTCTGGAAGCTGGGGCCGGGACCAAAGAGTTTTCCTTGGGTCAATACAGCAGGTCCATTCATATGTGCGGAAAGGGCACGTCTGTCCCTTCACTTGGAGGAGGCAGGTGTTGCACCTGCGCCATGGTTCAGGGAGAGGGCAGCCACCCCAATTCTCAAAGATGGTGGGGACTTGCTTTAGCGTTCATGGAGAGCCTAACCACCATTCCAGTGTTTCACGAGGGTGGAGCCCATACCCCAGTGTTCAGGAAAGCATGGCCTTTATGCAAGTGCTTGGAAGGGGTGGGGCTGATGGAGGACAAAACATCCATCTATCGATAACTCTCAGACCTTGAAATCTAATGGAGTCTCATGGCCTGTCTGATCTCAGACTTCTGTGACCCCTGTTTACCTTCCAATTTCTTCCTTTGGGATGGGAATATTATCTTATGCCTGTCCCAGTGTTGTATATTGGAAGGCAAAACTTGTTTTGTGATTTTCACAGATCTATCCAACAGAGGAATTTTGCCGCAAGACAGATCACACCCTAACTGATTTTGAAGAGACTTTGTACTTAGCATTGTTACTGAAATGATTTAAAACTTTTGAAATGTTGTGATGGAATGAATGTATTTTTGCATGTAGATAAAACAAGTCTTTTTTGGGGTCCTAGGAAATGTTGGAAATTGAATCATGTCCTCCACAAAAGGCATGTTCAGGTCCCTGGTTCTGCAGTGTGAGCTCATTTGTAAACAGAATCTTCGAAGGTGTTATTAACTATGACAGGCCTAAAACTGAATGAGGGTGGGCCTCAATCCAATATAGCTTCAGTCCTTATTAGCATAGGAAATTGGCCAAAGAGAACCCATAGAAAAAGCAAGAAACTGGGAGTCAAAAGAACCTAAAAGAGAAAGGAGACACTGTCATGTTCATTGCCATATGACAGAAAAGTCAAGGAAGCACAAAGATTTCTGGCCAGACAGAAGAGTTACTGACCCCAGGCTGAAGCAAGCCTTCTAGCTTCTGGAACTGTGAGCCAATAAATTCCTGTTGTTAAGCCAACCCATTATATGATATTTGTTTCAGGTCTGAGAAACTAACACAATATTGAATAGTGGAAAATTATATCCCTACTTAATCTGATGCACTGTAAATAAGTTTCCGTTTAATTCCCAAATGTTAGAAGTGAACTTTAAACAAGACAGAAGAAACAAAAAACCAAGAATACTATCACATTAAGGCAAGGAAGAAATTCTTAGACAAGACACATAAAGTACAACCCCCAAAGAACAGATTTATATATTAAACATTAAAATTAAAATCTCTGTATGACAAAAGATGCCACCAACAAAAGTCAATAAAACAGCCATAGATTGGAGAACTTAACCATCAGTTCTAAACCTTCTATAAAGCACTCTTAAAATCATCAATAAAATACAAAAACCTATTTTTAAACAATGGATAAAAGATATGAACCTGAATGGATAATCAATATATGGAAAATTGATCAATCTATACTAATAAGGGAAATATAAATTAAAAAAAAATCATTTCCTACCGATTTGCTTGGAAAAAGTTAATAAGACTGATAGTGTGAATCTTATGAAGAATATGAGTAAAGGGGATTCTCAGCTGGGAGGAATGTAAATTGTTAAAAACTTTACAGAGGAAATTGTCGAGATTAAGCAAAGTAACATAGATGCATACTCTACAATCAGCAATTCTACTTCTAGATAAAGCCTAGAGAAATTATTTTTGCATATGTACAAAAAGACATACTTAAGAGGTATACTGCAGATTTTTTTGTGTGTAGTGAAATTTGTGAAAGTAGTCTAAATATTGAACAGGAGGATAAATAATAGATTTTGGTATACACACTAGACTATTGTTCAAACTTTAGAATAAGTGAATCTGTTTTCTAAAACAAATATTTAGTTGAACACACCAAAAATAAAATGCTGAGTAGAAAAATAAAACTGCAAAATGAAACATTTAGGTAAATATTAAACACACATAAAACTTTATGGAATCACACAGATTTAACAAAGATATAAAAACATAGACTGTAAAAATAAACAAATTTTAGATAGTGCCTACCTTTGATAATGGGAGGAAATGAGTGGAATGAAGGGATTGAAAGGCATCCATATTGTTTTCTTTCTTTAAAAGAAATCTATATGAACAAATAGAGCAAAATTATAACCTTTTAAAAATCTGAATATTTGAGACTTATTAAAAATTTAATATGCTTCCTTGTTTCAGCTATCTCCCCTGATAATAAAACAGTTTTTCCTTAATTCTTTCAAATATGCTATTAATTGACTACTCAGGACATCTTGTCTACTACTAATTAATTGTTTTTCTCCTTTCTCACATGTAAATCCGTCTTTACAGACTGTGCCTGACCATTGTATTCCTTTCCCATAATCTACACTAGTTCATCAACTAATGCTGGAATTTCTACAAGAGTTTTCAAGCAGTTTCTCTGCCTTCAGTCATTCCTAGTACAACTCAGGCTACTTATGGCTTTAAGAATACATTTCCTTACATGGCATTAGTACCTCATTAATCACTTCATAAAGGAACTTGTAGCATTTCCTCTTCATATGTTTTGAATTTAAAGTCAATAGGTTTATTCTACATTTTTACATATTGTCATTTTTTAAAAGCTATTTGCCTTCTATTTTAACATGGATTGCTTCTATATTCTAACAGAAAATAGAATAATTTTTTATTTGACTTCTAGTTTCTAACATGGATTGCTCTCCCATTCTTTTCTACCAAATCATGTCCAATAATCTGAAAAACTGACTAAAAAGACTGATCCTAATGAAGCCTACTCTGTGTCTCGCCTCACTCTATGAATACATATTGGACAGTGAGTGATTATTAGGCACGGGAACTCTAATTATGCATAGAAAAGACATGATCCTTGCCCTCATAGAGTTTAAAATTTAATAAGAAACTTGTTATTTGCATAGAAGTACTTGTTTCCTACAATGGGATGCTTGTGTAATATATGCCAAAGCTTGTGTAATATCACTTGTGTAATATATGCCAAAGATCCCAAACCAGTGTTAATTTCTTCAAGACTTTAAATAGTTTTTCTATCTCTTCCTCTCCTCTATCCCCCTACCCTACCATTCCTTCTTAAAAGCACAAGCAATTAGCAAATAATAACTAATTGACTTTAAAAATCTAATTCACCTCATGTATGCCACATTTCATGTGTTCTTGTCGCTAGGAAAAAAAAAAAAACCTTGCAGGGAAGTGAATTACCAAGTGACTGAATTATGACTTGAGGTTAGCCTCAAGCCTCCAAAGTACATCAACCCCCCCACATATCTGGCTCCAAAACACCCACTTTAAGTCTTCATGTGATAGAATCAAGCTTAAATGGACTAGACCTATCTAAAATTCTTACTCTTAAGAAGATTTGTCTTTCAGGCTTACATTTTAGAATATCATCATCATTAAAGCCAGTTCAATCTCTTGAAATGTGCAGTAACCTGCATCTTAAGTACTCACTGAGCTCTCCTGTTTGTATTTATACAAAATGCTAACCTTGCCTCAGGAAAATAAAATTGTCTTTGCATCCCTGTTAAATTTGATTCATTACACCCAGAGCCCATTTCATTTCACTATTGACTAATCATAAAAAAACACATGCTCAGCAGGACCTAAATATTTTCAAACTCATTGCACAAAGTACAGGACCTAGATAGAAGGTGCAGCTCCGGGTGGCAGCTGCATAGCCAGCATCTGGGCTCCATGATAATCACTTTGTGTGAATTATACCAAAGAAAGAAAAGGATCACTGAATGCAGCGAGCCTCAGACACCTCCATCTGTTTTCAGACTCAACTGTATTTATCAGGGTTGCAATTTGTGACATCTGGAAATTTTTCTTATTTTTGTTGTGTCATTGAGATGAAAAAAGAAACAATGAGACAATAGGAATTGCCATTCCTAGTCAGCAGCTGGAAGACATTTGTGGATAAATTCCAGTATTCCTAAAATCTTCAAATCACATCTACATAGCTGTAGAACAGGAAGTTGAAGGTGAAATGTTTTGAAACAAATGGAACTTTTCATTACAATGAACTTCTAAAGTCTACGCTATGGATAGAATCATGCCCCTCGCTAAGACACGTTCAAGTACTAACTCCCCGGTCCTGTGGATGTGAACTTATTTTTAAGTAGGATCATCAAAGATCTTATTAGATAAGTGATTCCAAAGTGAATCAGGGTGGGCATTAATCCAGTATAACTGGAATCTTTATAAGTAGAGGAAACTTGGTTGCAGTAGTAGAAGACGGCGAGAGAGATGGCCATGTGACAGAGGTGGAGACTGAGTTAATGGATCACAGGAAAGCCTCTACCAGAAAGTTACAGACGTTGGAGAAAGCATGTACTTCTCAACACCTTGATTTTGGACATCTAGCCTTCAAACTGTGAGACTATAAATTCTTGTTGTTGTTGCCAGCCAGTCTGTGGTACTTTGTTACAGAAGCCCTGGCAAACTAAAACTAAATTAAACTAAAGTATAATGGTGGTAAGCTGTTGTCACTGTTACTTTTTAGGCTCCCACAGACACTAGTTTTTCAAGCACTCACATTTATAAACATGTTTATATATCTCCTGGCTTTGAGAAATAGATTAAGGTTAATCTGAATAAAATTCTTATAAAGATATCTCTAAAATTCTCCCATTATTTAGTTGGTATATAGATAAAATTTCAGTGGTTTGTGTCAATTAAGCCCTTTCCAAGGAGCCATATATTTTACTATTTTTAGACCAGTCTATAATTGTCCCTATAATGTGTTAATGTTGATAAAAAAAACCTTAACTACAAAATTTGGCTCAAAGCATTCAATTTTTTCAATGTTAAAGTGAAATAGCAGAAAATATAACCACCAGGGGCTATCAAATATCTTTGCCAAAGTACAAGGCAAAACCAGTCTCTTTTGAATAGCTCGTTTAATTATGATCCATTTTCACAGAAACATCATGAATTAGAATTTGAGTCCATTGAAGATACAGGCTCTGCTATCTTCCCTGTGTGCCCTTTGAGATTTCTTTTTCTTGTTGAATTTCACACTGGATTTGCATGGGCATGCAAGAAGGAAATCATTTACCTTGTGAAAATTGCCCATAGCTTGTTTCACATTGAAGTATAGGAAATAATGTTGACAGTATATTTGCCCCTGGTTCAGGTAGAGCAACTGAGGGAAGGTCAAGGACCAGGAAGACTGGCACAGATACAATGTTGAAACAGAGATCTGCCTTTAATCCTGCCATTTAATGATATATTTTAAAACTGAAATGGGATCACTTTCAAACAAGATAACTTGATGTAACTGGACAGTGCTTGATGCAAGAATATTGCCAGATTAATAGCCCCAATATTTTATGTTTTGATCATTGTCCTTGCTTGCTTCTTCACCATTTTAGCATTAATGCTTCATATTAGTTGCCTTAGTTGACTTGGACTTTCTAAGTTTACTATTCCATTTTTAATGTTTTTTTGTCCTTGTAACACATAGCATGTCCATTGCTTTTGTTTATAATAAGAAATTCCAAATAGACTATGAGAGCATGACTGAAATATACCAGCTGGCCTATCTTCGACTTTGCAAGTTTTATGAGCAACAATAGATCTCTAAAGATGTTCATTACAAGAATTTTTTATTATGCTGGACTTAACACTTGGCTTATTCTCTGAAATGCACTCTTTCAGGCTCCTGAATTCTGGTTTCCATCAATTCATTAGGACACACCAATCACTGAAAACATTACTGGTCTGTCAGCAAGTGGCATTCCTCCTATGGCCTCCTGTCTGTAATTTGATTGTCACTTCAAATACATTTTCCAGTTACTTTCCTCACCTCTATCATCCTTCATTTCATTCCATCCATGCCCATTTAAAATTACTGAGGAACTTAGTGTTCTGATTCTGCAGAAGATGGGTAACTATATTCCACTCTCAGTATCTCTCACTGAACAACTGCAACTCTAAATCTTGGACAGAATGCATGGAACAGTAATCTGAAGATCCTGAAAAGTACTTGGTAGCAGGTAAAATTGTGAAGGAGATCTGAATTTGATGCTCTATACAACCAAGTGGTGAGTTTATGTATGTTTTTCTCTATATTGCCTAACCTGGAATAAAGGCAGCCTGATATCCATGAGAAATTCTCTTTCTTGTCTGTGAGCAAGAAAGAAGACTGCTAAGCATGGGAGTAAGTAGGGAAAATGCCCTGCACTTTTTCTCTTTTTAAAATTCTTTTCCACTCCAGGCCCCGGGCAATATTGTGGTGGCCTGGCAATCACAAAGCAATAAAAGTGGTAGACAGGTAGGCACCTAGAACTCAGAAGGGAAACCCCTCTCTCTGATCAGAGGATCTTGGTTCCAAGAGTATGCAGTGAAATCTATTTTTTTTTCTTTCTCTGTTGTCCTATCAATTGGTCCCAGACACAGACACAATTTCAGTAAGTGTCCGGAAGTATAAGAAACAAATTCACAGGTTTCTGACCAGAGGACAGAAAAGGGAAACCTGAGGGAGGTAGAACGTTTTGGCAAGATCACAGAGAGGACAGATATCAAGATAGTAACCTCACGAAGTTGTATTTGAATACTGGGCTTTCCTTTAACCTGCACACACATGGATCTCACCTAAAAAACATATCAAAGGTTTTTAGAGTTGAGCTACTGGGTAGAAGTCTGTCTAGTTTCCACAGGAAGTCATTAATGTGAGATTGATCCAGATGGCATTGTAAATGCTTTGGAACCTGAACTGACATTTGAATAACAACACACAGAAGGTTAAGTTGCAACATTTGACCTGAACCTAACTTTGTCTCTTGTATATCAAAAAGTAAAAATCAGTATTATCCTTATAATTTCAATAAGACTCAGAGCCTTATAACATAATAATCAAAATGTCAATGATTCAATTCAAAATTATTAGCATACAAAGAAGCATAAAAATTCAAATTACAAGGGAAAATACAATCAACAGATTCTGATTGAAAAATGGCATGGTTATTGGGATTATCAGACAAATGCTATAAATCAACAATTAAAAGAACACTCCACCAAGTAACAGGTAATTTGGTAGGAACAAATGGAAAGTTAAAGTTTATCAGTAAACAAATAAATAATATGAAGAAGACTTTTAAAAATGAAAATTTTAATAACAGAAATTTAAAAATCATTGATAGGCTTAGTATCAGAATGGAAATTACAAAGGAAACAGTGACTAGATCAATACATAGATTAATAGGTATCCAATATGAATGACAGAGATAAAAAAAGATTGAAAAAAAATGAACAGAGTCTCAGTGACTCATGGGGCAGTACCAAAAGGACTGCATTCATGTCACCAGAGTTTCAAAAGGTAAGGAGAAAGAGTAAAGAGAAGGAAAAAAAGCATTTGCAGAAATAAAGTCTGCAAAAGACATTCCCAAAGATGGCAAAAGACATTCACTAACAGATTCAAGAGGCTCAGAAAACCTCCAAATGGGAAACTACAGAGAAATTTATACCCAATAAAAAATATATATATTATTACTGAATAATAAGAACAAAGAAAAATCCTGAAAATAGTGAGGAAAAAGTGACAAATTTCTTAGGTGGGATCAGCAATTTCAGCTTTGGTATCTTGGTTTATGGATATCCAGTTGATTCTTTTTCACTTTTTTTTTTTTTGTTTTAAGAACTTTAAATCTCTCCTGAAATTCCTCAACTCCACACTCATTATATTATACAACATATTTATTGTAACAGTTTGTTAATATTTGTAAATTCCAAAAATAGATATTGGATTGGCTTGTAAACTGGTCTATTCCTCTGGGTGTATTAGATTGGAATGGATTCAGAGGTTTCACTTTTAAAATAATGGTTAAGGCTTTGATTGGGCCACATCAGTAGAACATTGAGTCTCCATCCCCTTGGAAGAGAAAGTAAGAGTTTTGATCCTGGAGCCTGGGAAGTAAGCACATAGAGAAGTGATAGGTAAGGAAAAAAAGAAGTCTCCATTAGACAAAGCAGACACCCCAGGAAGAGAGACAAGCCATTTGCCTGACAGTTTATAGCTATCCTTGTGGAGAAAGCAGAGCAGTTGAGCCTGCAGAGAAATGAGCCCCAGGAGGAGAGACAAGACTTGTCCCAGCCTGTAGCTAATATTTAAGAAGCCGGGACCATGGAGCCTTAAGAGGAAGAAGCCTGAACCTTTGCACATGCCAGCAGGCATCTTGCTCTAATACATGGCAACAGAATTTTGTGAAGGAAGTAAATTATATTTTATGGCTTGGTAACTGTAAGCTTCTACACCAAATAAATACCCTTTATAAAAGCCAACACATTTCTGGTATTTTACACCAGCACCCTTTTGGCTGACTGGTACATTTATATTAGTTGTTAAATTCTTATCTATTTATTGCAATGTCACCTTCAACTGTCTGTCTGCTTTTATTTTTTCCTCTTTAAAATGCTTCCCTTTTTTATGCTTCATACATTTAGTACTTACGGTTTTCTGCATTATGGATAAACTTCCTAAAGACTCAGTATTCTGGAATCTTCCCCCTAAGATTATTTTCTAAAAAGCAATTAAACTATTGGGGGAAAAAAAAAAACCTTTATCTTGTGATGGCTTAAATTCAGATGTTTCAGGTCAGGTCCATTTTGACTTTCCCCCTTGAACATGAATTTTATTCCTTAGGGTAGTCCTTCAGAGGCTACAGTGGAAAGTTCAAGGTATTTATATTTAACATGCCAAAATTTGAAATTCAGACTCTAGTTCTTGAGGACTGGCAGCTTTGTATCATTTAAACCCTTAATTTTTTTTTTCTTGGATATTTGCTTCCATATGTTCAGCTTAGATATAAGCTATGTATTTGAGGGAAATATTTATAGAGATTTGGAGGTTTTCTTTCTGTGGCTCCCTCCTTTTCAGGATTTTACTCTTCTATTTCCAGCTATCCCAGCAGTCTCAAACTCTGATCTCTAACCCTTCATTCTAATAAAACCACCATTTTCTGTTTAAGTTATTCTCCTTGTGTACCACATGGGTGGAAGAGTGCCCTCAAGGAAAAAGCTGATTAAATAGGCTCCTACTTAATTTGCTTCCTTTTCTTTGCAGATCACATCTTCTTAAGTTTCCATTTGTTTTTGATTGCTCTAGAGTGACTTCAAGCAGTTGGGTGTTTGTTTTTTTTTAATATATATTTGTCCTTGTAAAAAATGTTCAGTCCTGAGTTTTTACTTGTTATTAGTGAGAGGTTTACTCCAATAAATTTACTCTACCATTACCAGAGGAAACCTCCTTAATCCATGCCCATTTCTCCTTTTTACAAAATCATTTTAAATAGCAAATATGACTGTTTATGAGATTAAGAATCTTTTAAGCTCTCTGGTCCTTACTGTCTCTTATTCCTTTTTCCATTGACACTTTTTCTTCTTTCCTTGTTAATAATTATAGAAAATTGAACTTGTTGAATAGTTTCCAACCTTTTTATTCTATTCCTGTTTGCATTAGTGTTCTTTTCTTTTACCGCAGCTTTCTTAATCTTGGTATGAGAAATGGTAAGACTATATTCTAACAACAAATATTGATAAACCATACTCTATTAGACGGGAAGACATATTTTAAAGAGACAGTAAGGGGTGAGAGGGAATTAATGCACCACAACAAAAAAGCCTTAACCTTACATTTCCTTTTTTATTTTACAAAAATATTCCTAATATGTATTAACTGCATGATATTTGAAAGGAACTGTGTTACATGCTTTGCATACAGTTTTTCTTTAATACTCATAGCGATCTTATTAGTTAAGCATCAGGTAAGTTACTAGGTAAATACCTCTGCATTTCCCTAAAGCAGGTGTTAGCAAATTAGAGCCCATGGGTCAAATCTATTCAGTAGCCATGTTTTATGCAGTTTGAGAATTTGGAAATTTTTGTAGATATTTAAAGGATTGCTAGAAAAAGAAAAAGAAGAAGGAAAATGAGATGAAGGAGAAAGAGGAGAACAGGGAAGAGAAGGAGGAAGAGGAGGAGAAAAAAGTAGAGAAGGAAATCATGTGGTCCACAAAACCTAAAATATTTGCTTTCTGACTCTTTATAAAAATTTTTGCTGACTCCTGCCTAAAGAAATGTAAAACACCTTGTAAGGAGCCATATTTTATGTTTCTCTATTTCCTTTCTAGTGTTCTTAATTTGTGTCATGAGAGTACTTAATAAAGATCCACAGTGAACATTGAATGGGTATGTAAATTAATAGCTGCCTATCTGCTTTAAGCATAGCAAAATAAGTCAGTTTATTGGATATCTATGGTGGTAGATTATAGTATGGCCACCAAATATTCATCACACTCTGATTTATACCTCTCCCTGCTCATGGGAAAAATACAATTTTATGCTCTACAGAAGTTGGATCTTGTCATGGGACTTGCACTGGGCAATTGAATGTGAACAGATATGACATATGTCATATCTTATTAGAAGTTGTTAGAAGTACTGTAAGTTTCTGTCAGCCCCCTTGAACTTCTGCCTTCTGCCATTAAAACAGTATGCTATAATAATGTTGATCTTTCAGCCTGATTCCTAGAATGAGAAAAGACATGGAGTAAAGCCAAATAGAATGCTGCTTAGTGGAGGCCAACTAAATCCAGCAAAGCCCAGTCAAACTGAAGCCAAAATTAGCCCTCATTTAATCTGAGTGAATAAATATTGTAAGTCATTTAGATTTTAGGATTGTCTGTTGCTGGAGCAAAAGTTGATTAATATACTCCTATAAAACAAAAGGTACAAAAGAATCAGATACATTAGGACTCAATATATATGGATCATTTAAAACTATATGAATTATTAAGAATAAAGGTATTTTTAAAAACCGATATGGTGAGTGTAAAGTTCATAAAATTCAGCTTTACAAGATTATTTATTTTCTGTTTATTTTGTGTAAAAATTGTGATAATTTATAATGTGGTAGTCTTTCATGCTCATCAAACACTATTTTAATACTGAAGGGCAAAAGTGATGGATATGTTGTTACTACAGTAGAAGTCATCCTACACTCTAGAAAATTAATATATTACTGTGAGAACTTTGTTCTCCATTAAAAATGTATCATCCTTGAACCAGAAGGTCTTTACTTTGGAGGTTAGTTTGCCACCCTTAATATTAATTTAACTTTGTGGAAATATGACTAGAAATTGAAAACCGTGAAGTCTAATAAGAAATGAATTAATACAGAAAAGATTTATAATTTGTAATGAACTGCACTGACTAGCAAATGTGTTCAGTTCATTAAAGATGAATGGGAAATCAAGAAATTTATAATCGAAGACGGTTCATCCTATTAAAAAATGAATATGGGAGGGTACTGATCAGAAGATCATTTTTAAATCTCCAGATTGTTCTTGTAGCTTTTATGAAGTCACAAAATATGAAGAAAATAATATACGCTACAATGTGTGATAAATGGGTCTGGAAGTAGCCACTGTGCTTGTACTGACAACTGTTGTTTTTGTCAGCCAGCATTCAATCTCTCTTTTTATATTAAGAGAATCCGGATTTGGTTTTGGGAAACAACCTCTCCCGTTTCAGTTCAAGTTGTCCAGAGGCTATGATGTCACTCTACTTTTAGATTTGGGCAATGTGAGTGAAAATTAGAGCCTCTCATGCACTATGGATTTCTTCAGGATTGGTATCTGATCCAAGAGAGAAAAATTATAGCAACTGGCAATATGTTGGAGGAGTGAGAGAAATTTTCTCTAGCTATTAGAGATGTGAGAGCAGTGAGACTGGAACTGTTAATCGACATCTAGCCTGCATGAGGGTAGAGCCATCCTGAAGTCTCCACCAACACAAAGGAAAGCAATACTTGGAGGTGAAGAGGAGAGAACTAACTTCTGATGATGTCAAGTGACCCCCTAAAATCCAGTCGTTTCTGAATTTTGCCCTTTATTTTTATTTCTTTTGTAACTTCAACCCTGAAAGGTCCAGTGCTCCTGGGGAAGGTTAAGGCATTTGGTAATGAATATTTTGCAGTCAGACTTTCTCTGATCATCTTTATTTGATTAAACACAATAAGAAAACATTTGAGAAGTAATTTAATTCTAGTGGTGCCTCTCAATTTAAGTTTCAACTTTGTAAGCAGGATTCTAGCAAATGGTGGCACACATATATTAGACCTGTATTTGGATAATCTCCTTTAGATATTGATTTGCCATATTGATGATTTCTATTTTATTTATTTTTTAAAATAAAAATAGGCTCTGTGCTCAAAAAAGCAAGTCTAATAGGGATTTGTTATTTTTTTACATTTTTATTTTGTAAAAAATGTCAGTCCTGCAGAAAAGTCAGAGGATATTTACAAGTGACATTACAAACTGTACATAGCTAGATGCACAAATTAGAATTTTTCTCAAATAGTCTTGTCTTTAAAAACACATATAATTTTTTGAACAATTTGAAAGTAACTTGAAAGCATCCTAACATTTCACCAAAAGCTGCAACCTCATGAATCTCCTAAGAAAAAGGACATTCTTCTATATAACCACCCTACCAATGCCACATAAGAAAAACACTAATTTAAAACTGTCACCTAATATGCACTCCATTTGCAAATTTCCCTAATTTTTTTTCAAATGTTTCAAATGCCTTTTAGAATCTTTTTGTTAAAATCCAGGTTCCAATTATGATTTGTAAATTGTATTTGGGGGAAATGGACTTGGCCCAGTGATTAGGGCGTCCGTCTACCATATGGGAGGTCCGCGGTTCAAACCCCGGGCCTCCTTGACCCGCGTGGAGCTGGCCCATGCGCAGTGCTGATGCGTGCAAGGAGTGCCCTGCCACGCAGGGGTGTCCCCGCGTAGGGGAGCCCCACGCGCAAGGAGTGCGCCCGTAAGGAGAGCCGCCCAGCGTGAAAGAAAGTGCAGCCTGCCCAGGAATGGCGCCACCCACACTTCCTGTGCTGCTAACTACAACAGAAGCGGACAAAGAAACAAGACTCAGCAAATAGACACAGAGAACAGACAACCGGGTTGGGGAGGGGAATTAAATAAATAAATAAATCTTTAAAAAAATAAATAAATTGTATTTGGTTTTGACTCTTTAGTCTCTTAATATTGAACTTTCCCACCCAATCATTTATTTTTCTCATAATATTGAATTTGTTGATGATCTGAAGTCACTGCACTGTTAGAATGTATCCCTTTCTGTTTTTTCTTATTGTTTCCACATGAGTAGATTCAAGTTAATTTCTTTGGCAAAAATAATACATAGGTATTTTTGTATATCTCATTTTTTTCACATTAAGGAACACATTGTATCAGATTGTCCTACAACTGATGGTATAAAAGTTGGTCACCAAATCTCCCAATTGTAAAGAACTGTTCTTTGACATTAGTAATAAATGGGGTCATACCTTAAAAAAGTACAAATAACTTAATCGAACAAACTTTCCACAATTGTTTTAGCATCTGTTTTAATTTGCCAAAGGGTTGCTGATGCAAGGTATCAGAAATGAGTTGGTTTTTATAAAGGGAATTAATTTGGGGTAAAAGCTTACAGTTCCAAGGCTGTGAAAATTCAACACAAGGCACTATAACAGTTGCTTTCTCACCAAAGTCAGCTGTTATGTGGTGATGCAAGATGGCTACCAATCTCTGCCAAAGTCTCTGCCTTGCCCTCCAGAATCTAGAGTCTTCTCCCAGAACTTCGCTGTAGGCAACCAGGCATAGGGCTTGTCTCTTTCCAGCCTCCTCTTTCAGTCTTTGCTGCTCTGCTTTCTTCCTGAGTTTAGCTGTAAACTATTAGGCATATGGCTCAACTCTCCCTGAGCCTCAGCGCCTTGAGCCTCTCCTTTCTCTCATATGGCAGGATCAAATTTGGTAGATTCGTTTTTCTGTGTTTGTCTCTCTTTGTGGCTCTGTTTTTATCAGACTCAGCAAGAAGGCAGCGACTCAATCTGAGTTATGCCTCACTGTTGTAATCCAATTGAAAGCAGGTGTCAAACCCATAGGAATGGATTAGTTCACAAACATAATCTTTCTCCTTTTGGGATTCATAAAATAATCTGAAACTGCCATTCTCCACCCTCTGAATCCCAAAAAGACATATCTTTCCATATGCTAAATACCTTCATTACATCATGAATATTCTAAAAACCTTAAATCATTTCAGTAGCAAGGTTAAGTATAAAATCACTTAAAAATCAATTATATGCATGCAGTTTGTCTTGGGGGCAGAAAATCCCATCTGGCTGTAGTCCTGTGAAACTTGGGAAAATTTTTATCTGTTTACATACAAGAAAGGACAGACATAGGATAAACATTTGCATTACCATAAGGAGAGATTGGGAGGAAAACAGGAATCACAGTTCCCTAATAGTTTTGAAAACCTGCAAGTTTTACTCATTATTTCAAAGTCTGAGAGTAACACTTAGAATGATGGATACTTCTCCTAAGTATCATTCTAATACTTAGAATGATGGTTTCATGGGGGCACAAAATTTCCACAGGCTTGCCCAAGGGTCATGCTTTTGGCTACATCTTCTCCAAAGATCTGGGTGGCAACCAAGCTCCAGACCTCACCTTTCAAGAACACTGGGATGATGACCAAAATTTCCTCAATCTCTGGGAGACAGTCTCAACCTCCTTAGAAAAACTCCTGAGTACAACATTCTTAGTGGACACCTTCTCCCTAATTTCTGGCATACAGACCCTACCTTTCAGAAGAGTGAAGAGGTGACCTGACCCTCCCTATTCTATTGGGATTAGGCCCAACCCCCTCAGAACTGTGGGGTGGTGACCTAAATCTCCCCAACCACCGGGGAATGCATTTCACCCTCTCTGTATCCTGGGGTGGTCAAATTATCCTGGAACAATAGGCTGGAACAGGTACCCTTTTCAAATGCCAGGGCAAAAGCACCCTTCCTGCAAAAAGATCCTTCTCTTGGCCTGAGGAAATGTCTTAATTCCAGACCTCAGCCTCCATGGTTTTCCTATTGAAGTCATTTCTCTCCCCTTCCTGTCCCTTTCATTCCAGGCAGGCACGGGTTTTGATCATACAGATCTCACAAAAAGTTTGTTGGTTTAGCATGCAGAAAACAGGGGTCCAAGCCATCAGACAGTTAGACTTTCCACAAGTCATTCCTGGATAACTGCATTTCCAATCTTGACTTACAAGTTCCGAGTTTAGTTAAATCCTCACATGGGACACTATATCCTCTGGGGACTTGTTTTCTGGAAACTCAGGGTTTTCCAAATCATCAGTCTCTGTTTTTTTTTGGGCCCAGCAAATTTCTTTCTTCTCACATTTTGTTATAAGTTGCAAGGAGAAGCTAAGCCACTCTTTTCACATTTACCTTGGAAATCTCCTCACCTAAATTCCAACCTCATCATTTTCAAATTCTGCCTTTCATCTATTATCAGGTGTTAATTTTGCCCAGTTCTCTATATATAAAGTTTAAGACAAGGATGCCTTTCCTCCATTTCCCAATAATAATTCATCACTTCCTTCTAAAGCTCACCAGGAATAACTTTTGAGTCCATATTCCTACCAACAGTCTCTTCAAAGCAATCTAGGACTTTTCTATCAAGCATCTCACAATCCCTCCAAAAAAACACACCCATCCTTACACATTTATAAAACTGTTCCAGCATTTTTGGTAATTTCAGCAGTGTGACTATACTTTTGGTACCAAGCAGCTATTGATAATGCTTGTCTGATTCCAATGACTACATTAGAGTTAGAAAAATAGTGGGTTTGTTTTTCTAATCCTGTAATTCCTTCCACAATTATTAGCCATTATTCCTATGTAAAGAAGAACTTTATTTCCACCCCTGCATTTCTTTAAACTTCCTCATGTCTTCCTCCATAGATAAACATTTTCATTTTTTTTCTGTTAATCTTTTCTATTAGTATGCCTGAGTATGTGTGTAATATTTAATATAATATACATTATGTATACACATATAGTAGAAAAAATATATTTACATTTCTTCTGTGCTCTTACACAAAGTATACCATGTTATATATACCCTTCTGAACCTACTTTTTTCACTTTTGTATGTATGCTGGAAATACTCCACATAAGTTGATAGCAAATTATCCTTTTCTTATATGGCTAAATAGTACTCCATCATGTGGTAGTTCTATAATTCATTTGATCTCTCTTATATGGATGTATATTTATGTTCTTTCCAAAATTTGCTATTGCAAATAATGCTGTACTGCATAACATTTTCTATATATGGTTTGGTATTTGTGGACAAATATATTTAGGGTAAAATCTTACAAGTGAAATTTCTGGAACAAGAGTAAATGCATATGCCTTTTGTTAACTATTGCTACAATGTGTTCCTTAGAGGTTTTACTATCATAAATGGTTACCAACAGTAGTAAGAGTATCTGGTTTCCCAAAACCTGGTCAATTGGATGTGCTGTCAGGCCTCAGATTTTCTGCCAAACCAATAGTTAAGAAATGGCATATTGGTATAGTTTTAATTTCCATTCCTCTTAGTATGAGAAAATTTGAGTGTCTTTTCATATGTTTAAAGAGCTAGTTTCATATTTCTTCTGTGAGTTGTCTGTTCATGTCTTTTGACCATTTCCCCATGCTAATTATTATTCTATTTTTAGAACTCCTTTTAAACTAAAATGAGTAGCATTTTTCTGTGATGAAAGTTGCAATAATTTTGCACACATTGACTACTATTTTTTCTTATTTTTGCCATGCATATATTTTTTTAAAGATTTATTTTATTTCTCTCCCCTTCCCCCCCCCATTGTCTGCTTTCTGTGTTCATTAGTTTAATAATATTTTCTTTTTATAGTTGATGGATATTGATTCAAATTTTAAACTGTTATAAGACAGCCAAGCATATTGCCCTCAGTTAGATTGTGGACTCAGGTAGACTGTTTTCAGGTATATGGTCATTTTTTTTCCCCAAATGACTCCAGTTTTCCAAAATTACGCCTTAAAAAGACTACATTTTTTAAGTGATCCAGAACATCCCATTTAAAATATTTTAAACTTCTATCTGTACTTGTTCTTTTCTGGACATTTTATGCTAAATTTTGTTGGTCTTTCAGTCTGTTCATGGATCTGTAGTATTCTGCTTTGATTACAAGGACTTTATAGTATATTTTGCATCTAATAGTCCTAACTCTGGCATTGGCCTTCTTTTTAAATTTTCACCTAAATATTATTTCATTTTTATTTCTCTCAGATGAAATTTAGAAGCAACATGTCTAGCGTGGTTGGCATTTTTATTGCAATTGCATTTAATTTATGTATTAACTTGGAGATACCAATGTCTTATTGATGTTGGGTTATTTTACAGAAAAGTTAGGCATAGTTTTCAATTGTTCAGGTATCCTCTTGGTCTTCAGGAAGGATTTATTTATTTTTTTTAAAGATTTATTTATTTATTTATTTATTTATTTATCGCCCATTCCCCCCCCTCCCCGGGTGGTCTGTTCTCTGTGTCTATTTGCTGCATCTTCTTTGTCTGCTTCTGTTGTCAGCGGCATGGGAACCTGCGTTTCTTTATGGGGCGCACTCCTTGCCTGTGGGGCTCCCCTATGCAGAAGACACCCCTGCATGGCAGGGCACTCCTTGCGCACATCAGCACTGCGCGAGGGCCAGCTCCACACGGGTCAAGGAGGCCCGGGGTTTGAACCATGGACCTCCCATATGGTAGACGGACACCCTAACCACTGGGTCAAGTCCGCCGCCCCAGGAAGGATTTAATGTTGTTTTCTTATAGGTTGGAACATTTATGTTTAAGTTATAAGTTGATTCTTAAGTATATTATTTCTATTGTTATTGCTGTGAAGTTTTTCTTCCATCATATCTTCTGGCTACTTTTTATTTACATGAATATTGATTTTTTCTATGTATATATAATTCATAGATTTTGTTCTTGCATTTTAGTTACTAGTCTATAATATTAACTTTGACTAAAATGATTTAATTCTTCTATTAATTGCCATATCTTTCCTAAAATGAACTCAGTTTCTCACTGGCACTTCTTTCTTATGTCTGCTACATAATGCCCACCAATTCCCCAAACTCCTTCAGAACACAATCATTAAGAACATAATAGGAATAAAAGGCTCATTCATTATGCTGCTTATGATAAATGACTTTATGTGTATTCATTTTATTTATTTCAGGAAATTAATTATAAAGTTGGACATGCTTATCTCTAAGAAAATAGTGATCTCAAAGTATAATAAAATTGTACTTAAAGTGCATTCATTACTTGTTTAATAGTCACATGGTAAGAGATCTAAGCCCAAATGAAAAATTAATGTTCCATTGAAAAAAAACCACATTTCTAATGAAATATCAGTCCTTAAACTACTATCTTATTAATATGCACTGTTCATTATATACATGATTAGAGCAGGTAAAAACCAAGTGGTATGATTTGAATGGTGCTGAAAAAATAAGATTTGTCCATATATTTTCAACCACCTTCCCCACCAACTCCCAGCCTGAAAAACAGATTTAGAAGCATTAATGTGTCCAGATCTTTCCATTAAAAATACTACATGTCTCATTAGCCAGGATAAGCTTTTCAAATTAGTCACTTGACAGCTTTGCATCTGTGGAGATGAAGCACAGTGTGGGAAATTTTCAAATATGGACATTGTGACATATGCTGGATGCCAGAGAGCAGCCCAGGGAAATAGTGTACTGCAGCCTGGGTAAGAGGAGGAAAAATGATTAATACCAACTGTAAGAATTTAGCCTGGCACAAATCTTCAAGGCATATAAACCACTTCATTTGCTTGAAAACCTGTATGAAAACTTTTTGATTATGTATGAGTTCTTAAAAAAAGAGAGAGTTAAGAAATATGTGTTTTAAACTTCGCTCATTGTCTCAGCAGGAGAACATTGAAATGCCTTTAGACCTGTTACAAAGGTATCTGCACGAGGGCATTGAGAGGTAAGGGGGACTCAAGTGTTCTGGAGTATAATGATTGTGGTAGTTTGAATTATGTACCTGAACAAACACATTTTCTTAATCTTAATTCGAGTCCCCATTGTGAAAAGGATCTCTTAAAAATGTTATTTTTAGTTAAGGTGTGGCCCAACTGAATGAGGATAGGACTTAATCCAGATTACTGGAGTCCTTACAAAGAGAAACAGGAAGTCACAGAAGTAAGAAAGGAGAAGATATCGCCATTGAAGGGAGGCAGAAATTCAAGTTAAGGAAGTCAAAGAATTGCCAGGAGCCAGTACCAGAATACTACCTACTCTGGGAGAAAGTATGGTCTTGAGAATGCCTTGATTTGGACTTCTGACCTCTGAATCTATGAGTCAATAAATGCTTAAGTCAAACTAGTTTGTGTTGTGACAGTAGCCTGGGCAAAATAAAGATCAAGGAGTAAAAGTAATGTGATATTTAGTTGGAAATGGAGGCAGAATCCAGGTTATGCGAACTAAAGACAATCAAAATAAAATCATATTTTAATTTCAATGTTAATTCACTAGTAGGTTTTAAGCCACTTTGGAGACTTAAACACTGAATTAACCCATTTTCCTGTAATACACTAGAAACCCGAATGAGTTCTGACTAGTAATCATGTGAGTATGTATGAAACAGATCATCCTAAACAGGAAACTATTTGGATTGGAAAAGAAGTAGAAGAGGATATTACATTTAGATGAGCATTTGTGCCCAGACAATGGTTGACCTAAGAGCCCTAGGACACAATTGTCATGAGAATCAGTGGCACTGAGCATTTTAGTGAAGTGATCTGTGGTTTCTTGCCCCCACTTTCATGACCTGAGAGTCTTACATAGCAGGCATTATCATGATCTAGCAGGAAGTCTAGAGTCTAAGACAATGTGGTCTTGTTTCAAGAGCACAGTGAGCCAGTCTCTCCTGGGAACTCCCAGAACAATTGGGAGATATTTGACAAATCTGGTATTTTGTAGAGTGGGTATGTGCAGAACCAGAGAAATACTATTTTGTAATTCTTTAAAAAAAAAATATCAATTTTATTGGTACATATTAATAAAACATACAATTCCTCCAAAGTGTATAAGCAATTGTATTTGGTATAATGGCATAATTGTGTATTCATCACTTCAATCATTATGAGAACATTTCCATTATTTCAATAATAATAATAATAATGATGATGATAATAATAAAACAAAGAACAAGAAAATTCTTCACCTCTCAATGTCTTTATGCTTTTCCTACTATACATAACTGCTATTCCTGGCTATTCTTGCACATTTATTTATTTATTTGTTTGTTTATTTATGAAGCAGTTTTATTGAGATACATTCATATATCATATGGTTTTTTTGTGGTATGGGTGCACAACATTGTGATTATATTGAAACCATTGATTATATACTTTGGATAGATTATATGGTATATTTTGTAATTCTTAAATTAAGTCACTGAATTCCTGGTTAGTCTCTTCTGGGGTGGGTGGAATGATATATACATGATTTGCTAGTTTATCAGTCTTCTTTGTTATAATCGTAAATTTCTGGAACATTCAGTTTGAACATTAAATTGAGATAACATGCTAAACAATCTAGCTGTAGCTTTCTACCACCCAAGACATTATTCCATAAAAGAAGACTAGAAGGCAAGTATAATGATTCATGGGAAAGGCCAGGAAAGCTCAGCTCTGGGGAGCCATTAAGAAGCTCTTGACACCCTTGATCCTTTCCCAGGGTCATTTGGAGCTGGTCTGCACTGCCTTGAGGCTTCTTGGCCTGGTTTTGGCTGGGAAAGACTGATTTGGTAAAGTCCTCTCCAGGGTACCCCTCCTCCCAGGATATGCCCTTCCAGCAAAATCTGCTTCAGACAATGAAAGGAATAAAAATCTATGGTGGTGGAAAGTATTGAACAAAGGCCTGTCAGCTTCAAACACCCAAGAGAAAGATATCTGTCTCCTGGGAAGCAGAGGAGACAAACAAACTTCTGTAAATGGGAACTCCAAAACAACTAACAAGCAAAATCTTAGGAGAAGACAGAAGCTCAGAAAAATAGGGAAATCTTTGCATACTGCATTCACTTTGGGCAGATCTTCCTGATAGGAAGGCTGAAACACAAAAAAAGTCTCTGTCATTTCACCATCTGCTTACAAAATCAAGAAACACATCACAGGGAATAAACCTCAGTGTTAACATTATAAAATATTAAAAAACACAGTGTGCAAAAAAGTAATACAAGACAAATGAAAAAATATGAAATGATGACCCATCCAAAGCAAGAGGGAAAAAAATTCAGAAAAACCATTGAAGAAGAGACTGTGGACATACTAGACAAGGACTTGTAAAAAGTCATCTTAAAAATACTAAAGATATGAAATAAAATACAGAGAAATAACTAAAGGATATCAGGAAAACAATGAATGTGTTATAAGAGAATCTTAGCAGAGAGATAAAAATTTTAAAAAGGAACCAAACAGAACTACTGGAGTTGAAGGTCACAACTGAAATGAAAAATTCCCAGAAGCTTTTCAAGAGCTGGTTTGAGGAGACAGAAGAAAGAATCAGTGAACTCAAAGACAAGCCACTTGAAAGTAGTCAGGCTGAGGAAATGAAGGGAAATACATATATATTAAAAGTTGAAAAAGTCTAAAACACCTCTGGGACACCATCAAGCCTACTAATATATGCATTATGGGAATCTCAGGTGGAGAAGAAAGAAAGGAAAGAAAGAAAGAAAGAAAGAAAGAAAGAAAGAAAGAAAGAAAGAAAGAAAGAAAGAAAGAAGGAAAGAAGGAAGGAAGGAAGGAAAAAAGAAAGAGGCAAAAGGAATATTCAAATAATAGTGACTGAGAATTGCCCAAACTTAGCAAAGTATGTGAATATGCACTTCCAAGAATCCCAGGATAAACATGAAAAAAAAAAAATACACCCCATCTTTGGTCACACTATTAAATACAAAGGATAGGGAGAGAGTTCTGAAAGTTACAAGAGAAAAGCAATGTGTTACATAGAAAAGAGTTCCAAATAGATTTAGTGCTGATTTCTCATCAGAAACCATGCAGGAAAGATGGAAGTGGGCTGAAATACTTAAAGTTCTGAAAGAAAGCAACTGTCAACCACAAATTTGATATCTGGTGAGACTGTCTTTCAAAAATGTGGCAGATATTGAGACATTCTTGGAGAAACAAAAGTTGAAATTCATCACCACTAGACCTGCCCTACAAGCAATCCTACAGGGAATTCTTCAGACTGAAAGGAAAGAACACTAAACAGTAGTTCAAAGCAACATAAAGAAATAAAGACTTGTGATAAGGGTAACCATTTGTATAATATAAATGTCAGTATTATTATAGTGTATTGTTAGGTATCTAACTCCACTTCCTACTTCCTACAGGGGATAAAATGCAAGTGCATAAAATGTAATAATAAATCTATGTTTTTAGACATCTAATATACAAAGATATAAGTGGTAACAAGTGCAAAAGTCAAAGATGATATTATATATAATATCAAAAAAATATATAAGTAGGCAATAATGTAAGTGAGGGGAAAATGTATAAGATTTATAAAATGGTAGAATAAAGTCCTGTATGACCAGTAATGACTGTAAATGTAAATGGGTTAAAGTCTCAAGTCAAAGGGCAGAGATTGACAGAATGGATAAAAAAGCATGATCCTATTTTATGCTGCCTGTAAGAGATTCACCTTAAAGTAAAAAATACAAGAAAGTTGAGGGTGAAAGATGGAAAAACCACAAACAAAACAAAAAACAATGTATCATGCAAGTAATAACCCAAAAAGAGCTGGGGTGGCTATACTAATATCAGATGAAATAGACTTTAAGTCAAAAACAGGTATGAGAGACAAAGTTGGTCATTACATATTGATAAAGGTGATAATTTAACAGGAATATGCAACAATTACAAATATATATGCACCTAACAGCAGAGTTCCAAAACATATGAAGAAAATACTGACAGATTTGAAGGGAGAAATTGATAGTTCTACATTAAGTGTAGACTTTAACACACCACTCTCAGTAATGGATAGAACATAAGTCAGAAGATCAATAAGAAAGTACAAGATGGGAAGCAGACTTGGCCCAATGGATAGGGCATCCTCCTACCATATGGGAGATCTGCAGTTCAAACCCCCATCCTCCTCGATCTGTGTGGAGCTGGCCTATGTGCAGTGCACAAGGAGTGCCGTGTCACTCAGGGGTGTCGCCTGCGTAGGAAAGCCCCATGTGCAAGGAGTGCACCATAAGGAGAGCTGTCCAGCGTGAAAGAAAGTGCATCCTGCCCAAGAATGGTGCTGCACACACAGAAAGCTGACACAACAAAAAGAAACACAGATTCCCAGTGCCACTGATAATGATGAGAGTGGTCACAGAAGAACACACAGGGAGTAGACACAGAGAGCAGACAGCTGGGGGTGGGCAAGGGGAGAAAAATAAAGAAAAAATAAATCTTAAAAAATGAAGTACAGTACATGAATGATACTCTAAACCAAGTAGACCTAACAGACATATATAGAACACTTCACAAAAAAACAAACAAAAAAATCATCAACAACAGAACACAGAATCTTCTCAAGTACACATTGATTCACTGTCCAGGATAGACTTTATATTTGATCACAATTATTTTCTACAAGCAAGTGGGATGTATCCCAGGTATGCAAGTGTGGGTCAACGTAAGGAAGTCAATTAATGCAATAAGCCACATTAACAGAACAAAGACAAAAGCCTACATGGTCTTCTCAATTGGTGCAGAAAAGACATTTGACAAAATCCAGCACTTTTATTAATAAAAACACTTATAACACTAGTAATAGAGGAAAAGTTCCTCAACATGATGAAAGGCATATGGAATATTATTAAGGAAAGCACACAGCTAAAATTCTACTTAATGGAGAAAGACTGAAGGCTTTCCCTCTATGATCAGTAACAAGACAAGGATGCCCACTGTCTCCACTATTTATTCCATGTTATATTCCATGTACAAGAAAAAGAAATTAAAGGTATTGAAATTGGAAAGAAATAACAATCTTTCCCTATTTGCAGACGTTATGATCCTATACACAGAAAATCCTTAAAACTCCACAACTAAGCTTCTCAAGCAAATACGTAATTCAGCAAAGTGGTGGGGTGCAAGATCAACCCCCAAATCAGCAGTTCTTTTATACATTAGCAAGGAACAATTGGAAGAAGAAATCAAGAAAAAAATAATTTACGATAGCAACAAATGGAACCAAATATCTAGGAATAAATTTACCAAGGATGTAAAGAATTTGTACACAGAAAACTACAAAACATTGCTAAAAGAAATCAAAGAAGACCAAAAGATATTCTGTGTTCATGGATTGAAAGACTAAATATCATTAAGATATCACTACTACTCAGAGCAATTTGTAGATTCAGTGAAATCCCAATCAAAGTTCCAGCAAATTTGTTGGCAGAAATGGAAAAGCCAATCATCAAGTTTTTATCTAAGTTTAAGGGGCCCAGAATAGCTGAAACTATCTTGATAAACAAGTATGATGCTGGTGGACTCATACTTTCTGACTTTAAATTTTATTACAAAGTTACACTAATTAAAATAGCATGGTACTGGCACAAGAACATACATATAGACCAATGAAATAGAATTGAGAACTCAGAACTCAACCTTCACATTCATGGCTAACTGATTTTGACAAGGTGGCAAAGACCACTCAATTGGAAAGGATAGTCTCTTCAATAAATGATACTGGCAAACCAGAAATTATATTTACCAAAAAAAGGTGGAGGACCTCTACCTCACACCATTTACAAAAATCAATTCAAAACTCATCAAACTCATTAATATAAGAGCTGGAACTATCAATCTCCTAGGAGAAATTATAGAAACACATCTTAAGGAGTTTGTGTTAGGCAATGGTTTCTTGCACTTTACAACAAAGCACAAGCAACAAAAGAAAAAATAGATAAATGGGACCACATTAAAATTAAAAACTTCTGTTCCTTAAAAGACTTTTTCTTAAATGTAAAATGGCAACCTACACAATGGGAAAAAATAGTTTGAAATCACATATCCAATAAGGATTTCATATCTGGAATATATAAAGAAATCCATCAACTTAATAATGAAAAGATAACCAATCCAATTAAAAAATGAGGAAGACTTAAAAAAAAATGGGCAATTCAATTAAAAAAATGAACAGATGTCTCTCCAAAGAAAATATCAAGTGGCAAGAAAGCATATGAAAAGATGCTCAACATCATCAACCATCAGGGAAATGCAAATCAAAATAAGGAGATAATATTTTATCCCATTAGATTGGTTGCTATTACAAAAACAGACAATAAAAAGTTCTGGGGAGGATATGGAGAAATAGGAACACTCATTCATTGCTAGGCAATGTAAAATGGTGCAGCTAATGTAGAAGACAATTTGGTGGTTCCTCAGAAAACTAACTATAGAGCTACCATATTACCTGGCAATCCCACTACTAGGTATATATCCAAAAGAATTGAAAGCAGGAATTGAACAGATATTTGCATGCCAAAGGTCATAGCAATATTTTTCACAATTTCCAAATGATGGAAGCATTCCAAGTGTTCATCAACCAATGAATGAATAAATAAAGTGTGGTATAACATACAATGGGATATTGTATTATATTGATATTTTTCCAATTAACAAAGATAAAGGAACTTAATTCATACTACAGTTGCCATACTGTTTCTCTCTTTATAACTTTTTTCAGCAGAAATTTCCCTTGCAATTTCCTCCCCTCTTTTCAGTCTTCCAAGTTTCTATTTTCAGTCTTCTGAGCCCCTTTTTGAGAAATATACAACACCACTTCTGAAAGTCTTGCCAAAAAAATCACAACATGAGTATAAACAAATCTCTCCATTTAAATACCAATTAAAGGAGACACAGGGTACAGAGGAATATGTTAAAGGACATCATGAGGATAAATCAGCGACTTTTGTCAGATGTGGGAACCTTTATAGGACAAACAGCCTGACCTCTTCAACAGAAAAAAAATTCAGGGAAAAAACATATGGGGATGGGGGCGGGGGCGGGAAGAGGGAGACACAGACAGACACAGTGTATGGACTTCTCCAGTGTGTGGACATTTTAAGTTTGGTTGATAATGAACTGAAAAGCCAAACTGGCAGTATGACATTTTTTTGTCAACTGCAGGTGCAAGAACTCATTGAATGATAGAGATTTTAACCATAGAGCCCTGTAGGCTACACAAGCATGAGTACTTTCCTTAACTGAGACTATTGTTTTCAAGTCTGAGTTTCTCATAAGTAATAAGATTCTGAGCTAGATGGGAAAATTTGAATATTAATCATATATTAGAGCTGAGGATTTTGAGATTAAATTAATTTGAATATATGATCATATCAGAAATCTCAACACTAATTACTGTCCTATTATGATAAGTTATTATACAATAGGAACACCAAAGACTGTCATAAAATCTTTGTTAAAACAAATGTCTGTATCTTCCTAATTTCTTTTTGCCCTGCAAGATGATCTCACAGTTCCAGAACACTTTTGGAGTAAGCTAGGACCACTCGTATAATTTGAGTACCCACTGAGAAACATCAAGCAAGCTAAAGGTTTAGGTCGTAGTAGACAAATCTTTAAAAATGTAAGCTGGGAAGCGGACTTGGCCCAGTAGTTAGGGCATCTGTCTACCACACGGGAGGTCCGTGGTTCAAACCCTGGGCCTCCTTGACCCGTGTGGAACTGGCCCATGTGCAGTGCTGATGCGTGCAAAGGGAGCCCCCCACACAAGGAATACACCCCGTAAGGAGAGCCGCCCAATGCGAAAGAAAGTGCAGCCTGCCCAGGAATGGCGCCGCACACATGGAGAGCTGACACAACAAGATGACGGAACAAAAAGAAACACAGATTCCTGTGCCGCTGACAACAACAGAAGCAGACAAAGAAGACCACACAGCAAATAGACACAAAGAACAGACAACTCGGAGGGGGGGGGGTGGGTGAGAAATAAATAAATAAATCTTTAAAAAAATAAAAATAAAAATGTGAATAGTCATTTAATGTCTCTTGTGATAAAATAGTTTCATTTAAGTTACTAAAAATATGGAGACAGGTAAGGAAGAAATTATCATTATCTCAGAAACAAGGACAATAATCCTGACATTCTTCATGAACAAAGGAAAATCCTTTCTCTGGGAAAATCTTGTCTCTGGGAAGCTTCTACCTTTTCCTTCCTAAATCACTTTCAAGGGAAGACACATTCCTAGTTTGATTGGGTGGAGTCCCAAATATTGATGGAGCCATACTGGCTAGATCTTTGTGCTGAAAAGGCAGTAAGCAAGTGTTCAGCTCTGTTGCTTATTCTGCATCCACTCAGTGAGCAGACCTAGATAAGACTTGGCATCAACGAGAACAATGGCCCATGGGTCGCATCTCTTTTTTTACAGATCCATCCCACACTCATCCAGGAAGGGAATTTTCAAGAACTTTCTAGGCCCATCTCTCTTTTTTTCCTCCCATAGATAACTGGAGTATGATGACATCAATATTGACATTTGAACAGATCAGTAAACAGAAAGCCTTATTTGACAATTATCTCTGAGTTGTCTTCTTTACCAGGCCTGGAGCAAAAATATCACTTGGACCCCAAACCAGGTAAAGGTGCCAGATAATACTTGGAGAATTGACATTTGTTACAAGGATTCTTAAAGAGAAAGAAAACCAAAAGAAAACATATATGTAACACTGCAGCAATAGATCAGAACTAAACTCAAGCTTACAGGGTTTTAGGTGAAAATGTAATGGGTTTGCCAAATCAAAACAAAATAAAAACAATAGGAGGGAAAATCCAGGTAATGGCTATTACTGATTTGTGTTAACATATCTTGACCATAGGGTGTGTCATAAATTTTACCTGGTTAGTATCCTGTGTTTTCAAATGCTGGCATAACATATGCCGGATTGCATGTTATATGCTTTATTTTTTTAATCTGAATTCTACAATAATATTGTCACTAAGAAATAAAAGAAACTGGAAAACATCCAGCCCAGAAGACTGCTTTGCATCTGTGGGAATAATAAGCATCAACTTCAGAACTACTAATATTGCTTGAGTAATTTCTATATTCTATGAATTTCACATAGATTCTCTCTTTTTCTCATCTCAGGCCTATAATTTGATTACTTTTATCCCATATGAAAAATCTGAGGTTTTAGGCTAGGGAAAGTTACATGTCCTTCCTGGGCCACACACGTAGCCAGTGTTGGAGCCAGAATTTAGACCAAATCTGACTCCAAAAACTTTGTCCTTAAATACCATGCAAAACACCCTCAATCCCACAACTGCCACTGTATTATCATAAAATGTTTACCTAATGTATTAGTCAGCTAAAGGGGTGCTGATGCAAAATACTAGAAATTTGTTGACTTTTACAAAAGGTGTTTATTTGTAGTAGACTTACAGTTACCAAGTCATAAAGTGTAGGTTACTTCCCTCATCAAAGTCTGTTGCCGTGTGTTAGAGTAAAATGTCTGACAATATCTGAAAGTGTTCAGTCTTTTTCCTCTTAAGGCTCCATGGTCCCAGCTGTAGGCTGGGATAAATCTCATCTCTCTCCTGGGGTTTGATTCTTTCCAGGTTCAACTGCTCTGCTCTTTCCATAAAGTCAGCTGTAAACTCTCAGGCAATAGGCTTATCTCTCTTCCTGGGGCTTCTGCTGTGTCTTGTGGAACCTTCTCTCTTTCTTCACATATCTGCTTCTCTGTGTATTTACTTCCTGGGGCTCCAGTATTCAAACTCCAGCATCAAAACTCCACTGTCTGCTCTGCTGTGCAGTTTTTTCTGTGAGTCCCCACCCACCAAGAGGTTGGGGACTCAACCTCCTACTGACATGGCCCAATCAAAGCCTTAATCACAATTTAATCAAGTAAAAGTGAAACCTCTGAATCCAATACAATCTAGTATGCCCAGAGAAACAAACCAGTTTACAAACATAATCCAATATCTATTTTTGGAATTCATAAATATTGCCAGACTGCTACACCTAATAATCAGAATCCCAAAATCATGTTGCAACTCTTATTTGCCTGTATTTGTAGCAAAATTTCCTTCTGTTGATAATACAAAGGAAAGAGCTGAGTTTGTAAAGGTGAGGGAAAGGCTTCAGATAGGGAAGACTTTTTGTTTTTTCTCTGCATGTATCTCAACATTGTAACAGTCCAATGACTTAAAATGCCATTGCTGATCTCCAAAGACCCCAGAGTCCCAACTATTGTAATCTCTTTTTGTATTTTCTTAGCATCTCAAATAGGTTTACATTTCTCTGAATTTCCTCTTAATAAACAGAGTGAAGCATCCCAACTGGATAGAAGTTCATATTAATTCTTAACTTGACATTCTTTTTTGTGACCTAAAAACAGTAGAAGATTCTAGTGCCACATGCTCAATTATTTCTGGATTTCTCTCAAAATCAAAACAAAAGAATGTGTACTGATTGCCCTTTACTTCTTTTCTTTTCTGATCATAACTTAATATTTTTACACATGTGAAGCTTTGTCAGATAAGGCCTTTTCCATATTTGGCATCCAATGTCTGTTTTCCAATCAATTTGAGGTTCCAATTTATCCAACTTCTTTGCAGAATATATGAGTTTTAGTAATTATTTTAAGAAAGTTATTAAGTTCTATGATTTTCTCAATGCATTGGTTACCTAATTTCAGTTCAGTTTATCTTTTGGTTCTGGCTGATTATTATTCTATTGTTGTTTATTTGGTTGAGCAGAGAGAGAGGGAGGAAGACCATTGCCCAAGATGGAGCCCATGATGTTGACAGGGAGGGTGGACATGTTGAGCCTTTCTAACATGAATTTCTTTCTAATGACAAATAGTAAGCCATTGGAAAGATTTTTAAGAATAAGAATGGCACAATGAAATTTACTTTTGGAAAAAAAAATAGATGACTTTGGCTATTGGGTAGACAACAAGTTAAACAGGGGCAAGGACGAATGTAATAAGACCCATTAGGTAGCTGTTGCTGTCTCCAAGTGAGGGATGATGGTGGGCTAGACGGGGGTGTTGGCAGTAGAGAAGAAACAGGGAAGATTCAAAGATACTTAGGAGACAAGGCTTAAGGATTGATGAAGGATAGGAAGGAACCATGGATATTCAAATTTAGAAGTTTAGTGTCTGGATAATTACCAAATGAATCAGTATAGCAATATTAGCATTTTTCTAGGGCAGGTAGCTGAAGCTTGAGTGGGATAAATTATGATTGCAAGGCAGCTGGAGGATAAGGCGAGGACTGATGGCCTGGGATAAATGTTATGGGAGGAGTGTTGGTGGTTGTGAGCAGATTCTGAAACTAGGAAGGCCTCATGGCATTTTTGACACTTTAAAAAACCCTTCTTCAATATTTTATTAAAATTCACTTCCTCTATCTGGTATAGAATTACTGCTCAAGACAGATTTCGAGCAATTAAAAAATATTAAGAACAGTTATTAGCAAACTCATATATGAAAATCATGTCAAATTCCCGCCTAAGGTCCCTGTCAAATGCCACAAAGTAGCTTCTGAGATGGCTGAAGTCTGATATGGAGGGTGGCAGGTAGAGCTGTACCCCACTGAAGATGTCCAGGAGCACCTTTGTTTGGCACCGGCCTCATCAGGAGCCTTCTGCTTCTTTCCCACTTTCACAGGAGAAGTCTTCATAGTTTGTTGCCCTTAATCTCTTTTGCTGTTGGGGCCACTCACCTTCCCTACTCCCTTCTTGGTACTGGCAGCAGGCTTGTTGGGAGAGGCTCTGGGACACCGCAGAACCCAGGAGGCCCTAAGGTACCCTCTTTCTTACCACTGCTATCCCTGTAGTGGAACTCCCCTCTTCTCCAGCCACAATAGTGAAGTTAGCCCTCTCCTTGGACAGCTGGCACAGTTCCCTGAGTTGGAAAAGGCAATGCCAGGATATTGGCTAGGATTGGAAATGTAAGATTGGAAATCTACTTTGCTATTGGGAATGGAAAATGGTATAGCCACTGTGATGGTTAAGTTCATGTGTCAACTTGGCTAGGTTAGGGTGTCCATTTGTTTGGTCAAGCAAGCACTGGCCTGATTGTTACTGTGAGGATATTTCATGAATTTAAAACATCAGTCAGTTGATTGCATCTATAGCTGATTCCATCTACAATCAACAAAGGAAATTGACTTCAACAATGAAAGAAATCATCCAATCAATTGAAGTCCTAAAGGGAGAACTGGCAGTTTCAGCAGACAGAAAGAATTTCTATGTCTACTTCAGTCAGCCGGCATCTACTGAGGAATTCATCAAAACTTTTATCAGAGTTCTCAACTTGCCTTCCCAAATCTTATTAGTTCTATTTCTCTGATGAGCCCTGAGAAATACAGCCACCTAGAAAAGAGTTTGAGCGTTTCTTATAAAGTTAAATTATACTTACCACATAACTCACAATCCCATACTTGGGTAATAGAAATTTAAATTTACACAAAAACCCATACATGAATATTTATAACTGCTCTATTCATAATCACTCAAAACTGGAAACCATCCAAACATCCTCCAATATGCAAATCAAAGACAGACAATAAGGAAAGGGCATTATTTTTCAATGGCCAGTGGTGGGAAGACACAGTGGCAGAAGGCCTTTTCCTGAGAATCTGCCTTGTTTGATTCTTTAGACACCTGTGACCATTGACAGTGTTTTTGTACAGTTCCTCACTTCAGTGGCAATTGTATATTTAGATTCTCTGAAAGCTAGCGTAAAATTGAGAACTGGTCATTCCAATAGATTTGTAAGCACATAATTTCCTATATTAAAGTCCATCTTGTTTGAAATGCCTAGAGTGCTTCCTGTTTTTCTGACTAGATAATACAAAAAATATATACTATTTTTACTTTGCAAATAGCGTCAGAGACATGGTAAGACTGAAAAGTCGTACTTATCATTCTGTACCTTTGCAGTTTCTGCTGGTTTCCACAGAGGAGCCAATTTACTGTTTTCTGAAAAATACCATAGTGTCTGGGTCCTTAACCATTGCTCTTAAGCATCACAATACAGGCATTGGGTGGGTTGTGCACATAGGAAAAAAGATACCATTTCTCTCTTTGTAAATGATACAAGACAATGCTATGGGAATAAAATTTAAATATGTTCAATTTCAAGATTTATGTAAACAGAATAACTCATGTGAAATATTAAATGAGATCACAAATTATTTCTTGCCCAAGGAAAATAAATCACAGGAATAATGTAGACAAGATGACAACTGTTAAGAACTATAACTGCCTTTGATAGTATAAAAAAGAGCCTGAGAACAAATGGTGCTTTATGTGACTTTCTGGAGATTAAGAAGCAAAGAGATGACAAACTAAGTAACCATGGATCCACATGGAGCTGAGAACCACATAGAACTGCATATATGAGAAAAAAGGTTCAACTAAGGCACTGATAAAAGGGACAATAGGGTCATTTAACAAACCGAACACATGCAGTGGAATCCCAATAAAACCAGGATGTGCAAAAGTAAATCCTCTGCCATCTATCATAAAACTTTTAATAATGAAATGAAACAATCAAAGAGACAGACTAGAGTAATGGGTTTTTGCAGACTGAAATTGCAAAGGAAATTTGAGTTTCTATATTGTATTGAAGTTTACATTCAATACATTTTATTTTATTTTATTTTCCTGCTAAATAAACATCTCAATGTTATATTGTATCAAAAGTGTGTTTATTCCAGATTCGGGTTTTCCTGTGAATATACAAATTGAGGAAATTCCATTTTATAAAAGAATATGATTGAAATGTTACAGAGATTTCTGGAGAAATATAGTTTTCTTGTGGTTTTTATGAAATTATTTTCTCTTAGATAAGAAATATGAATTAAAAGTAAAAACTTGATAACTCATTAGGTTTATATATTAGTAGCATTCAAAATAAGTGATTTGCTAATAAACAAGCTTTAGCTTTTGTTTCTATATCTGTTTCAATGTGGACAAGTTTAATCCTATTACATAAAAAGGAAAATAAATTTCCAAGTATTTTAGATTCCTAGCCCACTTTCTTAAAGATGGTATAACCAAGAAGAAAATTCTAAATTTTCCATTTTTATAGTATACATTTCTCATAAGAACCTCTCGCTAAAATTGAGTTCAATTTTTCATTGACTTCACACAGTAACAATGGAAATACTTTAAATTTTTCTTATACTCAATACTTACAAAAGGTCTCTTTTTTAAAACACTTCCTTATAAAGATTTGGGGAAACAAAAATATAAATTCACTGACAGCAATTTGAAATAGCCCTATTATTTATGGAAAGCAAATGCTTTATTTTGCTCTCACTCTAAAACAGATGCCACAAAATTTAATCTAATATCTGTTTTTGAAATATGCTCATAGACTATTTTGCATTTTTAAAACCATATGGCTCTGTCTGCTAATCTAGCTATTTTGGGTAAAAATATTCAGTACAATCAGCATAATTTTGATGTTCTCACATCTAAAGCTATCAGAATTGAAACCGTTTTTCATTATTGTTTGATTCATAAATTTTCTAATTGGTGATAATTGTATTAATAGATAAAAATAGCTAGAAGGGAAAAATATTATTCTTTCACAATTGAAAATTTGTTCTTAAAGAAAACAATATGCCAACACATTGTGAATAGGGCTCCCATCTCTGACCATGGTATAATAAAATTAGAAATCAATTAAATAAAATGATAAACCAAAAAATAAAATAATTTGATATGTTCATAAACTTAAAATCATATTTATAAGAAATCCAGAAGTCAAAAATAGTACAGTAGGAATTAGGAAATAATAATAACTGATCAGAATGAAAATATGCTATTTAGTAAAACCTTCAGAATGAAGCTAATTAGCACTTGGGGGAATTTATTACTTTAAGTGTGCATTTTTAAATGAAATTTTTAAAAGATTGAAAATTGTCAATGTAAGCATTCAACATTTAAACTTGAGATAGAAAAACAGAAAAATACATATAAAAGTAAAGTAAATAATTAAGATAAGATTCAAAAATTAATATAACAATGAACAAAAATAAAGTTCTTTGTAAAAATAAACCACTTAGATAAACTTTTGACAAATTGAGACAAACAGCAGAAATCATATAAACAGAAAATGTGCAAATAAAAATAATTGCTTGTATTCACATGTACTAATTTACTTAATCTACACTTGACCCTAATGGAGTGGAAATCTTTACTAATCCTAATTTATAGGTGTCCAAGTTCAAACAACTGGCCAAGGTCACAAAATGTGAGCCAAGAATTGACTCCAGGCAGTATGTATCTACTGTCCTTTTGCTTTACCATCATGTTACACTTCATCACTAAATAATTTGCTTCACGAAACTTTTATAAGACAGGGTGAAACAATTCATATCAATAAATTTGAAAATTTAAATAAAATAGAAGTCTGTGGCCAGGAGTGTATCTTGCCCCATTCTGACTTTCATGAGGAAAGATTTTTCTACATACTTCTGGTTTCTCCCTTTGCCCTTCATTTACTCTCTCCAGACAAGAAGGGATTATTTGATTGATATATTTGGGGAGAATAAATGGTACACTCTCAGCCCAACTCTTCCCAATTTCTCTTGGGAGCTGGCCTCCAAAAAAGCCTGTATTTCTCCTTTCTCTTAGCTATGTTGGGATAGAGGTCTACCTCTGTGCTCAGCAAGATCAGCATGTGGACACTTGACCACATTCTGGGATTTAAAATTAGGAAAAACATTGTTGGCTATTTCCTCAACTATTCTCCAATATCAGTCACATGAGCAATGTGACAGTTTGAATTTGGTGAATTACAAAAAAGAAAAAGATTATGATTTTGAACTAATCCATTCGTCTGGGTGTGAGAGCCTTTTGATTGGACCATGTCAGTGGGGTATGACTCAGGTTGAGTCTCTGCCCTTTTGCTGGGTTTGATATAAATGGAGACACAGCTAGAGATGGTAAAACCAGAAGCTGCCATATTGATCCTGCCTTGTGGGAGAGAGGACTGAGGAAAACAGAGAAGCCCTGAAGACTGAGAGAGAACCCAGAGTCTTGAACTAGAAGAGCACAGATGCATGAAAAGAGGCCCCAGTGGACTGGACCCACACAGAGGAATATCTCAAGGCTAAGGAGATGAGTTCTACTATATACCTGATAGCAAAGTAGAGCAGCCAAGACTAAGAGAGGAGGTCAGAAAGAGACAAGCTCAATGGCTGGTAACAGCTAAGCTCCAGGAGCTGGACTCCAAGAGCTGGACTTTGACATTCAGTGAGCCTGGAGGGGAAGGGTGAGACTTAAGCAACTTCACCAAGTGGTAACTGGCTTTGGTGAGAAAGCATCTCTCATGGTGCCTTGATTTGAACATTTTGCAGCTTTGGAACTGTTAGCTTTTACCCTAAGTAAAATTCCTATTATAAAACCCAGTCCATTTCTGGTTCTTTGCATCAGCAGCCCTGTAGCAAACTAATACAAGCCATACAATAGTTTGCTTTCCATCTGCCTTCATCTTTTGTTTTATTTTTCCATTTCTTGAGAACATAAGGGATTGAGGTAGGAAAGAGAAATGTTCTCCTCAAATAAGAATGTCTGGTACATGGGTAGATAGCCAGAAGAGGAAAGATAACAGAGCTGGGTTTTCCCAAATGTGTAAAATACTAGTGTCTTAGTTTGCCACAGGGCACCAGACATGGGTTGGCTTTTATAAAGAAGGGAAAGTTCCCACTATCTGCCATCTATTTACTTCATTTTTGGAAATTTAACTTGAGCATATACAGGAGCTGAGTACATTATTTTTGCAACTTTCTTGTAAGACTAAAGTTATTTCAAAGTAAGTTTTTGAAAGGAGCTAAAATTATAACCAGACATTATCATTTGTTAACTCTGCATGCTGAGTATTTGTCGTGAATTTTTTTGTATTTTCTATATTTTCAAAACACTTGATTCAATAAAAGCTATGTATAGAATAATCCTTCCCTTCCATGAAACTCGTCTTGGTCCATTCACCCCAGGTGATGAGGTAAAGAGCTGAAAACTAGAAAATTAATGAACATATTCTGTAATTAAGGATTAGATACTTATATTACTCTCTTCAGAAGTCAGAACACTATCAGTGTGGTTGCTATCAAGGTAGGAAATAGGAAGACTTTTTCTGAAGAAAGTGTCATTTCCCCAATAAAATTCCATATGTCGTGTATACCCCAGCCACTAGCATTTCCATCCTACCCTATTGACAATCTTCACTCCAGTCATAGAGTTGTAAGGATTTGAACAGTAATTTACAGGCCTGTGGTAACTCTCCATCTTGTATAGAAAGCTGCATCAAGAGAATAATGCCGAGAATGGCAATAAAAAGTAAAAGGAGAGAGTTGAGGTAGCCTTAAGTCCTTGATTAATATAGGTTCCGCAACTTATCAAAGTTAATGAATTCTTTCTTTCTTTTGTTTTCCTTCTTTTTTTCTTTCTTTAAGTTACAAGGAGTGAGGGAAGAGATGAATCATATACATGTTAAATGTTCAAAACTTCATGAATTGCCTTAAGTACAGGGATGTTCTATTACTTTTTTATAAATTATAAATGATTAAAACATTTCTTCATACTCATTTTGATTATTATCCATAGTTACCAAAACTTGTTAAAACAATTTTTAAACCTCTTAAACATCGATGTGTCTCATATTCTTCATCTATAAAATGGTAGTGATAATAAAGGTGACAATTTATTGAAATGATTCATGGAAATAACATAGCATTGTGCTAGAAACATATTAAGTATTCAGTGACTGTCAGCTATTAATATCATTGTTTATTTGTAATATTTTCTTTATTATTAATCACTAAATTAACCATCCAATAATTCCAGAACTATTGTCAACTTAAGTATTAGAAGTATAGACTATAATATGAAGTAATAAATGACAAAAATAATTATCTCGATGTTATATCTTTAAAATGTTTCTTTTTGAGGAATAATGTTATTGTTTCTGTTTTTACTTTTTAAAGTGTATTATCTTTTTTAAAAAGATACATAGATCACATAAAATTTTACATTAAAAAATATAAGAGGTTCCCATATACCCCACTCCACACACACCCCACTCCACCCACATCAACTTCTTTTATTAGTGTGGTACATTCATTGCATTTGGTGAATACATTTTGGAGCACTGAACAGCATGTATTACAGTTTATGTTGTAGTTTACACCTCTCCCAGTCCATTCAGTGGGTTATGGCAGGATATATAATGTTATGCATCTGCCCCTGCCTTATCATTCAGGACAACTCCAAGTCCCAAAAATGTCCCCATATCACAACTCTTTTTCCCTCTCCCTTCTTTCAGCAACTTCTGTGGCCACTGTCTCCACATCAATGATATAATTTATTCCATTGCTAGAGTCACAATAATTCTATAGTAGAATACAGTAAGTCCACTCTAATTCATATTTTATTCCTCCACCCTGAGGACCCTGGGATGGTGATGTCCTCTCCACCTCTAAATTGAGAAGGGGCTTAGATCCCACATGGCTGATAGATGGGATTCTCCTGCTTGCAGTTGTAGACTCTCTCAGTTCCTTGGTGTGGTGGTTGACCATCCTCACTTCTTATTAGTGGACCTGGGAATGTCCAAGGAACTGGAGAGTAGGTGTTGCAGCTCTGCTGAGGCTCAGAGCCCAGCTGGCACATGGACAGTCCAGAGATTCAAGTCTCTTGGGCATACACCAACCCCAGCACTAACCACAGGTTTAGTAAAAGTGACAGAAGAGGCATGAGTATAAAAGTCACATCTGAGTCCAACTCCATCACACTCAGGAACACAAATTCCAAAGCAGGACCCACTGACAAGGCACTGAACTCCAGAGCCATCATCTATGACCATAGGACCTGGGTATCTCTGTAGCCCTCAGGAGCACCACTACCTGGAGTTGAATTTATTTTGGCTGTCTCTGAGTTTACTGAGAAGTGCATAAGCACGACCATTCTGATGACCTCCTGACTCATTTTGAAGTCTCTTAGCCGTATCAACTCATTTGTCTTTACCATTTTCCCCTTTTATTCAAGATCTTTTTCTAATTGCATCACCAGCTGGTGCTTGGTTGTAATCCTTTGCCCCCAGGGAAGCTCATCCCTGGGAGTCATGTCCCATCCTGGGAGAAGGTAATGCACTTATATGCTGAGTTTGGCTTAGAGAGTGGCCACATTTGAGCAACATGAAGGCTCTCAGAAGGTAATTGTTAGGCACCCTGCAGCTCTAGGATAAGTTGAAATTTTAAGTACACAGGCTCATAAGCATAGTTACCAGTATCAAGGGCCCATCATTGAATCATCTTTCTTCACTCGTCTTTGCCCTTGCATTTGGGGGATGGTCGATCTTCCATTAGGGGAAGCAACAGAGCTCCCCAGGATGGGATCTCAGCATTCACTTAGTTGTCTTATAAAACTCTACCCACTTTGTCAATACCCAACAAACATCCAAACATATCTATATACCCTTTATGCATGCACTGGAAAACTCCCTCCCACACATGCATCCCCCATCAATGACACCCCACACCAATGCTCATCCCCTGCCATAGTTGAGCCACTCTGTGATCCAAACTTCTTCAAAAATGAAGCCTAATATATTGCCACATTCAATTAATAGGAAATGAAATTTTAATGATAGGTTTAAAGATTAGAAATAAAATATATAATGATTTAGGAAAACTAAAATAAAGTAAAAAGTAAAATAAAATAAAATAAAAATGAAAAATATCACAAAAATTTTTTGAACATTTCATTTTTCATCACTGTAATAGGTGTTTCCCTGTATGTACACTGGCAAGGCAATCTATTCTATTTCTTCCTCAGTGTCTTACATGTTTTTATTTTTATGTCTTCAAATAAGTTTTAGGTTATGGTAAAGTCACATATAGAATACAGGGGGCTCCCACATATCCAACTTCCTCTTCCTCCTTCTCCCCCCTCCCCAGCAATTATTTTTTTACATGTGGATTGTGGCGGCTTGCTCGGTCGGTAGAGGTGGGGTCTGGCTGCAGACGAGGGGTCGGTCCAGCTCTGGACGAGGGGTCGGTCCCGCTTGGGACGAGGGGTTGGTCCCACTTGGGACGAGGGGTCGGTCCGGCAGCAGACGAGGGATCGGTCTCACAAGGGGTTGCGCGGTTCGGCTGACGGGGTTGCCCGGTGAAGTCGGCGATGAAGGGGTCGCCCGGAGAAGCCGGCGACGAACTGGGGACAAGGGAGGCCAGGCCCTTGTCCGGGGCTCTCAGGACTGGAGGGCGCACGGCAGAAGAACTACCGCGGAGACAAGGTAAACACGCAAGTCCACTTTATTGAGGGAGAGGCAACAGTTTTATAGGGGCTGGGGAAGGCTGATTGGTCGAAGCCACGCCCTGTTCTGATTGGTTGCCGGCGAAAGGTCAGTGGGCGGTACTGGACGGGGGAGGGGTGGTGGTTAGGGATTGGCTGTCGCTGTTGCTGGGGGAAGGGGCAGGTTTTAGGGATTGGTGGCTGCTGTTGCTGGGGTGGAGGGCAGACTTGAGTTTCCCGCCCACGCCTGGCTGTTGCTGCTGTTGGGGGAAGGGAAAAGGGCAGACTGGATTTTTCCGCCCACGCCTGGCTGTTGCTGCTGTCGGGGGAGGGGAAAAGGGCAGACTGGAATTTTCCGCCCTGCGCCTGTGCAGGGAGAAAGAAGAAGAAGGGTGCTGCCCCACAGGCATCGTGTGGCACCATCCGGGAGGAGGGGCGGCCGCGGAAGCATGGCTGCTGAGAAGGGGAGACCCGAGGGCACTCTGCGCCCATGCTGAGCTCCCTTCAGGGGTGGTGGTGAGTCCGACCAGCCACCCTATTATGGGGGCAGCGGCTTGGCCTGCTGCGGCTGCTCCCCCGCCAGGCCAGCAAACCACACTTCAGCCTGAGGGGTGACCGCATTTCCCCCTTCTTTTCAAATAAGGGCCAGGATGGCAGCAGCAACAAGTAGCCGAGGCCCAAGAGGCAGTAAGCAATGAGGGAAGCGGGGCTCAAGAGGGAGGTGAGTATGACGGGGATATAAATGTACAATTTAGGGGGCGGTATCTTGCCGTTGCAAGCAAGGGTGGCCAATGTCCAATTCTTGTTGATCTCGGCGGCTATAAGGTCCATCTGTTGTTAAAAGTCCAGGATGACAGCGCGTTGCAGGTAGTTGATCTCTCCTTGGCAGCGAAGACATTGTAGGAGAGGATTACTTTTTCCTGCCAGAGGCTTACTGTCCAATTAAAAGGCTGATGGCTGGGGTTGGTGAGTGCAATGGGGAGTGTGAGGAAAAGAAGGGTGACGGTTTTGGGCAAGAGAAGGCTTGGTGAAGTCATTATGGGAGGAAGATAAGGAGTAAAGCATAAAAGAGGATAATAAACAGAAAGGCGATGGAGAGTAGAATTCGTTGGCCGAGGTTCCAATCTTCTGGGGCAGTAGCGGCTAGACAGATGGCGGAAAATATTATCAAGAAAGCAAAGGTTATGAGGAAGAAATAAAGTATTAAAGGCCGTGGGGGAAGTGAGAAGATCATTTAGAGGATAGGGTTGAGAATGGTATGTTTAAGACAGAAGCTTTGTGGTTTGTAGGAGACTGCTTTATAAACGAAGGAGAATGAGGGCAGTAAATACAGTAACAATAGATAGGAAGATGACAGTGAGGAGGAGTCTTTGTTTAAGGTTCCAATCGTCCAGCGCAACAGTGGCTAGGCCGATAGCGAGGGGTGTTGCTAAATAGACAATGGCTGCAAAGACAAAATCATCTTCTGTTTCCTTAAGAATAACTTTTCTTTAAATACTTAGTAACATGCAATATTAGAAACCGCTTCCTAAAAGCAAGTTGGCAGGGGAACTTGGTTGCTGTTAATCTTTCCTGTTATAAAATTACCTTTTATTATTATTATCATCAATTCAGTTTTATATATATATATTTAAGAATGACCTTTTGGAATTAGCCATTTAATACCTTAATGTAAACTATTGAAGATAAATTTTATCTTTACAGAACACATTCCCTTACGTAAAGTTATCACAATACCTTTTACACTTGCCGCATGCAAATTAAGTTTCAAGAGTTTATGAAAAATTAGCCATCCTACTTTAGGACAAAATACGTCTTTTTGCAAAACTTATTACATTTCAGTTAGCATTTTTACAAACTTTTAACCTTTTTAATATTCATATAAGTTTTACATTCTTTATATTATCCTGTGAAGAAAAATAAGTTATTCATTTTAATCTAGGCAAGAACAACTTTTTATGAAGACATACAGTTAATTTTGTTAATTAAGACTTACAATTTTTTTAATTGTAGATATCTTATTAACATTTAAACTTATGTATTAATATAATAAACTTAAGTATTAATATAAGCGCTTATTTAATTTTTGGCCATTTGAATAGAGCTCTTTTAAAGATTTCTAGTAATTTATATTTACCATCCGGAGGTATCACAATATATATTGACATTGAACGAACAGACAGACAAACACAGAACAATTACAACACATTAACAGAAATATATAATTTATTTACAGTTGACTCATAATTCTTACTTTCTTGGTATAGCTGCTTTTAAATCCTTTTTTATATAGCATATCATAGATTATACCCTTCAAGATTTCTTCTGGACTTCATGTTGCCTGTAATAAGCCAGGAGGGAATCTTTTACCTTCCTGCTCCACAGCAGAAGTGACCCTATCTATAAGGCGAGTGTAGGTATCTGGGTCCCAGAGCTGATACGTGGTAAGCCACGGATTAAAGGGGAGAAGAAGGTCCCAATATACTTGAAGCTGTTTCAAAGAGATCTTACATCGGTGAGTGTCTAGGAGACCGGTGAGGGCCCGAACTTGTGGGGCTTGCTTAGCAGATAGGATGTTACCCATTGCTAATGGCCTTTTGGAGCAGATAAGAGAAGGGGCCCTTACCTTGAGAGCGCGGCGATGGGAGCCGAGGTGCGCGGTGAGACGAGGGGTCGGAGCCAGTGGGGCTCCGACGGTGGTCGCGGGCCAAGAGAAGGCCCCGATGAGGGGAGGGCGGAACGACGAGCAGTGGAGCAAGGCAAAGGGGAGCAAGCACGGAGGGGAGGAGGCAGAGGTGAAGGCAGGGGTAGGGGTGCTCAGGCACGTGCTCCTGAGAGTTTTATTGGTGCCTCTTAATCATAGCGGGTCGGTATAAGCCCCCAACATGGAAGGAGAAAGCCATCCAGCGATTCTCCCAGACCGCCGTGGATCGTATGAGGTAGCCAAGGCTCAGGTAGCAGCAATGTTGCACGAGAGAAGTCCCAAGGTGAGAAGAGAGGAGGGGGGGGGCCGCCAGGTTATGGAGTGAGGCTGTGGTGGAGTTGCCTTGCCCCACGTTGTGCTGTGGTGGGGTTGCCTTGCCCCACGTTGGGCGCCAGCTGTGGCGGCTTGCTCGGTCGGTAGAGGTGGGGTCTGACTGCGGACGAGGGGTCAGCTCTGGACGAGGGGTCAGTCCCGCTTGGGATGAGGGGTCGGTCCCACTTGGGATGAGGGGTCGGTCCGGCAGCAGACGAGGGATCGGTCTCACAAGGGGTTGCGCGGTTCGGCTGACGGGGTCGCCCGGCAAAGCCGGCGACGAAGGGGTCGCCCGGAGAAGCCGGCGACGAAGGGGTCGCCCAGAGAAGCAGGCGACGAACTGGGGACAAGGGAGGCCAGGCCCTTGTCGGGGGCTCTCAGGACTGGAGGGCGCACGGCAGAAGAACTACTGCAGAGACAAGGTGAACACGCAAGTCCACTTTATTGAGCGAGAGGCAACAGTTTTATAGGGGCTGGGGAAGGCTGATTGGTCGAAGCCACGCCCTGTTCTGATTGGTTGCCGGCGAAAGGTCAGTGGGCGGTACTGGACGGGGGAGGGGTGGTGGTTAGGGATTGGCTGTCGCTGTTGCTGGGGGAAGGGGCAGGTTTTAGGGATTGGTGGCTGCTGTTGCTGGGGTGGAGGGCAGACTTGAGTTTCCCGCCCACGCCTGGCTGTTGCTGCTGTTGGGGGAAGGGAAAAGGGCAGACTGGATTTTTCCGCCCACGCCTGGCTGTTGCTGCTGTCGGGGGAGGGGAAAAGGGCAGACTGGAATTTTCCGCCCTGCGCCTGCGCAGGGAGAAAGAAGAAGAAGGGTGCTGCCCCACAGGCATCGTGTGGCGCCATCCGGGAGGAGGGGTGGCCGCGGAAGCATGGCTGCCGAGAAGGGGAGACCCGAGGGCACTCTGCGCCCATGCCGAGCTCCCTTCAGGGGTGGTGGTGAGTCCGACCAGCCACCCTATTATGGGGGCAGCGGCTTGGCCTGCTGCGGCTGCTCCCCCGCCAGGCCAGCAAACCACACTTCAGCCCGAGGGGTGACTGCAGTGGATGTTACATTTTCTGTTTTGAACTGTATTTTGTAAAATGAAAATTTTCATTTGTAATGTTAACAATAGAGCAATAGTAAATAATGCTGTGTGGTTTAAAATGTACTCTGGAATATCAGAGTTCATATTAGTTTAAATAAAATTAAAATGTCAGTAAACCTAAGCTCAATCAATTTATGGACTCCCTTTTTTTACTGCATTATGTTTCTTGAATCTAAGTCAACCTATTATCTTTTAGAAACATTCATGCTTTATGGTTCCTGGTAAACAAAGTAAATTATTTTGACAGACTTGAATGTTATTATTTGGTATTTCTACTATTATCCGCATACAAGTCTTTTACTTAAAGATTTCTCTAAGTTTCTCTTGATAGCATACATAGCTGTAATTTAAGCTTCCTTCTTTTCACTGGTTTCTTAGTCAATGATGAAAGAATAGCTTATCTACAAAGGGTGGATAAAACCTAGCAGTGTGTAATATTTGAAGTTTGTAGGAATTATTTGATATATTCAGAAACCTTGGGTTTATCTATAAGTGAATTTAAAGCAACCATCTAAGGGTGTCAGGCAAAAAAAAAAAAATCAGTTGAAATATTCATTTTTTCCAGTGGCCATCCCCATACATACGTGTTTTAATCAGCATTTGAGTTTTGCTATGCTCTGCTTCTATTCTGGAATGTTTACTCTTCTGATGAATGCAAAACTGGCAGAGAGTGACAAAGCCCTTCTGTGCATTTAATTCCAAAATGCCAAGATATTCATATTAATTCTGGTATTTGATTAGAAAGTGTCCAGGATACATTGATATAATTCAACTGAACTAAACATATAATTTTAACACATATATATATATATATATTATATAAATCAAATGCAAATTATAAATATATCATTACATATTATATATAAATATGTAAATATAAATGTAATATAAATCAAATGCAGAAAATTATAAATACATTATAAAACTTCAATTAAAATGTACATTAGCCAATATATAAAATTGAAATATATTGCTATTATAAGTTAGAAGATACATTCCCAAAATAAGCAATATAAAATGAAGAAAGTTAATTTAATATGTACATTGAAAAGGAAATATTATTTTTAAACAAGTGGTCTTTTTAAATTGTGCATTAAGTTTGGTATAGTTGTAGTATACCACATTTCTGCATTTATTTCCTATTTTTGATGAGAAATGTCTTTATGGTATTACAGCATAATGTTGCTAAATTTAGTGTGAGCACACAACAGGCAAAAACAGTCTAGATCAGCAATCTTACAGTGTTTTACTCTTAAGTAGTTAGTAAAATAGGCATGTGCCATCATATCAAGTCTTTCATGGTCTATAAGTAATAGGGGGGAAATTACCTTTAGAATCCCCAATGAATTTTTACAGAGGATTCTTGACAGTATCAGGCCCTTGTCTGCTGAGCACTGTCTTTGGCTTTTAGAAATAAGTTTAGAGGTAGAAGCGGGACAACTCTAAATTATTTTGCATAATAAGGTGTTCTTTTCGATCGGAGTGATGGAAAGATAGCATTAAGGGAATAGGAAGCCATGAGGCTAACCCTTGTAAAGAGAGGGCAGAAAAGAACAATTCCCATTAGGGTTAAAAAGTAAGGAAGAGGGAAGCGGACTTGGCCCAATGGATAGGGTGACTGCCTACCACATGGGAGGTCTGTGGTTCAAACCCCGGGCCTCCTTGACCTGTGTGGAGTTGGTCCATGCACAGTGCTGATGCGCTTAAGGAGTGCCCTGCCACGCAGGGGTGTCCCCTGCATAGGGGAGCCCCATGTGCAAGGAGTGCGCCCTGTAAGGAGAGTCGCCCAGTGCGAAAGAAAGTGCAGCCTGCCCAAGAATGGCACTGCACACAGGGAGAGCTGATACAACAAGATGGCACAACAAAAAAATGAGAGAAGTGGTCACAGAAGAACACACAGAGAATGGACACAGAAAGTAGAGAACTGGGGGGGGGAGGGAGCGAGAGGGAATAGGGAGGTGGGAGGGAGGAAGGGGAGAGAAATAAATTTTAAAAAATAAATCTTTAAAAAAAAGTAAGGAATAAAGAAGACTTAAGAGAGCAGACATATCTGCTTAATGATTTAAAGTAGTTTGCTATGCTGTGTGTGTGCTTGGAACAAACAAGAGTCACTATGCCTAAAATCTGAAGAAGTTCTATGACAAAGCCACTAAGGTGAATAAATGAATTCAGAAAAGTGTCAGGGTCTAAGGTCAACATCCCAAAGTCAGTTTTGTTTCTATATGCTAGTAGTGAACAATCTGAAAAGGAAATCAAGAAAAATATCCATTTACAATACTGACTAAAGAATCAAATATCTAGGATCAAATTTAACAAGGATGTAGCAACCAAGTACACAGAAAACTACAAAACATCACTGAAATAAACTAAAGAAGACCTAACTAAATGGAAGGACATTCTGTGTTGATTTACTAGAAGACCAAATATTCTTAAGATGCCAATTCTATCCAGAGCACTTTAGAGTGTCAAGGCAATCCTCATCAAAATGCCAGCAGCTGTCTTTGCAAAAATTGAAAATCCAATTATCAAATTCATATAAAAGTTTAAGTGGCCCCAATAGCCAAAAACATCTTGAAAAAGAATAAAGTTGTAGGATTAACACTTCCTAATACTTCCTGATTTTAAAACTTATTATAAGGCTACTCTAATTAAAACAACATGGTACAGACTCAAGGACAGACATATAGACTAATGAAATAGAATGGGGAATTTTCTTTCATTATAAAAAGCTCAGAAATAAAACCACATATCTACAGCTAAATGATTTTTGACAAGGATGCCAAGTCTATTCAATGGGGAAAGAATGGTCTCTACAAACAAATGTTTCTGGAAACACTAGGTGTCCACATGCAAAGGAATGAAGGTAGACCCCTCTCTTATACCACATACAAAAATTAACTAAAAGTGGATCAAAGACTTAAATGTAAGAACTGAATCTATAAAACTCCTAGAAGAAAATATAAGAGAACATCTACAGCAGGGGTTCTTAAAAGGGACCTGTGAGCTTGAATTGAAATTCAAAAGAAACATCATTCTTATGGGGATATATTGGTACAAGTGTGATATATTAAATAATATGCAGTATAGTGTGGACTTAGTAAGGAGTCTGTGGTTTTCACTTGCTTGGCAAAAGGGTCTGTGGAACAAAAAAGGTAAAGAACCCCTGATCACAAGATCTTGCATTAGGCAATGGATTCTTAGACTTTACTCCAAAAACATGAGTAACAAAGAAAATATAAATAAATTAGTCTTCAAGGAAATTAAAAACTTTTGTACATCAAAGCACATAATAAAAAAGTGAAAGGACTACGTATAGAATGGAAAAAGTATTTGGAAACTATGTATCTGATAAGGGTTTAATATCTAGAATATATAAAGAACTTCTACAATGAGCAACATAAAGACAAACAATCCAATTAAAAATGGGCAAATCTTGAATAGACATTTCTCCAAAGAAGATATACAAATGGCCAATAAGCACATTAAAAGTGCTCAATATCATTAGCCATTAAGGAAATGCAATTCAAATCCACAATTATATGCCATTTCACACACTCTATAATGTCTATTATATTTTTTTTAAAAAAGGAAAATTACAAGTATTGTTCATGTGAAGAAATAGGAAACCCTGTTCATTGTTGTGGGAATGTAAAAGTGTGCAGCTGTTGTGGAAAGCAACTGGGAGGTTCTGAAGAAAGTTAAGTGAAAAATTACCATATGACTAGCAACCCCAATTCTAGGTATATACCCCAAAGAATTTAAAGCAGGACTCAACCAGATATTTGCACACTGAAGTTCATAGCAACCTTATTCACAGTTGCCAAAAGGTGGAAGCAATCATATTTGGGAACCAACTAGGTTGTGAGGTGCCACCACAGAGGGGCAGCCCAGCTTTGGGAGTCAGAACTTAAGAGGAGTGATGTCAGAGAATGACTTAGGGGGAGGTCAGGAAGTTCAGTGGAAGGACAGGATGAAGAAGACACTCTGGAAGCCGATGTAGCTCAAGTGGTTGAATGACTGTTTCCCATGTATGAGGTCCTGAGTTCAATCCCTCTTACAAAAAGACACCCACAAGGAGAGGCAGCTTAACCAGTAGGCATGTGTAGTGATTTGGGCATCTGCCTAGGATGATTATAGCTCACGGCAGCAGCTCCTGAGCAGGGTAAAGAGGCATTACTTGCAGCTGGGTTGCCTGGAGTTAGGTGTTGGGACCTGGGCAGAATGAGGAAATTGTCCACTCAGAGGAGCAATGGAACTGGCCAGCATTCTATATTGAAGCTTGTATTAGCAGTCAAACGGGTGCTGACACAAAATACCAGAAACTGGTTGGCTTTCATAAAAGTATTTATTTGGGGTAGGAGCTTACAGACACCAGGCCATAAAGCATGAGTTACTTCCCTCACCAAAGTCTATTTGGAGCAAGATGGCTGACGTCCGCGAGAGTTTCTGCTTCCTGGGTTCCCACGTTCCTGGGGCTTGCTTTCCTCCGGGTTCAAGGTTCCTATCTTCCTGGGGTTGACTTCTTTTTCCTCTGGGTGTTGACTTCCCAGATCTTCAGCATCAAACTCTAATATCAGAAATCCCCAACTCTGTTCTCACCATGCCTTTTATCTGTAAGTCCCCACCCACCAAGGGGTGGGTATGCAACACCGTAATCATAATTCAATCACACCCAGGTACAGATCAGATTACAAGCATAATCCAATATTCCTTATTGGAATTCATCAATTATATCAAACTGCTACAAACTCTAGACACCAAGGAAAAATGTGCATAGAAGATGCTTCTTCAGTTTAGTATTCTGAAATACATAAATGAAAGAGGTTATTTTATCATTTATGAAAAGTATGCATTATTTCTGGAACAAATCATATTGCTTTTTGCCTCTAGGATAAATACTGATTTCCTACCATTTAATTTATTCCTTAAATACTTATTTTATGATCATCTACTACCTTTTGGCACTTTATAAATATTGTTCCCATTGTCACGACAATCCTTTTTACAGTTCTCATTTTACAAATGACAAAGGTGAGGTCCAGAGAAATTAAGACACAAACTCTTTTCAAAGAGACTAGTCAGAGAGACAGATGCAAAGAACTAAATACCATGATTTTAAAAGTTGGTAAGTTGAACTGCAAGTAAATTGCCAAGCTGCCATGGGGAAGATAAATTCAACTCTGAAATGGTTTTTAATCATATTTCCTTAAAGTATAGAAGTTTTTCATCAAAAGTAGCATTTGGAAAATCCCCAGTCATGAGCTTGATTCTTTGGAGTCAAGCTCAAGCATCAGTACATTCTAGTGTACAAAAGGAATAAGTTAAGGGATGAACTGTGGCAAGAGTATGGGGGTAAGTTGAGGGAGCAATACTAGAGGATGGGAACATAAGTGGGATTGGTGTAATAGTCCTAGATATGTTGGTCAATTTTCATGTAATTTTCAATTAAAAATGGTCAAGTTATGATGCCTATGTAGTTTCTAAGTTACCCATAAACACTTTGAGTATAATACAATAGCTTAGTGCCCCAGAATAACATATTGTGTGTGTGTGTGTTTAAGGGCACAAAAATAAAAGACATCTTTGAATGTATAATAGTGCAGAAAAAAGCAAGAGCAGAAAATAAATTGAACTGCTCTTTTGGTGCTAAATTAATTCTAAGAAAATTGATAAACTTCCATAGAGTATTCTTCACCTTGTGTTTGACAGTTCTGAATATTTAATAGAGTGCTCAGCTATGTCAAAGAATTTGAGTCTATTTGCTTGTAACATGTTTCCTAAACAGAAGTTAGAATGAAGGAGGATAAACAAATGAACAAAAAGCTTTTATAATAAATAATCATGGACCTGAATGAAATACAAATACAGCAAGAGCTACTGTACTGAATTTGTTGAAGATATTCTTGGAAAAATAGCATTTTAAAAAATCTAGGAAAATGCTAATTAGAAGTATCAACCATAAAAATGGTGATATATGAATAAGTCTATGTTTAACAAAACTGATTTTTCTGTGGTTACATGCGTTAATAAATAATTTTTCCCAAAGTTGATGAAAATTATACCATAAGCAGCAATACAGTAAAGGATTAAAAGCATCAATTTTAGAATCAGATAAACTTGGGTTTGAAATGTGGCTCTGCCATTTGGAAGTTGTACCTTTGAAAAGGTATTTGAGGTTTCTGGGCCCAGTTTTATCATCTGTAAAATGATGTTAAAAATGCATCCTCTTAAGTTGTGAAGAATGAATTAGTTAAATATGTAAGAGTCCTTAAAAATAGTGTCTAAAACATAAAGGCATTCAATAAATATATGTTATTTTTATTGTACTAATTTAACATACTGATAGGGGAATTTGGAGAAGAATAAAGGGTTTTATATAGAACACTTTTTCTGAGAAGTTCAAGCTTGCAATTTGTTAAGAATTTTGTTATATATTTTATGTTGGATACCTTTTAAGTGAAAATATTAGTTTTGCAGTAGTGAAGACAATCTTTTTAAACTGAGATAGAGTATACTGTAAGAAAGTTAGCATGTTCTCACTCATAGATTTTTTAAAGTAAAACTATTTGACAGAGATCAGGGTTCTCTAATCAGTGATTATATGAATTCTGGAGGCAAGACCCATTTATTTTACTTGAATTTTTAGAGAATTATAGATGTGTGACCATTACTAGCATGCAATTTCAAAGTAGCCAGGTAACTACAAAGTTCCAGGAAGTTGGTATAGAAACTCAGGAATCTTCCACATATCTTTGGAGAATTAAGTTTCCACCATCTCTTTCATCAGATCCATAGTAGCTTTCAATGCTATATCTTACTTCAGATAGTAAAAAGCTAAAGTTGACATTTAATTTGATTTTAAATACACTGATCTGGCTACTCCTTTTATTTTACTGACCAGGACTTTGCATTATTTCTGTACATTTAGCACTGTACAAGGTTTCTTACAAGATGATAAACAAATCATTATAGTGGACTTATAGTCTAATGGAGAAAATAAGCAATAAAAAAGAAGACAGGTTGACCAAAAAGTAAATGTGGCTGACCTACCTCTGCCAGCAAATTGTTGTTGTTTGTCTCCCCTTCTCTTGTGAATTGGAGAAATAAAAATTCCATTTAGGATCTTCATGAACATATGTTCAAAGCAATTTAAAAACAAGACACAAAGGATTCTGATGAACCATAATCTACAAGGGAATTTTTAAAATTGGAAAGATTACTCAAAGTCTTAGAAATGTCACCATTGTCCTGTCTGTAGCATAGTGTCCATTTAACTAAGTGCTCTGGTGTATAGATTCACTTGACTAAGGTAGAACATGTGCAACCGATTTTGATAAATAGGTGCTGTGAACTGCATTTTGGTGGAATCTACCTGTGATTCATTAAACAAGAAATATCTTCATGGACTAGTAATACAGAGACTGGTAGAAAAGAGATTAGAGAACAACTAGCGGGAAATGGACTTGGTCCAGTGGTTAGGGCATCCGTCTACCACATGGGAGGTCGCGGTTCAAGCCCCGGGCCTCCTTGACCTGTGTGGAGCTGGCCCATGGGCAGTGCTGATGCGCTCAAAGAATGCCGTGCCACGCAGGGGTGTCCCCTGCATAGGGGAGCCCCATGTGCAAGGAGTGCACCCTGTAAGGAGAGCCGCCTAGTGCAAAAGAAAGTGCAGCCTGCCTAAGAATGGCGCCACCCACACAGAGAGCTGACACAACAAGATGACGCAACAAAAAAAGACACAGATTCCCGTGCCACTGACAACAACAGAAGCAGACAAAGAAACAAGATCTAGCAAATAGACACAGAGAACAGACAACTGGGGTGGGGGTGTGTGTGAGAGAAATAAATAAATAAATAAAATCTTAAAAAAATAGAGAGAGAACAACCAGTTTCTCTGTTAGACAAGTGTAGGTGACAGATCATTTCCTAAATTCATTTGAGATTTTAGTTTCAAGGTGGGCAACGACAGAACATAACTTTTTTGTTTGTTTGTTTGTTTATTTTATTATCTCACCCTACTTCCTTGTTGTTCGCATTTGCTGTGTCTATTTGTTGTGTCCTGGTCTTCTTTTTAGAAGGTATAGGGAACCGAACCCAGGACCTCTGAGGTAGGAGAGAGGTGCCTAATTACTTGAGCCACCTCCACTCTCTGCTTTGCTGTATCTCTTATTATGTTTTCCTCATGTCCCTTGTTGCATTATCTTGTTGCATCAGCCTACCACACCTGCCCATTGTGTCAGCTCTCTGTCTTGCTCATCCACTTTAGCAGGCACTGGGAATTGAACCTGGGACCTCCCATGTGGTAAGCAGTTCAGTCTCTTGAGCCACATCCACTTCTGAGAACATAACTTTTAATAACAAAGAAATCTCCCTTTGATTGGATCCTGCAAAAAAAAAAAAGTATTAAATTCTGAATACTAGAAATTTTGCTAAATCAGAGATTTTGTGATTATGGTTGAGAACTTAATTAGGTAACCCTTAAAGAATTTTATATAGACAGTCACACTGTCACACCACAAAAGACCAATATTTTCCCTTCACAACTGTTAATCTTTGGGAAGAGATTTATTTTTTAAAAATTGGAGGGGGGGGGCTCTTAAAATCATTCAATGAAAGAAATTCTAAAAAGGATATCCTGCTTAAAAACCCATGAGAACACCTGAAAAATAACATATATTTTTTCATTATCATATTTCATTGAATTTCAAAGAGGACATTTTGCTTTATCCAATAATATAACATGGAATTTCCCAAATAAGGAAAATATATATTATATGGTTTAGGTAACAAAATCAATCTCTACAAGAATCTTCACAAACATTTCCACAAAGGTGAGATACACCCGCAGAAGTGATACTTATCCCTAGCTGTTCAATAGAATCATATCTGGAGTTTTAAATAACACATGACAGTCCCCCTCATAGACCTCCAGTAGGAGATTCACTAAAAGTGAAGATCCTAGGCCTTGCCTTACCAGCTGAATTAGAATCTGCATTTTAACCAGGATGCCCATGGGTGATTCATATGCACATGAAAATCTGAGGGGCCCTGCTCTATTAAGACACTTAGTTGCATAGCCAGGACTGAGAACCACTTGCTCAAGCCCGCTGTAGCTGAGAACCATTTAGCCTGCTGTACTATGTTAGCATCTCCACTAATATGGCTCCTGGGAGTTGGGCTTTGCTTTCCATATATGACATGCAAGAATGTGTCTTATTATAGACAAAAGAGGGAAGAGGAAGTGTTTGAAAAAATAAAAAATATATATATTCAAAATAAACAATCTTAAAAATGTTCTTTGGAGAAAAAATTTAGAGAATATGGACCTATACATACATATAACAAACTGAAAATACTAAGAGGATGATGGGAAATTCACATTAATGGCTGGCACTAAATTGAAACATTCAAAACTCTTAAATAAGGAATTACTTGGATAAAGGAATCTGAAGAGAGCAATCCACTGGGATGGGAATTAGTAGGTTTTCCAATGACTCATTTACAAATTAATTTTTGCCTTGAGCAAGCTACCTCTCTCATGTTTTCCATCTGTACATTCAGATGATAAGAATTATTATTGCTTCTTTTAATAGCTATGTAAAAACATTAAAGTAACTGGGCTCCTCTGGGGGGAAATTATTAACTTAATAGTAGGTATAAATTAATATTTATTAATTCATCATATCTTTCATAGGAAAATGACAGCACTTTGTGCTTACACTCTTTCTCACTGTGTGCATGTATATGTCTCTCTGTATGAATAAAAATTTCTGAAACTTCTTAATTTTAGATTTTAAAGTAAAAGGGAAGATAAAAATTTACTTAGTAATTATTTTTCAAAATTGTTACTATATTTAACTTTCTGGGCTGTTTTTGAGTATCCCAGCTAAAATATTATGTCATTTGTCTGACTATATACTTATAGCAAGTCAATAGCAGGAGGTTTCAAAGAAATGAACAAAACAAAATCTTAAAATTAGAGAACTAATATATTTCTCTTTCCATTCAGAGAGTTAGAGAGCTGTGAACAGTGATGTTCCCAGACTGAAAATGTGAAAAAGCCAGACACAGGGCAAATTCGTAATCTTTCTTGAAAATATTAGAGTTCAGAGATGGCACCATAATCAACTGACCCAAAATCTAAGGAAAGACAGGAAGAGAAAAGACCGGAGCACTGGTTGTCAGAACAAGACAAGGCTGAACATTGGTAGGAGTTCAGCTAGGGTGATAGTCGTTGGTGGAAGCCAGCTGAGTATGCACTTGAGTGAGGTGAAGTCACTGGGGCTACAAATATATCAGGAATCTGTACCCTATTTCAGGATTTTTTCCTCACAAACTCTGTTGGATACTCACACAAGACAAGGAGAATTCTGAGAATCTCCCTTTTGGGGAGAAGGTAACAGCAGCAGCATTTAGGAGATGGAAATGAGGTGGGAACGGAAAGAGTGTAGTTCTTCACCATCTTCTCTATCAAACCAAAACCTTAAATTGTAGGGAGAAGGAAAACAAACACTGTTGCCACTAGAGCACTGGTGAAAACCCACTGCAGGTAAAGGAAAAGAACAGGGGAAGATTCCATACCTAAGGTAAGGTCAGCAATAAGTACTGGGTGCAGAACTGTATGACGGGAAAGAGCCCTGAGAAGACCATACGCAAAGACGTGGCATCTGCCTAAGACTGAGGCTTTATTAACAAAGAACACATCTTCCACCACCAGACTAACAAGCTTAGAGAATTTTGCAAGAGACAGACCCTCTTCAAGATACAATGCAAAGGAAAAACCTAAAGCTGAGGACAGAGCAAATAATGGGGACCGGAGGGAATACCTTCTATAAAACTAGCCTCTACTGTAAACATGAGGGAGGTATTTATTTAAAGGAATTTGAAGCCTTTGGTGCACTAAGGGTAATCAAAGCAACAGAATATTCTGAAACGCAACCCAACTAGGTTTAATTAGAATAACTCAACCTTCTTCACTGAAGACCTTGCTGAAAGACATGCCCATTTTCAGGCATAAAACTACTTAACCTCGGTCTCTGCTATTCTACATAAGATACCCAGCATTCAACAAAAAATTATGAGGCACACAAAAGGACAAGGCATACAGCACACTCCCAAGAGACAAAGCAGTCATGACATAGATATTAGAACTTTATGCAATGGATTTTAAATAATTATGGTTAATATGTTAAGGGCTCCAAAGAAAAAGTGAATAGTATGCAAGATCAAATGGACAATTTCAGCGTAGAGATGGGAATTATGAGAAAGGATCAAATGGGAATGATAGAAATGAAAAACACAGTAACAGAGACAAAGAATGACTATGATGGGTTCGTCCATTGATGGTGACACAGCTAAACGAAGAATCATAGAAATTACCCAAACTGAAATACAAAGATTTGTACTGTTTACAGAATTTTCATCTTGGTTATCAAGACAGGAGTGAGCTGACATCAGCTTTAGAAGCAAGTTTTTAATGTTTTTTGTTCTTTTTTTGAAAGAGAGAATCCATCACTAATTAGTTTACTTTCAAAACATGAGCCTTTGACTAATTTGTTGGCTTTCAGGGATAAGTTCACTTGAGTAAATAGTTATGGATTGATTAACCAGATTTAACACCAGTTCTTATGTTTATTTATCACTGCGCCTATAGAAATGTGTGGAGATAATTTTTTTATAAATCTCAATTCTGTTTATGATTCTAATTACAGATTTTAAGTTTAAATAAAATCCAAACACATCTGAAATTATAAAAAATGATTTTTTTTCAAGTTCGTCTTGGGTAGTCTTCATGATAAGCTATTTTTGTGATTCCTGAAAATTTCAATGTTTTTGAAACACTAAGATAAGCCAAAGTGACTTCTTTTACAATATCAGATTTATATGCTTTATAACTACAGGGCAAATGTATTGGGGTTATTTAGCCTTAGCATATCAAAACCTCTTTAATATCAGTATTTCAATAAAGTATTGTTTAGGACTCCCCCACCCCATTCTATATCACAGACTCAGATAATAACACTAATTTCTGAGTATTACTTCAAATTTACAGAGTAACTTCTATTATAAACATTAAAAATTAAATTAATGTGAGAAGAAACAGTAAATGGCAAATGATGCATTACTACATTGCAACTTAGTGTGTGGGTTTTTAATTTTGAAAATATTGTAGGAGTGTGTTGTGGAAAAAGTAAAATCATCTATTGTAGAAAATAACTCATCTCAAGATAATGACTGTTCGGTGCTGTTACTTTTGTCAGAAACTGTGTAATTGACAACAACTTGCTTGCTAATCTAATTAAGCTATGAACAAATGGCGCAAGAAATTGTGATGAATGCTGGGTAGAGCCCAGGGCCCTTTTGGATGGATATTACTGATGATGTGAAGCCCACTGTTCTGAGTCATTATTTTAAGCATTGGATGGTGAAGAGATAATCAAAAAATCATTTTGGAATAGTTATACATTTAAACTTTCAAACAGCCTACTGTTGATTTGAAAGTGATCACCAACATGAGGAGTTTGTTAGTTGGCTTGGAAACTGCAGGCGAACCTAGAACCATGTCCTCAGTTAAAATGTATTCCTACTTTCTGACCTTCCTGACTCCCAGGTGTTTCTACGAGTCTTTTCTCTACAATGAGGATAAACTAGAGCATTTTCTAATTTGCTTTCAGTTTTAATTTACATATCAGTTTGGCACATGAAGAATTTCTTCATGTGATTTTTTGGGTTTCTTTATGAAGCCTCTCATTATATTAAAATTTTCATGCCAAGATTGATAAAAAGAAACAATAACAAAAAATCACTGTATTTCATGCATGTTCCTTCATTTAGTCAAACCCTTAACATTTATGATCATTGAGATTGTGATTCATAATTTTCTTTTTATGAAGAAGAAAAATGGTTGTAGATTAAACATTATTTTAAAGGTCAAATGCATTATGAAGTTGACAGATCATGGCTGATTTCTTGGTGATGTCAAAATGGGTCCCAGGCTGGATGGAAATAAGAGAATTTTACCTCAGAAGCCAATTAATTATCTTAGAATTTAGTTTCATTTTTCTGCTACATTCTTAAAATGATCATATTCTTAAAACAAATATATTTCTGATAAGTATAAGTATATCTGAGGGGACTATAGGACAGGCTATTTTAAATGATTCAGAAAATCTTGGATTCTTGGTTATTGTATCTATGATTTTTATTCAGATATCTGAATAGACAATGTCCCTTTCTTTCTAGCGCTTTCCAGTCTCACCCTGCCCTAATTTGCTTCTGCCCTTCATTCACAATCTATTTACTGAACCAATCATTCAACAAATATTTATTGGAAATATACTGTTTATCTGCTACAGTTGTAGGCATGCTATTAATTGGCAATATAACCGACAAACTCCTCTATTTTGTTTTTTTCACTACCGCTAAACATTTCTCCCTCTCATAGCATTTCACAAATGCTTTTATTAACAATTTAATTATTTATTTCAGTCATCTATGTGTATACTCCACCAAAGCAAATATTCTATCTTGTTTATTCTACTTTGTGCTCAGGACAGCACCTGCATAAATTAGAGGTTTTCAATAAACATTTGTACAATAAAATCTTTAATGGTAAAGCCTATTCCATATTCATTTTCATTTCTCCAAGATCAGCTCTGTAGAGTTCTCAGTAAATGTTGAATGGATTAAAAAAATAGTGATTGATTAGTGCATCCTAACTTATTTTTTTACCAAAAATCTTTGGAATTTTTTAACCATTGCTCAGAGCATATGTCTGAGTTTCTGCCTCCTTGCCCTTCAGTCTTGTACTTCTTTCCGATACACTTGCCTGCTTTTACAAACTTATCATTTGGATTTAAACTACCAGACCTGCCTACATCTTCTACCTCAACTTTGTGTCTCCAACCATCAGTCCTCCTTTTAGTAACTTTGCACTTCCTCTCAACTATTCAGCTTCCCATATTTAGCCCTTTCTGCTCTGCCTTAATTGACTGTTTCCCAGGTACTGGCATAATAGCCTCTGTTAATCCTCTGCTTAATTCCTTGGGCTTTATGAGCTATGCCCTGCCCTGAATCCTGCTGCTGTTGCCTGAATTTAAATAGGCCATATCACAAAAAACTTCTGATCTGAGATTTTGAGTTTGGATATTTCTGCAGTCTGACTATACTCAACCCTTTACTCAGTTTGTTTTATTTGGAGTGCCTATCTTTCCCATTAAAATTAAATTCTGTATATGATTCTATTTATATAAAATGCAGATATAAATTAATTTTTAAAGATGAAATTAGAATAGTGGCTAAATAAGGCTGGAGAAAGAATGCTAAGGGGTATGGAGTTTTTCTTTACTTAGTAATGAAACTGTTCTAAAGTTTTTTGTGGTGGTGAATGTACAACGTTAGATTATATTAAAAGCCATTGATTATGCACTTTGTATAAATCATATGGTATGTGAATGTATCTTAATAAAACTGCTTAATAAATAAATAAATAATTGGGCAAGAATAGCCAGAAATAGCAGCTATGTACAGCAGGGGAAACCAAGAGAGACTGAGAGTGAAGAATTTTCTTGTTTGTCTGTTTTTTGTTTATTACAATTAAAATGCTCTAATAATGACTGAAGTGATGAATGCACAACTATGTGATTATACCAAATACCATTTATTGTACACTTTGGATGAATTATATGCTTTATGAATATGTATCAATAAAATTGATTTTTTAAAAATTTAAATTCAGTTAATAACAGGAACCATGCTGTAAGCATCCATTTAGCTTCCATTTCTTCACTGCCATCTTAGCATTTAGCTCAGTTTATAATCCATAATAGTTGCATAATATATAGGTCAAATCAAAACTAAGTCATTAAATCAAATAATGAAGTAATAAAATAAGGAAAATTTTGGAAAATGGCTAAATAGTTATTATAAAACTTAACTACTATTAAAGACATGAATTATTTAAAATCCATTTTTAGTTGGCTCCAGTGCATTAATTATTTGTAAAGGTATTTACAATTTAATAATTACCATCACATTCATTTTTTTATTCAATTCTCACAATAGTACTGTGAAACAAGTTATTATATTCATTTTTAGATATGAAGCTTTGAGTTGTTAAAGTGACTTTCCCAAAAGAAGAACCAGGTCTCCTGTTTTAAAGTAGAGTTATATTTGGTTGGCTAACATTTGGGGTTTTGTTTAATTTAGAAGAACTTAATTTTTCACTAGTAGGTGAAAGTCTTATACTATTTCAGATTTAATTTGAATCCACTTGGCTCTTTAGCTATTAAAGAACTTAAAAATTACTTTCTACAGTAAGTTTCTGAATTATTTTAAATTCACAATGAAAATTCTATGGAAATAATAGCCTAACAAAACCAAATAGAGTATTAGAGCCAGGAGGACCTTAGAGCCCATCTAGACCCAGTGTAGATAAATGACTTGCTCATGGACATTCCACTCACCAAGGACCAAGATTTGGAAACGCAATTTACTTAACATCTGAAATGTTTTCTAAAGCATGTTAGAAGTCATGGAAATATAAGTAACTCTTAATAAGTCTCAAATAAGTCTTAAAAATTGTCTGCCTAAATCACACAGTGCCGCAGACCATCTCTGCCCACAGATCATCTCTGCCAGCAGATGTCAGCACCACATGCATTTTCTGTGGTTTTTATCAACTTAGAGACACCCAGTAAATAAAAGTACAGCAAGAAAGGGTGGGTAAAATCCATGAGGTACATCTGTTTTATTTATAATGCATACATTCAGTTCTGATTTTGATTTTATAACTATGAATTTTGATCATATATTTACATTCAAAATGTTATATATTTTATGACTTGCCTATTGTGCCTGTTCTGCCATTGTACCTTAACTCTCAGTGTGTGAAGGGATATACGTATGCAAAGGAAAGTGAAAGAAAAGGAATAAAGTGATCAATATGGCAGATGCTCAGCATCTTGTAGGTATTTGGTATATTATATCTCTAATTAAGAAAAGAAACCACCAAAAAACCAGCCATGATCTGTCAACTTCACAATGCAATTGACCTTTAAAATAGTATTTAATCTACAAATATTTTTCTTCTTCACAGAAAGAAAATTATGAATCAGAATCTTAATCATAAATGTTAGGGTTTGGGTTTGACTGAATGAAGGAACACACATAAAGTACAATGACTTTTTTATTGTTTTTTTTTTTAATCAATCTTGACATGAACATTTTAATATAATGAGAGGCTTCATAAGGATAGAAACCAAAAAAAAAATCACATGAAGAAATTCTTCATGTGCCAAACTGATACGTAATTCAAAACTGAAAGCAAATTAGAAAATGTTCTGGTTTATCCTCTTTGTACATAAAGAAATAAAGGCTCATAATGATTAAAGGACTTTGCATGAATTTCCAAAATCCCATAATATAGCAGCTGCAGAAGGTAAAGATTAACATCTTTATCTCCTAAATCCCTATCCTGACTCCTTTCTGGTTCACTAAAAAGACACAAGGCCAATATAGTATATGTGAAATGAATCACTCTATGTTATATTAAAAATTGTCTCCCACTGACTTCAGATAGTCTACTCTTAAAATTGAGAACTAATTGTATCCTATTAAAAGTTACTTAATAGTAAACTACAATAGCTCCAATTTTAGTAATTATATATTAAACTTTCTATGACTTGTAAATAAATAAAATTGTATAGAGATACGTGAGTGATGGTTTTTGGCAATCTGTTCAAACAATGAATCATTAAACATCTTTTGAATAATTGCACAAGATATGTAAAAAGATACAAGGCTATAAAACCTTAAATTTATGATTTAGTTGGGGAAATAGGTAATGTTATGAAAGTTCATTAGCTACACAGAGCTTCTAAGTGCTCTTTGGTGTAAATATCGTATTTGAGAAAAATAAAAATCATTCACATCTTGAAGAAACTTGTACTATATGAAGCCTACCCTTTGGTACAATCTTAAAAGTTTAGAATTCTGTGATTGAAAGGGATAATATTTGCTTTATTGATTTTAAGGACAAATTAGAATTTTTATTGACTTAATTTTTCCCCCAGCATTGCTATAGTCTTTAAAGGAAGAATCTTCTTTTGAAAATTTAATAAATAAATTGACATTAATTTCTAATGAAACTTTGAAAAATTTCATGGAATAGGGAAAAGACATTCTGAGAAACATAAGGAAATCGTTTCCTAAAAAACATTGCTAGATTCAGAAAAAATAAATTTGGATTCCTTAAACTTAGGTATCTACCTAATCTTTCATAGAGAAATCATTGAAACTAAATAGACTAGTATGTGAGTGGGTGTAATATGTGGGCATAAATTGAAACCATTTTAAAAAACACTTTGCATACACGATTCTAAAAAATGTAACACTTTATCTTACCAAGAACTATAAGTTCTTGGAAGGAAAAAGAATCTTCAGGAGCCAAGAAAGTGAGTATCTGATGTTTAATTTTCTGACTTTAGGAAAAATCAGCTCAAATTTCATGTGAAAATTTAATTGCGTTTAAATTATTTTTCTCATTTGTAAATCAACCTTTCATAAATAAAGGAAAAATAGTGGAAAAATGAAAACAATTATGACAATGCAAATTCTTGGTATGACATATATGAATACTCAACAGTTTTGAATTCATGACAAATGTTTTCTAGTGTAAACAGCTACAGGAAATTGCTAAAGATTTTGTCACTGGGAAGAAAAATTTATGATGATGCTCTTTCAAGAAATAGGCCATATTCAAAAGAATAACTGAAAAATAAATGATCATTGGGTAACACATATGAAAACTATCAAAACAGTGTTAAGGGGCATGAAAGTCCAAATAAATATAATTTTGTAATCAACTCTGACTCACAATTTTATTACATAAATTAATAAAACTGAATTGTAAGTAAATAGTAAGGAAGTAGAACTGAAAGAGTGTTCCCTCGAAAAAGATTGGAGTAATATTAATTGAAAGGACAAAACTATTCCGTGAAAAGAAGAGTAGACAGGGAATCAAAATACATGGCTGTTCTGCTTATTGCAGAACATCATGTCATTTTAGTTACCTCAACTAATCAGTAAGTTTACTCAAGTGACCACTATACCTTTTTCTCTTAAAATTAATCAATTAAATTAATTTATTATTCAAACCATTATATAGGGGTTTGGTCTTATAGACACAGTATTATTCAAACTATTGTAAATACATTTGCAGTTTTACTTGATAATAAAAATAGAGATGTATTTAGAAAATGTACTTATAAATTATAAGATGAAAAATCCAATAAGATGTTTGACCTGTGGATTTAAGGAAATTGTTGTTGGGCTTAGACATTTCTAGAGAGAAATTATCAGTAATAAAAGGAGGAAATGAGCCCAGAAGATTTTATTTCTTCCTTTTATTTTGATATTCCTCTATTTTAGTTACATAATTTCCCTCTTTTTATTATTCATTGTTTTTTTATTATTTTCCCATTTATTTTACACTACATAACTGACAGATTCTATGGGATCCATATTTTATGTACAAAGCAAATTGTGCATGTTTGTGGAAATTTTCTATATTCACTAGTGTTTTTCTTGAAGAATGCAGTCAATCTTCATATACCACAAAATGGACATGCCATCAATCCAAAAGTTTAATTCTAATTTTTGTCCTAGATTCTAAAAAGTGTAAGTTTTGTTTTCCCCCAATTAAATGATCCTGCTTGTCACATTGCTACATCCATTATGTTGCAATTCTGACTACCGTGGTGAAAGAGCTTAAATTTCATTACACTGAAAACTTTGCCCTGTAAAAGAATACAAGGAACCAAAGAGTTCTGGAACAAGGTGGTATAGATTCACTTTATTCTGATTCTCCCCTCTAAATATAACTATGCAATTGTACAAGCAATAATTAAATATACAATGATTAAAATACTCTGAAAGTTAGAAAGCAGGGGAATGGGTAGAGGTCTCAAAACCTGAGAAACAACTTCCTGTGGTTGAGTTTCCTGGGTTTTCTTTTTATCTCCCTTATATCCTGAACTGGGCACCAGAGGGGTCTATAACCCAGCACCTGTAACCACCATAGACACAAAAAGAAAAAAAAAGCCAACTCTCTCTAACCAAGGGATGGGACAGTGGTAGACCAACAGAGACTTAGGAGCATCTCCAAGCTCTGTCCCATAATAGGGGCACTGACTGACTCACAACCTAATCCACCCACAGCAGAGAACTGACTTCATCTTACTCTATATTCAGGGCACCATTAGGTAGACCTGTCTGAAGTGGCAACAGCAAAGTTTTCATGGGCCATCCAAATCCCTGCTCCACAACTGGAGCATCAGTTTTGGTTGACCCACAAGGGCATCATCCGGTGTCTCCTGACCTACCCAATGGCATGAGAAGACCCAGACTCAGTGACTACTGTCCCTCTTCCCCCATAGTAAAAAGCAGCTCATTCAAGAAAAGCAGACCAGAGAAATACCTTCCACCTTTGGAAGCAGTACCATCAGGGATTAAGTAGGAGCCCCAGAAGCACCAGAAGAACAAAATAAATCAGGATAGCATAACAAGGGCTCACAAAACTAAACTTTCATTAGCACAGTCCACAAAAATAGACTAGAACATAAATGCTAAACCTAATCAATTTGATTGCCTGCTAAAATAGAAGATTTAAATGTGATCATAATCACCTAACTGAATAATCAAAATGCCCAGTATACAACTGAAAATCACTTACCATACCAGGAAAACCACAGTTTGAATGAGGAAAGACAACTGATGCCAATATTGAGATTAATAAAATGTTGGGATTATCTGAAAAGGATTTTTAAGCAGCTACTATAAAAATGCTTCAACAAAATGCTAAATTCTCTATAAACATATTAAAAATATTTAAAAACTCAGAAAACCAAAATAGAAGTTGTAAAAAAAAAAAGTACAAATGGAATTTATAGAACTTAAAAATACAATAACTGTAATCAAGTCCAATTGGGTAGACTCAATAGTTGAGTGGAAATGACAGAGAATATCATCAGCAAATTTGTTGAAAATAAATAATAGGATTTTACCAGTCTTAAAAGCAGAGAAAACAGGCTGAAAAGAAAATGAACAGAACCTCAGGAATCTTTGAAACAATGAGAAAATATCTAACATTTATATCACTGGAGTCCCAGAAGAGAAGAGAAAGACTATGAGGCTGAAAAAAAAAGCATTAAAAAGAAATAATGGATGAAAACTTCCCAAATTTGGTGAAAGACATGAATATACAGATTCAAGAAACTGAGCGAATATCAAATTTGATATACCCAAAGAAATCCACACAAGGCACATCATAATTAAATTTTGAAAACTTTTTCTTTGGAAGCAAAGAAAAAAACCTTAAAAACAGCCAGAGTAAATGAATGAGGAACAGGGGAAACTAACAGAAAGCAAATACTAAAATTGTATACTTAAGCCCTAATATGCCAATATTATTTTAAATGTAAAAAGTTTAAATATACCAATGAAAGGCATATTAGCAAAGTGAATGGAAAGTATGGAAAAACTATATGTGACTAAAACTAAACCAGAAATCATCAGTGAGACAACAGGAAAATCTCCAGATGCTTAAAATATTGAAAACAGTCAGAGAAAAATGAGACATTATCAATTCAAATGACAGTAGATTTCTTATCTGAAATCATGGAGGCTAGAATGAAGTTGCTCACTTCTAAATAACCCATGGGTCAGAGAAGAAGTCTTAAAGGAAAGAATAATGGTCTTAATTGTAAAGAATTTAAAAATTAATTTATAATGTACTTGACTAAGGGAGTATTCTCTGTATACAATTAATTTTATTCTAAGACTACAGTAGGCATTCATTTTCAACATCCCCTTTTATTCATATAATTAGCCATCCTTTCTGTCTCAAATAAGCATTTTAAAAAGATTTCAATGTATTTATAAATTTAATACATTTAATGGATCAGTATAAGTTTGAGAGTACTTAAGTTTGAATATTTCCTTCTTTGAAGGGCAAAAATTCCTATAGTAATTTATAGCTTTCATTTACTGAATGCCTATTATATTTCATATAGGGAATACCTTTAACCATCACAAAAATACCTCACTGCTCAAAAATACATCAATTGCTTTAATAATATGAATATTACAGTCATTGGTCAGTGATATATAATGCATCCAATGTCAAATAGTGTCAAAATCACACAACTTAGATTAAAATTATGTGTTTTTTTCATTCTCAAAAATCCAAAATCTTTCTGTATAATCCATTAGACCTATGCCCCTACTGTGACTCAGTTAATACTGAATTCCAGAACAATCATCAATTGAATTCTCAACCCCTCATTGTTCTGTGCCCTTCCTAATCTGACACAATCCCCCAGACCCTGTGATCTTGCAAACCTGCATGATTATGTCTTTCTCCTTGCTCTGTGATTACTAAATTATTTTGTTTCCTCAAATACTTTTCTGTATGTTTCTGTAGTGACTTGGAGTTATGTACCCTTACAAAACATATTGTTAATCTTAATCCATTCCTGTGGGTATGAACCCATTGTAACTAGAACATTTTGATGAGAGAATTTCTGTTAAGGTATGGTCCAACTGAATCAGAATGGGTCTTAATCCTACTACTGGAGGCCTAATAGAGACGACCACAGAGAGAAGGCATGGGGAGTAGCCAGAAGCTGGAATTCAATAGAATGTCAAAGAGAAAGGACATGATGCCACCATGTACACTGCCATGTGACAGAAAAGCCAATGACCATGGCTTGTTGACAGTCATCTCCAGAAATTTACAGTCTTTTCATAGAGAGCATCACCTTGCTAATGCCTCAGTTTTGAACTCCTCCTAGCCACAAAACCGTGAGCCAATAAATTCCTGTTGTTAAGCCAGGAATTTTATCAGTCAAGGAACTAAAACAGTTTCCTTCACTGCTTTGACATACAAACCCAGTTATCTAAGAGAATAACACATCCCTTGAAGACTCTTAAATAATTTTACCCTATAATAGTCCATGTATCTCACAGTATGACATGAGAGTGATCATATTTTCTTCCTCGCTATTGTGGTTGCAAGATTTGGGATGTTTTTCCCTTTTACTCTTAGCCCTTTGGCACTTAGAGTTTCCTCATCCTAGTTTTTTATTCACTGAAGACTTTAACTACTGGTCTTTTACCCATGTCCTGTATTCATTCTCAGTAACCTAAATATCTAAAGTAATGAAAAATCCAACAAAATTACCTTTACCCCTTTGCCTACCTCATCTCAAAGAACTTTTTTTTTTTTTTTAACCCTGCTTCAGCTAATCATTCCCATTATCCCACTATTAGGTCCCTGATCTTTGTCATTATTAGAATTTCACCAACATTAAAACACCAATTTCAAAGGTCCAATTCTTAAACCATCCTTCTAAATATGTGGCACAACTGAAACAACTCCTTCACTAATCAAACCTCCAACTCATCATCCACACCATTTTTACACTATTCATTTGCTTCCTTGTTTCACTTCCTTTCTTGTTGAATATCATTTCCATGGTGCATAATTACAATCAACCCCTTGCAAATACACTCAACTTTCTTGCTCCCTTTTTCTCTCCTGATACTAACCTAAAACCACTTCAAACCTAGATGAACCCTACTATCCACATATTCATACCTGCACCTGAGACATCAAACATGGCTGAGAATATCATCTAAATAGGCTTACTCAGTGTCTCTTTGAGTTTACGATCCAAGATCTCAAAAGGAAACTCAATACTAGCCAAAAAGCTCTTTCATATTTTCAATTAGAGGATGATTTCATAATTTTTCTTAGTCCAGAACTTCCTTTACTGTTTATTCATCCTTACTTTCAGTTACTAATTTGCCTTATAGTTCAATGAGAAAGTAGAAGTCATTAGATGCGAATTCTCTCATCTTTTGACTGCCAATGTACAAATCTAATATACTTGCACTCTTTTTCTCATACTTCTTGTTGCAATGGAGAATGTGTCTATCAGATGTGAATTCCTTTACCTGCTCTCTACAGCCTGTCTCTTCTCACTTTCTCAAGGTCTTCATTACAAATTATAACCTTCCTTTCTCCCGGCATCAATTTTTGGATCAATTCAATCAGTGTATAGTGTTTGGCATCTCCTGCCAAAAAAAAAAAAAAAAAAATCCCTGCCTCTATAACCCCATCTACATCTCCATTCATGTTTTACATTACAGATTTATTTTTCCCTTCATTTTTACACTCACATTCTTTAAAAAATGTGTAACTGTTGTCTTCATTTCATTATTCACTCATTTTATGTTTGTTTATTGCTTTTCTTTATTTCCATTTTTCTTTATTTCCATTTGTGTCTCTCTCTATTGATTTGAAATTTATATACTCTTTTGTTCTTTTAGTTAGTAACTTTACAATTTTCCAACATCTAAAGTTAGACAAAGTATCTTAAAATCACATGGACAATAGACTGTAGAACATTTTAAATCTTATCCTTCTCTTACATGCTATCATTGTTTTGTATTTTAGTTCTATTTTTTACATCTTTATATTTCTTGTATTTATTTAACTTAATTTGTTCTTTTGATTATCTCCATTCATTTTTCCCTAAAGGTTTACATAAATTTATGCTCCATATGAATTTATTAAACCAATTAGCATAACTTTTTCTTTTATTGATTTAGTTCAAATACCATACAAACTATTCAAAGCCTACAAACAATTCCTCTTAGTATAATCACAGCCTTGTGCACTCATCACCACAATCAATTTGAGAACATTTTCATTATTCCAAAAAGAAAAATCCCCTACCCATTATACCCTGCTATTATTGGCATTTAGCATTGGTATACTACCTTAGTTACAACTGATGAAAAATATTACAATATTACTGTTAACTATAGTCCATAGTTTACATTAGTTTATTTTTCCCAGAAACCACCTTATTATTAACACCTTGTAATAATGACATATGTTTGTTCTAGTTCATGGAAGAACATTCATGTATTTGTACTATAAGCCTCATTCATCATCCACAACCAGGTTCACTAGTTAACAGTCCCAAGTTTACCCTGTACTTTCCTTCTATTGACAATTATTACCCTAGATCTTTCTTTCAGCCGTAATCACATCTATAAATCAGTGCTGTTAATAATACTCACATTAATGTGTTACCATCGTCCCTACTAATTTTCCAACATTTACACTCAACCTTATTAAAAATTCTACAGACATGAAGCATCAACTCCGCCTGCTCAACCTTCATTCTATCTCCCAGTAACCTATACTATAGATTTTAAGTCCATGAGATCACTCATTAAAATTACTTCATATTAGTGAGACTATACAATATTTGTCCTTTGTGTCTGGCTTATTTCATTCAACATTTGTCCTCAAGGTTCATGCATGTTATTGCATGCATCAAGACTTAATTCCTTCTGACAGTTGAATAATATTCCATCATATGTATATACCACATTTCGTTTAACCATTCATCAGTTGATGGACATTTCAGTTATTTCCATCTTTTGGCAATTGTGAATTATGCTGCTATGAATATCAGTGTATACAAATGTTCACATCCCTGGCTTCAGTTCTCTGAATATATACCTAGTATTTGTATTTCCAGATCATATGGCAGTTCTATATTTAGCGTCCTGAGAAACTTCCAAACCCTCATCCATAGCATCTGTACTACTTTACTGCCAACAGTGAAAAAGAGTGTTCTAAATTTCTTCAAATCTTCTCCAACACTTGTAATTTTCAGCTTTTATGATAGTGACCATTCCATCAGGTGTAAAATGAATTCTCATTGTTGTTTTGATTTGCATTTCCTTAATAACGAATGATGCTGAACATCTTTTCAAGTACTTTTTGGCCATTTTTATTTCCTCTTTGGAAAAATGTCTATTTGACACTTTTGTCCATTTTTTAATTGGGTTGCTTGTCTTTTTTATCATTGCATTGTAGGATTTCCTTTTATATCCTGGGTATTAAATCCTTATTGTATATGTGGTTTCCAAATATTTCCTCCTATTGAGTAGTCTGCCTTTTCACCTTGTTGACAAAGTCCTTTGAAGCACATAGTCTTTTTTAATTTTGAGGAGGTCATATGTATCTATTATTTCTTTCACTGCTTCTGATTGTTCTAAGAAATCACCTCCTATCACAAGAACTTGATATACACTTGATATATATTTCTGTATATTTTGGCTAGGAGTTTTATGGTTCTGGCTTTTGTATTTAGGTCTTTGATCCACTATGAATTGATTTTTGTGCACTGCGTGAGATAGGGCTCCTCTTTCCTTCTTTTGGATATGAGTATCCAATTCTCCCAGAGTCATTGGTTGAAAAGACTGTTCAAACCCAGCTGGGTATACTTAGTAGTCTTGCCAAAAATCAACTGACCATTTAAGTGAGGGTCAATTTCTAAAATGTAAATTTGATTCTATTTGTCAATATCTCCCTTTTTATGGCAGTACCATGCTTTTTGTTTTTTATAACCACTGTAGCTTTGTAATATGCTTTAAAGTCAGGAAATGAGAGACTTCCAAATTTGTTCCTCTTTTTCAGGATGTGTCAAGGTTTATCAAATAAATTTGATAACTGCCTGTTCCATTTTTGCAAAGTAAGCTGTTGGAATTTTGATTGGGATTGTGTTGAAACTGTAAATCTATTTGGGTAAAATCGACATCTTATCAATATTTAGTCTTCCAGTCCATGAACCTGGAACATCCTTCTATTTATTTAGGTCTTCTTTGATTTCTTTCAGCAATGTTTTGTAGTTTTATGAATATAGGTCCTTTATATCTTTGGTTAAGTTTATACCTAAATATTTTATCCTTTTAGTTGCTATTGCAAATGGATATTTTTTTTTCTAATTTCATCCTCAGATTGCTAATTACTAGTGTATGGAGACACTGCTGATTTTTGCATGTTAATCTTATGTCTCCCCACTTTACTGAACTCATTTATTAGCATTAGCAGTTTTGTTGTAGACTGTTTTTGGACTTTCCGGGTATAGGATCATGTCATCTGAAAAGAGCAATATTTTCCTGATACCTTTCTTATTTGGATACATTTTATTTATTTTTCACGCCTAAAGGCTCTAACTAGAACTTCTAGAAAAATATTGAATAGCAGTGGTGACAGTGGGCATCCTTGTCTTGTTGCCAGTCTCAGCAAGAAAGTTTTCAGCCTTTCGCCATCGAGTAGAATGTTAGCTCTGGGTTTTTCATACATGTCCGTTATCATGTTGAGAAAGTTTCCTTCTATTACTATCTTTTGGGGCATTTTCATGAAAAAAGGATGCTGAATCTTGTCAAATGCCTTTTCTTTGTGCAAATTGAGATGATCATGTAATTGTTGTTCTTTGATTTGTTAAGGCGGTATATTACATTATTTGATTTTCTTGTGTTGAACCATCCTTGCATTCCTGGGATAAAACCCTCTTGATCATGGTCTATAATTCTTTTAATGTGCTTTTTATTCAATTTCATGTATTTCATTGGGGATTTTGGGAACTGTACTTAGTAGAGAGATTGGTTTGTAAGTTTCTTTTCTTGTAATATCTTTTCTGTTTTTGGAATTAGGGTGATGTTGGCTTCATAGAAGGAATTATGTAGGGTTTCTCCTTCATTTTTGAGGAGTTTGAGCAGAATTGGTACTAATTCTTCTTGGAAAGACTGGTAGAATTCAACTGTGAAGCCATCTGGTCATGGACTTTTATTCATTAGAAGGTTTTAAATAACTGATTCAATCGCTCTACTTGTGATTGGCTTGTTGACTTTTTTTACTTATGATTTGGTTCTATTTCTTCTAGGGTCAATGTAGATTATTTGTGTGTTTCTAGGAAATTGACCACTTCATCTAAGTTGTCTAGTTTATTGACATACAATTGTTCATAGTATCCTCTTATGTTCTTTTTTTTTTTATTTCTGTGGTATCATTAGTTATGTCCCCCCTCTTATTTCTTATTTTATTTATTTACATTTTCTCTCTCTCTTTTCTGTCAGTCTAGCTAAGAGTTTGTCAGTTTTGTTCTCAATTTCACTTATTTCTGCTCCAGTATTTATTTCTTTCCTTCTTCCTACTTTGGGATTAGTTTACTGTTCTGTTTCTAGTTCTTCCACATATACGTTTAGGTCTTTGATATTAGCTCTTCTTTTAATTTAAGAAAAATTAATTTCTTTTTGTGTATATTTTTTAAAACTTTATTTTTAAAGAAGTTTTAAATTACAGACAAGTTATAAAAAATATATAGGGGATTCTCATATACCTGACCCCCTTCCCCATCACACTTTTCCCTATTAACAACATCTTACATGAGTGTGGTACATTTGTTACAACTGATGAACAAATATTGAAGCATTATTATTAATTGTGGTCAGTAGTTTATATAATGGTTTACACTTTGCATCGTGCAATTTTATAGGTTTGGACAAAGTATATAATGGCCTATCTACCATTGCAAAATCATGCAGAACAATTCCAATGCCCTAAATATGCTCTATGTTACATCAATTCTTCCCCCCTCCCCTCAGAAACAATGGTAACCACTCTCTTTATATCAGTGTTACATGTTTTTCCATTACTACAATAATAATGTCTACTGTAGCCTGTGGTTGCTTTCCCACCATATGTTTGTTCATTCTTCAACTTGAGGATTTTAAGATGGTGAAGCTCATCCTACTTCAGACTAAGAAGGTCTTATATCTTAAGGGACAGATGGAAGGAACTATTTTGCTTGAAGTTGCAGGCAACTCTTTGCTTTCTGGGAAGGGCATTGTCCATCATCATCCTTTTGTTAGTTGTCCTGAGCAAGTCTGATGATATGGAAAGTAAGTGTTGGCTGCAATTTGCTGAGATTCAGAGTTCAACCATCATATGAACAGACCAAAAAGTTAAGTCTCTAAGATATATATTTAGCAGGTGTAGTGTTAATTATAGATTTTCTTCTTTAGATTTTATATGCCATATATTTTTGTCTCTTTTCCTTTATTGAAACATCTTTTAATGTATAGTTGATCTTTTGTGATGTATATGATTGATCTTTTTCTCATTTATGTTTCTATATATTTTTAAATACCTTCCTTGTGGTTACCTTGTAGTTTATATTACACAACATACATTGATAATCTACTAATTTGAAAAGATAATTAAACTTCAATAGCATACACACTCTCTGCCTCCATATCCATGTTTCCTCTCTTTATGTTATCTTTCCTCCATTTCACACTGTATATTTTTTATGTCCTTATCAGGAAATATGCCTTTTCTTTGTTCAATTTTATTCTGACTCTCATACAAATGAAAGAGTAGATTTGCATATTTGGGATTCAGTACTAATGGGTTTTGTATTTGCCATTTTTGTTACCCTTACTGATAAACTTCATTTATTCAAAGTACTCCAAACCACTCTCTTCTGTCATTTCCTTTCAAGCTAAAGAACTCCCTTTAGTAATTCATATAGGGCAGGTCTTTTTTGAGGAACTGTGTCAGTTCCTGTTTATCTATGAATGTTTTAAACTCTCTCTCATTTTTAAAAGACAATTTTGTTGGATAATGAATTTTTTACTGTGTTTTCTCTTTCAGTCCCTTTAAATATATCATACCCCTGCCTGTAGCAACCGTGATTTCTGCTGAGAAAATGGCACTTAGTCTTATTGAGGGTCCCTTGAATTTGAAGAATCATTTTCCTCTACTGCTTTCAGAATTCTCTTTATCATTAGCATTGATATTCAGATTAGTATGTGTCTCAGAGATTTCTATTAGGATTTATTCTTCTTGGAGTATGTTGTGCTTCTTGGACATGTATATTTATGTCTTTCTTAGAAGGAGGGAGTATTCAGCCATTATTTCCTTAAATATTCTTTATGCCCATTTTCCTTTCTCTTCTCCTTCTGGGACACCCATGACAGGCATTCTGTGCCTTTCATGCTGTCACTCACATGCCTGGGACCCGCTCATTTTTTTATATTCTTTTCTCTATCTGTTTTTCTGACTGTATGAATTTGATTGTACTGTCTTCTAGTTCACTGATTTTTTTTCTACTAGTTCAAGTCTACTCTTGTATTCCTCTAGTGTATTTTTAATATCTGCTATTGTGCCTTTCATCCCCATAATTTCTGTATGTTTCTTTTTTTTGTTATTGCAAATTATTTAGTGCATAGACCAATTACTTTATTAAGCATGTGTGTTCCTTTATCTACTTTCAAAATCTTATCTGTTCTCACATATTGTCTCCTTTAGGCCTTTATTCATATTTTCCTTCATCTCCTGGAATTGATTTTGGGTATATGTTTGGATTTCTTTGATTAGTTGTCCCATATTGTGTGTCTCCTCTGATGTTTTAATTCATTTGTTCAACTGATCCATATCTTCTAGTTTCTTAGTATTACTTATACTTTTTTAGTGATGTCTAGGTATTTGATTACCTTCATGAGTTAACTCTGAAGATCACTTTTTCCCTTTTGTCTAGAGTTTTATTATTGATTGGTTTTGTGTTAAGGCTCTCTTTTTTTTCGTGGTCAATATATTGCCAGACCTTTAGAGTAGCCTATATTTAAATGATCAGATTTATTTCAGCTCTTCTTCTTCTGGCTCTTTCCCTGAATATGTGTTGCAGTTTTTGACTGCACTTTTGGTGTGCGATTGTTTCAACACTAGGAAAATTTCTTTTCCTCTATTCATCTTTTGGAATCTTGTTCTGTTCTATTTGTTTTTGTCTATTATCTTCTCCCCAGCTCCTATGATTTAATTTTTCTCCTGCACTAAATTCTCCATTTTCCTTACACTTTTCAATTCTGTAACCCTCATGTCTTACAGAAGTTTAGTTTAATCCCCCTTTTGCTCTCTGTGAGGATTTTCTGCCTCTTGTTTTTCCCCATTAGTTTATCTTGCCTCAGGAAGCAAGATGGGTTCAATCCAGAAAGGTAGGTCATTCCAGAAAAATTCATTTTGTATTTGAGTGGTCTAGCCAATAGAAACTAGATTGAATGAACACACCATTTCCCAGGCATTTTATCATGGTTTCTCTCTTTCTTTTTTTTTTCTCCCAGGACACTTCTCTGTCTAGCACTCCTCAGTGGCCTGTGTTTCATCCTGGGTCTCCATGGACTTGGGTCTATTTTGATATGTGTGGGGTTCTATCTAGCTGCTCTGAGCAGCTCTATAATCTATGTCCATGGTGGAAGAAGCCCAGGTCACTTTCTCTGAGCTACTTCCAAGCTGCATAGGACCAAGTAAGGGAGAGGGGTATGGACCCACACATGTGGTACAGAAATTTCCTACCTGATATTTTCCTTTATTTTTGATTTAGCATTTGTGGGGTTTCTCTCCATTCTCTACCATCCTCTAGAGTTCTAAGAAAATGGGATGGTCCCTTTTATTTGCTGAATCTCTGAGGAGGTTTATTCAGGGGATGCCTTATGTCACCCTGTTGATGATATCATCAACTCGCCATCTAATACATGAAAATTGGTAAGTACCAGTACATGACTCTGATGTCCACTCTAATCCTCCTTTTTGAAACTAGGTATGTAGCCAAGGTAAGGAATTTCTTGTAGATAATATTATTCTGTTTCAATTTTATAAGAAATTATAATTTTCTCTTATTAATGGCTTATATACATTGAAGTTTCATTAAAATGTGATAGCAATTATTAACATTTTAATTACTTGTTTCTTTTGAAAACTTAAACATCAGTCCATTAACAAATTAAAGCTAGATAAATCAAATAATGCATAAGTAAAAAGATAAGCACATTTATAAAACTTTATTTTTCCATCTTCAAAATAAATGAACTAGGTACCTTCATTCACATTTTAAAAATGAAGAAGCTGAGGGTTACAGAGATTATGTTACCTTTGGCTTGAAGCTCTAAGATTTGCTTTCTTTACAGAAAACTAAACCTCTTTTTATTTGGCTTTATAGCAGAGTCCGAAATTGAGTCAGAGCAAATATTAATTATCAGAGTAGTAAAGTAATAAATAAAGTGCACATGAAAGCATTAGCATACCTTTGTTCATAAAGACAAGTTTGTACTTTTTAGTTCTGACTTTTCAGGACCCGCTCAGAGTCAGAGACCCAGAAATTACTGATCCAGACTCTTAAAGGAAGTCTTGTATCTATTATTCAATAAATTATTTAATAACTTGTAATGAATCTTTTGGCAATATCCCAACTTGTCCAATTAAATGGGATTGAGTTTTAGGTCACTATTTACAGTAATAAAGAAGCAGATTATAAATGGTTGCTCCTGTGGCCATGAAGAACTATCAATATTTCTGAAATATGTAGGATATATATTAATCAGATAAGCAAAAATTGTTGAGAGGTCAGTAAACAAAGGCATGCCTTTGTAAGAGAAGATTTAACTTTTTAGAAGTATATAGTAAATTATTCAAGTCGAAACCCAAAAACTGTACTGCTTGCCACCTGTTTAATTGTTCATGGGCCAACAATTGTCCTTGACTTTTCTGCATTTACTATCTGGTTATCCAAGTCTTCAAAGATTTTTGACTATTTAATCTGTCCTCTAAAGCAGTGATTCTCAACTAGGAGTGATTTTGAACCCTGGGGATATTTACCTAGGTGGGGGCAAAATCATTCCAGATTGAGAACCACAGGGCTAAAAGAACATTCTAAGAGCATTAAGTCAATATCATTATTTCCAGTCCTATCTACAGCCTGGGAGGAGGACTTTTAATTGCATTGATAGTTGAGTACAACAGACTACAATATAAGTTAGGTATACACCTGTGTATCTAGTTGAATTGTCATTTAAAATTAGAAATATTCCCAGGCTAGATTACAGGGAGGAAAACAAGATAGATTATATTTCTGTGAGTCTGTGATACTTTCATTGTCTAAACTATACTGCAAAAGAAAACTGAAAAGTTTTGAAGACATTAACTCTTTTACCACCTCTTCTGAGCATCCATAAGTTTTCATGGCTGCTTGTCTTAGCATTAATAAAAATGACAAGTAGAAAAAGGAAAGAGAATTGGAATGCCCTGTTTTTTAACAGGAAGAATATTTCTTCAATAAAGATATAAAAGATAAAATTGATTTTCAACAACTATAAATGGTGATTTTCTTCAGTTCATAAAATATTGATTTTTCATAATTTACCGCATGTTCAAAAGATCATGACTTTAGGAATCTTTGCAGTCTTCTATGGGAAAGCATGATTTGATTTGTTTAAGCCTTTATTATTATTACTGTTTCCTGAATATAAGTATCACAAATCAAATTGTTTGGAAAGAACAATTTCCCATCTCAGACTTTGGAATTGAAAATGTTATGATTTGTTAAATATAGAAGGATAAATGTGAATCTACCTTTTAAAATAATCTGCTTCCTTGCTTTTGCCTTTAAACAAAAAGACAAGATATTTACAAGTCTGTTTTACAAGTATTTTTCTATCAGATGCTTGGAGAAAATGTGTCTTACTTGTAAAATCTTTATAAACGTAGGAAGATAATATCTACAATCTTTACAACCACTCACCAATATACTGAAAGACCTTACAAATATGCAAATCTTATTTATTTTTCACTTTTCTGTGCTCTCTGTCAAATACCCTTCAGGCACAGATACGATCAAGTAGTATTGGTTCAAAATGTACAATTTGCTTAAAAGAAACACATGCAACAAAAATAAAACCTTAACAAACTGAATAATATAGCAGAAAATAACAGTTATAACTTTGCCAGTCTAGGAAGTTATGCTATTAAAATAATAGCAACTAAAATGTATTTAGTTGGGCAAATAGCCCTTTGAAACCATGTGACACCTGACTAGCAAGGAACAAGGACAGAATCACTTAGCATCTTTAATACTTTCCCTTGAGGTCATCCCTGCTCTAGTCACCATCGCAAATAACTTTCTTTCTTTTTGTCTGTGTGTGTGACTGAACTGGAAAACCATTTATTTTATTTCGTTTTATTTTTTTGCACTTTTTAAAAATTAAAGTTAATAGATCACAAAGAACATTACATTAAAAAACATAAAAAAGAAACAAAAAACACTCCCCACCCCCCTACCCCATCATTTTTGTAAATTGTATTTTTTTAAGATATATACATCACAAAAAAAATGTTACATTAAAAAATATAAGAAGTTCCTGTATACCTCCCACCCCCAACCCCACTCCTCCCACACCAACGACCTCCTCCATCACTGTGGCATACTCATTGCACTCAGTGAACACATTTTGGAGCACTGCTGTACCACATAGATAATAGTTTACCCTGTAGTTCACACTCTCTTGCAGTACATTCAGTGGGTTATAGCAGGATATATAATATCCAGCATCTATCCCTGCAATATCATTTAGGACAACTCAAAGTCCCAAAAATGCCCCACATCACATCTCTTCTTCCCTCTCCCTGCCCTCAGCAGCTACTCTGGCCACTTTCTCCACCTCAATGTTACAATTTCTTTTATTTCTAACAAATAACTCTCTATGACATTTATTTTCAAATATTCTGAGTCCTCAAAGAAAATCAGATGTCTGTCTGTGTCTGAAAGAACATCTAACTGAAAACTCCAGGCCCCATGTGTATTTGGAATTCTGGTTTGCCCTGAGTCACCATCTATTCCCTTCTTTCTGCAGGATATTTTCAGGAACAGCTGCTTGTGTAAATCAGTATAAAACTCTCTACCCACCTACAATCACCAAATTTAATTTCTATTTATAATCAAGATTGTAGATATAATTCAGAGACTGATTGGTAGGTTCAATCTCTATAATGAGTCTTTGGGCCCATATTGTATGACAGACAGACATTAGATAAGCCTGCTTTCTTTCTATTGCTGTACAACACATAAACCAATGTGTCTGTAAAGACATAAAACTCTTAGTTCTATGTCTGCAATATTAAAACATAATTAGTTGACATTGTCACTATCTTTCTTTTTGCCAGCCTGTATCAGAAGTGCAGAAAAATGGTACTGGTCAGAGAAAGTTGGAGACAAACCAAGACTAGACTGGAGAAAGGACAGGAAGGGAATGCATCATCCCAGTGGTGCTATGGGCAAGCTAAGCTGTGCTGAGAGGTGACCATGGCAACAAGGGAACAGAGATGATGAGAGAACAACTATGGATTCCTTCGTCTTTTATCAGAGCAATTGATTGCTTATAGAGTTGGGGCAGCCAAATTCCATATTATATTTCCTTCCCCTGGTAAGGTGAATGAAGGTTTTGGCATTATCACAATCAAAGAATACTCAGAAAGCAGATAATAAAGTGCAGTGCTCTGTATGGTAACCTACTAGATTTCTTCTTCTTTAGATATTTTATTCAACCTAGTTAAAATGACCATCAATATTAACATTTTGGACAGCTAAGCAATACCACAGTGTTCTGAAGCAATGCCAGTGGGAAGAGCAGGTGTCTGCATCTGAAATAGTATGTTTGCTGGCATGATTTGAAGCAATTCTGCACAGCTGTTTCAGGGAATGGCAGGTCCATTCCTTATTAATTTTTTCATCATCCTAACTGCCTCACTGGTTAGCCCAATTTTTTGAATGACTCTGGAGAGGCAGATAAAAGATCTCACATGCTTACCACCGAGAAAAAAATACATCTTGGGCAACAATGTCTTGGTTAAAGGCTAATCTCTCTTTTCTTAACAAGGAGAGTACTTAGTATAGAAAGAAAATTTTGAGATGTTTTAGTGTTAATAATTGTTGACAAGTAAGAATATAATTTTTCCCTCAAGAATACTACAGAGACTGCATGGACAAGTATTTTAAATATACATTTAAAGACAATAGATTCTGAGGTATCATCATTATAATATTTCCATTTATCTGGTAAGAAGAGATAATTTTCTGATATGGTGATGACTGATGCTACCTTTACTGTTATTATTTTTTAAATGTCAGATATTGTCACAGGTTTGCTGGTATAACAAAAAGAACTTGTAGAATTAAAAAAAAAAATGGAATGGCAACTAAATTTTTTAACATGTGTTATTTTGTTAACTTATTGGGTAACCTTATAAATGACCTAATGTGTTTTTCTGTTTCTTAGAGCTGATACCTGTTAATAAGTTACTATCTATATTTTGTAAACAGTTTGTGAAATTATATTCATACTTGACTTTCAGATTTCAGAAATGATACTAAACATTATTAATTACATTCCCAGTTTTAAATCATCTCCTCTGTCCATATCATGTTTTACCTTGATTCTTCCATATCATATTTTCCATTGATTTCCACTGATTTCCAAGATTTGCAACAGAAACTAAATGAGATGTTGGGTGAAAAATGAACCCTAAGAAATTTTGCATTCTCCAAAAGTTTCTGTTTCTGAGGATGGATATCTGACGTCAGTTATACATCCCTTAATCTCCTTTTAAAGAAAAGTTTTCATTTCTCCTAATATGTAAAAGTGTGATATATGGGTGTTACAACCTGACCTCTTTGTTCTGTTTTCAAACATGATTCTATAGAACTAGGTGGTTATGTAACATCTTTCTTCTAAGTAATTCAAAAGATTTTTCTATTCTTATTTTTTTGTTCTAGACGTACTAGATATTGAATCCAGGACCTTGTACACAGGGAGAAGGTGCTCAACTACCGAGTTACATCAGTTCCCCAGTGAGAATTGGTTTTTTCATTGGTTTGCTTTTAGGAGGTACTGGGATGAAACCCAGGAGCTCATACATGGGAAACAGGCACTTAACCATCTGAGCAACATCTACTCCACTCTCACTTCTTTTACTGCCTTTGAAGTAAGAACTGCTGTATACTATTTCCATGTCACAGATGGAGAAACTGAGACAAAATGATAAAGTGATTTTTCAGCATTATAATGACAGTTTAGGATTGTTCTGATTCCCCCCTGCCTGCCCCACCCCATTCCTGCTACTAATCAACTCATCTGTTAAGGGAACAAATAAGAGAGACTGGTATGGGGTAGGGAGTAAGGCCAGAAGAGTGGACGCAGTAGATTGGATGCTTTCTTAGTTTCCTAGGCTGCTTAAAGCAAATACTATGAAATGATTTGGCTTAAACAATGGGTGTTTCTTTGCTCATGGTGAGAATCCAAGAAATGTCCAAATTAAGGTTCTGCTTTCTTCTGAAAGACTGGATGCTGACAATCCTTGGCTCCTCTTCCATGCAGCTAGACAAATGGCAGTGTCTGCTGGTCTCTCCCTTCTCTTCCTAGTTTCTTTGATTTCATTCTTTGCTCCTGTAGCTTTGTCTTGTGTCTTTTTATAAAAGATTCCAAAAATTAAGATTAATATTCATCTTGAATGAGGTGGGTCACACCTTAACTGAAGTAGCCTCATTAAAATATTTTACTTACAATGGGTGCAGACCCACAGGAATGAATTAACTTTTAAAAAACATGTTTATCTTTTTATCTGGGATACATTCAGCTCCAAACCACCACAAATGATCTTAGGCTTTCTTGGATACTTCCAAAGAACCCTACCCTGATTCAATGAATGTTCCTGCTCTGAAAAGATAATTTAATGTACTATTTATGAAATAAATGCACTATTGCCACTGTGGACACACATTCTAAGCTTTCAAAAATTATGGCTTTGCTTTCATTTTACAATTTCTTTGTGGAAACTGGTAATATTGGTTTTCTTCATGGATGGGAACTAGATGAGTAGAATTTCTACCTCATATCATTTTGTACCTTTTGACTTGTCAATCTATGAAGGTATTATCTTTTATTTTTTAAAGATTTATTTATTTATTTTATTTCTCTCCCCTTCCCTCCCCTCCCCCAGTTGTCTGTTCTCTGTGTCTATTTGCTGTGTGTTCTTCTTTGTCCACTTCTGTTGTTGTCAGAGGCACAGGAATCTGTGTTTTTTTTTTGTTGCATCATCTTGCTGTGTCAGCTCTCTGTGTGTGCAGCACCATTCTTGGGCAGGCAGCACTTTCTTTCATGCTGGGAGGCTCTCCTTACGGGGCACACTCCTTGCGCATGGAGCTCCCCTACACGGGGACACCCCTGCATGGCAGGGCACTCACGCGCATCAGCACTGCACATGGGCCAGCTCCACATGGGTGGAGGAGGCCCGGGGTTTGAACCGCAGACCTCCCATGTGGTAGATGGATACCCTAACCACTGGGCCAAGCCCACTTCCCAGAAGGTATTATCTTTTTAAAGAAACCAACAGGAGTTAAATTTAAATATATTTATAATGTTTTGACAAGGAACTTTTTACAGCTTGCCATAAAATCAAGATTTGTTCTGAATCACTGAAGAGAAACTCACAATATAGGCACTTGGCTCTCTAAGTTCATTTGGTTTTTGGATACTATTTTCTAACCTCGAATTTCTCTGAGGGATACATGTAGAGAAAACTTCTATGTAAATGCCAAATCAGAGCTTTTGGGGGCAGTTTGGAGGTCTCTGTCAAATTGCATCCCTGCTAGTGGAAAACTACATATTCTCTAACTACTTCATTCATTTCCTCTATCTCTTTAAACTGTTGCCCACAGTCCAGGTGCAGCAATCTTTCTAATATATTATAACTGAGGCTTACTACTGGTAATAGAAGCTTGTTTTATGAGTTCTTCATGCAGCACAATGTGAAGATTCAGGCAAAAGAAGACTTTTCAACTTGGATAAAAAGAGAGAATCCTTGCAGAAACAGGATAGAACAATGAAAGAGGAAAGGAAGGATACTGTAGAAGATAGTTTTGGATGCTCATTCAAGGCAAACTCAGCAGTGCCTGAAAAATGATGTGTGTGCAACAGTAACGATGTGCCCCACGTTGTGTACTCAGAGTTCTTTCTCAGCACTAGGAATGGCACAGGCCCATGCCAGGCTACTGCTGTTGCAGGTTGAAATGGCAGGACTATGCTTTTGTTTATTAACAGTCTTGATTTTTTAAGTTAATGTTTGCTATGAAGAATAGGACTCTAGATCTCCAGTATTAGTGAAATAACTGTCAGAAGCATACCCATAGGATTTTTATTTACATAGTTAATACATGTGTAACTTAGATTGGACTTTCAATTTTAAATTAATTTCAAGTTCTGATTCAAATCAGAATTTCTCTTGATATTGATCAGCAAGAGCCAGAACTTCATTAGGAGGAGAAAACATAAAATTCTGCTCTAGATATATTTTTGTTTTGTTTTGCAAATTCCATTATAATTATAAGTGCTATCCCCATTTTTACTGTCTGTGGAACCATCTACTAAGGTGTAAACAGATTCACATTGTACACTGACAGCAGCTTGGCGTGTCAGCAGATTATTAGTAGCTATTTTGTTTTCGTTGCGAATACAATTGATCTTATGAAACTGCTTAATTGTTATTTGTTTACTTCAAAATTTTATCACTTATTGACAACTTGCATTTATTTCCTTTTTATTATAAAAATGAATGAATCAATATAAAAATCTGTGTGGTACTTAAATAGCAAAGATTGTACTGAAGTATTATTATTTGTGCTTAATGACGTCCACATCATGAGAACACTGGTACATTTTTAATTTTTTGATCAGAGAATTCTACATATACAGTATACAAGCTGACATATGGCAGGTATTAGAATCAGGAAGAGGTGATATCAATGAAAGTCCAGCATATACAAAACATTGTTGAAATTTCCCTTTAGGACTCACTGACATTACCTTAGAGAAAAGAAGGCAATCTAGTTCAGAGTATAAATTATGTAGTGAACAAAGCAGATGAAACTAATGGTTGAAGAAAATTTCACATTTTTAAATTAGTATTACTTCTTAGCCCACAGAGAGTTTTATTTCTTATCTCTTTCTATCACCTAATTTATTTTAAAGTTATTTCTTAGCTGTACCATTCTAGGAAATTTGGCCAGAGTAGGCTAATATGGTAATCAAAATTATCTCCTCTCAACCCTTAACAGAAAAATTGGCTGGGTGGTCACTTTTTCCCCTGGGTAATGATATTACTTGTCTTATCTGAAGATAATGAAGATAATGACCTGATGATAATGACCTTTTCCTATGGCTGTCCACATATGATCTGAAAAAGTATGCAATTCTTCAAACTCCTAAAATAATAGTTACTTCTAAAATACTCAAACAACTCTGATTAAAAATGGCTAAGTGAAAATACTCTTAGTATTTTCATTTCCATGAAAGTTACTGACAAAATAAAAAAGAAGAAAAACTTTCTTTTCAATGAAAGAAGAATACAGCTACAGTTCCAAAGCAAACTATGAAAGCATAATGCAAAATATGATAATGGTTGAAGTGAATGTTGGAAAACTCCAAAGGGCCTCTGAGTTTTCCTAAGGGGACATGAAGCAAAGTTCTAGGGTATGATATGGTCATGGAGTAAGTGGTGAATATTGTGGTGGAGATAAATCTTAAGGAGTCTGCTGGAAACTATCAGACATAGTCAGGATGGAATAAAGAGAAGAATAGTCCCTGTCAGAGCCTGTGACTTAAAAGACACATGGATATTTTGAATTCAGAAAACCAAGAAAGATTTGTTTCCAGGTAAAATAAATGATGGATTTAAGAGAGGTTATTCCAGGAAACTAACCTAAATCAAATCCCTAGATTTCTCCCAGCTCATCACCATTGGCCTTTAGTAAATAGCTGAACTCATTCAATAACTGTAATTATGGTCTTGGACTTAAACTGCTTTGTAAAGGATCATCTTAAACAAATGCAGAAGAAGAGCATATATGACAAAAGATTTACCCAAAGCAGTAGGTGGAGAATGTGAAAATGCATTTCTAGTTTTCAAAGAGTTTATGGTTGACATAATCGCTCTATTTTTTTTTTAATAGTCACAGGTACTGCAAGGGTTTAAGAAGAGATTATGAGAAACTGATGTCTCCACAGGAGTGAAAGTTTTCCATAATTTTTGCTTGTTATAAAGGTCTATTGAACACTAAGTAACAAAGAGCATGTGGGAAATGAAGAATAGTCATCTTGAAAGCAGATTGGACATAAGATCATTCAAAGTCTCTTTAATTATGTTTGTAGTTAAAGCAATATAATTGGAATAAATAATTCCAGTGGGTAGGTGGGATACATATAGATAATCTCTACTTAAAGAGTGACAAAATTCATGAAGTATTAAATTTAACAGCCAAGACATCTAAAGTTATGTAAAAATACATGACTTTTCTATATTCAAAAGACAAACATGCTAAAATTTATAGTGTACTTTCAATATGTATCATAAAAATTCTTCTGTTCATAATAATGCTATGAGTAAACTAAACACATATTGCAACCTCTTAATAAAAGATTCTAGTTATTATACATAACCATACTTATAAAAATATAGCTAATATATGACTTCTCATTATATTTTCAAATGAAATGGGAGGAAATTTGCTGTATATATATATTTTACCAAAGCATCATCAAGTGACAAACCTGGGATTTGAAAAAATAGACTCCACATTTTACAAGATTAAAGTTTAGGTAGTCTGTGTATGCTGAATAGTAAAGTATGTATAAAGGTTTTTTTTCCCTCAAGTTAGACTGCCTTATTTATCCTACTATGTAAAATAACTGCCTTATATTGACAGCACAGACCAAATAAATGATATTTAAATTTAATTAAAAAAATATAGCCCCCCAGTTATACTATCAAAATATATTCAAGTTTGTTTAGAGACTCAATTTTATTTTTAATTAAGAAGAAGTGTGGGAGTGCAAGAGCGGGAGGGAGCACAAGAGCAGGAGGGAGCATGAGAGCAGGAACTTCTGCAGTCCCTGGAGTGCATGTACAAGCTGGATGCAGGGTCCATCAGGGTCCTGCCAGCTGACTAAAAAGCACCTGCGTAGCTGCCCAAGAAAGACCCACATGGAGCCCAGGACCGGCTGAGTGGTGACACAATCCTGCTGGAGTTGTTTCAGGAAACTACAAAGCAGGAGGTGTCTGGATGTCAATCTGGAGAGACTGTGACAAAATTACTGCTTCCTCAAAATTGTGGGTTTCTAACACTGAACTTGGAAGCTGTGGGAAGGTAAATCCCTTCCCCCTAGGGAAGACTTAATATGCACACAAAAATAAAAACTAACTGAACCTTGACATGAAAAAACTAATCAACTGAATAAAACCATCAAGTTGCAATGATGACCAGACATCAACAAAAAAACTACAAACCATACCAATAATCAGGAAAACATGACCAATGAACAAATGAAAAGCCAGGAAGAGAAGTGGAACACCAAACAACTAATTAGAGCTCTTAAAACATGTATCATGGACTAATTTAATGAAATGAAGGAAAATATTAAGGATATTAAGAAAACACTTGGGGAGCATACCGAAGAAATTGTAATCATGCAAAAAAGGTAACAGATATGATGGATATGAACAGCGCAATCCAAGAAATCAAAAAAAAAAAAACACTCTCAGCAAATAACAGCAGATTTGAAGAGCAGAGGAAAGAATCAGTGATTTGGAGGACAGTACATCTGAAATCAAACAGATAGTAGCATTGATCGATGGAAAGATAGAAAAAATCCAGCAGGAATTAGGGACCTGAAGGACAATGCAAAATGCACAGACATATGCATTATAGACATTCCAGAAGGAGAAGAGAAGGGAAAGGGGACAAGAGTGGTGTTGGCTGAAAACTTCCCAAACCTACTGAGGAAGATGCATGTACATGTCAAGGAAGCACAACATACCCCAAATAGCATAAATCCCAACAGACCTACCCCAAACCATATACTTGTCAAATTATCCAATGCACAAGACAAAGAGAAAATACTAAAAGCAGGAAGAGAAAAGAGAACTATCACTTACAAAGGAGGCTCCATAAGATTAAGCGCTGATTTCTCATCTGAAAACATGGGAGCAAGAAGCAGTGGTATGACATAGTCAAGGTACTAAAAGAAAAGAATTTCCAATTAAGAATACTCTATCCAGTAAAGCGATCATTCGAAAGTGATGGAGTGTTCAAAATATTCACAGATAAACAGGAACTGAGAGAGTATGCCAACAAGAAACCTGCCCTTCAAGAAATACTACAGGGAGTTCTGCAGGAGGAAAGAAAAAAACAGAAGAGACAGAGTTGGAGGAGAGTGTAAGACCAACTAAAACAACCAAAAGAGATAAAAAAAAATCAAACAACATATGACAAACACAAATCCAAAGAAAACGTGGCTGATATAAGTAATAACACTGAATGTCAATGGATTAGACTCACGTATTAAGAGACACAGATTGAAAGTTTGGATAAGGAAATATGATACATCTATAGGCTGTTTACAAGAAATGCATTTTAGACCCAGGGATTCAAGAAGATTGAAAGTGAATGGCTGGAAAACAATCTTACAGGCAAACAGTAACCAAAAAAAGGGCAGGAACAGCTATATTAATATCAGACAAAATAGACTTTAAATGCAAAACAATTGTGAGAGACAAAGATGGACACTATATATTAGTGAAATGTATAATCGTTCAAGAAGAAAGAACAATCATATTATTTATGCCTCTAACAAGGGTGCCTCCACATATGTCAGGCAAACACTGCAAAAACTAAGGGAAGGAATAGATGCCTCAACAATTATATTGGGGGACTTTAACACACCATTGTCACCATTGGACAGAACATCTCAAAAGAGACTCAATAAAGAAACAAAGACTTTGAACAAGCTGTTAGAGGATCTGGACATCATAGACATATACAGAACATTACACCCAAATACAGCAGGATATACATTCTTCTCAAGTGCACATGGATCACTCTCCAAGATAGACCACATTCTAGGCCACAGAGAAAGTCTCAATGAATTCAGAAAGATTGAAATCATACAAAACAATTTCTCTGACCACAGTGGAATGAAGCTGGAAATCTGTAAGGGCCAGAGACCCAGATTTGGCACCAAGATAAGGAAGTTAAACAACACACTCTTAGAAAAACAGTGGATCAAGGAAGAAATCTCAAGAGAAATCAATAACTACCTTGAAACTAATGAAAATGATAACACAACTTATCAAAACTTATGGGATGCAGCAAAAGCTATACTGTGTGGAAAATTCATAGCCATAAATTCATACTTCAAAAAAGAAGAAAGAGCTAAAATTGAAGAACTAACTGCACAATTGGAGGAATTAGTAAAAAAAAAAAAAAAAAACTGACCCCAAAGAAAGAAGAAAGAAAGAAAGAAAGAACAAAGATCAAAACAGAACTAAATGAAATAGAAAATAACAAAGCACTTGAAATAATAAAAAAAAAGAGTTTGCTCATTGAGAAGATCAATAAAATTGACAAACCCTTAGCTAGACTAACAAAGATAAAAGAGAGAAGATGCAAATAAACAAAATAAGAACTGCGAAAGAGCATATCACCACTGACCCCACTGGAATAAAGACTATCATAAGAGGATACTTTGAAAACTATATTTCAACAAGAAAGACAATTTAGAGGAAATGGACAAATTCCTAGAAACACATAAGCAGCCTACATTGATGAAAGAAGAAATCAATGATATCAACAAACCAATCACAAGTAAAGAGATAGAATCATTCATTAAAAACTTCCCAACTAAGAAGAGCCCTGGGCCAGATGATTTCACAGGTGAATTCTACCAAACATTCTGGAAAGAATTAACACTAATCTTGCTTAAGCTTTTCCAAAAATTGAAATAGAAGAGACATTGCCTAACTCATGCTATGATGCCAACATTACCCTAATACCAAAGCCAAACAAAGACACCACAAGAAAGGAAAATTACAGACCAATCCCTCTAATGAACCTAGATGTGAAAATCCTCAACAAAATACTTGCTAATTACATTCAACAACATGTTAAATGAATTATACACCATGACCAGGTGGGTTTCATTCCTGGTATGTAAGGATGGCTCAACATAAGGAAATCAATTAATGTAATACACCACATAAACAGATTGAAGGAAAAAAATCATGATCATATCTATAGACATAGAAAAAGCATTCAATAAAATGCAGCACCCTTTCTTGATAAAAACACTGCAAAAGACAGGAATAGAAGGTAACTTTCTGAACATGATAAAGGGTATATATGAAAAACCCACAGCTAATATAATTTACAATGGTGAAATTCTAAAATCTTTCCCTCAAAGATCAGGAACAAGGCAAGGATGCCCACTATCACCCCTTCTATTAAACATTGTGTTAGAAATACTTGCTTGAACACTGAGGCAAGAACCAGATATAAAATGGATCCAAATAGGAAAAGAAGTCAAAATTTAAGTTTTTGCAGTTGCAATGATCCTATACATAGAAAGCCCTGAGAAATCTACAACAAAGCTTCTAGAACTTATGAGTTGAGTGAAGTCACAGATTATAAGATCAATCCACAAAAATCAGTAGCATTTCTGTACACTGATGATAAGCAATCTGAGGAGGAAATCAAGAAACAAATACCATTTACAATAGTAAATAAAAAAATCAAATACTTGGGAATAAATTTAACTAAAGATGTAAAAATCTTATATAGAGAAAACTACAGAACACTGTTCAAGGAAATCAAAGAAGACCTAAATAAACAGAAGAATATTCCATTGGATAGGAAGACTAAATATTATTAAGATGCCCATTCTACAAAACTGATCTACAGATTCAATGAAATTCCAATAAAAATCAACACAACAATTTTTAAGGAACTAGAAAAACTAATAGTGAAATTTACTTGGAAAGGAAAGAGGCCCCAAATAGCCAAAGACATATTGAGAAAGAAAAATGAAGTTGGAGGAATCACACTACTTGACTTCAAAACATATTACAAAGCTACAGTAGTGAAAATGGCATGGTATGACACAAGAATAGACACACTGACCAATGGAACTGAAAGTTCTGATATAGATTCTCATATATACAGTTATCTGATATTCGACAAGGCCATCAAACCCAATCATCTGGGAGAGAATGGCCTCTTTAACAAATGATGCCTAGAGAATTGGATATCCATATGCAAAAGAAGGAAAGAGGATTGCCATCTCACACCTTATACAAAAATCAACTTGAGATGGCTGAAAGACCTAAATATAAGAGCCAAGACCATAAAGACCTTGTAAAACAATGTAGGGAAACATCTACAGGAACTTGTAATAGGAAATGGCTTCATGAACTTCACACCCAAAGCACAAACAGCAAAAGAACAAATCGATAAATGGGACCTCCTCAAAATTAAAGCCTTTTGCACCTCAAAGGAATTTGTTGAGAAAGTGAAAAGAGAGCCTACCCAATGGAGAAAATATTTGGTAACCATGTATCTGATAGGAGATTTATATCCTGCATATATAAAGAACTCCTATATCTCAAAAATAAAAAGACAAACAACTCATTTTAAAAATGGGCAAAAGACCTGAACAGACATTTCTCCAAAGAAGAAATACAAATGGCTAAAGAGCACATGAAAAAAATGCTCAAAATCACTAGCTATTAGGGAAATGCAAATGAAAACTACAATGAGATACTATCTTACTCCTGTAAGACTGGCAGCTATCAAAAAAACAGAAGACTACATGTGCTGGAGAGGATGTGAAGGAATGGGAACACTCATCCACTGCTGGCGGGAATGCAGAAGGATCCAGCCATTCTGGAGAACAGTTTGGTGGTTGCTCAAAAAGTTAGCTATAAATTTGTATATAACTCAGCAATTCCACTGCTGGGTATATACCCAGAGGAACTGAAAATAAGGACACAAACTGATACATGCACACCAATGTTCATAGCAGCATTGTTCACTATTGCCAAAAGTTGGAATCAACCCAAATGCCCATCAACAGATGAATGGATAAATAAAATGTGGTATATACATACAATGGAATACTACTCAGCTATGAGAAGGAATACAGTACAAACACATGTGATAACATGGATGAATCTTGAGGACCTTATGTTGTATGAAGCAAGCCAGGCATTGAAGGACAAATATTACTTGACCTCTCTGATATGAAACAAGCAAACTAAGCTGTCTCAGAGAACTAGAGACTAGAAGATAGGCTTAAAGGAATTTTTTGGGGGGAGAGGAAGTTTGTGAGCTGACACCTACATGGGTGAAGTCTATGTATGATAAGCTGTAGGTAAGTATTGGTACAGGGAAGAGATAAGATAGGGCATAGAGATAACACTGGGTGGAGCTTTGAGGGCTTGAGGGGGGCTAGGGTTGGAAGAATGGGTCAGATGGCCTAAGGAATTGGGGGGAGGGCCAGGGGAAACAGTTGAATATGGGAGAATCTCAGGTATATGGTTGAAATTATAAGGTAAAGAAAACTCTTTAGAAAATATTATAAGGAAGGATTACATGTTAAAGGTGCTTAAGGGGGCATCTGGCACGGGGTTACTCTGCTAGGGAGTGTGTGAATGCTCAGTTTGTCATAGTGTGTTAAATCATTGGGTGGAGATCATACAATGAGTATGAAGGTGTACCCACATCCTGGGGAGACCTGATGTTCACAAATGGAGAAAATTGTGTTCCTCAAAAGAATCAGTGTCTCCCAGTGGGTTAGGGAAGTCTAGTATGCCAAGCCCTCAGAATTGTTGCAAGTATCTGTAAATCTGGTCCCTCAAGTAGTGAAGATTGATTGTCACTGTGGGCCCCGAGGGGAGGGGGAGAGAGGTAAAGAATAGATGGAAGCAGGGCAAATGGGGGGCAATGGAAGTGCTTCACAAGATCATATGATGGTTTAGGACATGTTAATGTACACCAAAAATGTATGCAAGTCTATAAGCTAAAATGTAAACCATAATGTAAAACATCAGGAAACTATAAATTTAGAAATTTGTACAGTCTAAAATATAAACCATAATGTAAACCAAAATGGAACCATGTTTGATAGCTATGTTTCAAAATCTGCACATCAGCTGCAGCAAATGTAACAGGGACATGCAAAAAGATCATTGCTGGGGAAAGGGGAAAGGGTTTGATACTGGATATATGGGAGTCCCCTATATTATATATATGAATTATTGTGATCTAAAACTTTTTTGAAGACAAAATTAAAAATTAGAAAAATTTTTTTAAAAAGGAATGGATGTAGACACTGAGGAAGAAATGAAAGTGTCTTGCCACTATTTATTAATACACCAATTTTTTAAATTTTATTTTAGTATTTCTAAATTAGTATTATACTTCTAATCTTTAAACCCATCACTATATTTCCTTTTTCTATTAATTGAATTTGGCAGTATATTAGGCATCATTGTTGAAGAAGTTTTGGACCACAGAGAGGTTCAACTCTGGCAGGGGAGGAACACTGGTATGGGGTGTTATGGATGGGAGGGGCACATGGTTGGGAGGGAGTTCTCCAGGACATGTATATAGGGGATATAAAAATGTTTAGATAACAGTTGCAAATGACAACTGAGGGAGTGCTGAGTTCCTAGCCAGGGGAGCTCTATCACATTCCCCAATAGAACAGCAACCATCCCCCAAGGCAATGGCAAAGACAAAGAAAGATTTTCCAACAATGAGCCCTTGATACCAATGACTATGCTTATGAGCCTGTGTGCCTGAAATATGAACTAGGCCTAGAGCTGCAGGGTGCCTAAGAGTTACCTCTTGAGAACCTCTGTGTTGCTCAAATGTGGCCACGCTCTAAGCCAAATGCAGCATGTAAATGCATTACATTTCCCCAGCATGGGACATGACTCCCAGAGATGAGCCTCCCTAGTACTGAAGGATTACTAGCAAGCACCAACTGGTGATGTAAATAGAAAAAGACATTGAATAAAAGGGTCAACTCAGACCAGCAGAATATCTCAGCCCATATGTAGGATCATATGTTAAAAACTGTTTTTTGACCTTGAATAAAAGGGGGAAATGGCAAAGTCAAATGAGTTTATATGGCTAAGAGTCTTCAAAAAAGAGTCAGGAAGTCATCAGAGGGGTCATGCTTACACCCTCCTCAGGAAGACCCCAGAAATAGCTAAAGTGAATACAACCCCAGGTACTAGTTCTCCTGAGGGCTATGGAGACCCACAAGGATATGGTCATGGCAGGTAGCTCTGGAGCTCAGTACCATGTCAATGGACCCTACTTTGGAATTTGTGTCCCTGAGTGTGATGGAGTTGGACTCAGATGTGACACATGCTTCTTCTGTCACTTTTACTGAACCTGTGGTTGGTGCTAGCATTGGTGTATTCCCAGGAGACCTGAATCTCTGGACTGTCCATGTGCCAGCTGGGCCCTGAGCCTCAGCAGAGTTGCATCCCCTACTCTCTGGTTCATTGGACTTATGCAGGTTAGCTAACAGGGAGGTGAAGATGGTCAATCACCACATCAAGGAACTAAAGGTGCCTGCAACTGTAAGCAGGAGAACTGCGTCCATCATCCATGTGGAATCTAAGCCCCTTCTCAATATAGAGGTGGAGTGGACATCAGTATCTCAGGGCCCACAGAATGGAGAAATAAAATATGGATTAGAGTGGAAAAAAAACCAAACATTTTACAGTAGTTCAGATATTTTTCTACATATGCAGATATGTAAAATTGAATTTTACTATATATTATAATCTATTTATTTTAATAACTATATTGTTGAAAATAATTCCATTTATATTTCTATGTCATATTTTTAAGTGACTATCAAATGTATGGATGTTTATTTAAGATCTGATTTATTTTGAGCACTAAGTGAACCTATTTTTCCATTTTTATTAAAGTTTGAAAGTTAAACTAAAAATAAATAAATAAATGTATAACATAAAAGGAAAAAAAATTAAGAAGGGGTGTACATTTCTCTAAGTGACAACTCCAAATTATTACATGTTTGGGTTTTTTTCTGAACTATTATTTTAAATAATCACAAAGGAAATATTTGCATATATGTGTGATAAACTAGGATTAAAGAAAATCTTAAAATATAAATAAAATGTGAAAAGCTTCACTAAGGAAAAGGAGTAGATTCAATAACTCTGAATGGTCTGGGATTTTATTCTACTTAGCAGCTCAAAACTGAGTCTGCCACAGTTTCACGCTGGCACAGTTTCATGCTGGCAGAAGTCATGAGACACCTGGGTCAAAGACAAAGGAGTTTATTCTCATAGCAATAGCAGTAGCCAGAGTACTATCTTTTTATGCAACAGTCTCATAAACCTCAATTCCCACAAGGTGACAAAAAGAGTACCAGCTGACACCTGAAGGAGGGAAAACCTGACCTTAAGGAACAAGAATCTTTTCTAATGGGCCATAAATATGCCTTGCTCTTGCTCTTGAGGGAAATACTATCAACCATCCAGGGGTGTAAACAAACCTGTCCTTTACTCTGGAGATAAACACTATCTCTATCTCCCAAGTTTGTTTGTTGTACAAATATCTTGGAAAAATTAGTTTGGAGCAAATGGCATCCAGTGTCTTGCTCATAAAGATATGCAGAGGAACAAGAGACCCATGGAAAATGAAAAATTACCTACCACTTGTTTCTACACTTTTTGGCTTCTGGTGAATTTTCTCATGCATATACCATGAGATTCATCAGCCACTTTGATAAATCTGATTAATAGAGATAAATCTGACTGAATCTGTTAACTTGTCACTTAGAATTGGTCACTAGTGGGATCCACATCACTCAAGGGACACAAGTTTGCAGTGCTTCCAACATGGTTTTTTGGCTAGATGGTAAACCTTTGTGTTCCCAGTTCAGTTTCAATAATTATGTCTAGGACTTATTTTTGGAGGGAATAACTGAGAGTATCCCATGTCACCAGCCAGGCTGTGTTCATCTATGCCTTTCAATGACTAAACAACTGTTATAGGAAAGAGAGATAGAGAAGGCAAGAAACTGGGACCATCTTTCAATTTATGGCAGATTTCTCAGTAAGGTTAAGAGGAATGACAATCAAATTTAGGTAGACCTGTTTGACAGTGAGTGGAAGGCCCAACAGTCAATTTAATTTAAGATCTTAAAAGTGTCTAGTAGAGTCAAACCAGAGCATTTCCTTCATAAAGAAAATTACAGGGAGTAATTCTGAAAAATGAAAGTCATTAATGTTTTTCCCTCTCTCCCAGGTGCCAGAGTCATTGCTGACCCTCCACTGCCATAAAATAGCAGTAGCTAAAGCCCCTCCAGTAGCTATAACTTTACCCTTTTTGGAACCATCCTTTGCTTGCACACAGATCTTTTGATGAGAAGAGTTGGGTGCAAGAGAGACAGAGCTACTTTTATAAAACTTACAGAAACTTGTAATTTTCCCCATAGCTTTTTAGTGTCATTGTAGGGGGAACTCAAGCAGTGTATTCAATCAAGTGGTTATTATCCTTATGTTCTAGGACCATGTCAATCCAATAAGAGAACTGAAGTGGTTGAACCAGAATTAATGTTGAGTCCTCTAGGCCCATTTTTGGAGGGTGTACCAAAAGACTGGCCTGAGATTGCTATTAAGGGAAAGAAAAAGAAAAAAGAATCATGCCAAGAATTGTCAGGGCAGTTGCTCTAATTTTCAAAATGCATCTTTATAATTCCCTCATTCTGCTCATTCCCCTGTAAGGGACTAAAAGGAGATAATCCCTTCTTAGGGACAGCCACTTTTAGTGTTGAAACTACCTAACTGAAGGAGGTAGTGCAAACTTTTTGAGTTAATATTTTATATTGGTATTCCAACATTTGATACCAAATGGCTGTGTATTGTAGAGAGCATGGCAAGTCCATCTGATATGTTGACTGTCAATCAGTAGTGGAGCAGCTTTTGTGAGGAAAGTTGTACCATTTTCAGAATGTAAATTGTTTGGAAAGCTGAAAACCTGACACAGATTATTTTACAGGGCCACAAATGTATGACCATAGTCAACTGACTAAGCTAGTACAGTGAGATGGTAATTGAAAAAAGTGCCAGCAGTGAGTAACCATTGAAAACACTGATAGGAATCAAATATCTAAAGTATCCATTTTATAGGAGCAGATAGGGACTGCATGCTATGCTGTGTAGCCTCCCTTATCATGAGACCAACAAGTACACTGCATGTATTAGTCAGCCAAAGGAGTGCTGATGCAAAATACCAGAAATTGGTTGGTTTTTATAAAGGGCATTTATTTGGGGTAGGAGCTTACAGATACCAGGCCATAAAGAATAAGTTACTTCCCTCACCAAAGTCTATTTGGAGCAAGATGGCTGCCGATGTCTGTGAGGGTTCAGGATCCAGGTTCCTACATTCCTGGGGCTTGCTTCTCTCTGGGTTCAAGGTTCTTTTCTTCCTGGGTCTGATTTCTCTTTCCTCTGTGAGCTTACTTGCCAGAGCTACGGCTTAAGTCTTTAGCACCAAACTCCAACATCAAAACTCCGACATCAGAAACCCTCAAATCTGTTCTTTGCCATGCCTTTTATCTGTGAGTCCCCACCCCTTGGCATAAATCAATCATGCCCAGGTACAGATCAGATTACAAGCATAATCCAATATCTATTTTTGGAATTCGTAATCATATCAAACTTCTACACTGCATATCACACAGAAACATAGCTATTTGTGCTCAGTCAGTGATGATGGATGTCACTATTTTACTGTAGGACCATATAATTTGGCCAATATAGTTGCTCACATTCCAATGGATTTCCCTCAAGTCTTTCTCTTTCAGAAAGTCATGTCTGTTAGCATCACATCATACTAGACAAAGCTGTCAAAATGTGAAGAGTTTGAGATTTAAGTTTACCTGCAACTTAATTAGAAGCCCTGCCTCAGTTTCATGGATATTGGAAAAAGGAGGAGGAAGAAAATGAGAATATGATGAAAGTAGAAGAGGTAAAAGAGGAAGAGAGGTGGAAGAAGAAAAAGTTGTGAAACAAATGAAGACATTTGTTTAAAAATGGTGAGTTCAGGTCAGAAATGGAAGAGATAAAAGACAACACAACAAAGTTGAAAGTCATGGTAATAGCAACAGAAAAATATGATAAATATTATATGTATAGATACAGACAATTGTAGCACATCCTAAGGTGCTACATGCATATCCTGGAGACTGCGCACAAATTGCATGTAAGCCAACAGCGGCAAGTGTTTGCTTGCCTGAGGGCATCCACCATTTATTAGCTGTAGGAGATCTTTATTCCTCATGCAGAGCAAGCCAAAGTGATAGAGAGTTAATACCTCGGGAATGAACTTCAACCAATAAGTGATGGGACTTGGTGAATTAACATACTTGTTTCTTCATTCCTCAGTGGGACAATTCTATGACATGTTCCCTGACTTTCAGAGAGTCCCTAGCTGGAATGAACCACCAGCTCATTATCACACATTTACTGGCTTTCCTTTTGTCCTTGTCTCACTTTTTCATGCCATCATAATGCTTTCTCAAATCATATCCCCATGAAAATACTTGCTTTAAAATCCCTATCACATAGTCAGAGTTTGGAGGAATTCAAAGTAAAGGTCATTGTTGCTTACAGAAATCAGGCAAAACAAAACAATGTATATATGTGCATAAATATATAATTTTTATAATTATATAAACATATAAAATTTATATACAATTATATCCTAAGATAAAATATATCCCATTTCTAACATGCCATCTGTTTTCTTGTTGAAGCACTATCTGATACAAGTTGTTATTCCCTTTCCTCTTCAATTCCTTCTATACATGACAAGATTTCTGGAATAGTTTCACCAAATTTTGTTAGTTATTTACGGCTGTTAAGAATCTGTTGATGTTTATAAGTTCTACTTTTCTAGCTTTCAGCACTGTACAGTATTACTTTAGTTATTTAAAATGTGCATGTACTTTTTTCAGAAATTATTTTATTCTGAAAAAATTTATTTTTTGTGAAATTAAATTAAAAACATATAAGTAAAGCCTAAAGTAGCTTAAATATGGCACATATGAACTTATGCATACCTAACTTGTAATAGTAGTCTCCAGGCCTTCAATTAATAGCAATTTTCAAAAATATCTACATGTAAAAAGAGAATAAGGAAACCAGGTCTCCTGATTATATGCTACTAGTCAGGTGTTTCTATCTATTATCTAATTTAATCCTTCCAACAACTTTCTGGATATTTTTCTTAACCAGAATAGTCCAAATATATCTTGAAATCTCTGTGACAGCACAATAAAGCTTTATTTCTCTATAAGACAATATAGGTATCAAGGATACTTTCCACCTGTGATTTATCCATCTTAAAATTGACATCCAGGGATACCTCAGCAGGAAAAAAGAGAATAAGGAGTTAGCACACTAGCTATTCAATCATTTGCTCCATCTATTACATTGGCGAAAATGAATCACCTATTCCTGCCTAACTTCCTCAGGATTTGGAAATGTAGTTTTACACACTTCTCTTATTACTTTATTGTTAACTAAAATGAATATAGAATGGTTAGGTGAGTCACAAGGCAAGATAGTGGCTAAGACAGAAGTTGAATCTAGGTATTCTGAGTCAGTGTGAATTTATACAATAATATGGTGCCCCAATGAGTTTTGTGAACATTTATTTTATCGAAAGGTTTAAGTCAGCCTTATCTAGCTGAGATATTAAATCTTAGAAGGCAGAAAATCTCTTCTATTAGTTAGGGTTCTCTAGAGAAACAGAATCATGAAGAGATATCTATCAATAGTATGCTATTCTGTAAGAGTCTCTCACACAGCCATAGGGATACACAAGTCCAGGTTCTGCAGGCAGGCTACAACCAGGGACTGCAAAGAAAGTCCAATGAAGGTTCTTGATGAGTTTGAAGGTTCAGATGTTGACTGCCCAAAGACAAGCTGGGAAATTCTTTCTCAATGCTGGAATCACTTCCTCTTTTAAGGGGTTCAACTGATTGGGCTAAGTGTCACTCATTGCTGATGGCAATCTCCCTGATTGCTGTGATTATAACCAGCTCTCTATGATTTACCACTGTAGTAAAGTCAATGGTGACTAAAGTCTATAAATGCCCTTGTATTACAGTAAGCCCAGTGCTTTCTTGACCAAACAACTGGGCACAATTACCTTGCTGAGTTGACACAGTAGCCTAACCATCACAGTCCACCAATTGTCAAATTGCCAACCATTCACATTACCATAAACCATACTTAGTCTCTAAGTAAAAACAATAACAGACATGTATATATATATATATATTTCAGCCTCACAATGTTCAAGTCTCCTGCATACAACTAGAAATGCATTAACTCCATACAGAAAAGGGTGCAAGTTTTTGGGCAATATTCACTCTCAAACTTGACATCCTCAAATATTATGGCATTGTTATATGATATGGGGAAAGTTTGGGGAAGAAGACAAAGACATTCATTTTGTGTATGTATACAATCCTCATCATAATGAAACAAGGAAGAAAGATTCATGACCATTTTTGTCCTCATTTCTGTAGCTGTCAATGTGGTTGAAGTTCAAAAATATCACTACCTTCTTCCACTACCCATTCCATGTTTCCATTACCCTCAGCAAGCACTTCAGGCTGAGGTTCTTTGCCTAGTGGGGTGACCCAAACTTTCATTCTTGAAGATTCTGGGTCATTGTTAGTCCTGCTTGGATTGGGTTGTTGCAATTTTCCATTGACTTTAATCATAGGACACGGCAGTACTAGGAGATGCCCTAGAGGATCTCCTGTATTCCAGGCAAACTTTTCTTTACCCCCATTATGTAGATGCAGTCCTATTTCCCCTTGATAGTCAGGATCAATCACCCCAGCCGGTATAATAATTCCCTTCTTTGACAGTTGATTCAGATGTAAGAGGAGCCCAAGTGGCCAGGTGGCAGTGTTAATGTCCAGTTCAATGGAATCATTGTTGTGATCCCTGATGACAGTATTCCTCCTTGTGGAACTAAAATTTATAGACCAGCAGAGTTTAAGGTTGCAGGGACAGGAAGCAAAATTTTTCCTAGTGTGTCACTAGTGATAATAGTGAGTGGTCCCACTCCCATTTCCACCCCTTGATTCCTGGACCCATGGATCCTGGTTATGGGAGAAACAGCACCATAGAGTGGACACTGATTTAGAGCATACACAGCCTTCTGAAGAATAACCCCATCCCTGCAACGTATTGCCACCTAGTTGGCACTATAACTGAGTCTTCAAAAGGCCATTCCACCATTCTATCAATCCAGCTGTTTCAGGGTGATGGGAAACATGGTCAGACCAGTGAACCCATGGGCATGTGCCCATTCCTGCACATCAATTGCTGTGAAATGGGTTCCTTGATAAGCAATGCTGTGTGGAATGCCATGGTGATAGATAAGACATTCATTAAGTCCACGGATGGTAGTTTTGGAAGAAGCATTGCATGCAGGAAATGCAAATCCATATCCAGAATATGTGTCAATTCCAGCTAAAACAAATTGCTGCCCCTTCCATGATGGAAGTGGCCCAATGTAGTCAACCTGCAATCAGGTAGCAGGTTGGTCATCTCGAGGAATGGTGCCATATCAGGGGCTGAGTGTGGGTTTCTTCTGCTGGCAGATTGGGAACTCAGCAGTGGCTGTAGCCAAGTCAGCCTTGGTAAGGGGAAGTCCGTGTTGCTGAGCCCATGCATAACCTCCATATCTACCTCCATGGCCACTTTGTTCATGAGCCCACTGGGCAATGACAGGAGTGACTAGGGAAAGAGGCTGAACTTTAGCCACAGAGTGGGTCAACTTATCCACTTGATTATTAAAATCTTCCTCAGCTGAAGTTATCTTCTGGTAAGCATTCATGTGGGACACACAAATTTTCATGTTTTTGCCCACTCAGAAAGGTCAGTCCACATATCTCTTCCCCAGACCTCTTTGTCACCAATTTTCCAATCATGTTCCTTCCAAGTCCCTGGCCATTCAGCCAAACCATAGGCAACAGCCCATGAATCAGTGCAAATGCACCTCTGGCCATTTCTTCTAAACAAAATGAACAACCTGGTGCACTTCTCAAAGTTCTGCACACTGGGAGGATTTGCCCTCACCACTGTTCTTCAGGGATGTCCCAGAAATGGGCTGCAGTGCTGCAGTTGTCCACTTTTGGGTTGTACCTGCATATTGTGCAGAACCATCTGTAAACTAGGCCTGAGTTTTCTGTTCTTCAGTGAACTGATTGTAAGGGATTCCCGAAGAGGCCAAAGCTGTGGGTTGTAAAAGAGAAGGTAACATGGCAGGGGTGGTGACCATGGGCATTTGGGCTACTTCCTCATGTAACTTAATCGTGCCTTCAGGACCCACTCAAGCCCACTTCCACTTTATTATGGAGTGCTGCTGTGCCCACCCAACTTTATGGTTTGGTGGGTCAAACAATACCCAGCTCATGATAGGCAACTCAGGTCTCATGGCAACTTGACGGCCCATGGTTAAGCATTCAGTCTCTACTAAGGCCCTGTAGAAGGCCAAAAGCTGTTTCTCAAAAGGGGAGTAGTTATCTGCAGAGGATAGCAGGGTTTTGTTCCAAAATCCTAAGGGTCTGTGTTGTGATTCTCCTATAATGGCCTGCCAAAGGCTCCAGACAGCATCTCTATTTATCATGGAAACTTCCAGCACCATTGGATCTGCTGGATTATATGGCCCAAGTGGTAGTGCAGCTTGCACAACAGCCTGGAAATGACACAGAGCCTCTTCTTGTTCTGTCTTCATGTGCTGTCTTCAAAATCCAAAGAGATCAACTAAGCATTGTTTCTCTTTTTTGGTGATAGGAGGAGCCAGATGCTACAGCTTATCCTTCGGTTCAGAAGGAATATCTTGACTTGACCCACACCACTTGACACCTAGAAATGTCACTGAGGTGGAAGGACCTTGTATTTTAGTTGGATTTATCTCCCATCCTCTCTCATGCAAATGCCTTATTAATAAGTCTAGAGTCTTTGCTACTTCTTGCTCACTAGGTCCTATCAGCATGATGTCATCAATATAATGGATGAGTATGATGTCTTGTGAGAGGGAGAGATGATCAAGATTCCTGCAGACAATATTATGACATAGGGCTAAGGAGTTGATACACCTGAGGCAAGACAGTGAAGGTATACTACTGGCCTTGCCAGCTGAAATCAAACTGTTTCTGGTCATCTTTATTAATAACAATTGAGAAAAAAGCATTTGCCAAATCAATAGCTGCGAACCAGGTACCAGGGGACATGTTGATTTGCTCAAGCAATGATACCACATCTGGGACAGCAGCTGCAATTGGAGTTACCACCTGGTTGTTTATGGTAATCTACTGTCATCCTTCAAGATCCATCTGTTTTCTGAACAAGCCAAATAGGGGAGTTGAATGGAAATGTGGTGGGAATCACTACCCCGGCATCCTTCAAATCCTTGATAGTGGCACTAATATCTGCAATGCCTCCAGGAATCCAGTATTGCTTTTGGTTTACTATTTTGTTAGGTGGGATCAGTTCTTGTGGCTTCCACTTGGCCTTTCCAACCATAATAGCCCTCACTCCACAAGTCAGGGATCCAACATGGGGATTCTGCCAGTTACTGATAATATCTATTCCAATTATGCATTCTGGAACTGGGGAAATAACCACAGAATGGGTCTGGGGACCCACTAGGCCAACTGTGAGATGAACCTGAGCTAAAACTCCATTAATCATCTGACCTCCATAAGCCCCTAATCTGAGTGGTAGACCACAGTGATGTTTTAAGTTTCCTGGAATTAATGTCACTTCTGAGGCAGTGTCTAATAATTCCCAAAATGTCTGATCATTTCATTTTCCTCAATGCACAGTTACTCTGGTAAAAGGCAGGAGATCTCCTTGGGGAAAGATGGGAGGAAGATTGCCAGCATAAATTTTGGACAGTTTAACAGGATCCTTCCCCAAGGAGACCTGGCCTCCTCCTCATTCAAGAAGCTCTGGGTCTGTAAACTGACTTAAGTCTGGGAATTGTTTAAGGGGCCATGTTTCTCTGTATCTGTCATTTGAGTTAGGGTTTCATTCATTTGACCCAGAACTCTTCTGTTTATACAGATCCTGAAGAAATATTATAGACTCCCCATCTATTTCACTGCTAGGTACCCCATGATATATTAGCCAATGCCATAACTCTATGTGCCTCAGACTATTTTGAGTGCTTTTTTGAATCTGCCTTTCATTGCAAAAGCCATGCCCACCTTGACTTTGGTGATTAACTGTCAATATTTGACTTTTATCAGACCAACATCAAATCATCACCATAATGTTTAAGGATTCTAATTCCATCATAGCCCCTCCTACAGTAATATCTGGACTACAGAGAAGAGGAACCACAGAGCTCTTCAGGGAAGATGGAGTTAGTCTTATAAATTTATTCCTTACAGTTCTGGTTAAAAGTTTGTCCTCTGGACATTCCTGAGGTGGGCTTTCAAATGGTAAATCCATTCTAGCATTCCAATCTCCCTAAGCCTTTGAATTCCCTCTTTTACTATGTACCAGGGCATATCAAGCATCTTAATCTCAGATATGCTAGGCCATCTTTTGACCCATGTTTCACTCAGCCACCCAAACAAACTGTTAGAGCTCTTTCTAACCCCTCGAGCTACAATGTTGAATTCAGAATTTCTGGTTAGTGGGCTTATATCAACAAATTCAGCTGGTCCCAACTTTATATTCCTTCCACAATCATCCTATACATTTAGTATCCATTCCCACACATATTCCCTTTACTTCTGTCTACATAAATTGGAAAACTCATGCAGTTCTTTCTGAGTATACCTTACTTCCTCATGAGCCACACTTTGTATTTCACCTTTGGGGGCTTTTGTGATTTTAGTCTAGTAATAGGTCTCGAAGACAAGACAGATAGTAGGGGTGGGTAAGGAGAAGGATTAGAAATGCTTTGCAAGCTACTGACTTCAGGGCATTCCCTTGCATTTTCTTCTGGTGAGACAGGATTAATCTCTTCAGGCAGGGGTTGGAAGGCAGTTTCCTCAGGGCAGACTGAAGGCTTGGCAGTGCATGCTGGAGTTTGGCTCAGGGCTGGAAGGAGGTCCAGATTCCCTGGGGCAGGCTGGAGGCTGGGCAGGGTAGGCTTCAGTTCGTCTGGTACCCATCTCAGGGCTGGAAGTTGTTTCAGACTCCCTGGGGCAGGCTGGAGGCTGGATGATACAAGGTTGACAAGGTGTGGTCTGGACAGGGCGGGCCATGGCAGGCTTATCTGGTAAAGTCTCAGCAGAATTCAGAGTTCCAATGTCTTCATCAATATCATCATCATCCCATATGTCTCCATCCCAATTCTTTGGATTCCACTCTTTTAAAATCAATGTCTTTACTTTAACTCAGAAACCCTGTGGGGTTGAAATTTTACTTTCCATTGTAACTCCGCTACTCATACAATGAGAGTCTGAGTTTAGTTCTCAGATATTTCAAGTCTGTGGCTACACAAGACAAGATTTTCTTTCAGCCATACATAGAGACTTTCACATCGTCCTTGTGGTGTTTAAGTTTAAAATTTGAATCCTTTAACTCATCTCTTTCTTTTGTAACAGTATGCAGAGTATCTAGGAAGAGCCAGTAAAAATCATTACAACTGACTCCACAAAACTCTGTTAAGACTGAAAACACTCTCACCCAGATGCTTGCTTCTTATAAGCATGGAAGTGATGCTATTTTGTGTATCTTGACTGCCAACTCACACCATGGACTGTTAGCAGCCTCTTCATTATTGGAAAGAGAGTTGTTGCTACCCTTGAGTCCAATTAGGGTAGGGTAGAGAGAAAATTGCAAAACTCCCAGAGTTACTGCAGACATCCCATGTTTAAGACTCTGTTCCTCAAGAATCACTACTGGTACCAAGTTGTGTTAGTTGGGGTTCTCTAGAGAAACAAAATTATGAAGAGATATCCACCATTAGTATGCAATTCTATAAGAGTCTCTCACACAGTAATGAGAAAACACAAGTCCAGGTTCCGCAGGCAAGCTGCAACCAGGGGATGCAATGAAAGTCCAGTGAAGGTTCTTGATGAGTTCTGGGAGATGTGGGCTGTTCAAAGATGAGCTGGTAAATTCTGTCAATGCTGGAGCTGGAATCACTTCCCCTTTTAAGGGATTCAACTGATTGGGTTAAGCATCACTCATTGCTAATGGGATTCTCCTGGCTGATGTAATTATAACCAGCTCTCTATGATTTCTCACTGCAGTAAAGTCAATGGTGACTAAAGTCCATAAATGCCATTGTATTACAGTAAGCCCAGTGCTTTTTTGACCAAACAGTTATGCACAATTATGTGGCCAAGTTGACACAATAGCCTAACCATCACATCAATAAAAAATATTTTTAGTCTAATACTTACCTAAAAAAATTTACAGTTTGGGCTGACCATAATGCTAAAAGGCAAGCTAGAGGTTAAAACAGGTGACTGTATAACTCAGTAAACTCTGGGGTTGCTGAGGATTGTGGTTAAGAATACAAATATAAGAATGTTCTTTCAGGATCTATCACAAAGGTATATAACTAGTATAGGGTATTGACAGTAGGGTGATATAGGGGAAAAAATGTACCTAAACATAATTCTATGGGATATACATGTATTTGTGTTGTCATAGGTATGTTTTTTTGACAGCTAGAGGCTTACACAGTAGCTAATAAAATACTAAACTTCCATCCTGTTGAAGTTCTGCTAGATATTCCCCTCAATATTGAGAAATGAGCGAATGTAAGGGGGGGGGGGGAGGGTTGTAATAATGGACCAAAGCAGATTTATTGATATTGTAGTTATGATCTTGTGGTAATGGAAAAACCTGTAACATTGCTATAGAGATAGTGTGTGCTAGGGTTTCAGAAGGGAGGGGAGGGATAAATAGGTGGAACACGGCATTTTGATGGCAGTGAAATTGTTAGGTAAGAAACTGCAATGGTGGTACATGACATTATACATAGGTCAAAGCCTATATAAAATAGTAGAGCTCAAAGCGTAAACCATAATATAAACTATAGACTTTGGTTAGTAGCAATGCTACATTATTAGTTCATCAGTCGTACAAAACATGCTATACTAATGTAAGATCTTAATAATAGGAGAAACTGTGTGGGTGTCAGGGGGAGTGTGGGAGTTATAAGGCAATTTTTTTGACTTTTGGTTAATCTTTCTGTAAATCTAAAACTCCTTTAAAAGTAAAGTTTATTACAAAAAATTAAAAAGACAAAAAATGATTTAAAAAGTAATTTGGCCTATAATTTAAATAACTTCAAAAATTTAGTTGGATAAAACAAACAAAAGCTATCTTCATTTGTATACTATTCTCTCTGGAGAAATATTTGTGGGTCCTAATTTTTCAGCAAGTCTTTTTTTCCCCTTAATTCTCAATTCCAGAATAAATTTAACCACCTTTTGCTTTCTATCGTATGTGTCTAGGTTATGCATTGTGAGCAGAAACCTGATCTTGACAGAACATTCTGAAAGCTTATAATATATCATAATGGCAAAAACCAACTTCTAAGAAAAGTCCCTTTAATAAATGGATTGCAAAGTAATTCAACTATTTATAATAAATGCTCATTATTCTATTAATTATGGTATATTGAAATCTTACATAAAAAAGGAAATGAAATTCAAACCAGACATATATTCTCTTCTCTATTCTACATCTATTCAATGATTCTTAATTTTATAATGAATATTTCCCTGTGTCGCTAGACTAATCATTAAAGAAATAGTCCCAAGATCTGGGCATTAGATTTACAAACATGAAATACCATTGCAAAGATGTTTTGTTAATTTAAATTTAAATTTATATTTTGATTCCAATTCTTTTTGGAGTATCTTGAAAGGAGATTTCTGCCACATTCAAAAAACCACAGGCTTTTTGAATATTTCACATATGTTATCTCAATGCAGAGAATTGAGCCATTGTTTCAGCATAATCTTTGAGCAGGAATATAGATTTGAGGTCAGATGGGTTTGAGCTGAATATAATTACAATTCTTGCTAAGCTCTTTTTCCCTATGCAAGTAATTCACCTGTGAACCTGTTTCCTTGTGTGTAAGATGAAGACCTTGCAGCATGATTCTTATATTAAATGAGATATTATGAATCAAGTTCTCAGCATAATATTCATGCTTAATAGATATTATACATATAATGACTAGCATTCTAATTGTATCCTTATTACATCCATTCCCTGCTTTCCACTTCCCATTGGCTATTGCAAAGGAATCGAAGGAGCAATTAATTGTAGGGCCTGCACTAATCTAGAATTTACCATGGAATTACATATCTTTATAGTGAGTCCTCAGTGGGAATTAGCCAAGATTAGTTTGACTGTAGTCCTCCTTTTAATATTGTCTCTGTTTTAGTTTCCTAGGCTGTTCAAGCAAATACAGTGCAATCGGTTTGATTAAACAATGGGAATTTACTAGCTCATAGTTTTGAGGCCAGGAAAATGTCCACAACATTGTATCAACAAGGTGATGCTTTCTCCCCAGAGAGTGCTGTTCTGAGATTGGCAACTCTTGGTCTTTAACTCCTCTGTCACATGGCAATGCACATGGCAGCCTCTTTTGGCCTCTCCATTCTCCTCTGAGTTTCATTGGTTTCAGTTTCTTACTTCCTGTGGCTTTCTTTTTTTCTGTCTGGATTTCATTCTGCTTATAAAGGACTTCAGTAATAGGATTAAGACTTATCCTGATTGAAATAGGTAATACCTTAACTGAAATAACCTCAATAAAAGGTCCTACTTATAATGGTTTCACACCACAGGGATGGATTAAAATTAAGAACATATTTTTCTGGAGTCCATACAGTTTCAAGTCACCAAATCTCCAAAATTTTTATTCAGCTCACATCTGATTTTACCTATGTCTTTGTGCTCCTGAAAGATAGGAATGTTATTGCAAAGAAATGTGATGAGAAGAATTTAAAAAAGAAGCCAGAGCAGTAGATTGGTGTGGCTGGTTTGGGTCTAAAACATCATGTAATGATTCTAACTTCAATATATAGAAAAACCACCTGAGGTAATTTCAGGTTAACTGAGTTACATAAGATTACACAACCAATTTTTGGCAATGAGGCTCTGAAATAGGTTGCTAGAACCTATCCATATCCTTTTTTAGTTTATTTCAATTGTTGGCCTTACTGGCTAAGTAACAGTAGGCAATTTAGTCTCTTGGTTTGTTTTTTGTTTCCCACTTGTAAAATAGTAATAATTTTATTTCAAACGGTACTTAATCCATAGGACTTCTGTGAGGATTAAATGATAATTATTTTTATGTAAAGTCTTAAGCAAAGTGCCCAACACATCATAATGATCAATGAACTTTAATTTTTTACTATAATTTCTAAGAGCATAATTAGGTAATCATTATGTCTGGCTCAGTGTCTTTCTCTAGAGGTGCAAGTGTTTATGTTTAATTCTTTGAGGTAATTAATTGCTTTTTATCTGCTTTCCTCATCCCTACTTTTAAGACCATCTACACTTGTTCTATTTGACCCACTTGGTGTGATTTCCTACTATACACCAACTTAAAACCCTGACTCCTGTCATTCTTTTCTCCAATCACTAGTACCAGCATTGCTTCTGTGAAATTCTCACTCTGAGAACACCATTCTCTATCAATATTCATTCAAATTTTAAAGAAATATTAAATAAAATGTAAGGCGACTTATTTTGTTATATATGTATGCATCTATATACATGCACCTCTTCTACTGACTGCACAACCACCACCCTGGCCCAAGCACTCAAATCTTTCATGTGGGTTTTTGTAATAGTCTCTAACTGGTCTTCCTCCTGTACCTTCTCTGGCATGCTTCATTCTGTTCTCAAGAAGGCAGTCAGATCATGCCACTCCTCAAATTAATACACACCTGCGGCTTATTTGAGATTGATTTTTTGGCAGAGGATTGACATTCACAAATTGATTTATTGAAGAAATTATTATTGAGCAGCAGCTTTGCCCAACACTTTCCTAAGTGCCATGAATGTTGCCTCCATATTCATTGGCTGGTAGCAAACAGAATGTAAATGAAGCAGAATGAGACTGATTTGAGGTTCTTCTTAGATCTAAGCTACCTACAATTAGCTTTCATCATTTTTTTTTTCTAATTTTGAACTGTGGGGAAAGAATGGAATAATTCTACCTTTTCTTCTGTCTTAATTTGCCTGAGCCACTACCACAAATACAACAAACTGGTTTTGGCTTAAATAACAGAAATTCATTTGCTCACAGTTTTGAGGGTAGAAGAAGCCCAAAATCAAAGTATCAGCAAGGCAATGCTTTCCCTCCAATGTCCATAGTGTTCTAGTGATGGCTGCTTGCGGTCGGTACGTCCTGTCCGGTGGACGACGGGGCAGGAGAGGCCTAGGCTCCTGCGGGGGTTCGCAGGCGTGCAGGGCGCGCGGTGGAGAAACCACCACGGAGACGAGGTGAGCACGCGGGTCTAATTTATTAAGGGAAGTACATGTGTTTATATAGGGTTATGGGGGGAGTGAGCAGGGGACTGATTGGCTGTGGCCAAAGGCGGATTGGATTGGCGGTGGCGAGCAGTTGGTGGGGGGAAGAGGCAGATTCTAGGTTGGTGAAGGGGCGGCACCGGCGGGAAAGGGGAACGGGGCTGGGAGTGATTGGTAGGGACTAGTTCCTTGCCTTTTATGGTGCGGCTTGTGCTGCGGCTTGACAGTGCAGGAGGGGGGATGTGAGCGTAGGCAGCTCCTGCTGGCTATCAGCAAGCCGTTGTGGGTTGCCTGGGCGGGGCCGAGGGCAGTGCGCCCGTTCCTGGGCTGAGGGCAGTTCACCCGTTCCAGCCGCCCTACACCCGAGTGGTGGGCTGCGCATATCCCCCACTGGGCGCGGCTATGCTTGCCAGCCAGACTTCAGCCTGCCTCACCTCAGCTGCTGACAATCCCTGGCATTTCTTGATTTCTCTCTGTCTCCCATCACATGGAGATACCCTTTCCTTTCTCACTTCTGTGACTTCTGGGTTCTCTTTCTAAGGCTTCCAATAATTCACATAAAGCTCCACCATCATTCAATTGGGTCACACTTTAACTTAAAATAGCACCTTCAAGGGGTCATATCTGCAATGGGTTCACACCCACAGGAGTGTGGGTTAAGATTAAGAACATGTATTTTGGGGGTACAAAGTTCAATTTACCACATCTTCCATATGATATAAATACTTGGAAATGGTTAACATGCCCTTTATTGTTTACCATTCCTTTTCATGCATTCATAACATTAAATATATTTTGTTGAGTACCTATTTTATGTGGAACACTGTGCTTGGCACACTAAAATGAAAGACAGTTGATCTACAGACAAGAAAACCAACAACTACATCATAGGTAAGGCACATAGGTAAGGTAAGAGGGATGTGTGAGGTGCTATGAGAGAAACCACAGAGATAGTTAGCTAAACAAATTGGGAGGATTGAGAAGACTTCATGGAAGAGGTAACATGTAAGCTTGGCTCACATGAAGGATGAAATAAAACAATCTACCAAATATGTAGTGTGTGTGTGTGTGTGTGTGTGTGTGTGTGTGTGTAGATATATAGAAACAGATTTTTTATTATCTGTCTTTAAAGAAATAGTGGGATTTATGATACAAGAGAGACGAAATATGATTACACAAATGAGATTTATACTGATCGAGAGTTGACAGCTCAAGTAACAGTAGCATTTTAGCTATATAGTAAAGGATGGATAGTATTTTGATATACAGAGATATGAGAAAGGGGGTACATAGGGAGAGGGTAGAAGGATGTACTAGAAACAGCTTAACCAAAGGAACAAAAGTAAAGACAAGCAGGATGTGTTGACAATAGGGCAGATCCAGATATTCTGGGATTAAAACATATAATTTATGAATATCTTTAAGAAAAACAGTATAAAATTGAAGATAAAAAATAGATACAAAAGTGAATATTTATTTAGAATGAAAGATTAATATCTCATTAAATTACTGGAAGCTTGGAGACTCATGACTGTTTCTTCTCAGATCTCTTTAGGCAATTCACCAGAAATGTTTGCATGGAAATGCTTCTGATTGCAACCTTACTTCCCAGTTCTCACACTTCCAGCAACTTCTCTACAACTTCCAGCATTCAAGGTGGCCTGTGTAATTGAAGCACCCTAGAACATCAAGTTCACTAGGCTCACAGTAATTTTGAGTGTGATTAGGACCAATAAGGTATATGTGCAGGGAAGCAGGGAGGGGGGAAGTCAGGAAGTGTGGGGAGAGGGAGTTACATAAGATAAAATTGAAGTGGAGTCAATCATAGGATGCTTTAAAAGCCATCTAAGCTCTTCAAGCTTTATTCTTTGAGAGAGTCTACAATTGATTATTTTCTTGTAATAGAAAGCACACAGAAACTGAATCTGTATTTTTCCTGGAATTAAACTACAGTGGAATATGCATTTATATAGGAATTGAGTTGACCTCCACTCTAATCTACTGTGTGCTAGGTATAATGAGATGACTTTTGATAGAGTTTCAAAGCCTACTTTAGTTCTCATAAAAATGTATTTCTCTGTGCTTCAAAGTAGGGTTCACTGTGTAGTGAAGTTTCATGGATTTTTAAAAATTATTCTTTTACCATATATATGATCTAACACTTACCTCTTTTATCATATTCAGATTTTTATAGATTTTTGTGCTGTTAATTGCATTTACAATATTGTGCTACCATCACCACCATCCATTACCAAAACATTTCCTTCATTCCAAATAGGAACTCTGTACCTTTTAAGACTTAAGTTCCTATTCCCTATGCCCACCCTGCCCCCTGGTAACCTACATGCTAGTTCCTGATTCTATGAGTTTATTTATCTCATTTCGATGCTCTTAAAAATCCAAAGGTCTTCAGCAAAAGAAAAATGAATAAAACGATTTTTATTATTTCCTTATCTTTCTTTATAAGTGATTTTATTTTAACAACATATTTAGAAAAATAATGGGATAAGCAACAGAATTTTATGATATGTGTTGGAGATTGAATCATGTCTCCCACAAAAGCATATAGGTATAAGCCCATTTGTAAATAGGACTTTTCAAGATGCTATTAGTTGAGGTGTACCCAAACTGAGTAAGGTGAGCCTTAATCTAATATAGCTGAAGGCGTTATAACAAAGGAAATTAGACGCAGAAAGAGAAGGTATGGGGAGCAGCCTGAATCTGCAAGTCAATGGAACTCAAAAGAAAAAGGAGAAAATGCCTCCAAATACATTGCCATGTGATAGAAAAACCAAGGAAATCCAAAGATTGTCAGCACACCAGAAAATACCAGTACCAGAAGCAAGGAATCTTTCTATTCTTTGAAACTGTGAGTCAGTACATTCCTGTTGTTAAGCCAACCCATTGCAAGGTATTTGTTTTAACACCTAGGAAGCTAAAACAGTTTGCTACTTTGAAGGAGAATGTAGTAGTTTGTTATTGATTATGAATTCCAAAAACAGATATTGGACTGTGTTTGTAAACTGGTCTGTTCCCTAGGCATATTAGATTGTATTAAACTCAGAGGTTTCACTTTCACTTGGTTAAATTAAAATTAGGGTTTTTCTTTAGCCATGTCAGTAGGATATTGTGTCCCCACCCCCTTGGTGGGCAGGAACTCATGGAGAAAACAACATGGCAGAGGAGAGAGTTAGAGTTTTGATGCTGGAGCCCCAGGAAGTAAATATACAGAGAAGCAGATACACGAGGAAAGAGGGTAGGGTCCATTAGATATGGCAGAGGCCGCAGGAAGAGAATGAGCCTGAGAGTCTACAGCTGACTTTGTGAAGAGAGCAGAGCAGCTGAGCCCAGCCTTTGAGAGAGAGATATGCCTTATGCTAGCCTACATCTGAGAATGGAAAGAGCTGGGACCATGGAGCCTTAGGAGGAAGAGGAAGGCTGAACCCTAGAGACAGGAAGCCATCTTGCTCCAATATGCAGCAACAGACTTTGGTGAGAGAAGTAACTTACACTTTATGGCCTTGTGATTGTAAGCTTTTAGCCCAAATAAATACCCTTTATAAAACCTAACAGATTTCTGGTACTTTGCATCAGCACCCGTTTGGCTGACTAATACAGGGATAATGCCTTCATTGTCTTTCATTTATAAAAGCAGATAAACTGAGAAGAAGAATGACAAATTGTCAGAATTCATTTTCTTAATTAGGAGTAAGAGTAAAATGGCATATTTGGGGAGGGAGAATGAAAGTATAGCTAAAGATAAGCAAGCCTTGTTTTGTCTTTTCCCATCCCTGTTGCATTCCCCATTTGTCCTATAGAGGATAAATCTTATAAGCCACCATGGGATAGCATGCAAAATTCTTATGTAGATTCGAAATTAATCTTCCAGTTGCCCCTTTAGAGGGGAAACGTGGTAAATTTAGCTGCTGCCAAGTCAGGATCAGACATGGGTGTTCTGTGCTTTCAAACTCTATAAATCCAGGACCATTCCATATAAGGGGAGTGAGGTGTTTTGGCATGTACACTGTGATGGTTTCTTGTTTTCACTCTTAGCATCAATTTTGAACAAACTAATTGGGTAACAAATATATACCTTACTTTCATTCTATACCTCAGTCCCTCCCACATACTATACCTTGCCTTTGTGTCCACATATGTCTCTACTCCTCCTATAGGAACCTTCTCAAACACTCCATACTATATTCCCTGAATCTCAGAGTGAGGGTTTCACATCCTCTATATCTGAGTTGCTAGAAGAATTTCTTGAAATTCAGGTTCTCTGGCCCCTGGTGTTCATATTGGGGTAGGAATCTGTAATTTTTAAAAAATGATACTTAGGTAACATAAATGTTACATAAAAAAAGGAGGGGATCCCCATATGCCCCATTCCCTACCCCTTCCACACTTTCCCACATTAACAACATCCTTCATTAGTGTGTATGGTGATCCAAAGGGGTGCTGATGCAAAATACCAGAAATTGGTTGGTTTTCATAAAGGGTATTTATTTGGGGTAGGAGCTTACAGATACCAGGCCATGAAGCATAAGTTACTTCCCCCACCAAAGTCTGTTTGGAGCAAGATGGCTGCCGACGTCTGTGAGAGTTCAGGCTTCCTGGGTTCCTATGTTTCTGGGGCTTGCTTTACTCTGGCTTCAAGGTTCCTTCCTTCCTGGGGTTGGCTTCTCTTTCCTCTGCATGCTGACTTCCTGGGTCTTCAGCATCAAACTCTAACATCAGAAATCTCCGCATCAAAATCTCCAACTCGGTCCTTTGTCATGACTTTTATCGGTGAGTCTCCACCCACCAAGGGTTGGGGACTGGGTGGGGACTCCATGTCCTAATGATAACTCAATCATGCCCAGGTACAGATCAGATTACAAACACAATCCAGGGAAGTGGACTTGGCCCAATGGACAGGGCGTCCGCCTACCACACAGGAGGTCTGTGGTTCAAACCCTGGGCTTCCTTGACCCATGTGGAGCTGGCCCATGTGCAGTGCTGATGTGCACAAGGAGTGCCCTGCCACGCAGGGGTGTCCCCCACGTAGGGGAGCCCCATGCACAAGGAGTGCACCCCATAAGGAGAGCTTCCCAGCACAAAAGAAAGTGCAGCCTGCCCAGGAATGGCGCTGCACACAGGGAGAGCTGACAAGATGGTGCAACAAAAAGAAACACAGATTCCCGATGCTGCTGATAAAGATAGAAGCAGTCACAGAAGAACACACAGCAAATGGACACAAAGAGCAGACAACTGGGGTGGGGGGAAGGGAAGAGGAAAAAAATCTTTAAAAAAAAACCAAAAAAACCCATAATCTAATATTTCTTTTTGGAATTCATCAATTATATCAAACTGCTACAGTGTGATATATTTGTTACAATTGATGAACCATTTTGGAGCACTGCCACTAAGTGTGGATTATAGTTTACAATAGAGTTTAAACTCTCTCCCACATATTTTTGTAAGTTATGACAAGATACATAATGGCCTGTATCTATCACTGAAATATCATTCAGGACAATTCCAATGTCCTGGAAATGCCACCATATTACACCTATTTTTTAAAAAAGATATTTAGGTTACATAAATGTTACTTTAAAAATATAGGGGATTCCCTTATGCCCCACTCCCCAGACCTCCCACATTTCCCCACATTAACAACATCCTTCATTAGTGTGGTACATTCATTATGATTGATGAACACATTTTAGACATTTACCACTAAGCATGGATTAAAGTTTACCTTATAGTTTATACTCTCTCCCTCCCAATTCTATCGGTTATGGCAAGATATATAATGACCTATATCTGTCATTACAATGTCATTCAGAACAATTCCCAACTCCTGAAAATTCCCAATTCCTGAAAATGTGCCCATATTACACATGTTTTCCCTTCTCCCTGCCCTCAGAAACTCCAGTGGCCACTGCCTCCACATCAATGATATAATTTCTTCCACTGCTAGAATCACACTAAATCTATAGTAGAATACCTATAAGTCTACTTGAGTCTATAATTCATTCCCCAATCCTGAGGATTCTGGGATGGTGATGTCCACTCTGCCTCTAATTGAGAGGGGACTTAGATCCCATGGGGAAGATGGTTGGGACCATCTTGCTTAGAGTTGTAGACTCTCTTGGTTCCTTGTTCTGGTGGTTGTCCATCATCACCTTGTTAGTTGTCCTGGTTAAGACCAATGAGCTGGAGTATAGGTGTTTCAACTCTGTTGAGATTCAGGACCCTGCTGGCACATGGACAGCCCAAAGATTTAAGTCTCTTGGACATACACTTACCAAATCTAGTACTAATTATAGATCAAATAAAAGAACAGTAGAGCCATGTATAGGGAAAACACAACTGAGTCTTCCTCTGTCACCCTGGGAAGCAAAAATTCAAGACTTCTCTCCTTGAAGGACAAGATTCATAATTACTTGCAATAGCACTGAGGACTTGACACTCTGTTCTGTCCTCCCCTAGTATGCATCACCCATGTCCTTAAGACACTCTTGCTCCTCTATTCGAGAACATAGCAGGCGTCCCGAGGATGGGAGTCCAACACCCTGCTGCTCATTATGTGCTTCTCCACACACTGATATAATGTATTATGGCAAGATGAACACTCACACATTCCCTAGAAGCCTGCCCCAGGTGTGCTCTGTTCCAAATGCCCCCCACATACAACACCCCAACCCTGCAACCCTCACTTACCATATTGCCACCACAGCATTACCAATATTGTAGTTTTGATTATGCACCTGCTAATCCCCAGTGTTCACCTGCTCCTTCCCCAACACTCCCCCAGTTCCATGGACAATCCAACCTACCCTTCCCACCTCCCTGACAAACCAGCACCACTCAACCCAACAGTATCATTACATCACTGTCATGCCCCTCCACTGTACAACTGCATAATTCCACCTTATCATAGATTTTGCCCATTTGGGTGCTGGCTCGCAACCTTCTTCCTTTCTATTTCCTGTAAACCTATCTTTCAGGCTCTAGTTCTGTGAGTCTGCTCAATTTTTTAAATTCATATCAGTGAGGTCATGTAATATTTGCCCTTCAGTCCCTGACTTGCTTCACCCAATACAAGGTCCTCTAGATTCATCCATGTTATCCCATGTATTAATACTGTATTCCTTCTTACAGCTGAGTAATATTCCATTGTGTGTACATACCACAAGTTGTTTATCCATTCATCTGTTGAAGGGCATTTGGGTTGATTCCAAATTTGGCAATAGTGAATAATGTTGCTATGAACATTGGTGTGCAAATCTGTATTTTTCACAATCTTCCCAGATAGGTCTGAATAACCTTGAGTTTGAAGGTCTCTGTACATCATTAAAGTGCTCAGCTGGAAGTCAGAAGTTACTCAACACACCTCACCAGTAGTCAGCAATTTAATACAGCACTGGGTTTGAATGCCTCATTTTTTTAAATCTGTAAAATGAGATTGATTTATAAGCTGATTTCTATGAATCTACTAACACTAATACTCTGTAATACTAAATTATATTCTCGTATAGTCTTTCTTCTTTAGCTCTTCCCCCTTTCCCTTTCCATGTCATTCTGCTGTTCAGAGGTTCTCAAAGTGGGGTTCCAGTACCCACAACATCAGCAATACCTGGGAACTTCAAAAAAATATAAATTCTTAGATTCCACCTAGTTTTATTAAATCAGGAACTGTGGGAGTAGGTCACGGTCATCCAGATGATTCTGATGCATGCTGAAGTTTGAGAAATACTGCTCTAGTCAATTCCTTTCTATTTTAATTTGCTAGGTTCCTGAAAGCAGATACCATAAAATGGGTTGGCTTAAAAACAGGAATTTTAAAACTTATAAGCTTATAGTTTAGAGGCTTTGAAAATGTGAAAATTTTGTAATTTTTTAAAATTTAATAAAATTTATTTTTTATTTTTTAAAAATACTTAAATTACACAAGTAATACATAAAAAATGTAGGGGATTCCCATATGCCTCACTCCCTACCCCTCCTACACTTTCCCAAATTAACAACATCCTTCATTAGTGTGATACATTTATTACAATTGATGAACACATACATATTGGAGCATTGCCACTAAGTGTGGATTATAGTTTACATTATAGTTTAAACTCTCTCCTGCACAATTTTTGTAAGTTATGACAAGATATATAATGGCCTGCATCTGTCATTGCAACATCATTCAGGACAATTCTAATGTCCTGAACATTCAAGACATTATTAAGTCAATACTTTCTTCCTGAAGACTGACTGCCAATGATCCTGGGCTCTTCTGTCACATGGCAAGATATATGATAAGTTTCTGCTGGTCTCTCCTTTTCTGGGTTTCACTGCAATCTGCTTCTTGCTTCTGTGGTTTTTTTTCTCTTTCTATATTTATCCATTTATAAAGGACTCCAGTGAGAAGATTAAGACCCACTCTGGACCAAGCATTAACTGAAGCAACCTCATGAAAACCTACTTACAATAGGTTTACACTCACAGGAATGGATTAGCTTTAAGAGCATGATTTTCTGGAGTAAATACAGTTTCAAACCACCATGCTTTCCTTTTAATATTCTCTGCCTACTGGTAGGAAATAAAAGTATCTGTTAAATTAATTCACACTGGCTTGTTAGCAGCATTTATATTTCAACAGAAAGTCTTGGTAGAAGAGGAAGTTCTAAGCTCAATGAAATAAGGTACTGATAGGAAAATTTATGTTATTGTTACTATATCCTGAGAGGCAAGTATTTTGAGAGTGGTAAGCAATTATACACATTTTACTCATTCTACAGATGAGGTCATCCCATTACCAGTATCCTATTCCTGCTTAGATCCATCCAAATACACCCATCATTTTTATCCCCTCCTAAGTTTCTTCTCTACTGAGGAAAAACTGAAAGATAAACTAATCCATGTTGATGTGTGATTATTTTATCACCATCTTGTTGCTTGTGATTTCATTGGGGGTTTCCAGAAATGATCTCTTAATCCCACATGTTAGATAATCTAGGTCACATGGTAGGTGGATGGTATAGAAAGAGAACCTCCATGAATCATTCTCTATCTTCTCATGATCTATGATCTTTTGTTTTTCAAAGCAGAGTTTAGATTGGAGCATGGAATATTTATTTTAAAAATCTAAAAAGTACTCACAGGAAATATGAATGCTTCTTTTACCTTATTTGAAAAACAGTTGAACTAAATTTACTCTGAAATTTACAGGAATACATATTTCAGTTCAATGTAAGGAAGACTTAAACTGTCCATCAACAGATGTAAAGCAACATTATGTAGGTATAAAAAAATACATGCTTTGTTGAAGCAAAGGCATCTGAGTTTATTTCTTGCCACACTTCTTATTAGTTGTGCCATCTTGATCATGTTAGAAAATGCTCCACAGTCTCAGTTGTCTCAGGATGATAATGTCTTCTTTGTAGGGTTGTTGTGAAGATGGTGTGTGATAATTGCAAAGTATTTAGCACTGTATTCAGCAAAAAGTGAACACTGAGTAAATGGTAGCTTTACGTCCATAGTTCCAAGCAGAGGCTGAACCTTTCAAAGATGTTATAGAGGTGGGATGGATGAACTTCTAATGCCTATTCTAAATCTATGAACCATGGAGACTAGAAAATTGTATGCACTCTGTAACTCTTCCACTTACATGAAACTATTTTTAGCCAAATGATAAAATAGAAAAAGAAAAGAGAAAAGATTTCCTCAAAGAAATTTTAAGATGATTTTGGCTGACTTATTTTTTCAGTATTATGTAGAATAAATCCCAAATTCTCTTTAGTAGTATTGTTTTCCACTCTGAAATATTTCAACATTTAGATCATACGTTCTTCAATTACATTTTGCTCTCAGAGCAAAACTTACACATGAGTGTGCATTCACACTCACACACAAGTCTATTTTGGTCTCTTATTCTGGATCCCATGAAGCTCAGGGAATGCTCTGGATTTGCCTCAAGTGCTAGTTGGTCTCTGGAGGAGAATGGCTTTTTCTCTTTCCAGTCTATTTCTATAGGTTTTCAGGAGTATAACTTTCTACTTCCCCTGGTTTAGGTAATAGATAAAATTTTATCAAACTGACAAGTAATTTCCTGCCATTACTCAAGGTATTTGACATCTGGAGGGTTTTACTTTGTACATCTCTTGAGTTTAAAAACATCCATGAGGAATCTGCAATGTTCTAAAATGTCTATATTGAAGATTCTTTCTCTGGTATCCTCAGAAAATATTATTTTAAAGAAGAATGAATGGGCAAAAGTATTTTCAAAGAGTGAGAGGATTAGCTTTCCTTTTATTTCATAAACAAAGGACATATTTTCCAAATGAAACCAAATCTGAGACTTTACTCAAATTTTAAACTATTCCAGTGCTTTTGATTATGGATTCCATAATTTTCTTAATTAGTCTCTGGATTTCCCATACAACTTGTGCTACAATAAAAGAGGAAAGTATCTTTCAAAAGTATACAGTCTTTTATTCCTTACCAGATAGAGGCACCATTAATAACTCTGTATATGATTATTGACTTATTTGCCCTCACACTGGGGTGAGGGTCCTTTGGAGATCTAGAATTCCAAAAGAGTGGATTCTAGGCAGAGATTTGTGGAGTCAATGATCCTGGGTCCACAGTCTAACAAATGACTTGGGCAGAGGCTAGTGACCAGTCAGTGTCAGTGACTTTATAGGGAACAAATTTATGAGAATCAAAATTTATGAAACTGGGACTTCTGGAACCTGAAGTTTGGAGCATACAGAACTTTGCTTATCATCATCCCACTCTGATAAGGAAGACTAGAGTGATTACATGTTCTGCTTCATGTAAATATATATCAGTATTTCAACCTGCCTCCATTTACATTAAATTTCAAGGTCAGTATGGAGTCAGAAAAAGGAAACTGAACTTAAACCCAGAATCCTGGGCTGAAAAACCTCTTTTTCCATGATTGTACACAATCTTTTAAGATCAGAAGCTATTACTTATATTGGGCTTTGTAGTAATAGCAGTTACAGTTCTAAGAGTTTTATATTAATAAGTCTTATGATATAGATATTTTTACCACATCTGTATTACAGAAGAGGGAACCAAGATACAGAGAATTTAAGTAACTTGTTCAAAGTCACATAGTCTATGTGAAGAGGAGCTGTGATTCAAATTCAAGTAGTGTGGTTCCCAAGTTCATATGCTTAACAATTGCACATATAGTCTTAATTATTTTTACTTATATATTATTAAAGAATATACTAACACCTTTGATACCAACAAACTAAGATTTTTGTTGTTCCCAATATTATATATAAATATTATTAGGTATTAAACATAAAATAACAACACAGAATTATATAAAAGATGAGAGGGGGACTACTATTTCTTATTGTTACTATATCAGCTATTCTAAATACAACCACCTCAGCACCTCAGAAATTTAAAATCTGCAGAATCGGTTCCATTTTAGAGTTGGAAAAGCGAAGTTCGGAGTGATAAAGTGATTTAACAATAATCCCATAGAGAGTTGTAGGTCTGAGTTTCAACTCTACAACTTTCTGACTCCAGAATCCCAGTTATTTTTATTCTATCACATTGCAAATATAATCACATATAACATTTCTATCCTTTAGAAGTTAGCAATTTTATCCATTAAAAGTGCATATTGTTCTGAAAAATTTATAGTAAACCCCTGATGTATATTATTAGGAGAAATGAATACATCCAATACTCTGCAGTAAGTAAAATTTCTCCAGGAATAGTAGAGTGATCAACTAATATGGAATATTATAAAACATATACTTAATTCATCTGAAGGCTTAAATATATTTTTTGGCAATCACTGAAGAGAGTCTGATGTACACATGAAATGTCTTCTCCATTAGTAGGCAATTAATTTCTGCAATTGTAAATATTGGTTGGGTAACAAAACCTTTATTGGCTGCATTAAGTCATCTTGGAAAGTCTCTATATTGTCAATGTCCCATGCACAAAAGACTGTTTTCTTGGTAATTGTGAATGTATATAGGTGAAGACTCTAGTATAGGGAGGGAAGAGAAGAACCAGATTTGCTACAGAATCCAAATTGAATTTTGAGGCGTAAAAAAAATTGAAGTCTGGTTCTTTTTAGAACCATAGTTTTAAACCATGTTGAAAGACTTAGGGTAAATGGAGTTTTTATATACATGCGTATTGTATCAGTTGCATTTTTATAGGGTCAATTAGGTGATATGGGTAGTTTAAAATGGCATGGCTCATTTGACACCAGCAAATACCTCATTTGACTCAAAAGTCCTAAAATCAAGTCTTAACTCACAGGACAATTTTAAGTGTTGACCCTTAGAATTGATAAAATATCTTCTTTGTCATTGCTGCAAAATTATTACAATATTACTGTTAACTATAGTTCATAAGTTACATTAATTGCACTTCCCCATGTATCACCATATTCTTAACACTTTGTGATAGAAAAACATTTCTATATTTATACTATTAACTACATTAACCATAATTCTCGTCCTTCTCTGGGTTCACTCTGTAATTCAGTCCCTAGATTATCCTCTAGCTTCCTTTCAATTGGTTTACATCCCTAGATGTAATTCAGCCACAACCATATTCATAAATAAACAGTGTTAGTTACACTCACTATAATGTGTTGCCATCAATTCTATCCATTCCCACATACTTAAAATCAACCTTATTAAAAATTCTACTCACATTAAGCAACAGCTCTCCCTTCTTAATCCACATTCTCTCATTAACATGAATTATTTCACCAGATTAAGTAAAAAAAACAGGTACTTGGACTGGATTATAGATAATAGAATAAGACTAATAAGAGTGGACAAATCAAACCCAATATTTCAAATATGTAACTTATAAAGACATGGCAGTAACTAGCAATGAAATCCAGGAACATCAGGTTAGGGTATCATAAAGAATATTTAAAATGACATTAGAATTGAGATGACAAATACCTTGGGACTTGCCAGTCTTTACCATAGGGTTCCTAAAAGAAAAATACCATTTTACTCTGAGTGAACCTTTTTGCTTTGAATCATCTGTCACTCGCTAATGAAAATTTCCAGAGAAAATGTAGACAGTATCTAAACCAGGCAACCCCAAATGGGTCAAAACCAAAGAAGTATAAAAGACTGATGCAACTTATATTCTCCCTGAATACCAAGCCCAGTTTTAAACTACAATTTAAAATAAGGCCACATGGTATATAACTGCTTGAAGAGCATAAAGAAAAAGTAAGTTTGTCCCAATGCCAGTGGTAGAGCTGATCTGCTTCCCAGTCTTAGACTTTCCTCATTTGTCTTCTGAAAGGTCTTTCTTAGCTTTGATGGAGAAGAGAGCATTTAAAGAAAGATATCACCCTGACCTATACTTTCTCTGTAAACAGTAGTCCATTACAATATTTCAAACTTGAAAAGCTCAGATGGACATCTTCCTACTTGGGGATGAAATTAGGGCTGGGGTTGCTAGGAGCAGGGAGCCACAAGAATCTTAAATTTCTCCTTAACAGCACCATCTATACCCCTGATATTATCAACCCCAGAAGATTAAAAGCAAAGCTTATAATCACCCAGGAGTGTGAGAATGCCTTTTGGTAAAGGTTATCACAAATTATCAGTGAAATCCTGTATATACCTCCAAACTGTTCACAAACCAATTAGTTGGGACATTTATCCCTGACAAAGTCCCTTTGATGTAACTTCTAGGGTTCTGAAATAGTAAAGAACACTAAGTTTATCTGATGTTCACCTTAAGCATAAAACAAAGAAGCCACCCTGAATCTTTCTGTTATTCTACTAAGCTTATAAAACAGGATTATCCAATGTGTAACATCATAGTTTTAAAATACCATTATTCCAGCCATGTCAATATAGCAACAATGTGCTACCCATTAAAAGGTAAACAACATATAATCTGCAATTTGAAATTACTCCCTTTATTTTTCCCAAGAAAAACTGAAGTCAGAAAAATGCTCCTCCTCCTTTACTTCTTATTCTACCTAATATCAGCCAAATGGGTTTTATCTGCAGTAGCAACCTTGCTTAGCTGCTCTTGAAATGGGTAGGACTCTTTCTACACTTCCAAAACTGGAGTGCTCTACCAACAAATGGTTAATGGATCCAGAATTTCCAAAGAGCCACATGATCAATAAAGCTGACAGACGTCCAAACACCAATCATATATCAGTAACCTTTAGCATTGCCAAGCCATTATAGCAGGGTAAACTCAAGGCACAAAATTCACTCTGCAATATTATTTCTCAATCAAAAGTAATATTCCCTGAACCCTATGATATAGACCTATGTTGATTACCTAGCCACAACCCATAGCACAGAATTAGCATTATGGGTAAAAGGAAATAGAAAGAAAGAAAGAATTTATAAAGAAGAAAAAAAGTTTCTTCATCTTGCTACCTTTTTCATATTAATTGATGTCAGTGGTCAGCAACCCACAATTTTTAAACTTAAATTTCAATTAATTATGACAATATGCTTCCTATGTTCTGTAGTAGTAAGTGCTCACCATGTCCCATCTGCTAGGCCACAACTAGGAATAAGTGTCAATGGCTGCAGATGAGGTAAGTGCACTTTGTAAACTAAGGTCACAAAGCAGTCCTCAATATTTATATGCAATCTACATATTTAGTGTTTACTATGTATATGCAAACTGTATTTTGTTAATTACATTTCTTAATATTGCACTGTCATAGAGTTTTTGTACCATATTCCAGATAATCCTAGGAGTGGTGATAAAAGAAAGCATACCTCTTGGCAAGAGTCCATGGAACTAATATCAGGAGAGATTCATAAATAATTGCCTGGATTAGGGTGGTATATATGAAATATTATGTATTTTTATAAGATGCTTGTATATAATAAACTTAAAGATAACCCAACTGAATGCTCCTTTTTAAATACTTAGACACTAAAAAATTAAAGCAAATAGAAGCCTTCCTAATTATATTATCTATAGATTTTAGTTCTTACTCTCAAAAATATCAATTTTCTGTTTTCTAGGCATATAGTTAGTGTATTTTGTAATAAGGCAGTCTTGGAAACATAGAAAAATCCAAATTTATTATTAAATGGGTCTCAGTTGGACTTCATCCAATATATCAAGAGGTATTCTATACACCTAATAATGGTTTTCTAACATTATCTTAACTAAAATATTGAAATGCTTAATAAAATATATGGATTTTATGACATTAAATTCAGATCTCTTTACAATAAAAATAAGACAAATTAAAAAATATTTTACTAAAAACTAATTTAGAATACTATTAGAAAGAATTCACTTCCAGAAAGGTAGAATAGACATATTCTTCCCTATTCCTTCTCATAAGTATTGTTAAAATATCTTGAAATTATATCTAAAACAAACATAAGAAGACTGAAAGATGGAGAAAAGAAGGCAGATAGTTTAGGGATGTTGAAACTGAGAAGCCAATGACATGGTGGTGGGCTCTCTTAGATTTCTTTTTGCCTTATATATCACAGTGTGAGAGTTTGAATTTTGTGAATCTGAGAAAAGATTATGTTCTTGAACTAATCCATTCCTGTGGGTGTAAGACCCTTTTGATTTGACAATGTCAGTGAGGTATGACTCAGGTTGATTCTCCACCCTTTTAATGGGTTTGATATAAATGGAGACACACAGAGAGAAACACAGGAGAAAGGAGCTCTGCCATTTTGACCCAGTCATGTGAAAGACAGGACTCTAGGTTTGTCTACAGCTGCAGAAAGGCAGAAAATTCCTAGAGACTGAGAGAGGAGGCCCAGAAAGAAACATCCCTATGCCTGGTTGCCCACAACTGAGCTCCAGGAGATGGTAGATTCTGGAAGGGGGAAGACAGAGACCTCAGCAGAGATCACCTGCCATCTTGCTTTACCATGTGGCAACACTCCAGGTTCAACAGTTACTGCCTTTGATGAGAAATCATTTCTGATGGTGCCTTGATTTAGATATTTCATGGTCTCAGAACTGTAAACTTTTACCTTAAATAAAATTCTCATTATAAAAGCCAACCTATTTTGGTACTTTGCCTCTGCATCCTGTGGCAAACTAAGACACCCAGACTGAATTCTGGAAAAACCAACAATTCAGAAACACCAATAAGCACAGTCAAAAAAAAAAAAAAAAAAAAAAAAGCCTCAAGAAGGGGCAGCCTAGCAAGGCAGAAAAAAATTTAAACAATAACTTCCTTATTCTAGCAAAACAGCAGCAAAAACTGTGACTCCACACTTGCCCCCCCCACACACACACAAAGATTCAGTGGGGAATTCTATTCTCACCAGTGGGTAACAAGTTACCCCCCACTCCATCCCACCAGCCATTGTGATATCAGAGTAGGCAAGTGGGGAGCCAAGAGTTTATCCCTACAGGAATTTTATTCCTTCTACTCTCCCCTGCAGGATCACATGGAATCCAATCTCACCCAGCATAAAGAGATGCCCCTACCTTTCTCTGCTGGGGTGGTCTCAGAGGAGGATAAATGAAGTCAGTAGTTTCACCATTGCCTTGTAGTAATGCAACTATGCCCTCATCCCTCCAGCCTCACCCCCTATGTCAGTGGAAGCCACATGGGGAACAGTAGCAGTTGTAAAGAACCCCTGCCCCAGGGATTGTGTTAGTGGAGGCTTGCTGGGGATTTTGAACTCTTGCTCATACTCAATAGTAACAAGAAGCCACATAAGTGTCAATGAAGGTTGAGTGTGGAACCTGGACTTCCAACCCTACATGGCAGTATGCAGGCGGTATGCACCATTTCCCCACAGAAGAAGTGTCAAAATAGACCTACTAAAATGAAAGATCTAAATAAGATCCAGAATCTCATAATGTAGTGCCCAAATATACAAGTTTCAATGGAAAATCACTAATCATACCAAAAGCCAGGAAAATCTCAACATAAATGCGAAAATAAAATCTACAGATATTAACACCTAGATAACATAGATATTAAAATTGTCTGGCAAGAATTTTATAGCAGCCATCATAAAAATAGGTCAGTAAGCAAATACAAACTTTGTCGAAAGAAATGAGAAAATAGAAAGTCTTAGCAAAGAAACAAGGTATAATGAAGAAAAATCAAATGTAAATTTAAAATAAAAAATAGAGTAACCAGAATAAAACCTCACTGGATGGGCTCAATAGCAGAATGCAGAAAACAGGAAAGAATTGGTCAGCTTGAAGGTAGAATAGAAATTACCCAATTTAGACAATAGAGAGAAAATAGATTGAGAGAAACTGAGGAACCTGTGGAAATATAGCAAAAGATCTAATAATTGTGTCATCAGAGTCTGAAAAGGAGGCGAAATTGAATTTGTTATTTAAGAACAACCAAAAAAGAAATCTTTAGGACCAGATGGTTTCACTGGAGAATTTTACCAGAAGATTAAAGAATTAACACCAGTTCTACACATCTCTTCCTGGAAATAGAAGAGGAGGAAACACTTCCAAACTCATTTCATGAAGCTAATTATTACCCTTATAACACATCACAGAAAGACAGTATAAAAAATAAAGCACTACAAATTCAATATCCCTTTTGAATATAGACACTAAAATCCTTAACAAAAGATTAGAAAATAGAATTCTACAGTAAATAAAAAGAATTATGAACATAACAAAGTGTGGTTTATTCCATAGATGCAAGATAGATTTGAAAATCAATCCATATAGCTTACCATATTAACAGGTTCAAGAAGCAAAATTATATAATCATGTAAATTAATGCAAAAAAAGCATTTGACAAAATTCAACACATTTCATGATATAATCTTTTAGAAAACTAGGAATAGAGGAAAATTGCTTCAGCTTGATAAAGAGTATCCATATATACCTAAAGCTAACGTCATTCTTAATAGTGAAAGACAGAACACTTTCCCAATATTGAGAACAAACAAAGATGTCCACTTTCATTGTTCTTATTCAACATAATACTGGAAGTTCTAGCTAATGCAATATGGCAAGTAAAAGAAATAAAAGTGGTATAGATTAGAAAGAAGAAATAAAACTTTCTTCATTGTCAATGACATGATGGTCTATGTAGAAAATCCCAAGTAAATTACAAAACTACTGGTCCTAATAGGTGAGTAAAGTGTTGTCACAGGATATAAGAAAAACATACAAAAATTAATATCTTTTCTATATATTAGCAATGAAAATTTGCATTCACATTAAAAATCAAATATCATTTATAAATCACTCAATAATAAAATACTTAGGTGTACATTTAAAAAACATACACAGATGGGGAAAAATATACCAAGTGTAAGTTATGGACCATAGTTAGTGGTAATGGTCTGATCACGTTCTTTCATAATCTATAACAAATGTTCCACAACGATGTAAGCTGTTGGCAGAGGGGCGATGTATGGGAATTCTGCACATTATGCATGATTGTTTTGTAAGCTTACAAGTTCTCTAACAAAAATCAACTTAAAAACATTCATAGGATGTGTGCTTAAAACTATAAAATGCTGATGAAAGAAATCAAAGAAGATGAATTGGAAGTATCATCAAAGTAAGGATGTAATTTCTCACAAAATTTACATCCAGATTAATTTAATTCTTATCAAAACTTTTGTTCTATTAAGTGCCCTGTTAAGCGGATTAAAAAACAAGCTACAAACTGGATGAAAATATTTGCAAACCACATTTCTGACAGAAACAAAAAACAAAAAACTTGTATTTAGAATAAATAAAGAACTCTCAAAACTAAACAACTAAAATAATCCAATTAGAATATTAGCAAAATACACAAAGAGACATTTCACAAAAGAGCACATAAAAAGCACATGAAAAGACATTCAACATCACCAGGCATTAGGGAAATTGAGATCATGATGAGATATCACTATCTGCCTATTAGAATAGCTAAAATAAAATAAAATAAAATTATAGTGAGGATGTGAAGAAACTGGATCTGAAATATTCACTTACCAAACGACCCAGCAATAACACTCTTAGGCACTTTATCAGATAAATGAATACATATGTCCATGTAAAACTTTGTACTCAAATTTTCACAGCAGTTTTATTTGTAATAATCAAAAACTGGAAACAACCAAAATGTCCTTAATATGAATGGCTTAACAATCTCTATTATATCTATACCATAGCTATTTTCAGCAATAAAAAGGAAAAAATTATGGATACAAGCTACAACTTGAATGAATCTCCAGAGAATTATGCTTGGTAATAAAAGCCCATTCCAAAAGGTTACATATTGTATAATTCCATTTATATAACATTTCTTGAAATGGCAAAAGAGATGGATAACTGATTAGTGGTTGCTTGGGGTTAGGAATGGTGAGAGAGAATTGTGACTACAAATGGGTGCTACAGGGAGATCTCTGCGGTGTGGTGGTGGCAAATCTATACATGTGATATAATGGCATAGATGTATATTCACATACTTTTACCCAAGTCTTTATTCCCAGGCTGCTGTGAAACCAGTATTCATTCTGCTATTCAATACTCTGCTTTTGTGTTTCAGGCCTCTAACATTTCGTTCACTTAGAGTGTCCCTTCTTTTCTCATCTCTTTCCATTTTCCTGCCAATATTAGTTCACACTTACCAAGTGCTCATTAGTACCGGCAACCATACCAAGACTTTTGCTGTATTTTCCAATTTTTAATTCTTAAAATTAACTTTTCAAAGAGGTGCTATTCTTGAGCCGATTAAACAAATAAGAAAACTGAAACGCAGAGAGGTTTAATAGTTTAAATTCAGGAACTCAGTACAGTAGTACTGGGAAAGAAGTCAAAATCCATATTATTAGTAGAATGAATATCTAGTTTTCAGTGGAGGACCTAAGGAAAGTCATTAAGGTGGATTCTAAGGTTATAGTAATAATATTTATTTTTTAAAAATAATTTAAATTTACAAAGAAATTTCATATTAACCTCTGCCCTATTTCATTTTATGTTTTGGAGTATTTTACTTCATAAGTTGAACCCTAATTTGGCATAAAAAACACTAGGTGATGGAGACACTACTTTGAAACAATTACTTTCACATTTGAACACAAGTTTGAAATAATATTTTAATATTACCTTAATATTACAACTCTTTTTTGTAATAATAATAAAATATTTTTAAAGACTGGGAAAAAATTTCAATGGAACATTGATTTCCTTAATGAAAATACAGACATTTTTATGTTTTCAATATTTGTAGCATAAAATCATAAATTTACTTGAAACTAGTAAATACCACTACTATCCCTTACATACACACTGAGCCTGCTTAATTGGAGGATGAATTTGATATTATTAAATATTATCCATGTTTTGTTTAGTTTAAACCTTCTACCAGTTGACAAAAATAGACTTTTATAAGATTTAAGAGGCTTTTGTTTGTTGAACAAATGCTTTATCTTCACTGTTGGGAAATAGGTTAAGCCTGCTGTGTCAATTAGCTAAATTGATGAGAACTTCAGTTGGTCCTGGGGTGTGTTAATTTCCTGAGGTGAACCTATTGAGAGAAGCACTTAAATAAACTTTCACATTTGAGAAAGCTTTCAAATGTACTTGATTTGATCTGAGATCCGATTACCATACTTTTACATATATTAAATGCCTAAATCCTTACATCACCATTTTTGATGTTGGGACAATCTTTGGCTCCCTCTTCCTTCAGTTTTCTTCATCTGCCTCCCACTCAGACAAAAGGAAAGTGATTGTTCTGAACATTCCAAAAGACAAAATTAAGACGTGAAAATTACTATTTACAATAAGAAAGGACATTCTCAAGGTTGTCCCAAGATAACAGTACGTGTAGTTTGGGGTGTGCTAATGAATGTGTACTTGATCATGTGTGCACCTGAGCAGATCCTTTACATATGCAGTCATATGTTTTCCTAGCAGATCTATAAATTACATAGTCCCATTTTACAAGTGCAACAAACCAGGGTTAGAAAGGTTAAATGCATTATCCAATGTTGCCTGGCCAAATCAGGATTTAATCTGACTTCAAAAATCATGCTCAATTTTTATATTACACTATCATATTAAAGATAAACTGTACAAGATAGAGGGAATGTTAGTATATGGAGGTCATTTACTAAAAGGAATTGGAGCATTTGTTGCTGGAATTGCACTAAGACTTTAAGAGATCTTGGTAATATCTCAGGATAACTTCAGAGTCCAGTTTCTTTCAGAAGTGTCTGGAACTTAATTAGCAAGATCCTGAAAATTCTTAGGGCATCTCTTTCCTTTGGCATATCTCTGGGACACACTCAGAGTAGCAGCAAAGTCAAACAGGCCTCTACAGGCTAACTCCCTTCCGTCTATGTACCTAATTGACAGATTTCCTCCCAGCCACCCTTCTGCTTTCTGTCCTATGCTGGTGGCCTGTTTAACACCTTAGTTTCTGTGTTTATCCTTATTCATTCCTACCAGACTTATATATTAATTTCACTTCAATAACACTCCTTCTAATTACTCTGAACTTTTTAATCTCTACAAATGCCTGAGAAACTATTACTCTCAAATCAGCATCTTCAGCATGGACCACTTTCCAAACCACCTTTTGAATATACCATTTCTTTAGTGGATCCAATTGCCTGCATTTTCTACAACTTCCCCAATTTAAAACAAAACAAAAAAACATAAAACAAATACACACCATGATCTTCATCATTGCATATACCTCCTCTTGAATTCTCCAAAACTGCAGCCTCAACTAGAGCCTTTGAACTTACCTTTGTCTCCTATCACATATTATTGTTGCTTCCAGACATTTCCTCTCTAAATTTCTGGCTTCTCATGTCACTATTCTATTATCACCTCTCATTTCTGATATCTACTGCTTCCTGGGGTCACTATTCCTCCTTCTTGATGTTAGATCTGAGTTCACGTTTATTCTCTCCAAAATCACTCCTATCTTAACTCTTGGAGATTTCACAATCTATGAGGATTATTCCAGTATTCAGATCTCTCAACAACTTGATTTCCTCCACTGTGCCACAGCCATGCACTCTCATGATTTTATCTGGTGGTTATAACCAATGAGATCCATAACCTCAACCTCATGCCTCCCAGTCTTTCATCATCATCATCTCCTCTCATTTTGGCTTCCTTCCTCTAGTAATCCAGTTCTAATAATCCTCCAACAATGGGGGCATACCTGATTCTTTGATTTCTCAGTGTTTCTTAGCCACTTAAATTTTTCCTTCCCGTTTTATTCAGATTAAATTCTATAGTCACTTATTATAATTGTTCTGCTTCTTTTCACATACATCAAACTCCTTTCCCTTTGCTTACAGCTGCACAAGTGACTGTGTCTGTAGAAAAACACAAAACCAAACTGCCTGCTACTTTTTATACTCATGACCACTAACCTCAAATCACTCATTCATGTTGTCCAACATCATAAATTTTGTTAATCCTAGCATACTTCCACTAAACCGGAAGAATGCTTCGGTACTTTTCTTTTTTCAAACTTCCAAATCTTCCACCTTTATCCCCATTCTTAGCTGATGACTTGCTTGCTGTTTCAGGACTGGCTACATAATTTGCTCTACTTGGTGCAAAAGGAAAATATAGGGCCTCTTGCTTAAAAAGCAGGAAAAAGTGCCATTAAAGGTACTAAAATGTAAAGCTTTCTCTTCCATGTCTTTCTCTCAAAAATGCCATGCTATCTAATGTCATCCTAAGTAAAGACAGATAAAAACTTTGTTATTAGTATGAAATTTACCATTCATCTTTATATGGTGCAATGTCAGTTTTAAATGCTAATATAAGCATTTATCTTATAGGTTGAATCATCCAAAATACACAATTTGTGTTCTGTAGCTAGTGCATGCATAAGAATTTTGTTCTTGCCAGAATTGTGGAAACATCACACACAACACAACTGTTTCTTGTTGACTTCTGGATGTGTGCTCATTCTACCTAAACTCTCTATCTTCAACTTACTGAAGAGTAAAGAGAGACTGAAAGGCAAAGAAATTAAGAGTTCCTCTACCTTCTTTTCCTTTCCTCCTATGTCATCATTTCTAGTGTTAGTAATTGGTTAATACATGGAAATACCATGAGTAAGAAGGGCTACAATAGGGCTTCTGGGCCATCTGATTTTCTTAAAATGCCTCCACTTTCTGAGTGAGAGGCAAATTCTAGTTTACACAGAGAGTGTGGCCTCTTGGAGCTGTCAGCCCCTCTGCTTATTCAGTCGTAGACAGGTTTGCCTTATGCTCATATTGAGTCTCATTAAACTCTCAAGCTTCATGGATATACTGGAATTCTGTGTATATGTGAATGGCAAAGAAGAGTTGGTATATACATTATATGTGTCTTCTCTGTTCGCATCCATACTTCATTATCCCATCAGACTTTACTTATAAGATATTAGTTCAAAGATGAAATTATTAAGAATTTCATTATGGTAACAGTAAAGAATTAAGTGCTGGGTCCTGTGCTACTGCAAGGGTTGCATGGCCATGATGTTGGCTCTGTCCTATTTCATGAAAAATAGAAATTATCAGCAAAAAACTTTCATAGCTTCCTATCAGCACACTCTCCCACCAACCTGTCTTTGGGTTCCTTATTCTTATCTTCCTGCCTATTCTAATGAACAGTTCATACTACTTTTTAAGCTCAACCCCTCCATATCTGTGCTAAATCTCTGTACTTCCAACTATTCAAAAGCATTGTCTCTCTCCCTTCTGTCTCCTACCTCCTCTCTGCTAGATCACCCCCACCAGCAAACAAACATATTGGTATTTCTCTCTTCTTAAAAAGATAAAACTGCCTCTTGATCCTACCTCTCAATCAAGCTACACCCCATTTATCACCCTCCCTTTAAAGAAAAACTTCTTTAAAGAATTGTTTATATTTACTGTCTCCAATATCTCTCCCCACATTGTCCTTTGAATTCATTCCAATCAGATGCCACCATCCAAGCCATTTGTGATCCCTGGTGGCATTGCATTACTAAATTCAATAGTCAGCTTATAGTCAAATCCTCATCTTATTTGACCTATTGCAGCATTTGACAAAGTTGATTTCTCTCCCTGCTCCCCCTTCTTTTTCATCTTTGAAACACTCTCTTCACTTGACTACAAAGACATCTGCATAGTTTTGATCTTATTTCTCAAGTCACTGCAACTAAGTCTCTTTTGCTATTCTTCCCCATTTTTCTATCCTCTAAACTCTGAGCCCTTAGTACAGGATTCATCCTTGGCATTCTTCTCTTTACTATTTGTATTCATTACTTTAGTAATTTCATCCAAACATGTGGCTTTAAATGCCATCAAAATGCTGGTGACTCCCAAATTTTTATCTCCAGCCCAAAAGTCCTCTTTGAACTTCAGACTCATATATTTAACTGCATATATTGATTCCTCACTTGCATGTTAATTGGACACCTCCAATTTAACACATCTTAAAAGACCTTGAATAAATCATCAAAACAAATTTGAAAACAAAGAATACACTTGGAGAACTTATACCTACTGACCTCAAGGTTTGTTTTAAAGTTACAATAATCAAGACAGTGTAGTATGGACATGAACATAAGCATATTTATGATTGGAAAAGAATAGAATCTATAGAAATAGACCCATGTTCTACGGTGAATTTTAAACAATGTTGTCATGGTAGTTTAAAGGGGAAAAGGATTGTTTTTTTCAAAAAAAGGTCATGGAACAGCCATCATAACAATCAAATATGGGGAGGAAATGGACACTGACCTTTACATGATACAATATACAAAATATAATTTGAAATGGTTCATAAACCTAAATGTAAAATCTTAATCTGTAAAAATTCTAGAAGAAGACCTAGGAAAAAACTTCCCGAATTTCAGGGAGGAAAAATTTCTTGGATAAGACACAAATAAGCACTAACAATAAAAGGAAAAACGATGATTTGTGCTCTATTAAAATGTGAAACTTTTTCTTCAAAATACAACATTTAGAAAAAGAAAAATCAAGCCAGACTAGGAGAAAATATTCAAGTATATATAGTTGACAAAGAACTTTTATCTCAGAAATAAAAAGAATCTGAACAATTCAATAACAAGAAGACTAATAACTAAATTTAAAAGGGTAAAACAAGATATACAAATATCCCAAAGCACATGAAAAGATGCTCAAATTTACTAATCATCAAGGAAATGCAAATTAAATGAGATGCCACTCCACACTCTTTAAAATTGTTAAAAATAAAGTCTGACAATAACAAATATTTTAAGGATTTGGAACAAGTGAATTTCTCATGCTCTGCTGGTTTGGAACTTTCTTATAAAGTCAAATATATAGTTAGCATGCTACCTTATCAATGCCACTCCTAGGCATCTACCCAAAAGAAATTAAGACATATCTAACAAAGAGATGAACAAGGATGTTCACTTCAGATTTATTCATAATAGACCCAAACTGGAAACAACATAAATATCCATCAGCAGGTGAATTGATAAATGAATGCTGGTATATTCATATAATAGAATATTATGCTGCGATAAAAGGAACAAACTGCTGATGCACACCACATAGACAAATATATTTTTAAAATGTGTACTGAATGAAAGAAGTCCGGTCCCAAAATGATCCTACTGTGTTGGTTCTACTTTATATGAAATTCTAGATAGAAAAAAAACTAATTTATAGTGTCAGAGATCAGAACAGTACTTGACTAGGTTCAGGGGTGGGAGACTGAGTAGGAAAGGGCACCAGGAAATTTTTTGTCATGATAGAACTATATTTTCATTTGTGATAGTGCTTTAACATTTGTCAGAACTCATGAACTGAACATTATAAATAAATATTTTTATTGGAGTAAAGTATACCTCAATAATTTGATTTTTAAAAATATATTGATGACTTTTGTGAATATGAATTTGGATAGGAAGGGGTTGATTTTCATTTTAAGTCTTCCTGTACTTAGAATTTTGGTAACAACGTGCAGTATTTCTTTGTTATTTTAATGCAATATTTTCTCCATCTAAATTTTTACTTGAAATGGTAAATTTAGATATAGACCCTTACTTTCAAAATATGAACCAGCTGGTTATAATTACTTAACTTTAAGAGAGCTGGCTGTGGTAGATTACTTCAGAGCAATCTTCTAACTAACAGAGGCTCCATTTATTAAAGAAAATGCTCCAATTTATGAACTTTAAATTTCAGCCTACTTGTTCTAATGACTCTTAAGTCATTTACACTTGGTCATCACTTGACCCATCATCTCACAATCCAGCTACACAAAAACGTCACTCACTCTAAGCTACCACCGGCATCAGAAGTTTAAATTACTAACCATCCTAATCCCTCTCAGTATCTTGTTTCTTTGAATCTTTTTAAATTCATAATAGCTCCTGAATTTAAAATCATCTCTTTTTTCTGTAACAAATTTAATTATTGAGTATATAACATGTGGTATATGATATTACACAATGACTTTTCTGTTTCACCTATAACTGTTAGAGATATATGTTATTTCATCCTCAGATAGTTCTACTACCCATGAAGAAAGAGACCATGTATTTCTTTTTATCTCCATAGAGCTCACAGTGACAGGCAAATAGAAGGCACACATTAATCTTGTTTCTTAAGTAATTATTCATTTAGAAAGAAACATATTTGAAAAACACTAACACTGTTGGTGTCATTTCTTAATATTTCTTATAATAAAGTGTGGTATGGATGTATCTCTTCATAACATTGTCCTCACAAGATTTGGTTCTTCCATGATTTGACCATGGTCATGTATAGAAAGGAAGTTAATCCTTTCCAAATTAAAGCTCTAGACATACTCGAAAATTATGTGGAAAATCTGTATTGTTCTTGAGTGAGTGATTTTATTTTATGTATATTAATATGCTGTTAGACTGTACTGTGGTATTAATGTGGTTGCCTACTAATTACATGTGCTAGTAAATATTCCTTGTGTTTGAACTCATTAAATGATATAATACAATAGGAACATGTTTCTCACATAGCTAATAAGCTTTTTAAATTTATTTTTATTCCATTGCCTATTTTGAATTGAATTATAGTGTAAGGCATTCATGAATGTCTATGTAGATAAAAGAGTGGTCCATTTAATATTAGCTCCACTGGGTGATTAATTATTTACTTTCCATTTATACAACTAGAAGGTATTTTACAATGTGTGACTTTTTTTATTAGTAAACTTAATTTCAACTCCGAGATTTAAAATAACAAACAAAAGGGAGCTTATCAATTTATAGAAACATTACTCTAAAAAATTCTGTCCAGGCACATTTATTCATTTAATTCTTTAAAAAACTCAATTTTTTCCCTCCAGTTTGTCCAGAAAGATACATAAATGAGCACAGATTAGCTAAATGACATGACCAAGGTCTCCTTGTTAATAAAGAAAAAAATTGTTTGACAGTATTCATATCTTGTCAAACTAAACTCCACTTTCTTTTTTTTTTTTTTTTTTTTGACCTTTAACATTGAGATAGTACCTTCTTGGTCTTTACTACAAAAATATAATAACATTACTGTTAACTATAAGTCTGTAAGTCACATTAGTTGTATTTTCCCATGTATTACCATATTCTTAACATTTTATAGAACATTCTTGTATTTATATTACTAACCACAATCCTTATCTACCAATGAAATCACTGTTACACAGTCTCTATATTATCCTCTAGCTGTCTTTCAATTAACATTAACCTCCTTAGACTATCCCTTTCAGCCGCAACCACATTTATACATCAGCAGTGTTTGTTATACTCATTATAAAGGGCTACCATCAACTCCACTCATTAACACATATTTAAAATTGACCTTACTAAATCGTCTACATACATTCAGCATCAGTTCCCCCTTTTCAATCCACATTCTGTGTCTTACTCTTCTATACTCTACAGTCAAACTCTTTAGTCCAACTCCATAAATTTACTCATTGTATTAAGTTCCTATATCAATAAGACCATACAATATTCATCCTTTTGTGGCTGACTTATTTCACTCAACATAACATCCTCAAGGTTCATCTATGTCGTCATGTGCTTTCGCAGTTAATTTCTTCACACAGCTGAATAGTATTCTATTGTATATATAGACCACATTTTGTTTATTGATTCATTGTTCAATGGGCACTTAAGTGGTTTCCATCTTTTAGCAATTGCAAATAATTAACACTATGAACATCAGTATTCGAATATCTGGTCATATCCTTGCTTTCATTTCTTCTGAATATATTCCTGATATTGTGATTGCCAGATCATATGGTAGTTCTCTATTTAGCTCCCTAAGGAACTGCCAAACTATTCCCATGGAGGCTGCACCTTTTTTCACTCCCACAAACAGTGAAGGAGTGTTCCTATTTCTCTACATCCTCTCCAGCACTTGTAGTTTTCTGTTTTTTTGTCAAAAATAATTTGATCATACATGTGAAGGTCTGTTTCCAAATTCACAAGTAGATTCCATGAGTCAATGTGTCTCTCTTTATGCCAGTGTCATGGTATTTTTACTACAGTAACTAAATAAAATGCTTTAAAGTTGGTGAGAGTCCCCCAACTTTATTCTTCATTGTTAAAGATATTTTTAGCTATTCAGGGTCCTTACCCTTCCAGATAAATTTGATAATTGACTTTAACAATTCTACAAAAAAGTGTGTTGGAATTTCTATTGAGATTAAGATCAATCTGTAGTTCAGGCATAGAATTGACATCTTAATGTTATTCAGTCTTCCAACCCATGAACATGAAGTGTGATTCCATTTATTTAGGTTTTCTTGGGTTTCTTTTAGCACTTTATAGTTTTCTGAAAATCAGTCTTTTATATCTTTGGAGTTTTATTCCTAAATATTTTATTCATTTAGTCACTATTATAAATGAAATTTTCTTGCCTTATTTCCTCTGCAGATTGCTCATTACTAATGTATAGAAACACTGCTGATTATTGTATGCTAATCTTGTAACTTGCAGTTTTGTTGTAGGTTGTTTTGGAATTTTTCTGACTTCCTCCTCAGTGTGTTCATTAGAAATGTATAGGGTTTTGCATATTAATCTTGTATCCCACCACTTCACTGAAATAATCTATTAGTTCTAGTAGTTTTGTTGTGGATTTCTCAGGACTTTCTAAGTATAGGATCATATTATCAGTGAGTAGTTAAAGTTTTACTTCTTCCTTTCCTGCTTGGGTGACTTATTTCTTTTTCTTGCCTAATGGCTCTAGCTAGATCTTCTAGCACAATATTGAGTAACAGTGGAGACAGTGGTCATCCTTTTCTCGTTCCTGATCTCAGCAGAAGATTTTCAGTCTTTCATCGAGTACAGTGTTAGCTGTAGACTTTTCATACATGCACTTTATCATACTCAGACAGTTTCCTTCTATCTTTCAGAATGTTTTTTATCAAGAAAGGATATTGTATTTTGTCAAATGCCTTTTCTGCACCTTTTGAGATGATCATGTGATTTTTCTTCATTAATTGATTAATGTAGTTCATTACGCTGATTGATTTTCTTATGTTGAACCACCCTTTCATACCTGGTATATAACCCACTGGATCATGGTGCATAACTTTTTTAAAGGTGCTTTTGGATTCTGTTTGCAAGTATTTTCTTGAGGATTTTTGCATCTATATTCCTTAGAAAAATTAGTCTGTAATTTTCTTTTTTGTAATATGTTTATTTGGTTTTGGTATTAGGGTAATGTTGGCTTCATGGAATGAGTTTGGTAGCATTCCTTCCTGTTCAATTTTTTGGAAGAGTTTGAGCAAGACTGGTATTAGGTCTTCTTTAAATAATTGGTAGATTTTACGAAGCTATCTACTCTTCAACTTTTCATTTTGGGGAGATTTTTGATGATTGTTTCAGTTTCTTTACTTGTGATTGGTTTGCTGAGATCTTCTGTTTCTCCTGGAGTCAATGTAGGTTGTTTGTGCATTTCTAGAAATTTGTCCATTTCATCAACTTTGTCTAGTTTGTTGGCATACAATTGTCCATAGTATCTTCTTGTGATGTCTTTTATTTCTGCTGGATCAGTGTTAATGAACCCTTCTCATTTCTGATTTTATTTATTTGTATCTTCTCTTTTTTTCTTTGTTAGTCTACATAAGGGTTGTTATTCCTGCCTGGCTTTTTTAAAGTAATAAAACATCATGATGTGGAAAGAGAGCAAATTTTTCATTTGGGGAGATAGGTTAATGTCTCCTGATTACAAGTCATAATTATGAAATTGCCTAATCTAATGTATTAATTGGTATTTTCTAATTTCATTTTCACAGATATTTTGAAAGTCCATGTTCCCAACCAATTGATACTGGGCAGTTAGGAGTCCTTGGAAAGAGTTTCCTGTCAGAAGATATATAGAGATAAAGATATAGATACATAGATATTTGTCATCTCTAAAACTGTAAGAAGGATTAACTAAGTGAAAAAAAGTTGGTTTACACCAGTAGACTGTTCAAATGAATGACAGGACATTTCTTATCAAAATCAATTATATCCTAATACTGTAGATACAATTCCATTTGCCTATACAAAATTTTCTCATCAGAGGTATTTTCTGAAGTAATATTGGGACTTCCAAAAAGGCCCATATGATGGTAGCAAAAGGAAAATTATTCTAGTGTTCAGCTGCCACCTTTCAAGGTAATCAGGATTTTTTGCTAGAATGGTAAAATACATTTACAACAGGTTGTTATTCTTATTAATAAAGTTTCTTTGTAGTGTTAGATAAGTATATAAATTCTTATTTTATGCAGTTAACATGCCATGAAAGCAATCCCTATTGGAATACCTCCATACATACTACAAAAACATGTAGCCCAGTAGGAAAGGAATTAAAGTTACCCATAGCCTGTGTCTATAGCATAATTAGGAGTAGGAGGATATTGCAAGATTAAATTTACATGTCAGTATGAAAATAAAGCTACAAGACCAGCAGAGTAGACTTTGCAATCTATACCTTAGCAAAGAATCAAGCAGAGATTGCACAGAAAGGAGGAGAGTGAGACAAGATCCCAAAGGTAGCAGATAATATCAGAGGCTCATCCCCAGAAAAAAAGATCAACCCAACTGAGAAAGGGAATACTGGAATGAATCTGACACCTGGTGCATTAGTGCTCTGGTTATGAGGAAGCTGAAAAAAATAGGCTTTAAAAATTATTTCGTGAAGGTGTCAGCTTGATAAGAGGAGAGGAAGGAACCCCAGAGGGAAAGGTAACCCTGAGATGCTTGGTAGTTTACTGGTTAAGGTAAAAAAAAAAAAAAAGAATATCTAAAATTGTAGTTTTAAAATATCAGTAAATCAGAACATCAATACATCAGCAAATCAGAAACGACTTCACTTTAAAATAATAAAAAGGACAATCTTGTATTAAGATAATGGGTAAAATATACAAACTCCTTCATCTCTCATCCCTGTAGCATCATCCATATATTGCTGGTTTAGGAAAATCCAGTACATACAAATATGCACCAAAGAAAGAAGCCAATATTTATATAAATTTATTTTAAGAAGAATAGGAAATAAGAAACAAATCTTTTCAACAGACAATTTTTTTAAATCTGAAAAATAGAGGAAAATTATAAGGCAATATTCCAGTAAGAATTAATTGTAATTGCAGATCAAAGAGCACCAGAAATTATAAATTCAAATTCTCAGAATAAAAATGGATCAGTACTAGGGAGATGTGAAATGGGATTTGAACTCAAGAAAGAAATTAAAGTAAAAGATTAAAAAATCCAATAATAAAACTAAATTAATGCTGCAAAAGGGAGACTAAGCAAGCTGAGAATACAATAAGAATCACGGAGGGTAGAAGTTAAAAAAGCCAAGAAAATTCAAGTGAGATAAAGAAAAGCATAAAATACAGAAGAAACAAAGTGATAGAGAAGACCAGCAAAGAAAACCAGAACAACACTAATGTTTAAAACTGTAATTCAAGGAAACCTCCTCAAAAGAAAAAATTCTTTCCCATATACATGGGAAAATTGAGTAGGATGATCCATTCCAAGGCTTACTTGAAAGAAGAAAAAAATCAGACAATAATAATGAAGAAAAAAATTGAGTCTCCAAGAAAATGGTCTAATTGCTTACAAAAGAAAGGAAATTGTTTTGGCATTTGATTTCTTTCTTTTTTTTTTTTTTTTGTCTTTCTTTATTTTTTCAATATTACATTAAAAAAAAAATGAGGTCCCCATATACCCCCACCACCTCACCTCACTCCTCCACCCATAACAACAATCTCCTCCATCATCATGAGACATTCATTGCATTTGGTGAATATATCTCTGAGCACTGCTGCACCTCATGGTCAATGGTCCACATTATAGCCCACACTCTCCCACATTACACCCACTGGGCCATGGGGGGACATACAATGTCTGGTAACTGTCCCTGCAGCACCACCCAGGACAACTCCAAGTCTTGAAAATGCCCCCACATCTCATCTCTTCCTCACATTCCCTACTTCCAGCAGCCACCATGGCCGCTTTCTCCACACCAATGCCACATTTTCTTCAATTACTAATCACAATAGTTCATGAATAGAATATCAGTAAGTCCACTCTAATCCATGCTCTATTCCTCCATCCTGTGGACCTTGGAATGGTTTCTTGACAACCACATTGCATTCAAACCAAGAGAACAACGGTATAAATTCTGATGAAAGAAGAATTTTATATCCATCCAAACTATCTCTCAATATAAAAGGAGTAGAGAAAATATAATTAAACTTGAGAACTCAGGGAATATTGGACTCATGAAGCCTTCCTAAGGAATCTTTCAGAAGACAAGCTTCATCCAACCAAGAGGTAACATCAGCAAAAATCCAGTAGAATTGAATATTGTAGATTTAAAACTAAGACAAAGGTGGGGTAAAGATGAAGAAAATTTATACAAAATTATGTGCCCTGATAAAGTTTAAAAGAGAGCAGAACAACAACAACAAAAAAAAATGGGAGAAGAATATAAGAGGAGAATATCTCATTTGTTGCTTCATTGTTTATAAGTAGAAGACAAAGAATATTTTTTAACACTGTAACACCAAAGTGTAAACACTAACCAAGAGAAAGGAGAACTCAGTGTTAATATGAAGTATAACTAAAATAGAAATACAAGCCTTTCCAAATACCAAAATAATTCAATATTTTAAAAATAAAGACAACAGACCACATAAGGGAAAACACAGTAAATAGAATATCAAATAATATGACAGAGTGGAGATGGAATCAATCAATTATATTAGTAAATGCAAATAGGCTTAACTCCCTTTTATGCAAAAGTGCTTTTTGAAGGCTCATAAAGCAAAATTCAATTATGTGCCATTAAAAAGAAAACAAAAAGATGTGTGAAAGAGTTAAATAGTTGGTGGGGAAAAATGCAGGGAGCTCTCTTCCTCTCAATCTTTCCACTTCCTTCCAGTCCTTAGGGAGTGATCCACTTTCTAAACAGCCCTAAAGATTCTATGACCAGGTGAAATGTTTTTTTCCTGAAAGGCAAAGGACCCTTTCGGATTTTTTACCTTATTGTACACATAAGGACAACTTTAGATGTAAATCTTAAATTCTTGTTCTTGAACCAAAGTAAAATGGCCTAAAACAGTGCTGACAGCAATTAAAAGTTAAATTGCACTCTGTTGACACCCAAAGACTAGGAGTATGTTAAAACAAATAAGCCTTTATTTATGCAAGAAATCTTTCTTAATCATCTTAGAAACCTTCCCAATTCACCAAGAATGCATGTTTTAGTGCAAACTGCTACATCTATTTTTGAGTGGGCTCAGAATTGCTTTTACTGCTTTACAACGTAATGGCTCATTTCCTACCTTGCTTATAAAACGTGGTTCCAGGTAAGTGCAAATACAAAGGTATTATTGCTATAGAAGATATAATAATTCATGTCACTAAACGAAAGGCACATTGAAGGATTATTACTCGGTTTTATTGTCTTTCTCATCAACAACCTACTGAAATTTTATGGCGCCCTGATTTCTGTTAGCCTGGATTATTTTTTTCAAGAATCATAGCTATATTATTTTCAATTCAGTTATTCTGGTCACTTGAGCCTTATAATAATCACTCAGCACTCAGAAAAATATTTTTTTTAATTTGTGTGTGTCCACATTGCAATGCACTGATGGCTTATAAAAGTATTTTATATTAAATTAAAGGCAGAAAAGAAGAAAATGCAAATATGTATTATGTGGTTAGCACTGCCCTAAGGTTCTGTGGGCTAGGTTCTGTGGAAAACATAAAAATAGATATTTCTATTTACCCCAAGCATTTGCATTCTGTCTACATTTAAATTGCCAGTGCTCTTTAATCAAGAATGTATGTACTAAAGCCCTTGCATCCTCACTTCTGCTAGTTTTCTACTTGACTCAATAGTCACATTTCTCCATCAAAGTTGCTGTGTTTTTGGGCAGTGGTGTCAGTGGTATACTGGAATTGGCTTGCAGAATCAACTATTAAATATTCAGTGATTCTATGAGCTGATTGTTCAACTTGGTTTCTTGAAATCAGCCCTGTGGGGAATATTTACACTGTGGAAATTAGCAAATGCTACAGATCAGAACTTTTTTCTTTTTCTTTTATAAAAGCAGGTTTAGCCTCATACTGATTGACAATGTCAGGCAGCTCTTGCTGAAATCTGTGTTGCTGAAATTAGTCTTGTAGTTATGACAACAGCCAATATTTATTGTGATTTTATGTGCCACCACTGTGTTAAAATTTTACATATACTAGCTCATTTAATTCTCACAGGACCATGAAGAGTTGGGCACAAAATCATAGAACAGATAAGTAATAGAGCTAAAACTTAGCCAAGCAGTTTGACTTAATTGACTGCTTTCAGAAACACCATGCTGTGATCACTTGATTTCTGGGGGGCAAAATAACTCCATTTCTATCATCTTCTGTGCCTAGCATTAAATTATTCAAATAGTAAGGAATCAATATGCATTTACATATTAACACCATATAGATCCTTTGCCATACAATGTTATCACTTGATCTTTTTTTTTAATTGCTTCACCTTTAATATAGCAGTGAGCTATTCCAAAAAATAGAATGGAAAAGATTTATGAACCTTTCCCTGGCTTTTTATTCCTCTGAACATGGTTTCATCAACTCAAATTTAGCTATAAAAGTGGTTGACCTACATATGAATAATTTCCATAATCTCTCACCAGGGACAGAGAAGCTATTGCTTTTCTTTTCCTGACTAGGTCTTAATTTTTACCTATTTTGGTTTATCCAGGTATCCCTGCCATCTAAAACAGTGGCTAGGATAGAACAGGTACTCAATATTGATTGAATGAAATGTTTTTTTTCCTCTTCGTCCCTTCTTATCTCTTTTCTTTGACTTAGTCATACACCCATTGGGGACAAGATATGCCTCAAGAGGTTGAGCACCTGCTTCCCACATGGGAGGTCCCAGGTTTGATCCCCAATGCCTCCTATAAACAAAAACAAAATCAAGCAGCAAGCAAACAAATGAAAAAAACCAATTCAGAGTAGTCGATGTGGCTCGGTGGTTAAGCACTGACTTCCCACATACAATTTCCTGGGCTCAATCCCTGGTCCAGGTACCTAAAAAAAAATCACACTTAATGCCTCCATTTTGTCTGTTCACAGATGAGAGAACACCTCCCCTCCTACCAGTCTCTGCTCTGGTGTTCTTGCACTCTCCAACCACTCCCATGGTCTGAAGTCCCCATAAGCATGGAGAATCTTTCAAGATTTAATTACAGAAACGGATCACCCATTTCTTTTCAGTAGAAGGAGATTTGATGCTCAAAAAGTGCTTAGACAAAGTATCAACATTTTAAATAAAAACAGCGTTTGACATTGCACTTTCATGACTCATCTCTCTTGCTTCACCCTAATCTGCCTTTACTCAAATTTTAGTTAAATTTCGAGATTTTAATAGTACTGAATTTGGCATTAATTTTGATTTTTTAAAATACTGCATTCAAATATTTATTTGATTACTAAATTTTTTGGCATCTCTTAAATTTTGCACCCAAGACAAGGACCTCAAACACCTTGCCTAGTCCTGGCCCTGAGAGATTTAAGAAGAGTTATCTTCCTCCTGAGATTATTTTCCTTTGCTTCTACCAGGGCTCTGAGGACAAACATTTCTGGAATTCCTGAGGGACTGAGGTATTGACTCAATTTCAGAGATTTGGATAACAGTAAGTAAGCATCTCTCTTTACAATTCTTTCTTGTTCCTGGTATTCGGCCTCTGAGGTCGCAGAACAAAGCAAAGAGAATTCTCTAGGATCTCACACACTTGTTTGGACGTGTACTCCAAAACTCTTCCTCCTAGCTCTGTGTGATTACAGCACTATTCAATCTCTCAGGTTCTCAAGTGTTCCACATGGAATGGTCAAATGTCCCCAGGAGACCAGTAATCTCAAATACTTTGCCTACTTCCCTGGGCGCTAACTTTCCTCCAGATCCTAATCTGGTAATTATTGACTATCTTGTTAGCTTTTCTTTTCCCCTTCCTGATTCTCATCTGATCCTCAATGAAAGGTTTGGTTTGAATGATCTAACTATGCATTAATGGGAATAGAAATTCAGGCTTATTTTAAAAACCTAAATAATTTGCCTTGGATATCCTATCTACTTAAATCCCCTCCAATAATCATATGAGTCCACCAGGACTTTGCTGTACAGATAGGTAATGGAATGGATTTGGATAAGGTTATTTTATTAAGAAAAAGTTTTGCCCCCAGAAAAGGGCTTAAAGACTACTTGGAATCTTTGGGTTAAAAATATCAGGGAGTTCAAAAACCATTCATACATCATTGTGGAATATTTGCTTATGAAAGATATTCTTATTATGTAATGACCTTATTCCTTACATTAAAAACTCCTGGAAATCATTTATTACTTTCTTTCTTTACTGACTTAGTAGAAAGATCATTCATGGTCTGTTTTAGTTTGCTAAGGGCTGCCCAGAAAATATACCAGAAATGGGTTGGCTTATACATTAAGGATTTATTAACATATAAGCCTACAATTCTGAGGCTGTGCAAGTGTCTACATCAAGGCATCATCAGGAGATGCTTCCCCCTGAGCTCTAGTTGTGGGTGTTCAAGCACATGGCGGTGTCTGCTGGTCTCTGCCTTCTCCTCCACGTTCTGTGGATTTCAGCTTCTTTCTCTTGTGGATTTCTCTCTCAACTTCAGTGGGTCCTTTCTATCTCTGTAGCCTCCTCTCCTGTTTATAAAGGACTCCAGCAAGAGGACCAAGACCCACCCTGGGCTATGCCTCACTGAAGCAATCCAATCAAATGGACTTCAATTGAATTCCATCCAATCAAAGGGCCCCACACTCATAGCAATGGACCATTTTAAGAGCAGAATTTTCTGGGGTCCACAAAAGGCTCACACTACCATATCCGATGGTCCTTAAATCTTTCTGGACCTAGAATACTTTGATAATCTAATAAAAGTTATACATTTTTTTTCCACAGAATATTTGCCTATGCTTAGAGGTTTGCATGTAAATTAATGGGTTTCTTGTAACTCAGGTATACATGAACATACTACTGATACCCAGGTAAAATTATATGAATATGTCTTAGTGCTCAGTGAACAGCATAGATTTATTTGATATTAGGGATAGCAAACAAATTACCATGTGTTTTTGGCCGGCTCTACTATAGCCTGGTATGTTCCATTTCCTTTGTGTATCATGTAGGCAGGAATATGATAATAACAAAAAATGTATGTAATGGATTCAGAATAGTGCAGGGGAACTGGAAAAGAAGCTCATGTTAAGCAATAAGTGAGAATTATTAAAGGAGAAGAAAGAGGAGGAAGAGAAGCAGAAGAAAGGATGTGGAGAGAAGGAAGAGAAAGAGGGAAAAAAGAGGAAAAGGGGAGAGGGAGAAGAAGGTGGCAGCACCTGGGAAAATTAGATGTGCTTGGTAACAAAATCAGGGGCTGGAGCTAAGCATTATGAAACACTCTTGGTAAATGTTGAGTAAGGACCGTGTCTGTTCTATCACTAAAACCACTGTCCAGCAACAGAGAGGTATGCAATACAAATGTAAGAAAATTCCCTGAGAAGAATTTGAGTAAGAGTGGTAATATCTGTTTGGAGGAATTGGAAATGGAAGCTGATCATGGAAGGAAATGAAAGAGAGAGAGGGAGAGAGAGAGAGACAGAATATGAATGAGGTGGTTTAAAAGAACCTAATCCTGAGAAGAAGAAAAGGAGTTGGGGTCTTTTCTCTGGAGCCAAAATTTTAGGCTAAGTCTTATGTGTTAAAATCAGTACACACATACAAATTTGGCCCCAAACTTTGGAATTTTGTGTAAAATAAGGAAAGTTCCATCTCCATAGTTAGCTTATGATCTCTTCAGAGCTCCCAGGGTACAATGGCAGTTACAAATGTAATTAATATCAAATAAGAAATTAAATCTTTGTTGGGGTGGGGGTGGTTATTGAACATTTAACAATCAGTATTGGTGATTTCAATTTTACATAGCCCTTTGTACACTTCATTGATCATTATAAATCATAAAATCCTGGGAAATTCTATTCCTGGAAGGTCCATATGTAGTTGATATAACAACTACTGTGAGCCTAAAGGATTAAAGTAATTCAATGTATATTAATCCCTCCTGAGCCACACAAAGCTGTGATTTATCCCTGTACCATCAGAGCTTTCACGATGCTTGCAGAGTATGCAATAGTAGTTGAATTTAGCATCTCTTACATTTTGTATCAAGATTTCACTGTATTTTCAATTTAAATAATTGTCATCCATAGTTACTATTTACACTGTAATTTTAAGTATATTAATTTTCAGTCAGAGTTCGGAAATTCCATTAGAATGTCCTCATGCCCCAGATAGCTTCAAAGGAAAAGGGGGAAAGACTCAAACCAGAAAGAAATCTCTTAAGTATAAAAGGAAATACGTATAATAAATCATTTCATAAACATCAGAACTTCATTTCCTTCACTCACTTGTGATGATATTCTAATTTTTTAAATGAAAACTGGTAGTGTTGGTACATAAAATTTAATTTGATAGTAATTTAAAATGAGTGGTAGAGTAACTTTCTTTGTATATGTACCTATAACAAAAGCAAAAAATCATCTGCTTCTGTACTCATTAGAAATCTATAATTTTTGCTCTCTGGGTCCATGGCTATGCTCTTACTCAGTTAACTTGAGAAAAAGAAAAGATCTCTCTTGTTGACAATTTCTAATTCTTCCAAATTATTTATATTTTGCAAGAACAATCATATCCTTCTGCTCATGCCCTAAATAAAGATAATATTGTTGATATATCAAGTTATTAGAGACCTTTTAATTAGGGCCTTCAGAATATATGGCTTTGATAAAATATCAGAAAATGGTATGATTTAGCCAAGGATTATCTTCCTCAATTAGAGAGGCAGGACTAATTTATGCCTTTATCCTTTTAATCCCATCATATATAGGCCTAATATTTTTGCAGACCAACAGTGCCTTTTCATTTGTTGCAGAATTCACAAATTTCTTTGAAGGAAAATTTGTGTTTATTAAAAATAAAATACAAGCCATGTAACTAACCTTAACTACCTGAGATTAGCATAAATGAGAATTATTACAACAAAAAATGGTAGTGCATTGTTGTTTGGGGCAACTTGAAACGCAGTTGTATATTAATTAGCTTTTTTATGTATACAATTTCTATTGCTTCTTTTAGATTCAGACCTTTTAAGTCAGGGATCATGCTTTTACCACACTGGAATCACTCTGAGGATCTTAACAATTCTGGAATCATTAAAATGGCCTAATAAGGTCTCCTTTAGTGGACTTACTGATTTCAAGAATAAAGAGACCAAGGAACACATTGGATTAAATGCAGACATAGTAATATACCTTATCTGAAAAATATCTTTTTATTTCAGGATAATTTAGATAATTATTGTATTTAAATAATTGAGGAACTAATCAAATAAACCATTCCTCTTCAAGGATTTCCAACTACAGAGACAAATGAAATGTCAGAATGCCCAAATGAAAGATAACTCTATAATCCACCACCACCATCTCAGATCAGCCACACAATTAAGGATGCAGATGCAAGAAAATAGAATGGATCTAGATTTTTAGAAAATCTGAACAGTAATCTCTGGGTTCTCCTTAAAGAAAAGATTAACATCCAGGCCACAAGCTCTACACATTCAAAGAGTGCTTTAAATTAGTATCTTTCAGGAAGCGGACTTGGCACAGTGGTTAGGGTGTCCGTCTACCACATGGGAGGTCAATAGTTCAAACCCTTGGCCTCCTTGACCCGTGTCCATAAGGAGAGCTGCCCAGCATGAAAGAAAGTGAAGCCTGCTCAGGAATGGCGCCGGACACACAGAGAGATGACACAGCAAGATGACGCAACAAAAAGAAACACAGATTCCTGTGCCGCTGACAACAACAGAAGCAGACAAAGTACATGCAGCAAATAGGCACAGAGAACAGACAACTGAGGCTGCGGGAGGGGGGAAGGGGAGAGAACTAAATAAAAATAAATAAATCTTAAAATAAATAAATAAATAAATTAGTTTCTTACAAATTCTCTCATGAAGAGAAAGGTGAAAACAATAATTTAAAACAGAACATGAGGGAGACAGATAAATGTAGCAGAAAGAAACTCCATAAAGAATAACAACTGTGATTAATTTCCTTTATTCTGAGATAAGAGAAAGTATTATAGGCCTACTGTGAGATCAGAAAGCTATGAAAATGTAAGAGAACAAAGAAAACTCTTAGAAATAAAACATACTAACTGAATGCTTTCTAAAAATTCATTTGGAACATTCTTGAAAGATTATTAAAATGGAGAACAGATTGCTTATTGTTAGGGGGTATGGTCAAGGCAGCAAGAATGAATGGGTCATCTTTGTGGTGATGAACAGTTGTGAATCTTGATTGTGGTGGTAGTAACACAAAACACAGCCCTAGCTTGTATATGGCAAGGGAAATAAATGGGGCCTTCACTATTTGTAGTACTTATGTGAGAAGTATTATGATACACTTACTGTTCACATTTTTTTTTTTGCAATGATACTGTTCAGTCTGTAAGAATAGTCATTATTTTCATAGCTCAACAATGTGTGCCCATCATCCTAAATTTATTACAGATGCATACTAAGCAGTTCATGGTCCCAGGTCCCTACAGAGTACAGATTTTGTGAACTATATTTTAGCAATAGAAAATCAAGGTTCTGATCTAGATATAATTTCTCTATTTATTAAAGAATAAGGTACATTCCAGGATCACGACTAAGCATGATAGTCTAGTAACGCCTAAGAAAACAATTTTTCTTTCTAATCAGCTGTAAATATGCATACCCGTTCACTTGAACTCTAATAACTCAATCTAAAGGTCCTGGTCTTTTTCAAGCACATCTAGACAAGGTTGGGGCATTTAGGTACATTAACCAAATTTATCTTCCTTTCTACAAATACAGACAATTTAGTGTAGAGAAGAATCTGATGATTGTGGAAATACCCTTTGATTAGACCAATCCTGCATCTATCCTGCTATCTGCTCACTCACCCAAGTCTAGACTTTGATTTATGCAGACAGAAATGCTTTTAACGATGATCTACCTAGAAATATCTGAGGGTACATACAGGTATACAGTTTACAAGTCCAGCACACAGTCTGGGTATGAAGTGTGGAAAAATTTGTTCTTAAAGTCTATTTTCTAATGGCTTCTTATGTTATGATAGGCCTTATCATTCTTGGCCAGGTGCTAATTTTCCAGATCAGTGGTTCTGAGGGCAATGTCTGAAATACAAGTAGACTTATTTTAAATTTCTTATTCATAATTTGGATAGAGTTTCTCAAATAATGTCAAATATATTTAGTGTTTCACTTTGGGCCAGTTAACATGGGCTTAAACACCTTTCTTTATTCACGGCTCAGCTCTTTTATGTTGGGGAGCCCAGAAGGAGGCGCGCAAGGAGGAAAAGATTTCAATTGACCTTCTGCCAAACTTTATGTCAGATATTTGAAAGATTGCTGGTGAGCTGAATGAAAAGAAGATAATTGAACTTAGTCTTCTCAAAAACTTTAATTAAAAAGATAAACATATTCAAAATTTTTGTCTACTTCTAAATATTGAACATGGGAAGAATGCACATCTGATAGTGCAGATTTTTGCTGAATATGGTTTTTCTAAGTTTAAAGTAGATAGCCGGCAATAGAGTTAGTGGAAAAATGTATGAAAATTTGGAATTCTGGCAGATTCATATGAAGGTGGTTATGTAGAATTTTCTAAAGAAAGATTGTTTCCTAACTTAAATTGAGTATGACCTTCAAAAACCTTCATATCCAATTCCACCAGTTTTGAAACTACTGGGATTCAGAGTAAGAGGAATATATGCTCTGATGGACATAAGGATAAAGCAGGTTTGATAGATTCATTGTTTTCAATGTAAATACTCTACGGCTATGAAATTGAGGAGTCTCTAAACTTCACACATTCATTTAGCATCTAATTTAGGTAAATTTCAGAATCATAAGCTTGTCTTTGTAAATAATACTCTTTATAAAATTTATATTTAATTGGATTCTTATTCAGTCCCATTTAGGGAAAATGAACACAGATATGCACAAACACAAAAAAATTTTAAAGAGTAGTGTATTGTCAGCCAAAGGGGTGCTGATGCAAAATACCAGAAAATGGTTGGTTTTTATAAAGGGTATTTATTTGGGGTAGGAGCTTACAGATACCAGGCCATAAAGCATAAATTACTTCCCTCACCAAAGTCTGTTTTCATGTGTTGGAGCAAGGTGGCTGCCGATGACTGCGAGGGTTCAGGCTTCCTGGATTCCTCACTTCCAGGGTCTTGCTTCTCTCTGGGTTCAAGGTACCTTTCTTCCTGGGGTTTGCTTCTCTTTCTTCTATGTCTTACTTCCTGGGGCAACAGCTCAAGACTTCAGCATCAAACTCCAACATCAAAACTCCAACATTAAGAAACCCCCAACTCTGTCCTTTGCCATGCCTTTTATCTGTGAATCCCCATCCACTAAGTGGTGGGGACTCACTGCCCTAATGACATGGTCCAATCAAAGCCCAAATCATAACTTAATCATGCCCAGGTACAGATCAGATTACAAACATAATCCAATATCTATTTTTGGAATTCATAACCATATCAAACTGCTACAAGAAAACTATCTTTCATTATTTAGGCAGGAAAAGAAAAAAAAAATACGTATTATGCCCTATTTGACAAAGAGTAGGCATCAGTCTTAAGCTTTATAATAGTCCAATCAACAATCAACCCAAATGGTTGTGAAAATCAGTTTGGAAACATGTACAGTGACTTCTAATCTTCAGAGTCATATACAACATATATGTGATATATATATAAGATTTTATATGGTTTATATATGATATATACAAATGCAGATGATTTCTTAAAAGGACACTTTCTGCTGGTTTACAAGTATTCAGATAATTACTGGTATATGAAGTTGGGGAAGGACCTGGGTGAACAAAGAAACCTGGGCTAGTGGACTCCTGAAGCAAGGAACTACATCCATTTACTTCATTAGACCTTACAATTAACAACATTTTCTATGTACGTCATTATGTAAAAAGGTTGGGAAGCAATTCTGTTAGGCAGCTATTTGCCCACCCAATCCACTCGCCTCATAGCCAGCACCAGCCTTAAATCTTCAGGAGACTCCTCCCCTTACCTTGCTCCTCCTGATTTGGATGTTTCCACCTTGAGCCCCATTTGCTCCTCCCTTTATGGAAATCCTTCTGTTGCGAGACTTCACCTAAAACCACTCCTTAGAAATTCAATCCCTTGAAGACAACTAACTCAATCATTTAAAAACAAAAATTTAGTGAGTACTCATAGGTAAGGTCCATGAAGAGTTTATAAAGCTGCTAATGTTTCCTGATTAAATAGAAAATATTCGTGTCAATTGGTGGTTTTTTCCAATGTTCCCTGAACCTAGTGCATTCAATCTTAAAAATGGGGGAAACATAAGGAGGTCTAACATAGGATTCACAAAATTAACTCAATACTTGTTGAGTAGATAAATGACTGCTGATTGAATGAAGGTACTTCATGCATAACCTGAGTCATAAACCGTATAGCACACTCAGAATTTTAATTATAGCAAAGAGCTGCCTGTTTACATCATTAAATATAAATATGGTGATAATATAGTCCACAGTCTGAATATGTGACCCGTCCAAGTTAAAACTTTTTCTTATGTATTCTACTTAATGTTTGGAGCTCAAAAGAGGAATTTTTACAAAGCAAATTCAATCAGGTGAATGAATATTTTTTAAGTAAAAATTTTATGAAATTAAATGTATTTAGTTATATAAAACAATACTTGCATTCCTGTGCTAAGAAATTTACACAATTTACAAGAAGTAAAATCCTAGGTGGTCTCAAATTCTATTTAAAAAAATGTGAAGACTAGGCTGATTAAAATTTTGCTATGTAGATGGCAGTGCTCTGCTTTTTAAAAAAATGGATGCCAATAGATCACTTTGCAAAGTGACATAGGGTTGAGTTATGTGGTATCCAGTTTTAGTTCTGATGGTTCCATCAGGATATCTGTTTTCATTTCATTTTTAACCAATGGGTTTGGCTCTGTAATAAATAGTCTATTACGTATTTTGAGATTCTGTGGATGATAGTAACATCTCTGCTATCATCTCTCAAAACTCATATGCTGTTGAAAAGTAAATGAAATGTTTGGATGCTTAGTTCTTATTACTGTTAAAGGAATGAATTCTTTGAGTTCATTGAGATTGATAAACAGGATTATAATGAGAATGAATTTAATGAATATAAATATTAATCTTATTTACCTAAGCTAAGTACTTTAATATATTTACTTTCTAAAGTTGAGATGTCTCTAGAGTCAACCACTAATGTCAGTCAAAAAAGCTATTGTATTTCACTATGTAAAAAGAGAAAACACTGTATATTAATTCATTCCTTTCAAAAATGCCAGCAGGTCAATGGATTTTGATTTCTGTCTTATATAAATGAAAGATATTAAAATTTGGAGATGATTTGTTTTATAGGGTTTCCTGGTAGTTTGGGGACCCAATGGATTATTTTATATATTTTTAAAATATCTCCAGCTGCTAACAAAAATGGAAACCATGAGAGGGAATTAAAACTTATGTCTATTCAACCTACTATAGATTCTGAGTTTACATATTTTCTGGTCTCATTTGAGTGGTTGACCTTTCCTGAGGGAGTGAAATTTACAAATGTGCATCTACATTTTGAGTTCAGACAAGAATTTAAAGCACTACCTGACAATGAAAGTGCAAATTTTTAATTTCTTTGTGTGACATGATGTGATCCAATTTGCTTATTTGTCAATGTCTGTACCTATTAAATTTATTTAAAAATTAATCATTCAAAAGTATAAATAAAAGCATGACTGCTAATAAAAGTGTAAGACTGTTGATATTATATTTTCATTCTCTAATTTTATCATTTGTCAACTACTGACCACAATTAGGCCTTCTCAAACATGCTTTATGACTGTTCAAGTTCCTTCTCCATTTTTCACTTCAAAGGCATAAGCACATTTAAAGTATGTCTTATAGAATAACTAAGATATATACATTTGAAGATTTTATTTTCCTTTACAATAGTACTTATCGCTGTTTACTGGGACTCATCTGAAAATTTACAGGAAAGTCAAGATAATGCCAGTTTGGGGACAAAATGACCTTACAGAATTTGTGTTGAAATGGAAATAAAATTGCATCAATTAAGGCTTAAAAGGACAGTAGGGAGACACAAAGTCATCTCAAAATGATTTTCTGAACTTATCCACAAAGGTTAGGAGAAGCAGATGTGGTTCAAGCGGTTGAGCGCCACCTTCCCACATAGGAGTTCCAAATTTAATCCCCCGATTCCCACCCCTGCCTCCGATATCGCAAAAAAAAATTTAAAATAATGATTAGATAAAGTATCATAATGTCATTGAATTGGTCATGTTCTTTTCAAAAGTTACAAAGGGTTCTCTGTGATTTGACACCCAATGTTTATGAATGTAAAAAATACACATATACAAACACTCTAAAGAAGCTTAAACCGTTTCCCAACTTCATGTTTCAAGTTATTTATACGCATTCTGAATTTCTTTTTAATTAATTACAATGTAATCATAGTACTTAAAAATTCAAATTTAAAATTTGAATTTTAAAGTAATTGTCAGAATAAATGAAATGATGAAAATATTACAAACAATAGAAAGATTCAATAGTTTAGATGTGAAGAAAAAATATTTTGATAATATTGAAAACCTAAAGCAGAAGTAAGGTATATACATAGAGTGAATGACGATAGATACCTCAGCTGAGCATTTAGCATCTTCAACTAAGTCATGATAATGTAGCCCTAAGCACACTGTGCTTCCTGTAAATTCGCCTCAAGGTGTACTTGGAAGTACTTGGTAATATGAGTAAGTCAATAATAACTTTTGCTTTGCTCTAGCAATGCAAGCTGGCCATATGAATATTTTAGGATCCAGAACTCTGTTTCTTTATGTCACAAGATGGTGGCTTAGACTTTTGAAGAGAGGAACATCAGGACAGTGAATTATCAGAATGGTTGAATCAAAATTACACTTTATCCAAAATAGGATTAATTGCTTTTCTTAAAGAATCTGATAACAAATATAACTACCGTATCTTGTTTTTCTTTTCTCTTTCAAATTATGTGGTATATGAAAGTGTTCAAAGTGAGTTGGTTGAGAGAAAGAATGAGTAAAATGAACCACAGAAGTAGAAGATAGTTTCTTTTTAAATAAAAGACACAAGACAAACTATTCAGACATATACTTTTTTAATTTCTTAGGTTTTAAATGTTAGAGTATAATAATGATTTCCAGGTTTCTTTTCTAAACCTTTGAAATCAAAAGTAGCAAATATATTTTTACCTCCTTTTCTACTAAAAATATAAAATATAAGAGTTTAATCCAATGTATTAAATTATGAAATAGTCAAATCCATATAATTACACTTTCCTAAAATCTCTTGAATCACGTCATTTCTTCCCATCACACTGCCACTATCTTCCTAAGCCTGGATTATTTAGTTTGTTTCCACTAAAAGAAAACAAAGCCAGTTTTCTTTGTCTTTATATAATTATACTAATTACATGAGAAATACATGATTAATTTATGAAACCAATCACTAAATACAGGCAAGCAAATATTAAGTTAAATAAAAATCAACTTCGTCTAAATTCCACTATTCAGATCAGTAACTTGCTATATAATACTGCAAATTCAAAGAACCGGATTATTAATTTATTAATTATCTCTAAATGGTGTTTTCTAACTCACAAATATGTTTTCTCTTTGTTAATCATTTTATTCCACTATCTTTTTATTTATTGTATTATTATTTTCTGAATTATTCTAGTCAGATCCTTAATTCTGTTATTTTCCCTTCTCTTTTCATTAGTGATGTGAAGGACATGTTTGCTTTTAGTTATAGAACATTTTTATGTTATGATTTTGTCGTATATACAAATGTTTTTAAAAACTTTCATTCATTAGGAGATGTTTTCTTGGTCTTAAAAATATTATTTCTCAGATTCCAGCAATAGCAGATTACATTGGGGTAGGTGGTATAACCTTTCTACAGATAACAATTATAAAAGCTATACAAAAATTTAAATATATATATCTAAAAGTACTGGAGAATGATCACAAACAGAAACTGTCTACCCCCGAAAGATGAGACTTAAGTTTGTTTATTTTTGCTAGCGGGCTGTCCAAAATTTTCATGCATGTCAGGCAGAAGTAAGTTTCAATCTTACTGACTAGAAGTGAAAAAAAAGAGCTGTTGGAACTTGAAGGGAAACAAGAAACGTAGGGAGAGGATGCTTGAAGGCAAGGAGCTGCAACTCTGCAAAATAACTGCCCAAAGCCTTGGTTAAATTACACATGCTTGGGAGAGGCCATAATGGTCTTGACAAAGCAGCAGTGTGAAGTTAAAATAACTAAGTAGAGATTTCAGCTGTTGCTCCTGACAGAGGGGAGAGAGTTTGGAAAGTGTATTTAGTCAAGTTAATTGCATACTAGAAGAAAACTCTACAGAGAGCACAACAGAGTCCAGAGCATGCATCATGCAACATTTATAGAGTCCAGTGTAAACTCAAAAATCACTGAACATGGAAAAACAGAAAGGTATGACCTATATTTAAAAGAAAATGCAAGGATTAAAACCAACTCTGAGATGATCGAAGTTTGTACTTAGCAGACAAAACTTTTAAGCAGTTATTACAAATATATTTCCAGACTTAAAGAATATATACTCATAATGAATGAACAGATGAGAATATCTGCAGGTTTTAAAAATGTACCAAATGGAAATTTTGGAGCTGAAAATAATCAGTAACTGATGTAAAAAACCCATGTTATGTTCTTCATAGCAGACCAGAGGAGATGAAAAAAAAAGACAGCAAACTTTAAAAATAGATAGATTAGATAGATAGACACACACATATATTTGGGTATATAAAATAAAGAACATAAAGCAGAAAGAGTGAAGGAAAGGGAATGGAGATTCATATACCTGTGAAATTTTATTAAACAGTCCAATATCTGTGCAATTACAGCTGTAGAAGGAAAAAAGATGAAGAGGGGGGAATAAAATATATTTGAAGAAATAAGGAAATGAAGTATAAATTTACAGATCCAAGAACCTCAAGCAAGACAAGAACAGAAAAATAAGAAACTGAAAATGTGCAAAAAAAAAGAGAAAAATCTTAGCAAAAGTTAAAACTCAGTTCTTTGGTATTAATAAAACTAAGAAACCCCAAACAAAGGTGAGAAAGAGACAGAGAGACAGAGAGAGAATTACCAGTACTGTTTCAGGACTGAAAAAGGGGATATGGTTAGAGAACCTAGTGATCTCAGAAATATTGAAAAAACATAATAAGGGAATATTATGAGAAGGTTTATGCAAGCAAATACAGCAGTGAAATAGAAATTTCTTTTAAAATGTAAATGAGCAAACTGACACAATATTTACCCAAAACTAAGTATAGCAGAGATTTGGATTTAACCAGGGTTGCCAATTGAGTACAAATAATTAAGTGTCAAGAGAGTTGACAATGTATACAAAAGAATATTATATTAATGGACTCTATAATCTAATGGATATGAGAGAATGAGGATACAAGGTAGTAAGATATAGTGAAATGTAAATCAGTAGATTTGCAGGTCCTGTTAGGTGCGAAAGAAATATTGGACTTGAACTATTAAAGGGAGTGAGCTGATGATAGAAAGTAATCATCAGAGAGTGGTATGAATGAAATTCAGACTATGAAAGGGTTGTGTTTGTTTATAATGACAAAATCCAGGGCATAAGCATTGAAGTATAAGACTGATATAGGGTGAAGGACAAGATGACTGGAGGAGGAGCTGAGGGAACTGGGAAATTTGGGTAATAGAAGAATCATATTTGTGGACAATGAAGTCACCAAGAACTATAACAAGCATCATGTTGGAGAAAAAAATAGTGAAAAAGAACTTAAATCTTCAAAGAATGGAGGGAGTCATCTATGGATGTCTTTAGTTATCTGACTACATGCCATTCAAAGATGAATGATGTTAGGGACAGAAAATGGTCTGGAAGCATAATATGGAGAAAGAGGACACCAAAAATGATACAGAGAGTAAAGCATTACTACTGAGTTCCCTCAAGGCCAAAGAGGCAATCTTTTTTCACTTTTGTGAAGACAGATACCCCTATTGGGATTGGCTATCTCTATACTGTTGACCATGTGAAGGACAATCCTGTGCAAATTTTCCTCAGTTTACATAGTTAAAGCTGCTGGGCAGGATTGTATAACTGGTGGAGCTGTACTGCTCAGTTAGGATAGTTCTAATGTAACTCCTTGAAATTGACTCTAAAGAAGTTCTAAACAATTTGGTTATTATCTGGAATTAAACATGTGGAGAATTATATTAAAGGTTCCCCCTTAGAAATGACATTTCTCACTCCTTAGCCAAGACTATAACATAACTTATTTAAAAAGCTCAGGCACTGACAGCAAGTTTTTGTGAGTTGGGAAGCAGCTATTTTAAATCACAAATTTTCTCATTTAGCCATTGAATGGTCCTAGAGATAAGGAAGCCTACAATGCTGCCGTATTTCTCCCAAGCTGTCTTTGGAGATGGGATTGTTGCTCTCTTGGGGGAACCTTAGACTGTAGCTCTGCTTATTGCCAGTAAAAGGAATATTATATATGAGCTATAATTCCTCACAAAGTATATAGATAAGGTAAAGGACATACTAAGAGGGTTGGTATTAAAGCAATATATAATTTTTGTACTCTTTAAATCTCATAGTTGCTGTAAGTTCATTTTGTTATGTTCACACTGTGACCCTACCCATTTTTCCCTATTTATTTTTTTAATTGCAAAAGCAGTCTGTGACAGTTTGAATTTTGTGAATCTGAAAAAAAAAAAAGATTCTGTTCCTAAAAGAATCTATTCCTTTGGGATTGGAATGCTTTGATTGCATTAAATTCAGTTGAGGGGGCATTGGTTAGATTATTCGATAAAATAGCTTTAGGGCTTTTGATTGAGCCTTGTCAGTGAGACACTCAGGTTAAGTCTCTGGCCCTTTGCTGTGTCTATTGTAAACAGAGACACAGAAAGAGAGACACAGGAAAAGGGAGTCACCATATTGTATTGATCTAGCCATGTGAGAGAGACCTGCAGGAAAGCAGAACAGTCTAAGAGGTGAGACAGGTCCAGGAGCCTGGAACCAGCAGAACACAGAGGTGCAGAAAGGGGCTCTTGAGGTGCTGGGCCCATGGAGCAGCCCTTGGCTGAAGAGACAAGCCCTACCCTGGTTGCCCACTGCTAAGCTCCAGGAGACTGTGGATTCTGGAGAAGGTACATACCTCGGCAGAGATCAGTGGCCATGTTGCTTTACCATCTGACAACAGAGCAGGGTCAAAAATAGCTGACTTCAGTGAGAAAGCTGCTGGTGACTTGATATGGACATTTCACAGCCTTGGAGCTGTAAGTGTTTACCCAAAAAAATCCCCTTTATAAAAGCCAACGTATTTCTGGTACTTTGCATCAGCAGCCCTTTGGCAAACTAAAACACAGACTTACAGCACTAAAGTAAGCTCTAAACATTAAAGCACACACACAGATCACAGTAACATACTTTCCCCCACCTCCCATTTTCTAGACACCTTTTTTTTGTCTAATTAGAGAAGTTGTGAGTTTACAAAATAATCATGCATACCATACTGATTCCCCTACAAAGCCCAACCACCAACACCTTGCATTGTTGTGGAACATTTGTTACAAATGATGGAAGAACATTTCAAAATATTATTGCTAACTATAGTCCATATTTTATATTTGGTATATTTTTCCCACACACCACCCTAGTAACACTATGTATTAGTATTGTATATTTGTTATAGTTCATGAGAACAGTCTCATATTTGTGCTTTTAACCATAGTCCATCATCCATCACAGAGTTCATAGTATTATACAGTCCTATGCCTTGTACAATCCATAAAAGTATCTCTCATTTTCATCACAGAGTTGTGCTGTCATCAGCTCAATCCATTTCAGAATGTTTTCATTACTCCAAAAGGAAAACTCCCATGTTAGACCCGCCATTGTTGAACTTAGCTTTGCTATAGTAGCTTCTTTGCCATTGCTGCAAAAATATTTCAATATTACTGTTAACTATAGTCCATAATTTACATTAGTTGTATTATTCCCATGCATCATCATATCTTACCTTGTAATAAAATAAAATTTTTGTATTTGTACTATTAACCTCATCCTCATGTATTATGGGGCACTCTGGTTTGGTGCATAGATATTTGTGATTGTTATTTTTTCCTGGTAGGCTGCCCCTTTCATTAATATATAATGGCCTTCTGCATATCATAATGTTTTGGCATTTAAAGTCTGTTTTAGGCACCTCAGCTCTTTTTTTGGTTGCTCTTTTCATAAAATATACTTTTCCAGTGTTTCACTTTCAACCTATTTGTATCCTTGATTTTCAAGTAAGTCTTTTGTAGACACCACATGGATGGCTCATCTCTTTTATCCATTCTGTCATCCTGTGTCTTTTGATTGGGGAGTTTAACCATTAACATTCAGTGTTATTACTGTATAGTTATTACTTACTTTGGCCATTTTATCCTTTGGCTTTCATATGTCATATATATATTTTTTGTCTGTCTTTTTACCCTTTTGGTTACCCTTTCTGATAATCTTCATTTTATACTCTCCTCCAAGCCTCTCTATCCTGTCTTTTCCTTTCAGGCTACAGAACTCCCCTTATTTCTCATAGTGTCAGTCTCTTGTTTATTAACTCTTTTAGTTTCTGTTTATCTGTGAATATTTTAAATTCACCCTCATTACTGAAAGACAGTTTCTCTGTATTAGTAATTCTTGGTTGGCGGTTTTTCTCTTTTAGTGTCTTAAATATATCATACCTCTGTCTTCTTGCTTCCCTGGTTTCTTATGAGAAATCTGCACTAAGTCTTACTGGACATACCTTGTATGTGATGGGTCACCTTTCTATTACTCTCAGAATTCTCTTTTTTTTCTTTGGCATTTGACATTCTGAATAGTGTGCATCTTGAAGTAGGTTTATTCTGATTTATTCTGTTCAAAGTATGTTGAGCTTCTTGGAAATGGATATTTATGTCTTTCATGAGAGTTGGGACACTTTTTGCCATTATTTCCTTATATATTCTTTCTGCCCCTTTCCCCTTCTTTTCTCCTTCTGAAACTCCTATGGCACACATGTTGGTGTGTTTCATGCTTTCATTCAATTCTCTGAGCCCTTGCTCAATTTTTCCCATTCTTTTCTCTCTGTTCCTCCATCTTTTCAATTTCTGCTGCGCTGTCTTCTAAATCACTGATTCTTTCTTCTAACATTTCAAATCTGTTGTTGTGTGCCTCTCATATATTTTTAATTTTACCCATTGTATCTTTCATTCCCATAAGCTCTGTTATTTTTCTGTTCAAGCTTGCAAATTATTTCAGTTCATCCAGTGTTTTCTTAATGTCCTTTATCTCTTTAGCCATATTTCCCTTCCACTCCTTGATTTAGATTTGTTTGATGTCAACATCCTTGATTAGTTGTCTCAAAGCCTGAATCTTTGTCTAGCATTTTGATTTGTTCTTTGACTGTGACATTTCTTCCTATTTCTTAGTATGGCTTGCAATTTTTTGATGATGTTTAGGCATCCAATTATGATGGTTAGTTTACTCTGGCATTCCATTTCTTTCTCTTGCTTAGGACTATATTGCTCTGTACCTTTGCGTTACAGCTTTTCTTTGTTCTTATTTCAACCTATTTTAGGTCTTTAGAATTGCCTCTGCTTAACCAATCAAAACAGGGCCAGGGCCCCACTAATGCAGTGCAGATGAGTTCCAAAGTGCCTTGGGGAGGACGACAGTAAAGGTATCAAAGAGGCTCTTTTATTTTTATTCACAGAGGTATACTTTCTAGGCCTGCCAGCAGATGGCGTATCTTAGCAAACCTTTTCCTTCAAATCTTAAGGGGAATGCGTACCCTGGAACCACATCCAGCCAGGTGGTGGTAACAAAGACCCCCTCCATGCAGGCTATGTGGACTTACGCTTCACAACTGAAACTTGCTGATCCAAAGTCATTCTCATTCCTCAGTGCACCTTCTCTTTTCCCAGGGAGGAAAGAGATTTCCATTGTATACTGGCAGCAGCCACTCCCAGTAAGTAAGGAGGTGTTTGAGAAGGCAGACTATCCTTAGCACTCTGCTCAAGTAAAGAAAATGGTGCAGATGCACCCAACCAGCAAGGCTAGAAATCATGGAATCCAGCAGACCAAATTCACTAAAAGATAGATCAGCAGTGGTCTTTCCCCTTTCCTGGAGAAGTAGATCCCTGTGGCTCTTTTGGCCCATAGTGGCCCACCAGGGACAGAAAGACCTGATGTTGTCTGCTCCAAGGGTGCAGGTTGGATGCCAGCAGCAGCAGCTTGCCCAGTATACTCACAAATCTTCACCACAGCATCTCCTCTTCACTCCTCTCTTCTGGGTGCTGTCCAGACTCTCCTGGTATCCTGTGCCCTAGAACAGTTATTCCAGACAGTTTCTGCCTGTCTTCCAGCTGTTTTTCTGGGAGAGAAGTGAGCCTGTAACTCTCTTAATCCTCCATCTTCCCAGAAGTCTCCTATCAATATTTTTATTGGAGTGATTTTTATGTAGAGAGTTTAGGAAATTATTCTTTTCCTGAGAGTTAATATAGAGCAAAAATGAAAAAACTCTAATTAAAGAAAAAAACAGGTTGATGAAACATCTAAATTATATCCACTATGAAAAATTTCAAGTCTTCCACAGTAAGGGGTTTTGATATTTTCACCCTTGTAATTATAATACATTAAAAAAGACATGTATTTCTATATCAAGAAGAATATTAAAATTGATTTGAAGGTGTAGATAGAATTCAAATTTCTAGAGCTACTTTGAAATACCCTTTGAACCCTCATATAATCATTCTGATAACTACTATATTTTCAAGGGTACCTCTGGTACACAAAACCATAGAACACATCAACCTTGAGAATGACTACTACAAATAAAAGGAATGTCTCATCAAAATAGCAATTTAGTGTCATGCAGGTACACTTTATTCCTTTATTTAGTTAGGGAAAAAAAACGAGAAGTAAAAATGCATTGGCTCCCTAGCAGTTCAAGCTCTGGTATATTCAATTACTTGGTGGAAGCTGATCATTAGATTAGATACATCCTAGTGCATCAAAAAGGGTGAAAAGGTTCCTCCAGAGACAAAGGTGCTTTAGAGCAATTTCACTTCTAATTATGTTTCCTATAAGACTTTGTTTGTGTTTGATTTAAAGTAGGATGTAATCTGCTAGAGTGGGAATGAAATCGAGAGATTAACATCACCTTATTATTTAGCATGAAATGGGACTGGACCCAGACTGATCTGATAAAAACTACTTATAGAAATGTTTTTCTCTGTTATTTAAAAGAAAGGTTGCTGCTGTATAGATGATATGAGCAGATGTCTTAATTAAGCATGATGTACTACATAGCACTGCACAGTATCCAGGGAAGAGTGGGAGGAAGAGGCGGGTAAATTATGGTAAATACCAGTAAATTATTCTCTTTGCACAATGGTTACTGGCACCATATCCAACTCTCACGGCAGAAACCAGTGGGGTCCTGCCCCTGGTGTAGCTTGCTGGTGCCAGAAAGGAACATAAAAATTCACTTCCCCAAGGTCCAGAGTGTGCACAGTCCATAAGAGCTTTTGACAAGCTACGTTGTATCACTGAGGGTCCAGCTCTGATGGTGGCCATTATTCCAAGTTGCCCTGGATAAAAGGAGTAGCAGAGACTTAAAGATGGTATGCTTCCTCAGAGCAGCACAAGTCAGTTGAAGGGCTCCATTTGCTGGGCATATTAGGAAAATATAGCTTTGAGGAGCCATGGAAAAAACTCTTGGTAACCTTCCTGAAGACTACCTCATCCCATCTCCAGTAGAGCTGGGAACCAGCTGTCACTCCCTTTGGGAAGTTTTGGCTAGAAAAGATTGACTTGGAAACCTCCTCTCTAGCATGCTTCCCTCTCAGAATTTGTCCTATTAGAAAAAGCAGCTTGAGACAATGAAAGCAGAGTAAGAAACATTTGAGGAAGATGGCCTGGGGGAAAGACTTACGTGATTTAATTCCAGCAGTGGAATACCTGGGAGAGGGAGTAAGTCTGTTTCCTGGAAAGTACAGGGATTTTCCAAGGCCACTAATGAACAAAAACCCAGGACAAGACATAGGCACAAAAATTACAGGGAAAACACTGCACTTTGCATTCACCTCAGGTAGACCTTCCTGATAGAAGGGCTGGCACTCAAGAAAATCTCTGTAATATCACAAGCAGTTTCCAAACTCAATAAACAGACATTTCAGGGAACAAATCCAAGAGGTAACCTTTTAAAATATTTAAATGTACAACAAAAGATTACAAGAAACAAAGAAAAAGGAAATTATGGCTCATCCAAAAGGAAGAAGCTAAAAATACAGAAAACATCAAGAAAGAAGACCAGACTGCAGATATACTAGAGTAAAACTTTTAAAAAATTATTCTCAGTAAACTCAAGGAGATGAAGGAAAACACAAAGAAAGAGCTAAAGGACATCAGAAAAATGATGATTAAACAATATGAATTTCAATACTGAGATAAACATTTTAAAAAGCAATGAAACAGAATCACTGGAGTTGTAGATCACAGTAACTGAAATTTAAAATTCCGTGGAGCTTTCAAGAACAAATTGTCACTGGCAGAAGAAACAATCAGTGAATATGAAGACAAGTCAATTGAAATGAGTCAGGTTGAGGAGCAGAAAGAACAAAGAATTATAAAAAGTGAAAAAGAGCTCAAGTGAGCTTTTGGACATGAAGGAACATACTGATATATTCATTATGGGAGTCCCAGAAGGAGAAAAAAATGAATCAAAGAGGTAGATGGAATATTCAAAGAAATAATGACAGAAAACTTTCCCAAATTAGCAAAAGACATGATGAAGCACATTCAAGAAGCCCAGAAAACACACAACAGGATAAACCTTTTAAAATAACTACGCACTATCACATACTGATTAAACTGTCAAATACATAGGACAAGGAGAGAGTTTTGAAAGCTGGAAGAGGAAAACAATGTATTGTGTACAGGGGAATATCAATTAGATTAAGTGTTGATTTCTTATCATAAACTATAGAGGCAGGAAGATAGTGGGTTGAAACACTTAAAGTGCTGAAAGTAAACAATTGCTAACCAAGAATTTTGTATTAAGTGAGACTTTCTTTTAAAAATGAGGGACAGATTAAGAAATTTTCAGATAACCAAAAGTTGAAATTCATCATCACTAGACCTGCCCTACAAACAATGCTAAAGGGAGTTTCAGATTGAAAGGAAAGGACAATGGACAGTGTTTCAAAGCAGCACAAAGAAATAAATTCAACATCCCTTCTTGATTAAAAAAAAACACAAAAAACCACTTAGAACACTAGGAATGAAATGAAACTTCCTCAACCCAATAAAGGGGAATACGGAAAAAAAAAAAAAAAAAAACAGAGCTAACATCGTACTTACTAATGAAAGATTAAAAGCTTTTCCTTAAAGATCAAAAACAAGAAAAGGATGTCCATCATATAAAAGGCATCAAAATTGGAAAGAATAAAACAAAACTTTCCTTACTTTCAGATAAAATAATCCTATATACAGAAAATCCTAAAAGATCTACAACAAAACAACTAGAATAAATTAATTAAGTAAAGTGGGGAGTACAAGGTCAACAACCCCAAAATAGTAGTGTTTCTATAAACTAAAATGAAAAATCAGAAGAAGAAATCAAGAAAAAAATTCCATTTACAATAGCAATGAAAAAGAATCAAATATCTAGGAATAAGTCTAACCAAGGATGTAAAGTCATTATACATAGAAAACTACAAAACACTGCTAAAAGAAATCAAAGAAGACCTAAATAAATGGAAGGACATTCTGTGTTCATGGACTAGAAGACTAATCTTGTTAAAATGTCAATTCCATCCAAAGCAATTTACAGATTCCACACAATCCCAATCAAAATTCCAACAACCTTCTCTGCAGAAATGGAAAAGTCAATGATCCAATTTATATGGATCGGTAAGGGGTCCTGAATAGTCAAAGCCATCTTGAACTGATAAATGAATAAATAAAGTAGAACAAGGTTGGAGGACTTACACTTCCTGATCTTAAACCTCATTACAAAGTTACAGTACTTAAAACATCATGGTACCTGTATAAAGACAGACATAAAGATCAATGGAATTGATTTCAGAGCTCATAAATCAGTTCTCATGTTTATGGCCAAATGATGTTTGACAAGGGTGTGAAGACCACTCAATTGGGAAAGAATAGTCTCATCAACAAATGGTGCTGGAAATACTGGATCTTCATTATCAAAAAGAAAAAGAAAAAAGAAAAGAAAGAAAGGAAAAACCCTTACCTCACACTCAAAATCAATCAAATAGCTAAATATAGGAACCAGAACTATCAAACTCCTAGAAGAAACCATAGGGAAGTATGCTTGTTCCATAAACCAGTTTCTCTAATAAAATTACTAAGAGAATCTTAATTAAAAATTCAAGTAGGATGATGGCCATGGAAGCCAGAATCCGCTAAGGAATGTGTAACAACTCACCTGCAAAATCAACTAGCCTTGGAAATGGATGGTGCTGAAGCATTGGGCCCACATCTAGCCATCGTGGGCAGTTGGGCTGTGCACACGAGGGATGGGAGCACCCCAACTGAAAAAAAAAAATCATACCCGCCTATCCCCAACACTTACTGAAATGTCTGCAACTGTCAGTTTTTCACTGCATTAAAAATATTTCCAAAATTTCAGTGGCTTCCAGAACAAACATGTATTTGTTGCTTTCAGGACTGTGGGAGCAGCCACAGTTCTGCTGAACTCTTCAATTGGTCTAACCTGGATATCAGGCTTCAGTTCAATTGAGGTCTGCCTCACCTGTCTCCATCATTCTGCAGCCAGCTACTATACAGGATATTTTCTTATCATGGTGCATAGCAACATAGGAGAACAAAGCAAACCCTGCAATCAAATTATTTAAAGTCTTTTCTGGCCCACACGAAGTGCTGATGCACACAAGGAGTCCATGCCATGCGGGGGTGTCCCCCACGTAGGGGAGCCCCACGTGCAAGGAGTACACCCCATAAGGAGAGCCGCCCAGTGTGAAAGAAAGCACAGCCTGCCTAGGAATGGCATCGCACAAATGGAGAGCTGACACAGCAAGATGATGCAACAAATAAAACCACAGATTCCCGTGCCGCTGACAACAGAAGAGGACAAAGAAGAACACGCAGCAAATAGACACAGAGAACAGACAACTGGGGCGGGGGTGGGAGGAAGGGGAGAAAAATAAATAAAATAAATAAATATTTTAAAAAAAATAAAGTCTCTTCTCTTATCACAGTCACTAACATTCCTTTGGCTTCAGAAACTCACATGGCCATGCTCAAAATCATTGAGGTGGGGAATTACACTCCTCCCACAGTGGGGTGCAGGACAAAACAAGGACAGACAGGGAAAAAGAGTTGCTGGAAAAAAATACAGTCTACCACAATTCTAAAGGTGACTCAGCAGCAATTCTGGCCCTGTGTACCTGGCTCAACCCTAAATAAATGGAGTGACATGGGTTCTGTCCTTGGTACTGAACACATACCCTAATTGCACTCTCCAGCAGCAACTTGCAGGACAGATTGTTGCTTACCATCCGCTTATGTTTTCTTCTGATAATCTACTCCAAATAGCCTCTATGGTCCTAACACATGTTCCAGTCATTTCTCTTGGATAGGACTTAAAAGGACTCCAGGCTCACTCTCTCATTTAGTTCGGTCTGTCCCAAAGGAAGCATCCAGGAATCCTTTGATCCACACTGGAAGGTATTTCAATTACTCCCTAGTAGAAGTCACACCTCTCTATTGCTCCCCTGCTCAAGGGATTCTCCATCCCATTTCTGCAGTCTATACATTGTTGCCCACAAACTGCAAAATATATATTCCAAGCTCTCTGTAACAGTCTTAGCTCTTTGTAACTGAAATGAAAGGAACCCTGACACCCCACATCCAGCTCCCAGAGACAAGGGAAGGTGATGAGAATCACAGAGGGCAGTGGATTTCTTCAAAAAGCCTATTTGCAAATCCCTCTGTTTTTTTATTTTTTAGGCCATTTTATATTCTATATCTGGAGTCAGAGCCCCGAGTTGAGTGCCCAAGACTGATGAATCCAATTCTCATCCTGTTTTCAACCATCTTGTTTGAAATAGACAGTTTTGGTCTGACATTTTACTTTGATATGTAGCACGTATTACATGTTGACTCCTTGGTCAAAGCTTCAATTTTACCACTCCATTACTTGTGAATGGCAGTAAGGGTAGTGTAGGCAGTTGAGAATAGGTTCATGATTCATTTTAATAGCTTCAGTTTCCAAGTCAACCTGTAAGTAATTCTTTAAAATGTTTGAGTAAACATATAAAGCTTGTTCCGGGTTTCTTTCCTACATCCATAAAAACTGCACTTTTCTCTGTTTCAATTTTAAAAAAAAACAGCAGTTTTATCATTCAGCCATGTGTACTTTTTCCTTTAGTTTAGCAGAGAATTTTTGGGTTTACAAAACAATTATGCATAAAACACTGGGTTTTAATATACCAACCTCTTATTAACACTTTGCATTGCTGCAATACATATCTTAAAATTGATGAAAGCACATTTTTATAACTGTATTATTAATTGTAGTCCATGGTTTAACTTAGGGCTTATTGTTTGAATTGTGTGGTTCCATGGATTTTTAAAAATTTTTATTCAGCTACCATATATATAATGAAAATTTGTCCCTTTCAACTATATTCAAATATAAAATTCAGTGCTGTCAATTATGTTTGCTACCAAAAGCACAAGCAACAAAAGAAAAAATAGATAAATGTGACCTTATAAATATTAAAAACTTTTGTGCATAAAATTTATGATGAATATATTAATTTTTGATGAAAATAAAATCTGACTCAAAATAATACTTTGACCAGTTTGATTTCATGACTTAACTTTCTGAAAAATCAGAGAATTAGTAAATGGTGTGGTATGGTAAGTCAAAAGAAGTAAACTAGCTGAAGACCTCCAATATTTATACCCTTTTTAAATTAGATGTTCTTCACATACACGTAAACACCACTTGCATGAGGCCCTCCTTAATCTGCTGTGCTCTTGGGGGATACTCCCTTACAATAGTTTCTTACAGCTTTTTTCCCACACACTCATTTTTTATTCTGATTAATTGTTAAAGGTTGGTTTTATCATTGTCCTGAAAGTTCTGTGAGAGGAAACACATTATCTGAATTGTTTTATTCTGACTCCCCAGCATATGTAGCACAGTGACTGTCACGTATTAGGGGCTCAATCCACATTTTAAGTGAATGAATGAATTAGTGTATTTATAGTCTCTGAGAGCAGATGGTCACATTTTCACTGAACAGTAACAGATATTTGAACTGAAACTTCACGATCTGAGCAATATCTACATGGTTAGAGTCCAAATTTTTTAGTGTACCTTTACTCCCACAAACACACTGTCAACACTGCCATGATAACAAGACCAGTTTACCAATTTATGCTTTCTGCTTCTAGTTTATAAAGGAGAGCCCCTGGTCCACTGTTATTCCCAGAGCCAGAATTCAACCACAGCCTGTTTTGCTGACCTTCAACCCTTCACTGCCACTTAACTAATAGGAGACCATTATACACCATGATAACATGTAACCTTGAAAATACAATGCAGAGCCACATCACTAAGACATCTATGTCAAAGTTCTAATTTTGGATATAAAGACATTTTGTATGTACTGCAATTTAAATTAATGTTGTCTATCAAAGGGATTACATGTAAACATTTCCTTTGTTGACCAGTTAATTTCTCTTGACTTTAATCAGTTCTATTATTTTTGTCTTGATGAACAAAATAATCCAATGCACTTTTAGTAGTTAAACATGCACCATGTTACCAAATGGTTAGCAAAATATCTGCATCTGGTTATTTCTGCTTATTTCTCCACCCAACCTTCTTGACTCCTAGAATTTAGGGGTTGCATCTGGACAATGGATTAACATGGATGTGCTTTTGCAAAACCTAACAAGTAAGTTCCCTTTACTATGTTGCAGCTGGTCATTAGTGTATTTCCTCTTGTTAACACTCATTTCCTCTATCAGAAGTTAAGGCAGTATTCTTTCTGTCCATCACTCTTCTTTTGGCTCTGTATTTACTTTGTTCCCTCAGTCACTCTTAAAAAATGGTAATTTCTAATAGTTAAAGGATATGAATTAATTTTTTAAGAAGGAAATCCTGTGGTTATGAAATATATGGTAAAATAGCCAACCTCACTATTAGTTAAGGAAATGCAGATTATTATAAAATATACCTTTCCCATCTATAACAATTTAAAAATTTTAATTAGAATATCAATAGTTGGTAAGAGTGATGAAAGAGGCACTATTCTACACTGTTAGTAGGAATATTAAAAAGTCAACCCTTTTGGAGAGTTTTGTGACAATATCTTCCAAGAAACTCTAAAATAATTATAACCTTTAATCTAGTAATATCTTACTTTGTAATCAATGTTTAAAAAATAGAATACTTATTCATTCAGTTAAAAATGTAATAAGTACTTACTCTGCCAGACATTAGAGACATGGAAGTTGAGAGTGTTTTCTTCAGGGATAAAAGTCAGATTGTCATAAAGACTTGGTGACTGAGGCAGTCACTTTGAAATAACTATGGTTAGTTTATAATTATGGTTCATATCCAGTCTTTTAAGAAGATAAGTAAACACAGGAAGATAAGGAAAAAAAGCCAGATATAAATGGAGCACTTCTACTCTAATCATTTCTTTCTTTAGACCAGCCCCTATGCTCACTCATCTTTCATACACCACATTATAGTTAACCCCAAATAGTCGCCTTAGCCCCTAGCTTGTATAACTTCCAAAGTCAGTTGATCATAGCTAACTTTGGAAATGCCCGTTTTCCAAATTGTAATATCTAGAGAAAACATATACCCAGTTGAAATAAGATGTCTATATCTGATTTGCTTCTTTGGTGGTAGGATTGGAGGGTAGAGCTCTGACTGCCCAGGACTCTCTGTCCTAAGAAAGAGGTGTCGGTTTAGGAAAGGGGGCCATCTCTATTACACTTAATAAGCAGATATTGAGAGTGAAATCTGTAGTAATTTGAGAACTTAAAGGAGGAAAAAATAAGGACATGAACTAAAGCTATGAATTTAAAGAAGAAATACTTAACTAAGGGTAATTTTGTAGGTGGATATTGAGGACAGCATTAATTCAGGGTTCAGAAATCTGTGTTCAGAGACCTTCTAGTCTGTGAGGTAGACAGAGTTACTTGTTCAGAGATTGATGCTTTTCCAAAACAGTGGTACATGAACCAGGGACATCTATATACACATTGTTAGATGATGATAGACGAAGGAAATACTTACCCTTGTGATGTGGAAAAATAAAAACATTCATTATTTTGAAGAATGTTTGACCTATTCTAAAATTTCAGATACTAATGAGAAAGAAACTTTTAGGCAATGATTCCTTCCTGGCACAACTAAAGTCTCAGTACTTCACTTTATATGTTTGCTTATTTTAAAATTAATCCTGACCCTTTACTTGATGATATTCTTACATAAAAGCTAAGTTTGAGATTTCCAGTCTCCAGAACTCAGAGAAAATAAATGTCTGTTGTTTAAGCCAGCTAGTCTCTGGTACTTTATTACAGTTGACCTTGTAAACTAAGAGAGAGGAGAAAACACTCTTCAAGTCATTAGATTTAAATCATAATATTTACATTTTTAGAGTGCTTTAGACTCTATAAAATGACTTCACACTTTATAACTTCACAGAAACCTTTTTGTAAGGACTTCTGTCATTTCTTTGGGACACAAGATCCATTTCCCCCTCCCAATACTACCCCAGTCCTTCCCCAATAGTTCTCTTTCCCACGGTTTGATGTAGGTGGAATGGTAATTCCTGGAGATAACCTCCAACAATAGAATGACTTCCTTACTCCTAACCAGCCAATCAAATGCCTGGCTCCAGGCCTCTGGATCTTGAATGAGCTCCACAAAACTGAAAGGAACAAATTAGAAGTCACATATTGTTGAGCATGTGTGTTAGTCAGGGTTCTACAGGGAAACAGATCTAACGGGATGCAATCATAGGGGCTTACAAATCTAAACTTCAGAGGACAAACAACAGCTATAAACTCTAATAAAGGTGGTGTTTTAATCCTCACTCCAAATTCTCCGTGGGGAGCTAGATAGATGGAAATTCCAGCAAAAGCCAATGTTGAAGTTGAGGCAGAAATTCTTCTTCGGACAGCTGAAGCCCTCAGTTTTGGTTTGTAAGACCTCCAGAATGAGAGGAGCCTACCTACATTGCTGAGAGCATTCTCCTTTGTTGATTATACATGCAATCAATTTATTGTAGATGCAATCAAATGATTATAGATGCAAGTCCCATTTATAAAACACTCTCACAATAACAAGCAGGCCAATGCTTGACCAAACAACTGGACACTATAACCTAGCCAAGTCAATGCATGAAATTAACCATCATAGGGTGTGTGCCTGCAAAATTTTCCTGCTGTATTTCCATGACCACGTCTTCTGCAACTGCCTTAGTTTGTACCTGACTGCAAGTCTAATCTTTCAGTCTCCCATTGATATTGTGATTACATTTCTAATAAATTCCTTTAGCTTAGGTTACCAGAGTTAGCTTCTGTGCCTCCAAAGAGGTACTGTACAAGATTTACAGATGATAAATCTGAAACTCAGGAAATCAAGTGATTTTACAGAGATTCTTAACAAAAGGAAAGCAAAAAATTGGGTTTTATTCCAAAATCTCTTCTGACTTGAACAAAGCTTCAAATTTCTTGCTCCTTCAATTAAGAGTTGAACTCCTACATAAAGTACATTTACTTCTATAATTATTATCTGATTTTCTAATGTGTAGATTTTCTAATTAGACATGTTTAACACAATTAGAATGAAACATATTATCCTTTGTAATAATCTTCCATCAAGTATTTATTTGGTTATCTGTGATGAGCCTAACCTACCTATCTGTACACACACATATATATACACACACATATCAATAATATGCATTTTTATGAAAAAATACTTGAGGTACTGTATTTTTTAAATATTGTTCCCCTTTAGTTTGTTATATTTCTTCATAATCAAAACTTCATTTCCATCCCTTGAAAAGTAGTTTATGCATTGCACAATTCCATTTCAGAACATTGTTCACCATCATGTGATATAATCTGTGGAATGATTTCATGAGGACAACTCTCTGTTCTCTTGTGACTTATTGAAAAAATGCTGCTATTTTTCCTTTTAAATTTCGCAGATCACATCTTCACTACTTACAGTAATTCCCAGGTATCAGAACATACCCACATCAACAAAATAGCAAAATTTAGGCTGCTTTGATTTCATGAATATGTTGTAGATGTTGTACTCTAAGAAATGTATTTGTATATATTATTATCAAGGTTTAACTTTGAGAATGTCTTGCCCGAAGTTACCTTAGCCAGAATCCTATTATAGATTTTGCCAGTGATACTGATCAAAAGTATAGGGATTTATATGAAATGAATTATTTCATACTTGTGGAATTCTGCATAAGAAGTTCTTATGTGCAGAAAATACATACATATCTTCCAAAGAAATAAATAATCATTTGAGGTAAAGTAATTTTTTCTAAATAGGAAATTACAACATTCAGAAAACAACACGATTTGTCAGAGTCTTTGAACATGATGGTCGAGATTTTTTAAATGTTGTTGGGATGGTATTACACATTGACCTAAAAATAGTAATAGAATTAGAGAAAAGGTTTTTACATTTCATGTGGTGAATCAGTAAATATAAGAGGTAATTTAAACTAGAAAACTCATTATTTTGCTTAAGATTTCATTTACAATCATCCTTATCCCACCCTTGATAAGAGTTTATTTTTTTGCATGGGAATCATGATAAAAATTATTACATCTAATGCATTTTATAAAATAAACATGTTATTGAATATTCCTAATCCAGTTTATATGTTTGGGGAATATAGATAGCACTGCAAAGACAACTAAGTTCTATGCATTAACAGTCTTATGAATAACACCACACACACACACACACACACAAGTCATCAAAATTTAAACAGGGGAAACCTTTGATAAGTTTTCATAGTACATTTTAAAAATTCCCATGACACAATGATAGAGTACAATAAGCAGTGTATGTAACAAATATGAATGGTATAAATACTTATGACACTCTGCAGTATATAAGACATTTATATATGTAGTATCTCATTTAGTCTGCACAAAAGACCTATGAGGTAAGAATTATTTTCCCTAATTTACAGATAATAGAACTAATGCACAGAGTGATTTAACTTCTTTTTTAATATTACTCAGTTATTAAATCATAGAATGAGAACATGAACACAAGTTAGTTTAATTCTACAGCTTTAGTCTGCCCTCAGAGATCAATGACTACAAATGCCTCACCCAAATTTGGAATTTTTAAAAATTTTGTAGTTTGTGATTCAGTCCTTTGTTCCTTGCACAAACAAAATACAGTTCCACGATGCACTCACAAGTATTGATTCTTTGGCTCCCTGTAAAATCAGAGGGTTCAAATAATTCCATAACCTAGCTAAACCACTCCAAACCATAAAGATGGAGAAAAATGTAAATGTAATTTGTTTCTTATATTTTATATGTATATTTCTGCCTGTGTTTGTGTGTATGTGTGTGGAATGATATACTAAAATTATATTCCACATTGATAATTATTGAACTTTTATAATACAGTTTAGTTGATTTTTTAAGTTATTTGTTTTGGGTTTTGGTCAACTTGGGTGAGTAGAGCCATGGATATACAAAAATGAATATATGGAACAACTTGCTTTTCAAGTCTCCTGTGTTTGAATCATAATAAATTACACATAATGATAATTAGTGAAACTAATGATTAAGGCTATAAGCTAACAGTACTTTTACGCTTTTTGATTGGTATTCTTTTAAGATGTGTCTAAACTGAAGAACATGTAGGAGTCTATGCTTAGATTCATTTATTTCTATATACATTTGCAAGTCAGCAGGTCAGAGAAAATTTATTTGGTAAATGTGCCTTAATTCTCCTTTTCCTAGCTTATGATTACTTTCTCTTTCATGGTTTTTTTAACATTAATGATCTTCTGAAAACTTGGGTCCTGACAATATACTGTTAATTTTCCAATTTTTCAACAACCACAGAATCAAATTAGAACACCCATAAACGCTCCTCAAGCTACAATTGAGAATTTGGAATTCATGAAATGAAATTCTGATGTCTGAGTATATCTGGTGTAAATGCGAGCTGTCTTTCAATGATTTTCAAAGTGATTTTGGGCATTGTTCATGTGATACAATATTTTTAATAGGTCAATATGGTTTCAAGAGAAATAGATTAATGAATCAAACTATCATTTTTGTGTTCTATGGGAGAATTTTATGTAGGAGTAACAAAATACTATTCTTACTAAAACATTGTCAATTTACTTAAGAGCAAACAAAATTTTCCTTTCTTAAAAGATCTAATGGCCTAGAAATATATGAAATTATAATTGCTTAATACTACATAACATTTTTATTCTTTCTTATGTGAAGGGATTATGAATTTTTTCTCTTGATTATGGAGTGATAAAAATGACATTTGCATATGTTTGCAATAAATGTTACTATACCATTACCTGTTAACAAATTGCTCAATGAGGTTCATAAATTACCAGACTCATCTTGATGAGATGCCACAAGAATTTATGTTGTTTAAATTTTACAGTTCAATTGTTCTTTTCTTCTGCTTTATGAAGATTTTGCAGTATCCAAGGATGTTTTTAATGGATGACAAATAAAGCTTTTAAGATGATTTCTTCCTTCAGCAGTATACCCCAAATCTCTGATGTTTCAAGTTGTTTCAACCCAATAGTTGTGGCATGACCTAGTGATTAGTTAAAATTTTGGGATCTCAGACCCCACCTTAGACCCCCTGAATCAGAATGTTCATATTTATGTGTCTCTGAGTGATTCATGTGCACATTAAAGATTGAGAAACATTCTCCTACCTTCCTACCAACTCTGAAAACTAAACATCCTTTGATTTCTTTGATGCTTTTTCCACAACTTATTGACTATATGGTTTTCTGTTATCTGCTTCACAATGTTTAGAGAAACCACAGCTATTTATTATCAGTGTTTCTTAATTTTTATCTTACATGATTTTGACATTATGTTTTGCTGCCTCTGGGCCCTTTTCCTAAGCTTCCATATTTTTTCTTCTTTTTTTATACTGTATAGCTTTGTCTTTCTTTCATGCTTATTAATCATATAACTCATATAGAGTGTACCATAATTTCTTAAACAGTTTCAAGATGTTCTATACCAATTTATCCTATTATTTCTTTGGCCTTGATATAAAAATTAGCATATATTTATGTATTTAACAAATCACAATTGAGTATTTACTTTGTGTCAGGCACAGTACTAGGCACTGGAGATATATAACAATGGGAAAAGAATTAGAATCTCTGCATTTAAATAGATACAAGCCAATTTAAGAGAAAGATGAATTAAATCACTATTAGAATGATGACTGTATAAGCACAACTGATCAGGATTTCATAGACCAGATACAAAATGATGGCAGTGTACCAAAGGGAACCTGACCCAATGTGCACATAGTCAGAAATAGTATCGCCAAAGAAGAAATTTTTGAAATGAGTGTTGAAGGACTGAACAGAATTTAAATAAAGAAAAACTGAGAGGAAATGGGGAATGGACATAATGTCTGAGGCTGAGAAAACATTTGAGCAAAGGTTCTGCTGGGGGAAAAAAGTGTGGCATGAAAGAGAATCTGAAAGAAGACTTGATAATAAACTCACTGCCTTAATCCAGTCAAAATGTCAAGACCCCTCAACCACTACCTAAGAAATCTGTTAAATAAACTGTTATCAAACAGAACTCCTAGAATAAAGTCTAATGTATGAATTTCTTTTAGAATTTAGCACCAAGTGGGAAAAGACATTTTCTTTTCTAATAATAAGAAATTAAAAGCTGAAAGTAATGTTCAATAAGAACAGCAGTATAAAATTTGGTATTAGAATATTTTGCTTTTTCATTTATGTATGTATGCGTATATATTCCATTAAATATGAAAAAGAAAAATAGAAATTCATTTAGCATATTGTTAGCACATCAAATTTTATTACAAAATGGACATTGCTTGCAAGAATTTTCAATTATCAAGTAGAACCAGTAATTACAAAAATCATTCGTTTGAAAAATAGCATAATGAGGAACCAGATAATAAAGGAGTTACAAAAATATATTTTAATTGTCCTCATTCAAAGCTTCATATTCTTTTCAAAATATTATTCTCATTTCAGAGAAACTGATTACCAAATATATCAGAACGCATCGAGCAGCAAGTTCCACTCTTCCTTGCATGTGGGGTTCCCCTACGCTGGTATAATTTGAGATATTTAGATAGTAGAAAAAATAATTTCCTGTCACAAATGGTACTATTCCTTTACCAGAGCCACACATAATAATGAAACTAAAGTAATGGTTATTCTTTAACGAGAGTAACTGCCTGCAGGGGCAAAGTGGCCACGTTATTCACAGGTACTCTACACACACACCTGTTTTCTCCTTTTTATTTTAATTTCACAAATTTTAACAAGAGATTAATGCACATCACTATTCTATAATCTTTTTAACAGTGTCACGATTTTCTGTTGATTAAGGAATTTAGCAATATATTATTCAATCAAATATTAAAAATAATGATTTATAGACTCCAAGTTTCTCTAATTCCCTCAAGACTTGTACCAATACAATTCCACGTTGATTCAATATTCAATCCAAAATGAAGTTATTTACAAAAATAAACTGCAAAAGTGAAGAGAATTTGCCATTCTTGCATTTAAAATTGTAATTTTGGGAAACGGACTTGGCCCGGTGGTTAGGGCGTCCATCTACCACATGGGAGGTCCACGGTTCAAGCCCCGGGCCTCCTTGACCCGTGTGGAGCTGGCCATGCGCAGTGCTGATGCGCGCAAGGAGTGCCGCACCACGCAGGGGTGTCCCCCGCGTAGGGGAGCCCCACATGCAAGGAGTGCACCCATAAGGAGAGCCGCCCAGCGCGAAAGAAAGTGCAGCCTGCCCAGGAATGGCACCGCCCACATTTCCCGTGCCGCTGACGACAACAGAAGCGGACAAAGAAACAAGACGCAGCAAATAGACACAGAGAACAGACGAGGGGGGGGGGGGGAATTAAATAAATAAATAGATCTTTAAAAAAATAAATAAATAAATAAAATTGTAATTTAATGGAAAACATGTCTATATTTTGTATATATTTTACAAATAAATTAACAAACAACTATAAAAAGTATGAGGCAAATTATTTATTCATTCAGTGCCAGGCACTGAGGATAAATTTTATATTATCACACTTTGGTTGATACATGGAGTGCCAAGTTTCTTTTTTAAAAATTAATTTCAAAGGCAAAAAGGTATTCATAAAATGGTACCTATCTAGCAACTGCATACAATCATCTTAAACTGCCCTATAAAATTCCTGTGGACAGTAAAAAGAATTTTAAAAAGGAATTAAAAATGGACATCAACAGAACACCAGTTAAACCTACATCCTATTACAAATTTCCTTGTTCTATTATGTCAACAGTGCTACATGGAAAAAATAAGGGGGAAAAATCCTCTAGACTTTAGTTTATATAACCTGGGCTCAACTGACGAAATGGAGATAAGCTGTTAAAATTTTTGTTTCCCTCTCCCTAAAATTTAGAGACTCTTAAAGTTACTCATCCTCTACAAGCCTCCGTATCATGATTGCAGGCAAGAGAATGCGTTTGTGTAGAACACAGGGAAAACCAAAGCCAGCGCAAGAATAGGACAGCGGTGACCTAGACATTTTCGGACAGCACGTGAACATCAGTGATGAACTCTGGCTTTTCATGGCATTTGTCTTGGACTCCCCCAACTTCTTTCCACTATTTCACCCAAAATAATTCATGTTACAAACATGTGCTGTGAACTACTTTTTATGTGAAATTAAAAATTGATAGAAAAAAATATATTTAAAACCCGGAGTCATGTAGGTAAAATTTCTTTCTGCCTAGAAGAGATTTGTATCATGAAACTTCATTGTATGCATATGTATGTGCATATCGATATCTATATCTATATATGCCTTTTAACAGCTAACTAGCATTATAACCAGCTAACTATAGATAGATATAAACACATGTAAGCACACTCTTAAATGTCACCTTTAATGAAAGAAAAATTTTAAAAAATATATTATTACCTAATTACCTTAAAGAACTAATAGCAAGGTCCCCAAAGGGCACATGAACGCATTTTCACTTGTTAAGGTCTATTATCCAACATTATAACATCTCACAGTAATATCCTGTAATCCACAGCTATGGTTTAGCCTCCTGTGAGCTGTTTTAATGCTTCAATTATCTTTTATTGGGTCTGGAAAACCAAGGCCTCTTAATAGTCATATCTTTTTATGTGCCCCAATATCATAATAGGTTAAAGAAAGCCCCTAAAAGATTTTCCACTGATCATTTCTCATTGAGAAACATCTCTTTCATTGCATTTCTAATAAAAGAACTTCCTTATTTCTGTAAACATAGGACAGGATGTAGGGACTATTCTATTCCATCAGGTAGCCTAAATGAGAAAGAATCCTTTTCACACATTGTAATTAGGGTCCTTAGCTAAACTGTCAGAATATATTTCATTTGACTCCACATCCTCTTACATGGTATCCTCTACACTTAATTATGCTAATTGCTCCTAATTACTTTTAAACATTTAATTCTTGAAAGCCCTAAGAAACTGTTGGTTACTCAGCAAAACCTTCATTGTAATGATGCAAAAATTTCTCATGTTTTTTATATCATAGGCATCTGATTAATGGCCTTTACCTTACTAGTGTATTGTTTTTAAAGCCTTTCCAAGTGATTTTGTTGGTATATCCTATTGCTGCTATGTCTAGGGTCCAGGAAAGATATTTGTAATAAGTACTACAAACTTTACCTAAAAGTTCTTCCTTTACAATAGAAGAGAATTGATTTATGATTTTAATTAAACTTTTAAAAACTATATTTAAAATATAATCTAGATTTTATTGTAATATATTTGCATGTGAGAGATGAGTATGTATGTTTTTATTTTCTTTGTATTTCTTTATTTTAAAATTTATTTTAATAAATATACGTGTTCTACACAATATAGTGTATGTAGTATGAATTATGTTTAGTAATTCTAGATAATTTCCCTTCTTCAATTTATGGACAATATTCTTAAAATTTAATGATAAGGTTTTGCACAAAGAATTGTATGTATAAACATACAAAAAATAAAACAGAATACAAAAGACTTTCATGTATGAGGTAGCTCAAGAGTATAGCAAAAATAAGAAACTTTATATGGAGTAAATGATAAAAAAAAACAACAACCCTCTCTCTGTATTTATTTCCACATCCCTCCCCCCAGGGGTGATGATAAAATGTGAATGCATTATGGCACAGACAACCAGAAGAGACTGGCTATAGGACTGGTGCAGGACTGTAGAACCCACGTCCCTGTATTACCCCTTTAGTTGCTGCATCTGGAGATTTCAGAGCCTGAGTTGGCTAGAAGAGCAGGAAGGCTCCCAGGATGCTCAGGGCAGCAGATTTTTATCCACTGGTAGCATTATTTTAATTGCATACTGATATGGCTGTTCGGATGAACTAAATATAAACTTTGCACAGGACTCTTGAATCTACTTGATGGGAAAGTTGATGATCTAATAGTCAAAGGAAAGGAAAGGAAAAAATATGATGAGAAAGCTACCTCATTCTTTCCCCCATCAGAAAGAGGCAAAGGAAAAAATAAATCCCTAGTTTCTCCATCCGCATGGGAAGGGAAAGTGTTGATCAGCCACTCACCCAAGCTTTTCATTCATTCAAGGCAGATGCAGAGTTAGATACTATGATGAATAACAACAGTTGCCCTTTGGGCATTTATAGGCTAGGGAGGGTCACACAATTATATTTCAGAGAGCTGGGTTCTGAGGCAAAATTGTGCAGAATATTAGTACTAGGAAGAGCCCCTGACCCTGACGAGAGGGCTCCTGGGACTTCCTGGGGAAACGTCAAATAAGTTTAGTCTATGAAGAGAAATTAATTAGATGACATGAAAAGCAGTTGAAAACAGGGCACAGAGTGGTAGATAATGCAAGTGCAAAGTCACAGGTTTCAAAATAGCAAGGGCACTCACTCTATGGTCTGGGAATAATAAGATGTTCAGAAATGTGGAAGCATCAAATAAGAGGGAAGAAGCTCTAGTGGGGAAGGTGTGTGACAGTTTGAAGTCCTTTTATGAATCCCAAAGACAAAAAGATTATGTTTTTGAACTAATTCATTCCTGTGGGGATGGACTACATCAGTGAGGCTTGACTCAGGTTGGGTTTCTACCTGCTTGGTGGGCTTTATGTAAATGCAGACACAGAGGAAGAGACTCATAGGAATGTGTCACATGTGAGAGAGGACTCCAGGTTTGCCTACAGCTGCAGATAGGCAGAGAAGTCCCGAGAGGCTGAGAAAGCTCTGAGTCTGGAATCAACAGAGCACAAAGGCACAGAAAGAGGCCCTTGAGGAGCTGGGCCCCAGGAGCCTGCCTTATGCCTGGTCACCACGTGGCAGGACGCCAGGATAACCTGTAACTGATTTTGGTGAGAAGGCATCTCTGATGGTGCCTTGATTTAGACATTTCACAGCCTCAGAACTGTAAGCTTTTGCCCCAAATAAAATTTTCGTTATAAAAGCCAACCCATTTCTGGTACTTTGCTTCAGCAGCCCTTTGGCAAACTAAGACAGAGGGCCACTAGCAAGCTCCATAGAGTTCAGACCAGGAAGCTCTGTAAATGTTGTTTAGGGTTTATTCTGAAAGAAATGGGGAAAGATTTGAGGGCAAGTGAGTAACAGAACTACATTTACAGTTTAGGAAGATCACCCTGGCTGCAGTGCCAGAGCTGGATTGGAGCAAGGAGAACTGAAAGCTGAGGATGGTTTAAGAGACTGTAAATGCAATCTAGGCCCGAGGTGACCTAATAATGGAAGACTTGGAATGGGTAAAATTTGATCTTTCTCAAGGGACATGTGGAAAAGATAAACTTGACTGATCTTCATACTCAGGTAGGGGGTCAGTAAAATATGAATATAAATTATTCCCAAATTTCAGGCCCAAGCAACCAAATGGAAAGTGGATATAGTCCATCTGAAGGCCAGGTACCATAGAGAATACAGGTTTGTAGGACCATTTATAATGTTCCACTATAGACTGGAGGAGAACTGGGGGCCAGCCCTTGTGCTTATCACAACACAAATACGTTGTCATATAGAAATTGTCAAACCTCAGTGTTAATTTCCTAATGAATTTTATGTCTAGTTGTTAAAATTATACTTTGGAAGATAAAGGTCAGGTTTGAATAATAAGACACACTTTCCCAGTTCCCAGCAGTTTTTGATGCGTGGGTAAAAGCAATTGAAAATAGGTGGAAAATATTTAAGTATCCTTTGTGTTTAATTACTCAAATTGCTTTACCTAAGTCTTCATGATTACTTCCACTGCTAACCACAGAAAGCTTTCAAGAAGAGAAATTATGAGAAGAGACTCTCCTATTTGCCTCTTCAAATGAGGATGAAAACATGAAAGATCAAAAAAAGCAAAGTAATTTTTTAATCTTTTAACCTTTTCTGTGTTTTCTTGGATTTTGCTTTTTTTTATTGTGCTTTCTCACCCAAGTATCTTGATGTACTATCAGATCTCAAATATCCCAAACACGAAAAATATAGTATTGCATGGCTTGTTTTACAATAAGACAGGCATGCCTTCACACACACGTGTGCTCACATTGTTTTTAATCATTCAGAAAGACATACTTACTGAATGTCTTTCAATGTCTTATACTTACCCCCTCTTTCTTTCCTGACAACTTTTCCTTACTCTAAGTAACATAAAATGTCCTAATACAAGAGAAAATATTGTAGACACTACACAAAACAAACAATTTCTACACAATTGAAAGATGAATGAATATATGCTACAATGATCACTGTATTGCAAAACAAAAGCTGTGGCTAATTAGACCTCAAATAAATTCCCAGTGTTCTTTTCCCTTTGAATTTCTACTCAATATAACCCAATTAAATAATGCTATGAAGCCTCTACTGCAGTGTTTCAGACTACTTCTAAAACAAAGAATAGCAGCTTATAAACGGTGCAGTTCAACACATCCCCTGACCTCAATATAAGAATCAACAGTGAACACAAATTAAATCTAATTTTATCATGTTCCTGGGGGATTTCTTTCCCTCCCTGTCTGAACTCCTTGGTTATGCATCCTCTGGTGAACCAGTTTGCGTCCATGATTGTCAGTTGGATTCTGGTTTTAAACTATATTTCTTTCTGCTTTTTAACGAGTTTTTTTTTTTAATAGAAAGGGGATGCTGTTTTTGAGGAGCCCAGTCTGTAGCTGTAAAACGCACTCTTTTTGTCAGTTGGCAAATGCCTTGGCCTTTGACTTTCCATTTGTGCAGTAAAATCATAATTCAAATATGTTGACAAGGTAATGCTATAAAACAACTAATCAAAAACAATGAATCAGAACAGACAAAAGAATACAACCTAATCAAAGCATATCTCCTTGTAAGACCTATGTAGTCTTAGATTCTAGGGTGAGATCTTTTTTTTCTTTTTACCCTTTTGTTAACTGAAGTTAAAGCTGCCTAGAAAGAATGACCCAGAGAGAACATTTTCATGTGTCCCGTAGGCTTCCACATGACCTTAAAAACTACATAGGATCAAAATGCTGCAACCAAACCTCTGATCGAAGATAGATTTTTTTCATAAAAAGGGAAAAATTCATTAAATAGAAGTAAAATTATCAATAAAGTGAAAAGAGTTGATCATTGTAAGGATTTGGGGTTTATTTTCAATATTTTAATTAAAACTATTATTTTAATAAATTGTTTAGGGGCTTGCTTTTTATCATTTATAATTGATTAAACACTACTACTTTTGCTTTCATTGATATCCATCTAGGAATTTCCAATTTGAAAATTTTTCAGTCAGTCAACAAACAAATATCCCTAAGTATCTTTATTGTCAGGAACTGAGATAGATGTTACAAATACATACATTAATACAAAATAATCCCATCTATAGAAAGATTTAATAAAATAGGGAAAAAACCCCTACAGTGCATGAATCTATTTGAGTGGTATTGTCAGAGGCATGGATCAGGAATGCACAGAAATTCGAAGATAATGATTTCATCCTGCAAGGATTAAAAAAGGCACACAACTACATGTAGAAGGTAGCACTTCAGTTGGACTTAAACAATGAGTTTGTTTCAATAGATTGAAATTTTTGTAGAACCAGCACAATCCACATATAGGGGGGTCATGTACCTAGTGGTAGAGGTGGGAGAGGGTAATGTATAATAAACACTTAGTAGATCAGTTTGAAAGGGCACATGCTATAGAGTCATAATAAATAAGGCCTATGATAATTGATTTTGTTTTTTATCTAATATTGTAATACTATATTTTAAAAGCAAGAAACAGAAGAGTATATACACTATAAGATCAATTTTATAAAATAATAAAAATACATACACAGAAAATGTACTAAAGGAAATCCAAAGGGAACTCTTGATTTTTCTTTAAAGAACTAGTGTCTATAATCTATTTCACACATCAAACAGACTATATATTGTATTGATTTATTAAATAAACATTTCTAATTATAAATTAATATAGGTTCAAAGAAGGAATTATGTTTTTAAAATACAGAAACCAAGTGCACACTCACACCCCTACACAAAATTTACTAACGACCTAACCACCTACAGGTAATGTTTTAATATTTTATTTTCTACTAATTTATATGTATACATTACAAATCATTCTAATATACTCTGCTTTCAATTTAAATATATGGTAAATGTGTTCCAAGATCAAATAACATTCATAATGACCTATGAACTATGTTTAGCAATAATAATATAATATTCTTGCATCTATGCTAAAGATGTACTGTATTGATAATGGGGTAGTATGGAAAATGTGAGCCAAATGTATACTAGGGACATGTTAACAATCAGATGATATTATCTTGTCTGTAACAAATGTTCCACCACAGTGTGGTGTTGTTTGGGAATTCTGCACATGTGCATGATTGTTTTATAAGTTTACAACTTCCGTCATATAAAATACATTTAAAAAATAATAATAGGGTGGGTTGGGGGAAAAACACACCAAATGTAAGATAAGCACTATGATTAGTAGTAAGATTTTGACAATATTCTTTAATAATTTGTAACAAACATCTCACGACAGTGCAAGGTGTTGGTGGAAGGTTGATGTATGGGACCCATGTATGATGTTAGGCATGTTTGCTTTGTAAGTTCACAACTTTTACTATACACTTGTTTATGTATGTTTATATATAAATGATATAAAGATAATAATAATAGGGAGGGTTGCAGGAAATACTTTGGTTAGTAGTAATATTTTGATAGTGCTCTTTAATCATTAGTTAAAAAGGTTTAACAACAATGTAAGGTGTTGGTGGTAAGGTGAGTTATGAGAGTCTTGTGTGATGTCATATATGTTTGTTTTATAAGTTCACAACTATTACCATACACTTATTGTTTATGTATGTCTGTGTCTGGGTTATATATTTCAACAAATTAATTTTAAAAATTCATAGATCCCTTGCTAAATAAGGTTTCACAGTTAGAATACCTGAAAAATCTCCTGGTACAAACCCTAAGAAATGGTAGATTGAAATATAGCAAAATATTTTTAAAATATGGCTGATATTGCTGGAAAAATATAGAAATTCCCCCCCCCAAAAAACCCCAAAGAATATTTAACAAATGTTGGTTTCAGTAGTAGGTACCAAGATTTTAATACTTCCTCTATTTTTGCAAATTGTTTCCAATTTCCTCACTATTATATTGATGATTAAACTACTTCTGCATATATATTTACACCGATATTTAATCATTTCTTTTGGGAAACTTCCTAGAAATGATGACTCATATAGCATGTACATTTTTAAGTCTTTAGGTACTATTACCAAATTCCCATTCAAAAATTTGATTAACCAATTTACACTCTAATAACATGAACTACTTTTTATTGACACTTACCATGCTAAGTACATTATAGATATATATTTACACATAAGCCTTTCAAGAATCCTATGAGGTTTCCATTATCATTTCAGTCAAAGGAGTAAAAGCCACAGATTACAAAGTTAAAGTTACTTGCCTAGATTGGCAAAGTTAATAACTAGCAAAGCAGGAATTTGAATCCACACTTTATTCGATTGCCAAAACCAATGATCTCAACCACTATGCTTACTCTAAATCCACAATGAAAGCATCACCAGTTTCTCTGTTTCTCCTTCCTTGCCTTTACTATCCTTTTAATCTTTGCCAAAAAGGATAATTCACTCTAATTTGAATTTCTTTAATAATCAGTGAAGGCTGAACATTTATTTTAATGTTTGTTGGCCATTTGCATTTCTACATTTACAAATTGCGTATTTAAGAACAGGGTGCCTGTCTGTATTTGTAAGGGCTTTTAAGAATTGCAGGTCCCAATATTTTTACACCTATATTAAGAGCATTTTCCCAGTAAGTTGCTAGTACGTTTTCTTTCATCATTATTTTTGCCATACAAATATTTTTTTTTATACTTTAAATTTTATAAATTTCCTCTGTATATATTCTGACTCTGGACATATTCCTATGAAAATTATATTCCTATAATTTATAGAATCATATTCATGATCTACCTTTAGAAACTTTTTAGAAACATAAAGAAAAAAATCAGTATAAGTATTGTGGTCTGAGGTTATTAATTTGCTTTTCTTTTTAACCTTTGAAACTTTCCTTTGTAGCACATGTTCTTTGCCCTAGCCTGTCCTTCTGCCTGAATAAGATTAGGATTTGCTACAGAAGGGATCAAAGAGAAAGATTTCATTTCTGACATTTAAAAAAGCATGTTTCAGAAGTAAGTCAATAACCTTCAGAGTCAAGCTAATGTCAAATTCCTTTATCTCTCTGTTTAGCATATTGAGAACTAGCATGTGTGGACTAAACCATGAAGGTCCAAAAAGGAAAGGAAAATGGGAAAGTCAGTTCTTTTCTGACACCAGGGAAATTAGATGAAGAATGAATGGAAAGCAGAAGCCAGAGAAATGGCTAACAGACCGATTTCCTAATTTCTCCTTTTCAGTATTGTTTTTTAGAGAGGGTAGTTCAAAATAGTTACATTCTTACCCATTTGGAATTCTAAAGAGCCAGGTAGCAATCACCTGGCAGCAGATTCTTCAAGGTCAACTTGGTGTTGCTGCAATATCTGGCAGAGGGAAGCACTCAAGTTTCAGTTCTCCAGAATAATCTATTTTCCCCATACTATAGAACCAGAAACAAGTTTGCTGGAATCCCTATTGTGTTATAAGGAGATCATGAAAGAACCCACTCTAAGATCAATGACATTTATATCCCTACTTCAAATGAGACTGTCCCAGAAGAGAAAACAACAAATTTAAACATTAGGGCCATGAACACTTAACGATAAACCAGACATAGGACACCCACCTCCCTGCTACCCTGTAACCAGGAGGTGCTAGCCAGTGCACACTCCAGGACTGGCACAAAGCCAGAGACCTTGCCCCACAACATAACCCCCATACAACAAAATGTTCATCTCATGATAAGAATTAATGGGGCAAAGTTACCTGAGAGGCTAGCTAAAGGACTGTTTAATAATATGCTCCTTCCAGGTTTTAAACTGGATAGAAAATTTAGCCAGGTTTTCCCCACCAACCAATGGGTGGTTTCTCAAGAGATATCTTTCTTTGTATCTAAGTTATGAGCAGTTAATTTGCTACCCAATTGTATATCTTTCTGAAACTCATATTTATCAACTTATGATTGTTGATAAATTGGTTGTTGATAAATTCTACATAAATTCATGAGAATGTAGAAAGGAGGGTTGAGAAAAATGGTTGAGTATTCTGTGTATATATATATTTCTAAATATGAAGCAGAAATTCAGATTTCCATTTTAGCTTAGTTATGTGGGATGGGGTGAATGAACAATCTAAATTTTTGTGTTATCAACACACCTCCTTTCTTAATATGTAGTCACAGAGACCATAGAAGAGTTTTTAATAATTAATTGATATGAATTATTACAAGTCTTGTTTGTTGTTCTAGGAAATTGTCAGAGGCTAAAAGCACAGGGAGTTACAAGGGCAAAAAATTTGTGTAGTCTCATTCATGCATAATACATATATAAAAAGAGTAGATTTTCTTTTTAAATAATCTTTCTGTGTTACTGAAGTCTTACAATGAAGAAAAGGATTTAATTTATGGGTAAAAATATAATGCACAGCTGTATTTCTACATATGGAATCTAAATTGCATGCATTGTTTTGTATGTATGTAAGAATCTTTACTGAACTGAAGAGTTTGAAGTGATTCTGACATTGGCATCAATTTTTCTTTTTCTTGTTATTAAAATTTAAAAAGTCAGTATTTTTAGTATTTCTTACTACTGGACTATAAGAAACATAATAATTAGAAATCAGGAACAAAGACTATGGGCAGATGGTCTAGGATCTATAATTCTTTGGTGTAGCTCTTATAATTCCATGAGGAAAAAGTGGTGCTTGTAAAATTGCTTTTAGTTAAATAATATGGGCAAAGATCTTGGCATTATAATTAAAGGGCAATGCAAACAATCTCATTAATTTATTTTAGGAATGAACTTCCAGTCACTCTAGTCATTCTGGTTGCATCTGCCACTTTCCAAGCCATTGTGAATGACTCACAAGGTAGGATTCTCCCATCTCTGCCACCACAAGCTTCGCATTAGGATTCAAAACATATAGGAGCAATAATGTGGGATTTTACTAACTCCCATTGGTTCAAAATTACTTTCTTCAGACTAGCTGTAACAGCTTAAACTTTTCATGAAATTTAATGGCAGCAATTTTATATCCTTTGCTTTATTCTGGCAAGTCCTAAAGGATAGCATTGTCTTCTAGATCCAAATAGCTTTGTTAGCACCCAAAGTCACAGTAGCTGATCTTGTCAAATCTGTGGGCAACAAAACAAACTCTATGAAGGAGATTTGTTGATTGAAAGGATGATTCACCAGCCCTACCATATAAAAGGTTCTCTCAGTTAGAACAGAAGGGTTTTTTCACAGGCCAACAGCTCACATTTTATGCTGCCAAAGTGCAACTTAACTAACTCCTCATTTTGATTTTGCAAGTTTTTTCTCTAATTTTCTTTTTTACTATTGAAGACATGGTAGTAAAATGTAAGCCCATTAAAAATAAAAAAGGAACCTATTTAGTATAATATATTTCAAGCAAGGCAGAATTAAAATAAATCCTTATTTTGTATTTAATATTACCCCGTTCAGATATCAGAACCAATTTTCCTTCCTCAATTTTGTTTCTCTAGTAGGAACCTCTATTATGTTGGTATCTAAGCAGCCCTGGATTTTCTTCCTCAGTCATCCTAAGACACGAATTCAATCAATGGTTTTATCTTAAGCTTATCTAATTTATTCAGTAAAGTGATTTAGTTCTGAATTACTTATCTAAGAAGATAAAGTAGTATTAATTTAAAAAGTAATAAAATGGAAACTCTATTAGCTATTTATACATAAGTAGAATTTAAATCAATTAAGTATTAGAGTAAATGCTCTTAAGTAATTAAAATTTTAGCACAATATGCATGCCAATCACACATATTTGGTCAGTCATTCAAATCGCCATCCATATATTCATTTAGTAACTAACTTCTACTCTTACAAAAATCCTATCAATGGTATACAAAGTATAGCTGTGCATTTCGAACTCTGGAATTTTAGATTGGTTAAAAATTGTTTCCATTACCATTGAAGACCATAGTATTATTTTTCTTTGACAAAGTGTTATCTCAAATTAGTGTAACTTTATTGATTTAGAAAAAAACTGGCAGGAAGTCTAAATTAAATAAAAGAGCTCTCAGTCATTTTTAAAAGACAATTTTATTGTGATATGGTAAAGTTCTTTTGGTTTGGCTTGTTTTAAGAAACTGAGAACAGAATTCTTTTTCAGTTAGAGAACGGTTTTTGTTTAGGGAACTTGAAAATCTCCTTATGGGAAAGGGGAAACCCTGAGGAACAAGGAACAGAGGTCAGCACACAGCAGGCAACAGAGATATAATAGAACTTTCCTTGAGGAGGAAAAAGTGAAGACATACAAGAGAAATGAAGGGAGCAACACAATAAGAAGCTAGAGTCCTGGGTAAAGCCTTCCATTGTCCAAAAGCCTTCAATATATATAAATGCCTTGTGAATGTAATTTTTTTTTTTTTTTTGGTGGTACTGAGAAAGAGCTCAGCTCCTAGCAACACGAAGTCAACGCAGGAAAAACCATAAGGCAAATGGCAGTATAATCTCTAACTTAAAGTAAATCAGCTCAGTTCTGAGCTGAGTTCACAAAAAGCAAACAAAAACATGGACAAATACAAAACAAAAAATGAATACAGCATTATATTTCCAAAAGACCTGATATGGATGTTTAAGCAAGCTTATCAAGATCTTTAAGGTAAGGAACTCCTGAGCCAAAATGTAGTCTGCATTCAATTAAACAAATTAATTAAAATATATAACAACTTCTTTCAAATAGAGAGTCTGCCAGAAGTTTATGAATGGATAAAAGCAATAGGTCCTTAAGATTTTATATTTGCTTATTGAACTATATTAATAAAATCCCTTACAAAGATTTTATATTTGAGCCTTTCATCTTCTTTTCTCTATCTACAGAAAATAATTTATTCTGAAGACTAAAATAAATTTTATTTCAATTTAGATCAAATTCTCAATATTTTCTAATATTTCTAGATTAAATAAGAACAGATTATACTTTAGCTAACTCAGCAGTTTCTATGTCATGCTATTGAATCTATATATAGAATACCTTAATTAAGAAACAAAAAAAAACAATATTATGAACCATTTGGAGACAACACCTAAAGGATGGAAATACAATGAATCATAACATTTGTGGGATAGTCCTATAGATATATACCTTAGCAACAATTTAGGAATTGAAGAATTTTAAGATTTCATCTTGAATTTAGTTCTAGTATTCAATAGGCACCACATATACTTTATTTTAAACTTTAGACTATAGGAATGTACATTTAAAAGATTAAAAAAATCCTCCCATTAAAATAGCTTGTAACATAACAGGGTTTGAATTGGGTGGGGATAGATTGGAAAGTAGTGAAGAGCATCAAAATTAAAGATAAACCATGTCCTAGTCTGTTAGGCTGTTGAAAGCACTATATAGAGATAGGTTGGCTTTTACAATGGGGATTTATTAGCTTATAACCTTACAATTGTGAGTCTGTGAAAATGTCCAAATCAAGGCATCTTCAAGATGATGCTTCTTCCTGAAGACAGGTTGCAGGTGATCCTACATTCCTCTGTCACATGGCAAGGCACTTGATGGTATCTACAGGTCTCTCTCTTCCCTTCTAGATTTCATTGCTTTCAACTGTCTGTCTTCCCTGGCTTTTTCTCCCTTTGTCTGAATGTCATTCTCCTATAAAAGATTCCAGTGAAAGGATTAAGACTCACTCTGAATGAGGTGGGTCACATCTTAACTTAAGATCCTACTCACCAAAAGATCTTATTTACAATGGGTCCACAGCATAGGAATGGATTAACTTTAAGAATATACTTTTTTAAAACCATCACAAACCAAAATCATGATTAAATCAAAGTATGGAAACAGATTTCATGTAAAGGGGTTTATTTGAATTATAAGTAATATTTATAATTGTGATCATATATAGAAATATACTATGAAAATAAAAGAATATCATGGAAAAATACTATAAACTGCTTGACCAAAGGAGCTCAAAGTTACTTACACCTTGACAGAATCATGCCATTAAATATTAAATGAATGAAAGAGCTTAAGATAGAAGGTATAAGGAACTATTGGGATTCACAAGAAGGTGTTTGGAAACCAGTGGGATCTCCAAGAAACAGGGGTTATAAGAGGTGACTTTGGGAGCAGGGGTCAGAAGACGTGACTTTGGGGAGTGTTTGGAGAAGGGAGTCATATGGAAGAATCAGGGTCAGAGAAGAGAGGAAAAGAGAGTGGTCAGAGAAAAGCTGGGAAGTTCAGGGGGCAACTCCAGAGAGACAAGCCCTATGCCAGCCCTCAGCTGAGATTGGAACAAGCTGAGCCCATGGAGCCTTATAGGAAGAAGGAAGGAGAGATCAGGCAGAGGCTGCCCACCATCTTGCTTCAACACGGGTTAACTGACTTCGGTGAGAAACCAGCCTGAGTTGGACTCTTCAGGGCCTTATAACTATAATGCCCTTATAACTTATAAATACCCTTTATAAAAACCAATAGATTTCTTGTACTTTGCATCAGCATGTCTTTGGCTAACTAATACAGGAAACTTGAATACCAAGGAAGATATGGAAGGGGCAAAAGACAAGCCTGGAGAAATAGTCATATCATCCTAATGGTTTTGGAAAGCCACTAAAAGGTTTTAATAAGAGGATCAATGTAATAAAATATTATTTTATTTATTTTTGTTTATTATGACTCTTTCTTAATGGAGAATCTAGGGGAGAGCATGGTGATGGACATGAGTGAAAGCAAGGCTATTTCAAGAATCCAGAAGAGTGGTGATGGTGGTTGCAATGAAGTTATGCTATTTAAGGTAGAGAAAAGTGTATATACAATGGTTATATAGAAGCTAGATTGGCCTGGAAATAGTGAGAATCTGTACATGAGTATTGTGGAAAGGGTGGTACTTGAGGGAGAACATGAAGTAAAGGATGGCTGCCAGAAATTTGATGTGGATAATTATAATGATAACTATAAGGATAATGGTTCCATTGAGATGGGATATTTAAATGACAGTTAATTGTGTGTGTGTGTGTGTGTGTGTGTGTGTGTGTGTAGGTCGTGGGGGGCTGAGATGATGAGTTCAATTTTGAACATGTTGAATTTGAGGAACCAGTAACCTAGATTCAGGCCAAAATGATGAAAAGGTAATTGGAAATCTGAATCAAGAGGTTAGAAAAGAGGCTGGAGTAGGTCATCAGTACATGAGTGTACCAATTGCAGCCTTGAGAATACATAAATCACCCGTGAAATATACTGTGATAAAAGAGAGCTTAGTACAGAAGATTAAGGAACACCAGCATTTAATGATTATGTAGAGCAGTGGGAAGAAAAGAATAGTGTGGTGTCATAGAGCCAGAGAGTGCTTTCAAAAGATGGAAGTTAAACAGGGGTTAGAATTTCCCTTTGGATTTAGTAATAAGGAGTCACTACTGCCTAATTAAATGACAGAAACTCTAAGGGGAAAAGGTTCAGCAGTAAGGATGGTGGGAGTGAGGAGGAACATGGAACACAGAATGATAAGAAGAATGATGTCATCAACAATGCCTACACCAAAGATTCATAAAACTGGACCTCCTCTTAGGGAGTGTGAGCAATACCCAAAGCGTAAGGAAATGGAGAAAAGTGTAAAGTGATTGCAGAGAAGAAACTTTAAGAACTGCCATATTATAGTTCAGTGGGGTAGGGCCTTGGAAGCCCTAGCTGGCTGTGGCATTTTGGTTCCTTATTGCTTTTAGTGATCCTACACTTTGGAAAAGTGATAATAAAATTGTGAAATTCAAAAGGGTTTTACAAAGGTAAAGCAGAAAAACTGTTAAATAGCTAGCAAGTCTTTCCTGAAATGTATAGTTTATGTCAGGAAAAAAAAAGTTATTTCTGCTTATGATTATCAGCTAGAGAAATAGCATTATAAACAAGTAGAACCCAAACCATGTTATTTAGCTTATTGCTATTTTTCATGTTTTTATCATGTCAAGTGGTACATGAAAATTTCAGTACATATACATATATGCAATGTAGCCAATAGTTATTTGACTTTAGACCATCAAATTATTTTACAAACTATTCACCCCATAGATGGATAAGTTGTCAAAATTTTAAGTTTCATAGTTATTTCTCAATTAGGGAGGAAAAGGGAAGAGACAAAGGGAACTATAGTAATTGTTTCTCAGAGAAAGTGACTTTTAAACCGAGAGCTGTATTGTAAATATGTTAACTAAATGAAGGCAAGAGAAAGAGGTTTGCAGATAGGAAGAAGAGCAAATGGAAACAGGGAACCAGGAGAAAACATGGCTTATCAGATAACAATAACAAAAATTGTCTGGTGCTGTGGCAGTTTGAGGTTATTTATGAACTCCAAAAGAGAGACTATGTTTGTAAACGGGTCTGTTCCTCGAGGTGTGATTCCCTTTGATTGTATTAGATTCGGCTGAGATGTCTTTGATTAAATTATGTGATGATTAGGGTTTTGATTCGACCATTTCTGTAGAGTATAACTCAGGCTAAGTCCCCACTCCCTCGTTGGGCTGATATAAAACAGGCACTCACTCACGAAAACACAGAAGAAGATACATGAGAAAAAAGAAAGAAATCCATAGATACCAGAGGAGAGAACTACCTTCTAGGGCTATACAATAGATTTACCCCTCAGTTTGAGAGAGGTGAAAAGCAGTTGTATATCAAATATATGAGTTGGAGACTCAATACTCCACTATGCACATAACTTCACATTTCAGGTAATTCTTTGGGAAAATCATACAGCACTAGCAGACACCAACACCACTAGACTTTGACACCAATAAGAATTTACTACTGCCTATCAGAAGGAGGGAGGCACATGACCCGCAGCTTGCAATTCTGATTGTATGTGCATCACAGACAAAGGCCCCAATTAGAACACAAGAGAGCTACTCCAGAAGAGCAGACAGCAAAGCAGTCAAGGACATTTTGAATGATCAGTTGCAGCAGTCTGTGTTCTATGTATATTCATTTGATATAGGACAAGAGACAAGTGAGGAGATACTTTTACAAGAAGTTTCAGGTGAGGATGTCTCCCAAATATACAGTAACTCAAATCATAAAATATACAAGAACTCATGCCATGAAAGTTGCTTCCAATTTTTCTCACCATGTAATATACAAGAGCTCACACAATGAAAGATGCTTCCAATTTTCTTTGTCCACGTCTTTTCCTACTTCGTTATTTACATAGAATAGAGGTTAAGTCCAAGTTCTAAAACTAAATCTAGTGTTCCTATGTTCACAGGGTGAATCCTACCTAACATTTCTGGCTAACTTTTGCCTTTTGGTTGACAGTTATACTAAATCACACTGTACTATTTTTTGTGGCAAATATAACTAGAGGCACATAAGTAAGTCCCTTGCTTTAATTAGAACAACAACAACATCACCTAAGGAGTATTATTTCAGGAAAAGCAAAAGAGCTACAAATAAATTTAAATCTTTCTCCTGGTGATGTAAATTGTTAATTTTAACCTCAGTGACGGTCATAGACAACCGTTCCTCAAAGCTCTCTTTTTAAGCTGTTACGATTTTGAAAGGGTTGCAGTCTTACACAGGTGCCTCCGGACTCCTGCAAAGCTCTGTAAAAAAGTTTCAGGGATTCTTAAGCTTTTTTGTTCTATGGATCCCTCTGCCAGTCAGGTAAAAAGCATGGACCTTTACTAAGTCAACACTATACTATACATTATTTAATAGATAAATTACACCTGCACCCACATGTCCCCACAAGAATAAATTTTTTTTGAATTTCAATTCAAGTTCACGGACCACTGGTTAAGAACCCCTGAATTAAATGCCACTCCAGCTCACTTGGCAAGAAGGGAACACATTACGTCGACGTTCTATATTTAGCACTGGCTCCTCAGCACCATGGGCACTCCCAGAATCCTAGGCTAACCTAACCTCTGTAGAAGGGTCATCATATCATCACATCTGGAAGGAGTTTGGTATGGCATTGGTAACCCCATCAGGACCTGACCTTTCTCTGGAAACATGATAGACTGAATGAAAATAAACAGGAAACAAATCCTTCTGTTTAATCCAAAACACTACATTGTTGACAACCTCACAAGGCTCATTCCACTCCTTGCCTAACTTTTACATGCAGTGTATATTTAAACCCAAAAGGAACTGAAAAAACAAAGGCAAGCCAGATTTAGGGGGTAAGATTTGTTCTAGGACATTGCTACTGTCAGCTGGAGTGGACTCTTCTGTACTCCAAATTCAAAGACTTGGGATTTGGGAGAAAATTGCAGAAGAAGAAGGAAACTATGGCAAGATGGAAGGATTTTTATTAAGATTGCAAAAATAACTGAAGATGTGTGATAGGATGGAAAAGGTACTGGGCTGAGAGTCAAGACTCTTAGGAACCAAAATATCAGAGCTACATCTGTGTGACCTTTGAGAAGTCATTTAATTTCCCTATATTTTGATTTCTTCATGAGTAAAAACAAAAAGTCTAGACTAAATGATAACCATGGTATTATAAAATTTTCAAAAGTAATATATATATATATATTATTCTGTGTTCTATATCCATAGAATTTAAATGTGTTGTTTGTAATATATTTGTTGGATTTTACTTCCCCTGAGTGAGAAGTAGGAGAAAAGAAAAAAAGAAAAAAACCTGAGATGACAAGCAATTATACAACTATGGCAATTAATTGCACTGAAAAATTAAAAGCTTGTATTCTGCATATTTTAGGCCATTAGACTGAATAACAGTCTGTCACTTATCTTGCCTATCTTATCATTTAGATGTAGAAACATTCTTAGCATTTATTATATATCCTGGGAGCCAAATTATACTGAAGAAAATTAAGAAATAATCTTTATCCCTAAGCAGAAGGACATAGACTGTCACAAGAGTCTGATACTCTAATGTAGGGAATGTGAAGGTCCATTTAGCAGTCCTTCCTCCCCAGAACATTCCTTATTCAAACTTGACCCCAGAGTAAAGAGGCCAGGAGAAGATTTGGGATGGTGAAGAACCCTCAGGCTGAAAGGAAATGGGAGGAAGGCATTGCTCTAGAGATAGTCTCCAAGACAAACTTTGAGACAAAATGGCAAAAGGTGGAGACAGGTCTTGGTCCAGTCAAAATCCTTTGTGATTGGGATTTAGTGACAGCAAAGCATGGGTTCCAGTTTCTAATCCTAAGATTTTATGCTTTTGCACTTTTATTCCCAGCTCTAATAGTAAATAAAAATGCACATCTGCCCTGAAACTCAGATTTACTGAATCACATGTTACATTTTAATGCTTTAGTGAAATTCTTGCAAAAATTTTGAAATTGATAAGCAAAGCAGAAAAAGAGGATGGAGAAATCATAATTAATGGTGCTGCTAACAGCTCCCCAACTGCAAATCTGAGAAATGTCAGGTATGAACTGAGGCAGAAGAAAAAAATGCAAACTGAAGAGAGAGGGAGAGTTGGGAAGCAGTATGATTATTATTGGCTTCCCACTTGGGCTTTTCTGTATAATCCCTTCCCTGCTCTTACTTTTAAAACCTTTAAAAGGAAGATTCCCTAATAGGAAATAAGCGAAAATCCAGGTTTGAGATAAATATTTTCGGAAGAGAAGAAAATAAGTTATTCTAGGAAACTGGATCAAGATCTAAAAAGTGTCAGGGTTGTGAAAGAGGAATGTGAAAGAGGTTGAGTGTAACTGAAGTTTTTGGAAATGGCTGAAGCTCTGTAGGGAACTGTTGAAAAATGGATACATTCTGTAAAGAGATATTTACCATATTAAAAGGGGAGTGAATATAATTTTAGGGTGAAAAGGAACAAAAGCAATATTTTATAAGTGATAATTAAATTTGTGTTGTTGAAAGGCAAGTGATGTCATGTGGATGCTGGGTTGGAGTGGGGAGAAAGTAGAAGAGATGAGTTAGGGAGCTACTATAACAATCCAGTCTAGGGATGGAGGGAGGTGGAATCAAGGCAATGATGACAGTAATGAAGAGGAAGGTCTAAATTGGAGAGATATTTGAAAGGTAAAGTATTTGGACTTAGGTAAAGATTGAGTATGAGCGTAATAAATTTGCAAAGGAAGGATCCACACATAGAAGCTTGGTAAACTGGGTTAATGGTAATTTTATCAACTAGCATTATAATTAATTCAAGAAATAATTAATTTAGTTTTAGCCATTTAGTCCACCTGCAGGCTGTGCAGGTGGAAAGTCTTCCAGTAAGTTTAAAGCTCAAGAGAGATTGGGGGCTATAAAATGTGGGGTTTATCATAAATCATCTATAGATATGCCTTACCACAAATACTCTAGCTTTCTACAACTGTGTCTTCTTCCTCCTTTTAACCTCTTTATGACCCAAAATTAACCAAAAGCCCTCTGGGATGAAGTTGTGTTGGAAAATGGCTTCACAACAGAAACTCAAAGCAACCGGCCCAAACCTAATTAGAGACACTCCACATTAGAAAAAGAAAGAAAACATAAAATCTTTTCAAAATTGATATTTCTGTAATAAAAACATATTATTAACATTATCTCAGGTCACATTAAGACTTAACTGTGGCAGATACTTAACAATTTTCCAGAATTCTTATTTAAACAATTACCTAACAAATGCATCCAATTTAAATTATTTTAAACATCTTTCATTCACACAATTTAAGAACTATAATGTATCTTCTTACAACTTAATTTAAAAAACATGTCTTTCACTTAAGGAGGTGTGAATTCAGTATAATAACTTGATGTCCTATTCAGTTGCTAAAAATAGTATCTTATCTGTGTTTAACCTTTGTGCTGTTTGTCACAATAAAATGTTTAAGATGCACTTCTGAACAGATTTTTCTGTAATGATGTTGAATAATGATCTCAAATAAGCACTTTCTAGGCAGTTTTGCACAATCATGAATGTATTTTACATAAACTGAGAAAATAATTTAAAGAATGCTGATGGTACTCATATGCAACAAGTCATTTCTTAGGATAAACACAAAACATTAATATAAAAGCCTATTGACACAATTAATAAAATTATAAAACTAAACTTTGGACCCCATTTATTCTTCTTTATTGGCCCAACTAAGAATTCTTAGAAGTGACCACTGAAAACTTTTAATGAAATAGACTTAGCTTTTACCTAGATAACGACAATTGGTGGTCTTTCTTTCATTCCTCTCTTTTCCTTACCTGTCCTTCTCCAACATTTATCAGCAAAGTCAATGAAAACATATTCCAAATCCATTCTCTTTTTTTGTTGTTGTTGCAAAAATTCCTAATCTACCCTGGCCCAAGTAATGGCATCCCTCCTCTGGTGTCTCAGGAAGTTGCCTCTTTTCTTCTTTTGCCAACCCCTTATATTTTCCATTCAGAATAATCTTTTTAAAACATAAAACCAAGCATGCCCTATTCCTATTTGAAAGCCTCCAAAATCCTCCATTACACACGCAAAAAAACCCAAAATCTAAACACCTTATACTTCAAGTCTTTCATAATCTCACAACTGTCTATAACTCCAACTGAAGTTCAACCTTTCCCCTCTAGCCCTCACCTTACAAATATTCTGGGCTATTCTGACTCTTCTAACATGCCATCTCTATTCCCACCTTAAAGTCCTAGCAACAGTTCTTTCTACCTTGGATGCTGTTCCCTTCATATTTGTTTAGCTGACTCCTTGTATTTCAGACCTCCCAGCTTACTAAGAGCAGCCTTCACATCATCCAGCCTCAAGCAACTCCCTCATTACTATCCCGCCATCATATTTTAATTTACTTCCTAACAGGAATATGCTATCACTCTCAGATAGTTAACTTGCTTGTTTGTTTATGGACTGTCTTATTCTATGTAAGATTAGAGCCCAGGACTCTCCTGTTCATGAGAGAAAGGATCACACATGGGGAAAGAACATTAAATGGTCTTTGGCATCAAATGATGAAGGTTGAAGACTTGATTACCCATGTATTAGCTCTGCTACCTCTGGAAAGTTATTACAACTTACTTTGCCTAACTTTCTCACATGGAAAATATGAGTAAAAACAGTGCCTACCTCATAAAGCTCTTGTTAAACAGGGACTGAGGGACTGGTGCATTTTAAGCATATGAGAAAGCCATCTATTGTTCCCTCCAGGATTTCAACGCTTGGAACAGTACTTGACAGAAACAGAAATTTAATAATTACTTGTTGAAGAAAAAAGAAAGATCTAGGTCATGTTGATGTTTATACCTCTTACTTATATTAGCTTATTTTTCTTCTGCAAAAAAAAATGTACTTTGTTTCAGCCTTATGGGTATAGAATCAAGTGGGAATTTTTTTTTAAAAATCGGATTCCTTGGATGTGGGTACTAGGTTACACTGGAGCTTCAGTAGTTTTTCCTATAAAATGGAAATGATGGTCCTTGACCTTCAGCACTCCATACAATATGTAAGGTGAAACAGAAATTTAAAATAGCAATAATTTACTACTTGTCTGTTAATTTAGCTGCTTTCTCTGTGCAATCCCACAGCTGCAATACAAAGCAACTTCAATTGTAAACTGGGAAGAACATAAATTATGGCTAATTGAATGTGCCAGGTACACCTGAAAGATGACAAAATGAAATTACCCAAATTGGGCATAGGCCAGGCTCGTACTGGTATGTCTAATCTTAGAAATAATGTGCTGTTTTATGGAGCTAAAACAACTTGGTAAAACATGGTTGTTAAAAATAGCTTGTGGGAAGCAGACTTGGCCCAGTAGTTAGGGCGTCTGTCTACCACATGGGAGGTCCTCAGTTAAAACCCCGGGGCCTCCTTGACCCATGTGGAACTGGCCCATGCGCAGTGCTGATATGTGCAAGGAGTGCCCTGCCACTCAGGGGTGTCCCCGGCATAGGGGAGCCCCACGTGCAAGGAGTGCACCCTGTAAGGAGAGCTGCCCAGTGCGAAAAAAAGTTCAGTCTGCCCAGGAATGGTGTCGCACACAAGAAGAACTGACACAACAAGATGACACAACAGAAAAAGAAACAGATTCCCAAGCTGCTGACAACAACAGAAGTGGACAAAGAAGACACAGCTAATAGACACAGAGAACAGACAACTGGGGTGGGGGATGGGAAGGGGAGAGAAATAAATAAATAAATCTTTAAAAAAATAATAGCTTGTGCCTCCGTTTATCAAGTCTCTTCACAGCCTTCTGTTCCCAGGCTATACTCCTGGAAAAGGATTTGTAGAAGTTTCTTTCCCACAAATGACAACTTATTTGCATAGATTTAACTTTATACTGTCTAAAGCCCAAATGTATTCCTGGTTTCCTGGTCTAGGATATCCTGTGCCCCTTTGGGGTAATTTAACTCAGAAACTGTATGCTATTAATTTGGTGTTAAATTGGAAACCCTACTGCTTCCACTGCCTTGGGATTAGAATAAAACACAATCCAGTCCTCCCTTTAGGCAAGGAGATAGTGTAGTGGAGAAATTCGGATAGGCGCGGTTTCGAAGGACAGGACACGAGAATACCGAGAAGGAAGTTGGTTTATTTCGACCGGCCGGGCTCGGCGGACTCTTGTCCTAATAAAAACCGAGCCCGGAACAGCCTTTTACAGACCCTTTTATACAGAGGATATAGGATTAGGAAGACTAACAGTGATGGTAAACAGAACTTTGGTTAGGTTCTTCAGATCTTAGTATCAGATAGGTTATTTCCTCCCGGTGAGTTACATATTCTCCACATCCAAGCCAGTTTGGATTAGCATATCTTCCACATCGTCTGGAGGCAGCCCTGAATACACACTCAGTCTCACATCCCTTCTGAACATTCAAAGACTGTAGGGCCTAAATTACTTATTTGGTCATCTTGGAGACTAGGTACTCTTGGAAATAATTTTGTTTTTAATGCACAGGCTATATCAATAGAATTGAATATATTTTCCTTTTTATGTATCTTTTATGTATCTTGGGCTTTAATTCCACAGCATACAAAGAATACTTGTAAGATATGTTATATTTTCATTAGGCTTTCTTTTACTCTGAACTTTGTATATATGTGTTCATTAATTTATTTCATTAAAAGATGGAAGAAAAATATTTTTCCTGATACCTACCTTGCAGTAGTTTCCATTATTCTCACTTAACCTATGGGGAAACCAAGTGTCAGAAAGGTTAAATCCCTTCTACAAGAAAATTCAGCTTGTCCCTGACAGAGCAGGAATTCTAACTCAGACACAGACAATCCCATAGCCACTACTCTTTCCAACAATTCCCCACCAGTTCTCAAGGACAACAGACTCAAAATTGTTGAGTAGACAGAAAAACTGAATGAGACATTATCCCTGACCTTAAAGAATTTGCCACTTGGCAAGAGAAAATGCAATATAAAAACATGTAAGTAGTGACGTCATGCTCTCCACAACCCTCATCCTTATCCTAAAGGCCATACTGTGTTTACTGCTGGGATTCTTCCATGGCTGAAAGTTTCTGTGCACTGGTCCAAAAGAAGTGCATGTGCATGAAAGACTGAGTGGCTTGGAGGTGAGTCATTATGTGGAGAAAGAATCACATGCAACAAATTTGCCTCCAGGAGGCAGAGCTGATTCCATTCTCCTCTGCTGTAAATATACATCTTGCACCTCCACTAGCATACATTCCATACTGCATTGTGTTTGCTAAATTATTACATGTCTGATTCTTCTATTTCATTGAAATGGGAGGCTGTATATTATTCACTTATACATCAAAAGTGCTTGCACAGAACTTGAAATAGGGGCTCAATTACTGTTGGAAGCATAGTGGCTAAGAGCATTAGTTCTGGAACCGGACTGCTTGGGTGCCAATGTCCATATCATAGCTTAGTAGCTGTGTGGTGGTAGGCAAATAATTGATATCTGTGCTTCAGGTTTTGTGGGAAGCTGCCTCTGGTACTGGTGTTGTATTGGCCATCTTGTTGCTAAGCACTATTTTTAGATACTAACTGGTTAAGTTTCCATTTCCCCACCCTCGCTGTAGTAACTAAGTTTCTATCTTCACGCCACTCCCCAGGGCTCCGATTGGGCACTCCCTAAAGAGCGCAAAAGTCTTTCCCACCTTGCGCATCCGCAGAGGGTTGTTTTGAAACATCCGTGAAAAGACTTCGTGACCTGGACCAATCAGATCTGTGGCGCGAAACCTCATTCATCCCTGGCTACAAATACCCCTGATTGACCCTCAATAAACGAGACTTGATCAGAATCCTGTCTTGTCTCCATTCTTTGTGTCTCTTTTCCCTTTCATTCCCACTCCCTCCCTCAGGTCTTGGTTCAGCTGACCCACGGGTCGGGTCAAGGTTTCTCATTCCTAACATAGAGGTAATAATAGTATCATCCTCAGAGTCCATTATAAGAATTAACTGAATTAATATTTTAAAGCGCATAGTACCATACAAATGCATGATTGAATAAACTTAAACATTTGCTTATCATTCTCATAAACTTCTGGACTGTTGCCTAACTGTCCTCTAAATGTGTTTGGTTTGGCCTGCATAGTGCTTAAAAGAACAAACTCAAAAAGAATATGTTTAGAAGGGTCATGCACTCGCCATTTTTACACAGAGCCCCCATTATTCCTTGTTATCTTATATTCTGCACTGTACAATTTTGTGTTATTTTTCATACCTCTAATAATTTGTTTTAAGACAGTGATAAAATTGTTAAAGAGGACAAAGACAAGGACTTTAATCCATTAGGATGACACAGAGGTTTGATTCCACACTTTTTAGATGCAATTGTTCAAACAGCTATAAATCCATGTCAAAGTTTTATTATCCACACTACATTTCCTCCTTTCATGTACACAAATTTCTTATCAAAATAGTCAGTCCATGGTTTAAATCAAAATGGTCTTTTTTATGGAGAATTACCATTATTACCTAATGTTAAATACATAAGCATTAAACAGTCTTTACATTTGTGTTTATAAACTTGAGAATTTATGCTCTTCATTGGCTGAGGGTAGTCTATCCAGTTATAGTAATTTAACTGTCCACAAGAGGATAACAGTGGGGACTGCCATATTTTGGTGCTGAAATTCATATTTCACAAAATAAAATTCATATCAAAAGGTTTCATCTGAAGTTAAGCAAGATGGCAGCAGGGTAGGGAGTTTGATGCATTACCTCCTCCTACTACACAGTTAGTAATCATCCAGAAGCTATCTAAGTTGCTTGTTTGGGGGTGCTGAGGAGACCAGAAGAGCACCTTGCAATATCCTTGGAAGAATACAAGGAGGAAGCTGGTCATCTGTGGTGCACATTCTTTAGTAGAGCACTCCATGTGGTGAAGGTCAGTGCCTATTCCCCACTGGCGAGGCAACAGGCCTCAGGAACTACTCTCTAGCTGGAGTTGGAAGCTCCACTTCCCAAAAACAGGGAAAGAAGAGATAGCCAGGCACTAACTTCAGCTATTGATTAGTAAATTTGGCTGGCAAAAAAACAATCCAAAGTACAGCTAAAGTTTGATCCTGTTCAAGTCAGGAAAAGCCTGGTAGTCTCATTTTAACTCTGCCCCTGGAAGGAAGGGAAGCAGGTCTGATCAAAAATCCCAGAGGCTTCCTGAATGGTTGGGACTGACTTTTATGCACAGGCCAGACTACTGCCCCAGCCAGGGTACTGGACTTGCCTCCCCACTCCACCCACCCACCAAGGAGGAAGCTGGGTGGAGCTACATCAGTCTCTTAGCAATCATGATCAGTCTTGGCCCATACTGATTAGACTATTACCCACACCTGTAGCTCTATCCCTAGCCCTGGCATGGAAGAAGGAGAGGGTCAGTGCTTCATCAGGCTCTCTGAGAAACTGTGGTCAGTTTGGGCTGTACTGCTTAGACTACTACCCACATCTGTGGCTTCATCCCAACCCTGGCAGGGGAGGGAGGTGGACAGAGCCTCATCAATCTCTTTGAGCAACTAAAGTCAGTTTAGGCTCCCATTGCTTGGATTATTGCCCACAGTCATGTCTCTGTGCCCACACCTGGCAGGGGAGAAGTTGGGCAAATCTTCATCAGTCTCTCTGGGCAGATGAACCCAGTTTTGGCCTAAGCGGCCTAGACTGCTGCTCCCACCTGTGGCTCCATACCTGCTCCTGACAGAAGAGGAGGGTGGGAAGAATGTCACTGGTCCCTCCAGAAAAAAACAGTCAGTTTCTGGCCACACAACTTTAGTTTACTGCCTGCACAGTAGACAGGGTCTCAGAAAGAGAACACACAAAAGAACAGATAAAGAAAAGAATGGAAAAAACTGAACAGATCTTAGGGAACTAAATTACAGCAAAATGCATGCAAACATATGTCTTATGGGTGTCCCAGAAGAAGAGAAGGGCAAAGGGGCAGAAGGAATATTTGAATTTGAAGAAATAATGGTAGAAAATTCCCCAACTCTTTGAAGGACATAAATGTCCATGTCCAAGAAGCACAATTTACTCCAAACCAAATAGACCTACTTCAAGACACATACTAATCAGAAGGTCAAATGCCAAAGATAGAGAAAGAATTCTGAAAGCAAGAGAAAAGCAATTATCACATACAAGGGATGCCCAATAATATTAAGGGCTGATTTCTCATCAGCAACATGGAAGTAAGAAGGCAGTGGTATGATATACTTAAGATACTGAAAAAGGAAAACTACCAGCTAATAATGTTATATCTGGCAAGATTAACTTTCAAAATTTAGGTTGAATTTAGAATATTCACAGATAAAAGAAACAGAGTATATCATCAAGAGACCAACCTTGCAGGAAATACTACAGGGAGTGCTATAGTCTCATAAGAAAAAGACAGAAAAGAGAGGCTTGGGAGAGAGCCTAGAAATGAAGATTATCACTAAAAGTAACTGAAAGTGTAAAAAAACTGGTGAAAATAAGATATGACAGATAAAACCCAAAGGCCAAAATGGATGAAGTATTGCCTTTATAAGTAATAATATTTAATGTTAATGGTTAAACTCCCTAATCAAAAGACACAGTCTGGTGGAATGGATAAAAATATGAGGCAGCTTCATGCTGTATACAAGAGACTCATCTTAGACCCAAGAATACAAATAGGTTGAAAGTAAACAGTGAAAAAATATATTCCATGCATGCAGTAACAAAACATAACAAAACCAAAGGCTAGAAAACCTATATTTATATCATATAAACTAAACTTTAAAACCTATATTTATATCATATAGACTAAACTTTAAAAGAAAAGCTGTTATTAGAGTCATGGAAGGACATTGTATCCTAAACAGCAGGATATTCATTCTTTTCAAGTGTTCATGGGTCTTTCTCCAGGATATGTTTTGTCACAAAAGAGGCCTCAAGAAATTTAAAAAGATCAAAATTAAACAAAGCATTATCTATGATCATAATGCAATGAAGCTGGAAACCAGTAATAGAGAAAAGGAAAATTTGAAAATATAGGAAGATTAAACAACATATTCTTAAATAATCAGTGGGTCAAAGAAGAAATTGCAGGAGGAATCAGTAAATATCTTGAGATAAAGGAAAAAAATACAACATATAAAAATCTATGGGATGCAGTTAAAGCATTGCTGAGAAGGAAATTTATAGCCTTCAATGCTTACATTAAAATAAAAGAAAGAATTAAAATAAAAAATCTAATGGTACACTGGAGCAACTAGTAAAAGAATAGCAAACTATTTCCAGAGCAAGCAGGAAAAAGAGATAACAAAGATCAGAGCAAAAATAAGTGAAATTGAGAAAAATAAAATAAAATAAAATAAATAAAAAACAATAGAGATAATCAATTAAACCAAAAGTTGGTTCCTCAAGGAGATCAGCAAATTTGACAAAACCTTAGCTAGATGGACAAAGAAAAATAGAGGATGCAAATAAATAAAACCAGAAATGAGAGATCATACATTACTACTGACCCACAGAAATGAAAGAGATTAAAAGAGGATACTATGAACAACTATATGTCAGCAAACTAGACAAAATATTTGAAAATGGACAAGTTCCTAGAAACACTACACTGATCTTAGAAGAATAGAAGACCTCAAAAAATGAACACAAGTACAACAGTTAAAACAATCAAAAACCTCCCCAAAATGAAAAGCCCTGGACCAATCATTCAAAAAAGATTAAAACCAATCTTGTTCAAATTTATTTAAAAAACTGATAAGGAGGGAATGCTACTAAACTCATCCTATGAAGTCAAAGATATTTTAAAAAAAGAAAACTACAGACTTAATTCTCTAATGAATATAGATGCAAAAATGCTCAACCAAATAGTTGCTAATCAAATCCCACAGCACATTAAAATAAGTATCATCATGATAAAGTAGATTTCATTCCAGGCATGCAAAGCATGGTTCAACAAAAGAAAATTAATCAGTAATACACCACATTAATATATCAAAGAAGAAAAATCACATAATTATCTCAACACAGAAAAGGCATTTGACAAAATATAGGTTCTTTTTTGATAAAAACACTTCAAAATATAGGAATACAAAGAAACTTTCTCAAAATGACAAATGGTGTACATGAAAAACCTATGACTAATATTGTGCTAAATAGTGAAAGACTGAAAGCTTTCCCATTGAGATTGGGAACTAGACAAGGATGCCCACTGTCACCACTGATGTTCAATATAGTGCTAAATGTTCTAGCTAGAGGAATTAGTCAAGAAATACATGTAAAAGACATCTAATTTGGAAAGCAAAAAGTAAAACTTTCACTTTTAGCAGGTGATATGATCCAATATCTTGAAAGTCGCAAAAAATCTACAACAAAACTACTAGAGCTAATAAACAAGTTCAGTAGAGTGGTGGGATACAAGATGAATATGCGAACATCAGTGTTTCCATACACTAATGTATTAGTCAGCCAAAGAGGTGCTGATGCAAAATACCAGAAATTGGTTGGTTTTTATAAAGGGTATTTATTTGGGGTAGGAGTTTGCAGATACCAGGCCATAAAGCATAAGTTACTTCCCTCACCAAAGTCTATTTTCATGTGTTGGAGCAAGATGACTGCTGATATCTGTGAGGGTTCAGGCTTCCTGGGTTCCTCCCTTCCAGGATCTTGCTTTTCTCTGGCTTCAGGGTTCCTCTCTTCCCATGGCTTGCTTCTTCCTGGGCTTAGGGTTCCTCTCTTCCTCGGGCTTGCTTCTCTTTCCTCTGTGAGCTTACTTCCTGGGGCTCCAGCTTAAGGCTTCAGCATCAAACTCCAATATCAAAACTCCAACATCAAAAACCCTCACATCAAAAGCTCCAACTCTGTCCTTTGCCATGCCTTTTCCCTGTGAGTCCCTACCCACCAATGGGTGGGGACTCAACACCCTAATGACATGGCCCAATCAAAGCCCTAATCATAACTTAGTCATGCCCAGGTACAGACCAGATTACAAACATAATCCATTATCTATTTTTGGAATTCATAAGCATATCAAACTGCTACAACCAGTAATGAGTAATCTGTGGAGGAGGTCAGGAAGAAAATTCCATTTACAAAAGTGACTAAAGAATCAAATATTTAGGAATAAACTTAAACAAGGATGTAAAGGGCCTGTATTCAGAAAACTACAATAGATTGCTAAAAGAACTCAAAGATTACCTAAATATATAAATCTATGTTCATGGGTTGGAAGACTATCCTTAAGATGTCAATTTTATGCAAATTGATTTATAGATTCAATGAAATCCAGATAAAAATTCCAACATCCTTTCTGAAGAAATGGAAAAACTAATTATCAAATTCATTTGGAAGGGAAAGTCTCCCTGCATAGCCAGAAATATCTTATAAAAAGAACGATGCTGATGGACTCTCACTTCCTGACTTTAAATTACATTACTTAGCTACAGTGATTAAACAAACAAACAAACAAACAAAAAACAGCATGGTACTGGCTTTAAGATGGACAGATAGACCAATGGAAGCTGACTTGAGTGTTCAGAAGCAGACCCTCACATCTATGATAAAGTAATTTTTGACATGAGTGTCAACACCCAGTTGGGCAGAAGAGTCTAGTCAACACATGATGTTGGAAGAACTGGATATCCATAGCCAAAACAAAAAGGACCACTGTCTTATACCTTATACAAAAATTAACACAAATGGAAAAAAAGATCTAAATATAAAAGTTAGAACCATAAAGTTCCTAGAAGAAAATGTCTGGGAAACAAGATCTGGTGGTGGTTGGGGGCTTCTTAAATCTTGTGATATTCTTTCATAATTTGTAACAAATGTTCCAAAACAATGTAAGGCGGTATTGGTGGTGGGATGACATATGGGAATTCTGCACATTATGTATGATTGTTTTGTAAGCTCACAATTTCACTAATAAAAAAGAAAAGAAAAAAAGTTCCATCCCCATGAAATGCCTAGGACTCACAGTTCATTCAACTAAACATCACTCTTCCCAGGTGTAGCAGTTTGATATGGTTATGAATTCCAAAAATTGATTATGGATTATGTTTGTAATCTGGTCTGTACCTGTGCATGATTAAATTATGATTAGGGTTTTGATTGGCCCACATCATTAGGGTGTGGGGACTCACAGACAAAAGACATGGCAAAGGACAGAATTTGAGGGGTTTTGATATTGGAGTTTTGATGCTGGTATTTGATGCTGAGGCCTTAAGCTGGAGCCCCAGAAGTAAGCTCACAGAGGAAAGAGAAGCAAGCCATGGGAAGAGAGGAACGCTGAAGCCAGAGAAAAGCAAGACCCTGGAAGGGAGGAACCCAGGAAGCCTGAACCCTCACAGACGTTGGCAGCCTTCTTGCTCCAAGGCATGAAAATAGACTTTGGTGAGGGAAGTAAATTATGTTTTATGGCCTGGTATCTTTAAGCTCCTATCCCAAATAAATACCCTTTATAAAAACCAACCAATTTCTGGTATTTTGCATCAGCAACCCTTTGGCTGACTAATACACCAGGTGATAATGAAAAAGACACTTACCCTTTTAACTGTGTTTCCTCAGCTAAGAAATGATGTCTGAATTTATTCATAAGGAGCAGTTAGCTATTACATGCATCTAGAAGCAAAGATGAGGACAGACCTTATATTTTATAAATGTCCTTTCCACAGCTGTATAAGTGTCATGTTACAGCTAATGTGACTAGAGATAGGTCACCATGTAATGGATCCAAAGAAAAAGAGACTTGGGGGATAACTGGCACTTTCTCATTGTTCCACCTCTATAATGCAATCCATCCTCTTTGCAACACTACCAAATCAGAGATAAAATAACTATGACCCACTAGGGGAGGAAAAAAAAAATCTGAGAGTTTACAAACTCAAAAGTGTTTATTATTTGCTAGTTGTATTATGAGTTTATTTTTATTCTTTATTCACAAAAATGATATTCCAATGTCTCAGAAACAGTTTTTAATTTAAAATTACATATGTTTTCATGTGAATAAATAGCTTATTTTTATTACTAATCATTGTTTTAGTTTGCCAAACCAGTATTAATTAGTTTAAACTATTGTCTCACAGTTTTAGAGGCTAAAAGTCTAAAATTAAGGTATTGGTAGGATCTTGCCTACTCTGAAGTCTGTAACATTCTGGTGGTGGCTTGCTGTCATAACTCAATCTTTGTCTTCATCACATGGCCAATCATCTCCTTCTCTCTCTTACTGATTCTGTATCCAAATTTCCTCTGTTTTTAAGGACTCTAGTCATATTAAGGTGGATTAAGGTCCACCTTGATTCAGTTTGGCCTCACCTTAACTAATAATACCTTCAAAGTGCCTATTTACAACATCCACAGTTTTGGGGGTTAGAACTTGAATATGTCTTTGTAGGGAGTATGATTATACAACAATATTAGTGGCTATATTAGTCAGCCAAAGGGGTACTTGTGCAAAATACCAGAAATCTGTTGACTTTTATAAAGGGTATTTATTTGGGGTAGAAGCTTACAAACTAACAGACAATAAAGCATAAGTTACTTCCCTCACCAATGTCTATTCACACGTGTTGGAGCAAGATGGCTGCCAGCATCTGCCAAAGTTCAGGCTTCCTGGGTTCCTCTCTTCCTGGGACTTATTTCTCTCTGGGCTCAGCTGCCCTGCTCTCTCCACAAGGCCAACTGTAGACTGTCAGGTGACCAGCTCTGTCTATCTTCCTGGGCCTTGATTCTCTCTGGGCTCAGCTGCTCTGTTCCTCTGGTGCTTACTTCTTAGGCTCCAGTTCAAAACACCAACTTCCCTTCTGGGTGCTGAGGTTTTTCTGTGCATCCCCGCCCACCAAGGGAAGCAATGTCCTACTGTCATGACCCAATCAAAGCTGTAATCATTATTTAATCAAGTAAAAGTGAAACCTTAAATCCAATATAATCTAATACACTATGCCTGGAAGGACAGAACAGTTTACAATCATAATCCAATATCTATTTTTGGAATTCATAAACAATATCAAACTGCCACAGTGGCTAAATTGTATTCTATTATGCAGGTGGTTCATAATTAACCAATCTCCTATTAATGGAAATTTTAGCTTGTTTCAATTTTTATTATTTTAAAGAGTATTTTTACAAAATTACTTACACATAAAACTTACTGTCCATCTCAGGATATATCCTTAAGATTAATTTGTGAGGAGCAGATGTGGAGCAAGTGGTTGAGCACCTGCTTCCATGTATGAGGTCAATTGTTAAACAGGATGAAATTTGCCATTACAAAGGGTAATACTCTCTTCTGCTTGTTTTATCTAATGTATTGGTTGCTATACAGTCTTCATTAATCATTTGGAAAGGAGGTTGATGTGAACTTATCTTAAATTTCTGTGATACATTCACCTCTTTTGTAATCCTGTCCTCTATTCCTGGTCTACTGCTGTCTTGAATTCCTAACATCCAGAGTTCCCATCATTTAGCCTTCCCTCTTGGTGACTACTCTATCAGGTTGCATTGTGCTATCACAAGGTCTCATTACTTGTTGCGGATCATTTTATCTGAGAATGTAAAGTATTGCTTTGGTTTTAGATAGTGTGGAGGGGTAGAGGAGAAAAAGAGGTTAGTAATATTTGCAGGGCACAGGTTCCTTCTTACAGTGTATTTTCTTCTGGGTAAATGGTTGGAGGAGGATACAGAGCTTCCACACACAGTTGTGCCCTGCATAAGGAAGGTTGATGGAGAGTAGTGTCAAAAGCTGAAACTCAGTCTTATTCCATCAACCAAGCCATGTACTCTGGCTAAGGCTGCATTAGCATGGGAAGGTCCTTTTGACAGCACAAAACACATAGAGCCACTTTTGTCTTTATATAATCATTGTATATATTCTTTTGTGTCTGGCTTCCTACTCACAACATTAATTTGTGAGTTTCATCTGTGTGATTGGGTGAAGTCATGATTCACTCATTCTATGTGTTACATAGTGTTCATGAAATCTACCTATTTCTAACATTTATGTGCATTTGAGTAGTTTTCAGTTTGGAGTATACATATATTTCTACTGTGAATATTAGAGTAGATGTTTTTGGTGAATGTATTTCATTATTTCTGTTGGATATATTCCAGGAGGTGGAATTGCTAGATTATAGCTAGATTATATTCAGTGTCAGTAGACATGCCAAACAATTTTTCATAGTGTTTTACCAATTTACATTCACATTGTCTTGTATGGGGATTTTAGTTACATTCTTGTCATTACTTAGTATTTTTAATCTTTTTCCTTTGGGCATACTGAAAAATATGCAGTGTTATTCCATTGTGGTTTAATTACTGTTTCTGAAGTTGAGTGCCTTTTAACATATGTATTGTATTAACATTTGGATATCCTCTTTTGTAACATGTCTGTTCACGTCTTTTACCCATTTTTCTATAAGAGTGTCTAGCTTGTTCTTATTGATTAGTAAGGGAATATTATGCAGACTTATGATAAATATGTGTTTTGTGACCCCACTGAGTGGATTACCTGATCCTTCTTTCAAAAGTGTTTTTTGATGAACAGAAATTCTTAATTTCAATCTACTATAATTTATCAAGTTTTTCTCCTATGGTTAATGCCTTTGTGGTTCTTTTTAAGAAATTTTGCATACTTCAGCATCACAAATGCATTCTCCTTCGTTTTCTCTAAATACTTTTTCCTTTTACCCTTGATCATTATACCTGCAATCAATTTGAAATTGATTTTTTTGTATGATGTAAGGTAGGAGTCCAGACATATTTAGGAGTTTGGAAACATTTATTTTTTTGTAATGGATAGCCACATATCCCAGTTCCATTTAGTAAAATGTCCATCTTTTCCCCACTGTATTATAGTCACCTTTCTCATAAATGCTTGACAAATTATAAAGTTGTAAAATAACATTAAAACATGATATGATATTTATTTTAGTTTCCTAGGCTGCACAAGCAAATGCCATGAAATGGGAAAGTTTAAATAATAGTAGTTTATTCACTCACAGTTTGAGGCTGGGAAAAAGTCCAAAATCAAGGCATCAAGGGGATGCATTCTTCCTGAAGACAGGCATTCTGAAGCTGGCTGCCAGTGATCTTTGGTCCTTGGCTTCTCTGTCACTTTGTAGTGCACATGGCATCCTCCCTTGGCCTCTCAATTCTCTTTTGGTTTCTGTTGAATTTCAGCTTCTTCCTCCTATGACTTTCTCTCTCTGTCCAAGTCTCATTCTGCTTATAGGACTCCAGTAATAGGATTAAGACCTACCTTGATTAGGCTGGACCACTCCATAACTGAAGTAACCTTAACAAAGTTTCTTACTTACAATGGGTTCACACCAACAGGAATGGATTAAATTTAAGAACATGTTTTTCTGGGATATATTCAGCTTCAAACCACCACGATGTATAATTAGTGCACATTAACACCATTCATATTTTCTATAGTGTAGCAGTTTGATATATTTTATGAATTCCAAAAACAGATATTGGATTATGTTTGTAAACTGGTCTTTCTGAGGTTTCACTTTTACTTGATTGAATTATGATTAAGGCTTTGATTGGGCCACATCAGTAGAATGTTGATTCCCTGCCCCCTTGGTGGGTAGAGACTCACAGAGAAACCATATCACAGAGAAGGGAGTTGGAGTTTTGAGCTGGAGCCGGGAAGTAAGCACACAGAGAAGCAGAGCAACTGAGCACTGAGAAAATTGAGCCCTGGAAAGACAGAGTCGGTCATCTGATAGTCTATAGCTGGCCTTGTGGTGAAAGCAGGGCAGCTGAGTCCAGAGAGAAGCCTAGGAAGCCTGAACCCTGGCAGATGTTGGCAGCCATCTTGCTCTAACAGGTATCAGTAGACATTGGTGAGGGAAGTAACTTACACTTTATTCATTGTTAACTTAAAGCTTCTACCCCAAATAAATACCCTTTATAAAAACCAACTAATTTCTGCTATTTTGTATCAGTACACTGATACATTTGGCTGACTAATACATATGGTCATTCCTTTTTTTAAAAAATTACTATCTTATACTCTCTGCTCTCCTTAATTTTCTTCCTCTAAAGTGATCTTTTGAGAATAAATTTATTCATGTTATCCCAAGCTTTTAAAAAAATCTCCCTGAGCATTCTGCAATATGTTCAAAACCCTAAGTATAGTTTACAAGTCCTCTCAATAGCTGGTTTTGAGATGACTTCTTCAGTCCTATCTTTTAGTTGCTCTTCCCGTCCTTACTTACTCTAGCTTGTAAGCATGTCACCTCAAAGGTAATAAACTTGTTAGCTCTCCCCACCTGCTTCCCAATTTTTGAAAACTGTGCATGGGTTTCCATCTCAGGCCATTCCTTTTTGGAGTTGTTGAAGCTTTGCAAAAATATTTTACTAATTTCTTATTTATTAATTTATTTAATTAACATAGTAAGGAAAGATATAATAAAATGATTTCTATCCATTTCTGTCATTGTGCTTTGTCATGATATTTGCTTGGGTGATCTACTGATTTTTATTAAGCTTTTTTTCTGGGTGCTGGTGCCGAACATGAAAAGAGATATGAACAAACAGATGTACTTCTCCCCATAACAATCTCCGCCCACTACAATAGCCCTTATACATATGCAGAGAAATTTTGATCTCTAAGTCACCCTAGAAATATTTTTATTTTATAGATAAGAAAAATTTAGTCTCAGCAAATTCAAGTGATCTGTTACCATACAGATTTGAGTCAGAGCTGGGAATTTAAACTCAGAAATGCTGAGTTTTATTATAGATGCTTATGTTTTTAAGAACTAAGCAAAACAAAAAAATCAAAAGTTCAAGCAAGCTAATCACTTAAAATTTGGTGGCTCAACAAAACTATAAATTCTCTAGCCTTTCTCCTCTCTGTATGCTTAAAAATCATGTGTATCTGGATTTTGAGCTTGAGACAATAGTAGCTCTACTAGCAGTCTCCTGAAACTGCTTAACCCTCTGATCGGTTACCAAGAACCTGGAGAAACAACAGAAAATAATAGCAAGAGGCCCTTTTTGCTAATACCCTAACTGTGGTAACTATAAGCTACCACTCACATTTCAGATTTGGGAAAATTATAAAACAAGTTTTGAGGAAAAACAAATTTATTTCTTCATGTGTCTGTATATATAGATAAGTGATCGCATATTTCTAGTCTCTGGGATTTAATAGTTGTATCTTTCTTTTATTCTTTTACTTTGGACTTTACACAAATTAAAAATAAATATTTGAAGTCTACTTGATATCCATTCCAGATTTTTTTCCAGAGATCAGTATTTAATGTAGGCACATACTTCCCCTTTTGGAAAATTGAGACATTTGGACCTTTCTGATCATCTTGCAACTCTCCCTTTCTTCATAATTTGAAAAAATAGTTCTGGTAATGACCATGAGATCATATTTGTACAATTCTTCAGCTTCCCAGAATGTAAATCCTCTACCTCTGGAATCTTAAGTTCATTTAAAGTAATTAAAGACTGCCTCACAACAGTATTCATAAAGCTGTTTTAACTAGCAATATCTTCTTTATATTGTTCTACCTATGCTAAAGTCATTCTCTTTGTTGGAAAAGGTGAAGCCAAATAATATTTGGGATATTCTTCCTTCTTTCATTTGTAAAAATAATTTCATTTGTACAGGCAGAAGGTGTATTCTTTTCATCTTATCTCTTTACAAGTAGCTTTACAAAGCTATGGATTGTCTTACAAAGAAATAGTGCTTTTTAGTAGAGTCAAGAAGACATGGATGTCCCTGATTTTGTTTCATTCATTAGTTTGGGCAAGTTTCTTAAAGTCCAGAAGCTGTCTTCATCTGTAAGTTTGAGAAAATAATAGGTTGCATAAAATTTGTGATAAAAACAAAAGGCACATGCAATGTAGACTTAAAGTACATGGTGTTTGACACATAATAATCATAACAGATTGTTCATTTTAATTCCATTCCCATTTCGGTTTATACTGTGCTTTCTGGGATCTTGATTGCAGTGTGGTTGGGACTGATTGTATGTAATTTGCTACTCTGGGAAGGAGATGATGAGATGAAGTAATGAGGGCAAGAGTTTTATAGGGAGGAAGACTTCATACTGCAATCTAGCTGAAGGGGAGTTTTAGAGAAGAAAAATGCCCATTGACAGAAAACTCAAATTAGGCAGAAATGGCCAAGTCCTTATTGACACACTCATCACTGGCTGGGAGAAGCACAAGAAAAATATGGTATTGTTTCAAGAGTTTAGACATTGCAGTTGGATGCTATAAGTCAACTGTACTCCTTGCAGCCAAACAGCAAGATCTTTCTTGAAGGGCTATCCAAGTGACACCCCTCATGGTTGGCACATAGGGTTGTGGAGCAAGTTTGACTACATTCATTCAAAGCTTGACTTACTAACTGGGTGGTTGTGAGAAAAGTACTTAACTTTTCTGGGCCATGGCTTCTTCATCTGTAAAATGAAAAAAAGAAAAGTAATTAGCACAGGGTTATTCTGCAGACTAAATTCAATAATGCATATAAAGTACTTAGTATAGTATTTGGAACAGAGCAGAGACTCAATAAATATTTGCTATTATTATTGGTATATTCTTTATGTTTTGCCATTTCCTTGAATTTGCTCTTGCCTGTGGATCCCTCCTTGTGCCTTTTACATAAATCTTTAAAAAAAATTATGAGCTTATCAAAGATACTCCGAAGTAAATACATTCTTTCCTTAGATGCTTTCCCTCCCCTGTTGTTTGTCATTGTCAGTCCAGCAATTGCAGTTATTAATATTTCTTTCAATAATCCCACTTTGTATAGGTAAGAAGAGTGTCTACATGAGATTTTCATGCCGAAACCTTGCAGAGATGAGGTATTGGTTCCACAGCATGAGCAAAATAATCTTCTCTGAGGAAAAATCATAAGCACTATGTGCTATATCCTTTCCAGATAAAGGGGAGCTATTTTGCATCCCTTGAAGTTGAAATGAGGTTTAGTTTAGTGGACCATAAAAATATTACCTGTTTTGACATAAGTTCAATGGAACAATTCCAAAGAAATCCAATTTTAAACAGCACTGTGGGTAGGGATTAGAAATTTTCAGAAGATTTTGGTGTTTTGAATGTGTTTTGTTGTCTGAGGTGCTCTCCTAGGATTAACAAAGCCTATTGTGTGACAATGAACCAGATTTACCCTTATACTTTTTCAGTTTCTTGAAAAATGAAAGTTAAAAAATGATCTGCCTATTCCAGGTATCTCATCTATTCCAGGTATCTCAACTTCTTTTCACGTATCATTCACTTAAGAAAATACCCCTTTAGAATAATTTCAGGGCCACTATTAATATTCTTATGTAAAAATAGATATTATAAACTATAAATTATGTTTGTAGGAAAGGCATTAAAATATTTTGATGAACTTGACTGATTAGGAATTTTTCCTTTAAAGTGTCCCTTCTTTTTTTTCCCCACCACGTAATGACAGCATGATATATAGTGAATATTAGTAATGAATCTGAAAGTACACCTTCCACTACACTTCAGTCATGACTTTTCAGAACACTGCCATAACAGTCATTTATTCACACAGTAAGTATGTATTGAGTTCCTCCTTTATGACTGTCCTACTTCTAAGTAATGGTATAGAAGTGAAGAATTCAGTTAAGATTTATATTCCTATGGAGCTGACCTTCTGGTGGCAGTACAGAGTTTGATCAATTAAAAAAACTGAAAAGTTAATTTCAGATTGCGATAAATGCCTTGAAAGAAGAATGGGGAGAACAGAGATTGAGTGGTCAAGAAAGGTCACTCTGAAGATACAATTTTTAAGCTACAAATGGACAAAAGCCTCTCAAAGAGCTACAGAATGGGCTTTCCAGGCAAAGAGAATCACCATCCCGTGGCCCTGAACAAGGAAAGATTTGTCATATTCCAGGAATAGGGAGTAGGCCAGTGGACTTCTCTAGAATTCTGTGAGCAAAGGACAGAATGGCATGGAATATGATTGGAGCAGTGGGCAGGAACCACAGCACCACACCGAGAAAACCATGTGTTTTTGGTTAGCTGAAACTTTGGGATTCATCCCCTCTCTGTACCAGGCTATACTGAGATTCTTTGAAAAGCAATGAAAAGGAAATATCAGGATACTAAAAGTTAGGAGACCATTTATTCCCCTTTCATTGATTCAAAAATGTGTGTTGAACATCTATGGCAGCCAAGACACTAAAGATACAGCAGTGGAAAATAGGTGATATTTATAGCCTCACAGAGTTAGCATTCTAGTTTTAGTGGATAGAGATAAATGATAAACAGGCAAATGAAAAAAATTATAATATGCATGGTAGTAATAAGAGAAAAAATAGTGATCAAGAGTACCTGTACGGGAAACGGTGGTTAGGGCGTCCTTCTACCACATGGGAGGTCCGCGGTTCAAACCCCGGGCCTCCTTGACCCGTGTGGAGCTGGCCCATGAGCAGTGCTGATGCGCGCAAGGAGTGCCGTGCCACACAGGGGTGTCCCCCGCGTAGGGGAGCCCCACGCGCAAGGAGTGCGCCCTGTAAGGAGAGCCGCCCAGCGCGAAAGAAAGTGCAGCCTGCCCAGGAATGGTGCCGCCCATACTTCCTGTGTCGCTGATGACAACAGAAGCGGACAAAGAAACAAGACGCAGCAAACAGACACAGAGAACAGACAACTGGGGGAGGGGGGGAGTTAAATAAATAAATAAATCTTTAAAAAAAGAAGTACCTGTAGTGAGTCAGAGTGCTCATTTATAGAGAGAGTGGTTGGCATCTTTGATGATGGAATATTTAAGCAGGGACATGAAGATTTAAAGATAGTCCCCATTAAATATAGCAACTCCCAAATATTTAGGTGTTTCCCAAATTGCTCTACACCTGATAGGGGTTGAATAGTGCTCCTCCTCCCCAATTAATGACTACCTGAAACTTCAGAATGTGACCTTATTTGGATATAGGGTCTTACCAGACCTACTTAGTTAAGATGGTGTCATACTGGATTAAGGTAGGCTCTAAATCCAGTGACTTATGTCCTTGTAAGAGGAGAGGACACACAGAGCCATAGACACACGTGGAGGGAGAAGGCCATGTGAAGAAAGCAGACTCTAGAGTGATGCAGCGACAAGCCTAGGAACGCCAGGGAGTACCTGCAACTACCATAATTTAGGACGAGGCAAGGAAAGATTCTTCCTAGAACCTTCAGAGGGAACTTAGCTCTACCAATACCTTAATTTTTGACTTTGGCTGCCAGACCTGTGAAAGAACAGATTTCTGTTTTCTTAAGCCACCAAGTGTGCAGTACTTTGTTATGGCAGCTCTGAGAAACTCACAGACCTCCACCGGAAGGTGAAAATCTTCAATTTCCAAAGGAAACCAGGCCTTTGGAGCTAATGTATTTCCTTATTTGTTAATGTTTGGGGCAACAGAAACAGGATTGCCCATGGCCCAATCTCTTCCCAGAACTGTCATCTTTCCATTCTGGCAAATCTTGGGCCTACTCCGATATTTTATATTAACTTTCCTCAGGGAGAGATTGCAGGTCCTGACCCTGACTCACTGCTCCCCAGGGTAACATCCTCTTAGACCGCAGGTCTTGACAAATTTCCACTAGATCTTTTGCCAGTATATCTTCATGTCTTCTTTCTTTATTTATTTACTTTGGAAACAAAGGTAGAGTCTCTCTCTGCAAATCAATAGTACAAGTAGTGTGATGAATATTTTGGAGAGCCAAACTGCAGTACAACCATACAAGACAAAAATTTAAGAAGATGGACAGATAGGTAGGTATATATGTTTAATACACTAAATATTAAATATACGAGATAATTACAAACAGCTATACTATTACTTTAACATAAAATGCATAAACCACACATATGTGTTTGAAATTCTATATTATTCTGAATTATTTACTTTTCTGTCATGTAAATACTATTATTTACATGCAAGCATTAGGTGTCATTGAAATTGCCAATTTTTAGTAATTGTTAGTAGTATTAATTAAATGTTTAGTGTGAGAAAAACTATTTTGTTATGATTGTACTATCTTACGATTATTCAGTTTTTAAACTATTTTTTACTTTTATTCAATATTTAATTTTTATAGGCTGTGACACTGGGGATTATTCAAGTACATAAACGCAAGTCTTGTTAAAGGAGAACTTAATTTTCAGCATAATCAATTGTAAACTGCAAATCATGTTTGCCAATATCAGTGTTTAGAGTAGGAAAAAGCAAGATCTACTAAGAAGGGCAGATAATCCAGGTTCTATTTATATGATATTCAAAACAGTGCTGTTTGAGGTCCCCGTTTTTGGGACTGCTGCATGGATTTTGTATTTTTCCCAAAACTTCTGCATTCATCCCTGGAAACTGGGACTCTGTGTGCCTCAAGGAGAGGTTTCCCAGGATGACCAAGCCAGGATGGTTAGTTATCCTAAGCACAAGCCAGAAGAGGTTCAAAACTAGGGAGTTCCTCTTTTTTTTTTTTCTACTCACAATACAGTCAGCAATCTTTCTGAGAAGGCCACTTCTCTTAGGGCTGGTTGCCAAAATTTATTAACCTGTTCCCCTAAGAAGGAAATGTCATTACTAGATAAATGGTAGGGTAAGGTACTATATAGGGATTTGCCAAGGATCCTCTATGACATTATGTGTACCAGTGCCATAGAAACAAAACCAAAACTAAAAACCAAAAATAAAGATTTATTTATTAGTATACAAAACTAGGTGCTGGCTAGACAAGTCCAATATCCAAAGGCCATCAGGAATTGGAGCTTGGAAATCCTCGGCCTGAGCTGAAGCTGCAGTTCACAAGTAGAATTCCTTCCTTCCTCCCTGCTTTCCTCCCTCCCTCTTTTCCTTTTCTCCTTTTTTTCCTTATTTTTCTAGAGAAACCTCAGTTCTACTCTTAAGGCTTTTCCACTGATTGAATCAGGCTCACCCAGATCATCTAGTGTAGTCTCCTTTACTTAGAGTCCATTGGCTATAGTCCTTGATTACATTAAAAAATACCTTCAAAGCAACACCTAGATTTATGTTTGATTGAATAAGTGGGGACAATAGCCCAGATAAGTTACCACATAAAACTGACCATCCCTAGGAATTTGGACTTTAATCTAAGTGGCCACGGCAGTGTTTTAAGCAAGATGGGCAATTGATCTGATCTCTAATTTGAAAAATTATAACTCTGCTGTATTTTTAATTATCTGCATGTTTGTCTTCCCACTAGTCTATAAACTTCCTGAGGCCAGGAATCCTAACTTTTCTTACTTTCATTCTAACATTTGATTGGCTTTTATTTGATTGAATTAATTAAGACATTTATTAATAATAATTTTTTACAATATCAATCTAGCAATATCAATAGCAATTTTCACCCAAGAGGGTATAATTAAATAAAGCTTCCTACCTTCTTAGACTTTCACCCTAGCTCACCAAGGATCTTCCTCTGCTTTCGAACATTTAATGATACACCTCAATATAAAAAAATTTGAGAGACCTCTCTGTGTACTCTTATCCTTTATCATGCATTCATTTCACTCTTAAAATATTTAATTACATTCATTAAGTAAATATTAGGGCCCAACTTATGTTGTTCTGTGTGCTAGATACTGACAGAAAGATTGATACCTCTTTCCTTCTCACAAGAAATCCAGCGGTCATTAGCAATGAAATACACTATGCTTACATGTGAAATACTTATAAGGGAACTCACAGAATGTTTTAAAAAAGGGTTTCTCAACTGCACATTGGAAATGTCTGCATGGGGACTACTCACATCTAATGGGCAGAGGCCAATGATGCTACAAAAATATCCTACAACACAGGACAGTCCACCACAACAAAGAATTATCTGGTCCCAAATGTCAGTGGTGTCAACATTGAAAAATCCTGTCTCATGATACCTAGAGATGTTTCTTTGCTCCTATGCTCTTCAGCATACTGCCATAATAAAGAAGTGATCTTAAAACAAGGCTTGTTTAACTGTTTCCACCTAATCTGAGACTCAGAATCTAGATTGTTATGTTTAAGCAGTCTCTTCTATCCAGGTATATATCCTTAACATTTTTTTGGAGGTTGAGTAGAGCACAGGCTGGGAAATCAGACCAACTTGAATATCATTTCCGCTTTTCCAGTTATAAGCCATATGATCATGATCAAGTTTCCTCATCTGAAAATTGGAATACTAATCTCAGTCTCATTGTGTTACATGAAGATAAAACTGAATAATGTAAAAGTCACTGCCAGCACATAGAAAGGACTTGATAATTAGCAATCTTGTTTATAAATGCTACTTCACTTTTTAATTTGGGATCTTATAAAGACAACAAAACAATGTGGTAAGCATTATAACTCATTCAATAGAACAATAACGTTGTATAATTAATATGTGGATTTGAAAAATGCATGTAACCTCATATATCTCAAATCATTGTTCTGAGTTTTCAAAGTTACGCAGATATAGTTTTAAAATGTTCCATAATGTTCATGCTACACTTGTCTGGAATGAAATGTCTCATTTTCATACCCACTATCTTATTATTTTCTCCATAGTTTGCACAGTATTGCTTCAGACACTTTCTCTTCTAAATGTTTTGCCTAGTGCTGTCTGTTTTTTGTATGGCAGGAATCCTGCAACCAGTGGAAGTGAATTCCAAAATTTCCATTATATGAGAATTAATTAAAGGTCTTATGAGAAAATAGGGCTTGGCTTGGAAACAAAGTAGGGATTAAATCCAAAAAAGCCTTTAATAGTGTTATGATTGGTATATTCACCAGCCAAAGGGGTGCTGGTGCAAAATACCAGAAATTGGTTGGTTTTTATAAAGAGTATTTATTTGGGGTAGGAGCTTACAGATACCAGGCCAGAAAGCATAAGTTACTTCCCTCACCAAAGTCTATTTTCATGTATTGGAGCAAGATGGCTGCCGATGTCTGCCAGGGTTCAGGCTTCCTGGATTCCACCCTTCCTGGGGCTTGCTTCTGTTTCCTCTGTGTGCTTACTTCCTGAAGTTCCAGCTTAAGACTTCAGCATCAGATGCCAACATTAAAATGCCAACTCTGTCCTTTGCCATGCCTTTTATCTGTGAGTCTCCACCCACCAAAGGGTGGGGACTCAATGCCCTACTGACACAAGAGGTTTATCTGAATACTTAATCAAGTAAACCTCTGAATCCAATATAATCTAATTTGCCCAGAGTAAAAGATCAGTTTACAAATATAATCCAATATTTCTTTTTGGAATTCATCGATAATATCAAACTACTACAATTGGTAAAACAAAAAATAAAGACAAGACAGTGAATACAAGCAAAGCTTTTATTGTTCTTTACAAAAGCTTTTGCTCTTACCTCTCCAATTTCAGTAAAAGGGATTACCTAATTATTTAATCTAAATAATTCATAAATCTAGATTTCATCTTTAATTTCTCTCTTTTTTTAAAATTTCTACTCACTTCCAAAGTGGGAACCATTGGTTCTGTCTTCAAAACATTTCTTAATTTTAGTTCTATTGCTGCTACCTAAATCTAAATAATTATCTTAAAGGATCTTTATGCTTATAGTATTACCCTGCTTCTATTAATTCTTTATACAGAATTCAAGGTGATGGTTTTTAAAGTAAAATAAAGTATGTCATTTTCCAACTTAAAATCTTCCATTATAATTGGAATAAGAGTCTTACATTGCCTATAAAGCCCCATTCAATCTGGAACCTCTGCTTATGTCTATTATTTTGAGTCACACAAGATTCCCCAAGTTTACTATGCTCCAGCCACACTGATATTCTGTCCTCTTTATTTATTGGACAACATCTTAAACTCTTTATAGCCTCAGGTCATTGACACTGGCTGTTACCTCTTCGAATGCTCTTCCTACAGACCTTATGGTTTCTTCTCATTATGCAGATCTCAGATCAAAGGATGGACCCACAGAGAGTTCTTTGGCCTAAAATAACTCCTACTCCCAGTATCTTTCCAGTAATACCATTTTATTTCCTCTCCAAAATTACCAGTATAGGAAGTTATCTTTTTTGTTTTTATATACTTACTGTCTATTTCTAGATCATTATGGCCTTCCCAGTGTTATAATTCCTTTGAATAAACACATGCCACTTTTCATGGCCTGCCTCCAGGACCTTGCCATGTTTTCCTGGATCACTTTGGTTTTAGCATTATCATAACAGTGAGTACTTTCTGTATTGTAATGATCTTTATATTTGGCTGCCCCTTAGCACTAACATGTAGGCTGTTTGAAGGTAGGGATGATGTTTTCAAATACACAGTTGTAGCTCATAGAAAACTGAATAGCACACAGTGGTGTCCCCAAAAAAGTTATTGAGCAAATTAATGAATTAATTAATTTGAAAATGTTTTCAATATTGTCCACCTAATAAATTACTACATGTTGTCCTATTTCCTATAAGGGGGAAAGAAATAAACTTAATCTCCCTTCTCCTATTTAAAAAAATCTGTTGACCTAAATAAGCCATGTATTTATACATACCACTTTTGAGTTTGCAGGTTATCAAGGGTTTCTCTAATTAGAGGTCTGTAGAGAGAAAGCAAGTATGAAGCACTAAAACATTTGGTATACTATCATTTGAAATATCTATTCTAGATCACATCAGTCCTACAAAATATTTATGGAGAAAACCTCTGCTATTTCATAAGAAGTTTACTTACCTATATGGATGAAAGGATGAAAGATAGCTGATATAACTTATTTTTAAAATTATTATTGGGCCCATGGCTTATGTATACACCTATTTTAATATATATTCCTTCTGTTAGCAAAGAACAAATTGAATTTCTTCAAAAAGACATAGAATTACCTCCAATATTGATTATAGTTCTTCAATTTCAAGAAACTCAATTTTTCTTTAATTTTCCAAGGAGAATATGTATGATTGTTACTTATTAAACCATATTAGATAATTCCTCTGATTCAGAAAGTCTTATGGGGAAGATACTGGATAAAAAACAGAATGCTTGAACACATAATTATATACAGAGACTAAAACATAAATCTTTCATTCAATAAGAGTTATTTTCTTCAGAATTCTTATTCCAAAGGGAACAAAAATCTTTATAAGAAAAACAGAGAAAGGTTGATCACTAATTAATATAGCTACATCATGTGCAATTGGAATAACATCCTCATACATCACAGAATTAACCAGAATAAAGACAGCATTGCTGTTTACTTACCTTAGCATTGAACAAAGAACAATGCACAGCCTTTATATTCAAATATTATTCTTTTATGTATGTGTTAGAAATAGATGAATGACATCATCAACATGCAACATAAGACATCCCATGAAAAATGCTCCCCAGTGATTTAGGTAATAAAAGGACAAATGCCACTGGCTTAGAAATCTGGAGGATGGTAGAGACTGGAGAAGGACTCTACAAATACTGAACCAAAGGAAAAAATATTTCAGGTAGAAAATTTCTCTCCTGGACATATTGGTCCACTTCACTCCTCATTCAGCCCAGAAGAGCTTAGGAATTGCTCAGAGGCAATGATCCTGATACCTCCTACACAGACACTAGAGCCACTCACAACAGCAAGGTAGAACCCAATGCATATCAGGCACAGGGACCCAAATTTGCAGAGACCCAGAGTGGAACACAATATGCTGAGAAATGCTGAATAAAAATGGGCCCCCAGGGGAATAAAAAACTCAGACCACCATTATATTGGTGACTGGAAAATAGTACACTCACTGAATCCAGTTTCTGTTTGTTGGACAACTTAAACACAAAACAGACTTTTCTGGCATGACCCACCTTTCTGGACTGAACCCATATGACTCTTCAGAACTGGATACCCTAACAGTGAAGAAACCAGAAGCAAAAAGCCTCACAGAGAAAAATAAAAAGGGGTAGTTTAAACTGAAATGCTGTAAGACAGGTGAATCACAGAAATGACAAGTGTAAGGGAAATGAGGCACTGAGTGAAGGAGAAAATTTAAACAATTCATTGGAGCTGGAGAGAAAATTCAGCAAAACAAAACAAAAAACAAAAAGCAAGAAAACAATAAAAGAACAGATCAAGATTATCAGAGGAAAGGAAGATTTCTCCTACAGGTGAAACAAATGCACAAAAAGAACAATCTTAAAAATTATACTGCATATCCAGGGCAAGAATCAGATGAAGAATAGCTGAAAAAGTCTGATCAGTTACACAAGGACTATTCTAAAGGTCTATAAGAAATAGGACTAAGCATCAAAGAACAGCCTTAATACAAAGCCAATTAACAACAACAACAACAAAAAACCCTAGACAAGAGGGAGAAACTGACCTTAAGGGTTAATTCATCCAAGATAATTAGAAGCCTAGATATAAGAAACAGGAAAATAGAATCTGTTAAGGGAACAAATTAAAACTTCAAAGGAGACACAGAACTTGGAATGACTAATCAAAGAAGTTCAAACCATTCTTCTATATTAATTCAAGAAGATGAAGGGAAATATGGCCAAAGAGATTAAGAAGACAATATGTGAGCATAAAGAAGAATTTGAAAGTATTAAAAAAAAATGTAATAGAAGTTATGGGGATGAAATGCACAATTGTAGAGATTTAAAAGGCACTAGAGGAATCCAACAGCAGGTTTGAACAGGCAGAAGAAAGAATCAGTGCTCTAAGACAGGACAATCAAATTCATCTAGTCAGAAGAAGAGATAGATAAAATAATAGAAGAAAATGAGCAGTGTCTTGGGAGTTGAGTGACAGCAAGTAGCGTGCATCACGGGTGTCCCAGAATGAGAAGAGAAAGGAAAATAATATCGAGAAAATAATGGCCAAAATTTTCCCAACTCTTAAAAAAGACATAAATATTCATGTCCAAGAAGCATAATGTACTCAAAACAGAATAAATCCTAATAGACTAATAGACCTACTCCAAGACACATACACATCAACTAGAATAAAGCAATTTGTTGCATACAAGGGATCTTCAATAATACTAAGTGCTAATTTCTTATCAGAAACCATAAGAGAAAAGGCATTGGTATGATATATTTAAGGTCCTGAAAGAGAAAAAACTGCCAGGCAGAAATTCTTTATCTGGCAAAACTGTCCTTCAAAAATGAGGGAGAGTTTAAAATATTCACAGATGAACAGGAACTGTGAGAGTTTGCCAACAAGAGACCTGCCCTGTAAGAAATACTAAGGCAGTTCTGCAGATTGAAAGGAAAAGACTGGTGAAAGTGGGTTGGAGTATTATGAAGAAATGAATATTATCAGTAAGGGTAACTAAAAGGGTAAATTCAAAACCCAATGATATATCATTAACATGCAATTCAACTCTGTAATTCCTATAACAGTCAGAATACAATTGAACAGAAACATATTTCCTGATAATGGACATGAACTATAAAGTGGTAAAGTAGGAAAATAAATAACATGTAAGTGTAAACAGAGGACTATTGGAGTAAAGAACATGTAAACTACTGAAGCTAAGTTGGTATCTTTTCAAATCAGAAGGTTATAGAAGTAGGTTGTATAAAATAAACTTCATAGTAACCAGAAAGCATTTTTAAAATAACAGAAATAGAAATGAGAAAGGTATGAGTTAGTTATATCACAAAATATGAGCTATACAGAAAAAATGGTTGCAATAAAGGAAATGAGACACCAAAAAAAAAAAAAAAGATATGACATATAAAACCTAAAGGGAAAAATGGATAAAGTGAGTACTGCCTTTTCAGTAATAACTCTGAATGTTAATGGATTCAACTCCCCAATCAAAAGACAAAGAGTTTAAGAGTGGGAAAAAAAGAGAAGAATCCAACTATATGTCATTTACAAGAGACTCACCTAAGAACCAAAGATACAAATAGATTGAAATGAAAGGTTGGAAAAAAATATTCCATGCAAATAGTAACCGAAAAGATATAAGGTAGCTATACTAATATTGGACAAAATAGACATTAAGTCAAAAGGTAATTTAAGAGACAAAGAAGGATACTATATATTATTAAAAAGGCAATCCAACAAGAAGAAATAACAATAATGTATGTGTGTGTGTGTGTGTATATATATATACATATATTGGCAGTACTGGAGCCAGGGATTGAAACTGGGACCTTGTATGTGGGAAGCTGGTGCTCAACCACTGAGCCATGTTGGCTCCCCTGAATTGGTTTTTTTCATTTGTTTGCTTGTAATTTGTTTTTTGTTTGTTTGTTTTTAGGAAGCACCAGGAACTGAACCCAGGATTTTCCATGTGAGAAACAAGCACTCAACCACTTGAGCCATATCTGCTCCCCAACAGTAATAAATATTTATGCACCTAATAAGGGTGACCCAAAATACATGAGGCAAACACTGGAAAAACCAAAGGGACAAAAAAGAACCTCTACAATAATAGCTTGAGACTTCAGTACACTACTCTTATCAATAAATAGACCATTTAAACAGTAGATAAATAAGAAAACAGAAAATTTGAGTAATATGATAAATGAACTAGACCTACCAGACATATACAGAATATTTCACCCCAGAACAGCAGGATAGACATTCTTCTCAAATGCACATGGATCATTCTCCAGGAGAGAGCACATGTTAGGTAACAAAACAAGTCTCAATAAATTTAAAATACTTGAAATTATACAAAGCTTTTTCTCTGACCGTAATGGAATAAAGCTGGAAAAGAATAACAGGCAGAGAACTGTAAAATTCCCAAATATCTGGAAGTTAAATGACTCACTCGTAAGCAACCAGTGGGTTAAAGATGAAATTTCAAGGTAAATCAGTAAATATCTTGAAACAAATGAAAAGGAGAATACAACATATCAAAACATGGAATACAGTGAAGTCAATGCTGAAAGGGAAATTTATAGCCATAAACACCTATGTTAAAAAAGAAGGAAGGGGGAGTAGATGTGGCTCAAGCAGTTGAGTGCCTGCTTCCCACACAGGAGGTCCCAAGTTTGGTCACTGGTGCCTCCTAAAAACAAAAACCAACATCAAGCAAACAAATGAAATAACCAACCCGGGGTTGGCTCAAAAGCACCAGCCTCCCACATACAATGTCCTAGGGTCAATCTTCCACCCCAGTGCCTAAAGGAAAAAAGAGAGAAGACTTAAATTCAAAGACCTAACTGCTCACATAGATGAAGTAGAAAAGGAATGAAAAAGTAATATTCCTAAAGGAAGCAGAAGGAAAGAAAGAATAAAGATTAGAGCAGAAAAATGAAATTGAAATTGAGAATTTAAAAAATTGAGACAATTAACAAAACTGAAAGTTGGGTCATGCAAAAGGCAATAAAATTGACAAACCCTTAGCTAGATTTAAAATGAAAAAAAGAGAGAAGATGTGAATAAAAACAGAAACAAGATAGGGGAAATTACTACTGACCTCACAGAGATAAAAAGGATCATAAAAGGATATTATGAACAATGGTATGCCAATAAATTTGACAACCTAGATGAAATAGACAAATTCGTTGAAACACGTGAACTACCTACACTGACTCGAGAAGAAATAGAAGACCTCAAGAGACCAATTACAAGTAAAAAGAATGAATCAGGTATCAAAAGTCTCCCAACAAAGAAATGCTCAGGACAAATGGCTTCACAGGTGAATTCTATCAGTCATTCCAAGAATTAATTTCAATCCTGTGTAGCTGAGTGTGAGGGTTTCGTCCTCGCTCAGGCCCAAGAGTCGGGGGGGCTTGCTCCTGCCAGGCAGCCGGCAGGGGGTGCTCCAAGATGGAGCACCGGTTCTCCAGGCGTGGAGGATGCGCGGTTGAGGAAAAACCACGGAGACCGCTTGAGCGCAAGAACAGGTCTGCTTTATTACGGAAGTACACTTAGCTATATAGTGTTGGGTAGAGGGAGGGGCGTGATGAAGGGAGGGTTGGCTAAGGGGCGGCTGTGTACAGGCTGAAGCTGATGGATAGACCTGAGGTAAGCAGTTACTGGGGAAGAGGGCAGATTGTAGGTTGGCAATATGGGCGGGACTGGCGGGAAGGGCGGCGGGGGCTGAAAGGGGAGGAGGGGCAGAGAAAGGCGGCAACAATTGCTCCTTTTGTTTTAAAAAGAAATAGAGGCAACAAGTTTTGGTGCGCACTGTGGGTGTGAATAACTCGGCGTGCGCAGCAACAAAAGACAAGGATTATGAGGAGGAGGAGGAAAAGGAGGTTATAAGGACGGGTACTGGAATAGGACAAGGGGTGGGGGGAGACCACGAGGACCGGCCGGCCGTGAGCGGACGACATAGCATCTGGCCAGGATGCATGTGCCCGCCATTAGGGTCGGCGCACGCCGGCACCTGGCGCGCGCCGAGCCTTGCCAGCGAAACAGGCCTGTGATGCCCCTGTACCCCTCGCCCGAGGGGGAGGAGTAGTTGGGGAGAAGTAAGGAGAGGAAGACAAGAAGCTATAGGCGTGCAGTCTGGAGTAGGTGGAGAAACCTGTGGCAGCGGGGTTGTGTCCCCCCCACTCATAAGGCGGAAGGTTCGTGCGTCCAGTGAGGTTGGCGACATCAGTTGTGAAAGAGGGGGCGGAGGTGGTTACGTTCGAGGCGAGGAGCCTTTTTTGTTGCCAGAGGGAGAGGGTCCAATTGAAGGGCTGGTGACTCGGGTTGGCAGCGGCTGGGAGAGCGAGGGAAGCCAGGACGAAGAGAACGGCTGCGAGGCTGTGTAGAGGCATCATCTGATGGTGCGGCATCTGTGGAGAAAACTCCTCGCTCTCCACACTTGGCGAGCGGGCAGCATGAGGGGGGTAAGGAGAGTGGGGTAAGGGTCTGAAACGTTTTAAGAAGGGGCGTTCCTTGATGATGGCTGGTGCTGGATCCGGGTGAACGGGGCGACCTCTGGGCCATATCCACTGTCAATGTTATCTCTCACCGAAGGCATAGGGTGCTGATCGTTTGGTGGAACTAATGGGTCAGTGGCGGGCCGAATGCAGCGCCCAGGAACCCAGAGCAGCTGCGGCTCAGAATCTGGAAAGACGCAAGCAAAGCCCCTCCCCTGTGCTAGGAGGGGAGCTGGATCTTGCCAACGATTTGTGGCAGGGTCTTTCCAATGGACGAGGGGAACTTGCGAGGGCTGCCACATGGGTCCCCAGTGTTTATGGGTGGGGGAGAGTCCATGGTCATCGAAGGCTAGGAGATTGTGATGAATGAGGCAGGCAGTCACGACGTCGGCGGGGGCCTTGTGGGGAGAGGAGGCCCTTTCTTTTTGAATGAGTAGCTTGAGCTGTTGGTGAGTGCGCTCGACGATTCCTTGCCCATGTGGATTGTATGGAATGCCAAAATGATGCGTGATGTGATACATCTGCACAAAGCTGGTGAAGGCGGCACTGTGATATGCTGGTCCGTTGTCTGTCTTGAGATCCCATGGAATTCCCATGAACAAAATAGCTTGGCGAAGCACCTGGACGCAGTGTTTAGCACTTTCCCCCGTAAGAGGGACTGCATAGCACAGATGTGAAAAGGTGTCAATTGCCACATGAAGATATTTGAGGCAGCCAAATGCACTGACATGAGTGACATCTAATTGCCACCTTGAGTTTGGGCGGAGGCCGCGGGGGTTAACACCCTGAGGCTGCAAAGGTCCAAGTGGCAGCAAGGGCGCGCAAGTTCGGCACGCGCGCACAAGGTGCTTGCAAGTCTCAATGGGTATGTCTGGAAAGAGCTTTCGGATGGACCGCGCAGAGAAATGAAATTGGGAATGTAAGAGCTTAGCTTGATTGACAAAGTCCCCAAGCCGCGGCCCATCGGCAGGGCTTTCATGGAGGAGGACTGGGTTTACCTGGCGGCTTGACACAGAAGCATCAGCAAGGTCATTCCCTAGAGCCAGCGGTCCTGGTAGGCCAGAATGGCTTCTGATATGAGCAATGAACCAGGGCTGCTGCCTCGCCTCAAGCAGTCGCTGTACGAAGGCGAGCGCCCGATTGATGTTTGAGTCACCTGGTAGGAAAGTAGCAAGCGGGAGGCTGCGACACACCTGAAGAGTGTATAGGCTGTCAGTAAAGATGTTGAGAGGCTGGTCTGGGTGGAGATTGAGGACTGCAGCGACAGCTAGAAGCTCGCCCACTTGAACAGAAGAGTCATTTGCGAACAGCAGTTGCCGTGGCTCAGAATTCTCAGGAGTGTATATGATGGCAGCAAACGCCGTTTCTGAGGCATCTGTGAAGGCAGTGATAGCAGAAGGGATCGGGTTCCGTGCGGGCAATGGAAGGAACGGGTTGGAAAATGCCAATTGAGACATTCCCTGCAGCAATTGGTGATGAGGATAGTGGTTGTCAAAGGAGCGGCAAAAGAGCTCTACCAGGCTCTGCATTTGGGCATTGTTCATGATGAGGGAGGTAACTTCCTTGGCATCTAAAGGCCAGACAATGGTGTGTGGCGGGATGCCATACGTTTGTATGGAGAGAAGTACTAAGTCAGTGGCCAACGCAATCCAGGCCCTTGTAAAAGGGCAGATTTTCGGGAGTTTGCTCTTTGACGTATGCAGAAAAAGGAGAGGGCCATCTTGCCACAAGAGACCTGTGGGAGTGATTGGCGTTGGCAGAACTAAAGACAAAATTGGAAGGTTAGGGGAGAACCGCTCCAGGCGGCACTGCTGCAGAGCGGCGCTAACTTGCTGGACGACTTCTCGAGCAGCAGGAGTGATGGTGATGCTGCGGGTGGCTGCAGTTGGTGGGCTGTCTTTGGTCTGCAAGAGCTCGAAGAGGGGTTGCATCTGCGCTGTTGTGATGGGCAGCACCGAGCGAAGCCAATTGATTTGTCCGCAAAGTTGTTGGAGTTCAGTCAGCGTCATCTTGTGAGAGACATGAATTTGTGGGCTTGTGGGCTGAATGAAGTGATGAAAATGAAAGCCCAAAAATTGAAAAGGAGGTTGGAGGTTTATTTTGTCTGATTGCACGGTAAGTCCGAGGCTTGAAAGGTTTGTCATCACTGCAGAGAGCAGGTCATTGAGGAGCGCGCTGGAGCTCGCTGCTAAGAGAAGGGCATCCATATAGTGGAGAATGTATGTTTGCTCTGGATGAAACTTTGAGCGCAGCGGCTCAATGGCATGGTTGACATAGAGCTGACATATGGTTGGGCTGTTCCGCATACCTTGCGGTAGCACTCGCCATTGGAATCGAAGCGCTGCGCCCTGGTTGTTGGTGCGTGGGACTGTAAACGCAAATCGCGGACAGTCTTGCGGGTGAAGAGGAATAGAGAAAAAGCAGTCCTTGATGTCAATGGTTGCTGCATGAAAATGTTGGGGGACTGCAGTGGGGTGCGGGCATCCTGGTTGAGGTGACCCCATAGGCTTAATATGTTTGTTGATCTCACGGAGGTCGTGGAGAAGGCGGTATTTGCCGGTGTTCTTTTTGCTAATGACAAAGACTGGTGAATTGTAGGGACTAGTGGACGGCTCTATATGCCCTGCTTTTAGCTGCTCTTTGACGAGGGCAGAGAGAGCCTGCAGTTTGTGAGCTGGCAAGGGCCACTGCTCGACCCAGATGGGCTCCTCTGTGTCCCATTCCAGAGGGATAGGGTCAGATTTTGAGATGGGAGCAGTGGCCCCTAGAAGGGGGGGGCAGCACAGCTGAGAAGGCTTCTGTGGTGATTCGGGCCTTTAGCTGGCTGAGAACATCTCTCCCCCATAAGATGGTTTGGACTGATGAGAGGACGAGTGGACGAATTTGGCCTTCGTGGCCTTCTCGGTCACTCCAATGCAGAGGCTGGGATGTTTTCCAGGAGGCAGCAGCTCCTGTGGCGCCGATGACTTGAGGGCCGGTTTCGAAGGGCCAGTGATTGAATGCAGCGATCTCAAAGGGAACACAGGAGACTTCAGCGCCAGAATCCAGAAGCCCATCAAGCCATTGCCCATTAATCTTAAGCTCTAATGAGGGTTTCTGGCGGCGTGTGATGGGCATTGTCCACATTATGGCTTGGGAATTTTTCTGGGGGCCTCTTGAGGGTGGGGCTGAGGCCTGCCCCGATGGAAGTTTAAAGGCTGCTGGGAACCTTGGGTGGAACGGCAGTCGCGGGCCCAGTGATAACCTTTCCCACAACGCGGACACGGCATAGAAGGGCCCCTTGGCCGTCGCATCGGCGGGTCTGAGCGAGGCGCTGGGTCTGGCTGAGAGCACTCGCGGACGAAGTGGCTGGGCTGGCCGCACCGAAAGCAGACGGAAGTGGGGCTGGATGAAACAGCCATGGCAGAGGCAAAGGCAGCGGTGAGTGTTTTGACTTGTGGGTCGACGTCACGGCAAGCAAGGACCCATTCGTGCAGAGCTTTGTCGCGTATGGGAAGGATTATGGCCCGGAACGGCGCAAGGCACCCGTCAATGACTAACTCTTTGGCTAATGCAAATTGGGCATCCTTGCTGGAAATTTTCCGCTGACAAGCTTCAAGGACGCGGGCGACAAATGCTGGGAAGGTCTCATTGGAGTCCTGAAGCAGCTGTGCGAGCTTGGTGGGCTGCTTGGTGGAAACTAGAGAGAATGACCGCTGGACGAGGACCTTTACCCGGTGCCAAAACCCTGGGTCAATTTCGAGATAAGAACGAGGGTTTGCATAATTGTTGGTGCCCGTGTATGCATCGGAGGGATCGAGGACGCCGGCCTGGGCATTCTCCACGATTTGCCGGTCAACAGCCACTTGATAATGGGCGCGCCATTCAATAAATTGACCCGGCGTCAGGATGGCATGGGCTAGTGCAATCCAGTCATATGGGAGAACGAGTTGGGTCCCTAACTCCTCAAGTAGTTGCTGCGCATAAGGGCTGCCAATCCCGTCTTCCTTTACAGCTTTGCGGAGGGTTCTGACCTCTTCCGCTGTAAAGGGTAGCCAAGTTTGGGGTCGCTGCGGCGTGGGCTGCAGATTCAGCGGATACAGCTGAGGGGTTTGAGGAGGTGTGGCACCGGGGACCGATGGAGCAGCCAAGGCAGGTGAAGGGCTATTGCCGTACGGCGGCGGCAAGGGATAAGCGGAACATGGGTGAGAAAATGGCGGCTTAGCGGCTTCCGGGCAACAACAAAATGGCGGCAGGACCCTTCCGGGCGCCGGCCAAGATGGCGGAGCAGCTACATCCAGCGGCGGACAAAATGGCGCGGGGGGTGCTTCCGGTTTAGCGGAAGATGGCGACCCTGCAGTTTCCGGGCCCGAACCGGATGCTGACTGGGCAGGAAGAGGCGGGTAGAGGCGGGAGGAGGAGGATACTGGCGGAGAAGAAGCTGGATGTGCGCCATCTTGGGCAGAAGTGGAGGAAGAAGGCGGAAGTCCGCCATCTTGGGGAGCGGCAGGAGTGGTTCCTGTCGGCTGCGGGGAGCTTGGGCGGGGAGGTTCGCGCTCGAGAGCAGCAGCAAGTTGGTCAGACAGAGAGTCATTGTCAGCGGGCTCATCAGGATCACAGTCTAGAGGCCGTTTGGGAGAAGCTTCATAAACGGCCTCGGTCGGAGCGCCGAGGAGACAAGCGCGAATAGCAATGAGAACGGGTAAGAGGCCTGTTGGGAAGGTGCGTTTCTCGTGCTCCATGGCGGAGGTGACTCGATCTATGAGTCGCGAATAGGTGTCCGGGCTCCAGAGTTGGCAGGTGGCGAGCCACAGATTAAAAGGGAGCAAGAGATCCCAGTACTTTTGGAGCGGCCGCAAGGAGACGCGGACTCCATTGGCATCGAGCAGGGCAGCGAGGGCCCTGACCTGCGGCGCCTTACGCAATGACAAAGAGGCACCCATGACGGGATAGGGACGGGACGACGGCGAGGGGTCCCTTGGGGCTCGTCCGGGCGAGGGGTCCCTACCTGGAGAGGAGGACGATCACAGCAGCAGCAGCAGCAGCAGAGAGGGGCCGGGGGAGGAGCCCCACGTTGGGCGCCAGTTGTAGCTGAGTGTGAGGGTTTCGTCCTTGCTCAGGCCCAAGAGTCGGGGGGCTTGCTCCTGCCAGGCAGCCAGCAGGGGGTGCTCCAAGATGGAGCACCGGTTCTCCAGGCGTGGGGGACGCGCGGTTGAGGAAAAACCACGGAGACCGCTTGAGCGCAAGAACAGGTCTGCTTTATTATGGAAGTACACTTAGCTATATAGTGTTGGGTAGAGGGAGGGGCATGATGAAGGGAGGGTTGGCTAAGGGGCGGCTGTGGACAGGCTGAAGCTGATGGATAGACCTGAGGTAAGCAGTTACTGGGGAAGAGGGCAGATTGTAGGTTGGCAATATGGGCGGGACTGGTGGGAAGGGCGGCGGGGGCTGAAAGGGGAGGAGGGGCAGAGAAAGGCGGCAACAATCCTGCTCAAACTCTTCCAAAGAATTAAAAAGGAGGGAATATTACCTAACTCATTTTAAGAAACTTTGGTGGTTTGAACCCCAGAGAAGTATGTTCCAAAAATTAATCCATTCCTATGGGGTGGGTTCATTTTAAGTAGGATATTTTGGTGAGTAGGGTCTTTTTTTTTTTTTTTAAAGATTTATTTATTTATTTAATTTCCCCCCCCCTCCCCTGGTTGTCTGTTCTTGGTGTCTATTTGCTGCGTCTTGTTTCTTTGTCCGCTTCTGTTGTCGTCAGCGGCACGGGAAGTGTGGGCGGCGCCATTCCTGGGCAGGCTGCACTTTCTTTTCACCCTGGGCGGCTCTCCTCATGGGCGCACTCCTTGCGTGTGGGGCTCCCCCATGCGGGGGACACCCTTTCGTGGCAAGGCACTCCTTGTGCGCATCAGCACTGCGCATGGCCAGCTCCACACGGGTCAAGGAGGCCCGGGGTTTGAACCGCGGACCTCCCATATGGTAGACGGATGCCCTAACCACTGGGCCAAAGTCTGTTTCCCGTGAGTAGGGTCTTAACATAAGATGTGACACACCTCATTCAGGGTCGGACTTAATCTTATTGGAGTGCAGTATAAGTGAATGAAATTCAGACAAATGGGGAAAGCTATGGAAGCAAGAAGCTGAAATCAATAAAACTCAGAAGAGAAGAGAAAGATAATCAGATTCTGCCATGCATCTTGCCATGTGGCAGAAGACCCAAGGATCACTGGCAGCTGATCTTCAGGACAAAAGCATCACCACGATGATGCCTTGATTTGGACAATTTCCCTCAGCCTCAAACTGTATCCAAATAAACTCATTGTTAAAATCCAACCATTTTTGGTACATGCTTTTGGCAGCCTAGATAAATAAAACAGAGACCAATATCACACTAACACCAAAACTAGATGAACCTACCAAAAGAAAAAAATAAATTACAGACCAATTCCTTTTATGAATATAGATGCAAAAATTCTCAACAAAATAACTGCAAGTCGAAGCCAACAGCACATTAAAAGAATTATGCACCATGATCAATTGGGTTTTATCCCAGATATGCAATGTTCATTCAACACAAGAAAATCAATTAATGTAATACACCACATTAACAAAATGAAGGAAAGAAAAACACATGATTTTCTCAATTGATGCAGAAAAAGCATTTGGCAAAATCTAGCATCATTTTTGATAAAACACTTGGAAAAATAAGAATAGAAGAAAACTTCCTTAACATGATAAAGAACATATATGTAAAACACATGGTTTGCCTCATACTCAATGGTGAAAGTCTGAAAGCTTTTCCTCTAAGATCTAGAACAAGACAAAGATGTCCATTGTCTTATTCAATATTGTGCTGGAAGTTCTACTAAAGTAGTTAGGCAAGAAAAAGAAATAAAAGACATCCAAATTGGAAAGGAAGGAGTTTTTTCTTTTCCTTATTTGCAGAATATATGAGCCTATATGTAGAAAGTATCTAAAAATCTACCACAAAGCTACTAGAGTTAATAAATTTAGCAAAGTGGCAGGGTAAAAGATACATATGAAAAAGTTAGTGTTTGTTTTGATATGCTAGTAATAGCAATCTGAGGAGGAAATGAAGAAAAAATTGTGTTTACAATATCAACTAAAAGAATCTAAAACCTAGGAATAAGTTAAACCATGGATATATAAAGGACTTGTAGACAGAAAACGAAAACATTGCTATAAGAAATCAAAGAAGACCTAAATAAAAGAAAGGGCTTTCCATACTCATAGATTGGAAGACTAAATATCATTAAGATGTCAATTCTACACAAAATGATTTACAGATGCAACACAGAGCAAATAAAAATTCTAACAGCTTACTTTTCAGAAGTGGAAAAGCTAATTATCAGATTTATTTGGATGGGTAAGGGACCCTGAATAGCCAAATCCATAAGGTGATATATGTGAACACTACACCTAATATAAAAGATGGACAATAGTTAATAATACTATTTTAATAATCTTTCTTCAATTATCACAAAGGTAACTACTATTAAAAAATAGTACAATTGTAAAAAAAGTGCTATTATTAATTGTAATGAATGTTTCACTACTGCAAGTTGTTAGTGGTGGGACGGTATATGGGAATCCTGTATTTTAAGCATGATTATCCTGTAAACCTACAAATCCTCTAATAAAAATTAAATAAATATGCCAATAATATGAACACCAGAAATTATATTAAATAAACCATTAAACTGGACCAATTATTAAGCCAAAACATTATATTCTCCAATTACATTAGATTTAGGGTAATGTTTTCATAAAAATATTAAACCAGTTTATCATAAAGGGACAAATTTCTTTAAATTTTTCTCAGAATCAGTTTTACAATATATTCTTTATTTTAGAATTACAAGCTCAGGAACACAATCATTTCTATGTTCTGTAAAAGCTTTAAGTTGCCATTGCCTTTGTGGCCCAGGCAAGTCAAATTGACATTAGTGCATGAGAGAGAGAACTCAATATCATTCAATGGAAATTTCCAAGCACCATTGTCAGTGGTGTTCTTTGTGGCATTTTAGGGTGAAATGAGCTGTTCTTTCAACTTTAAAATGCTCCTTCAATATTGGCCTTTGATAATGCATGAAAAGGCATACTCCAGTGACTGGAGCCTGAGTTGTTCAAATATTCACAGTGGTAGCTCTTTGCATATATTTACATAGATTTTTATATATTGAGGCAGTCAGAGATTTATGTCCACATTACTTCAGAGAAGAAAATGACGTGCAAACTACATGCCAATTGGCTATGTACCATCACTCAACTTACACAGAACTTAAAAGGAAAATGGACTTAGAACCATACAAGGAAGAGAAAGCAATGTGACCTAGAAGCAGAAAAGGACAGGATAACAGAAAGAGTAGATGGATATGGCTGTAGAATACTGAAATGCACACAGAGTAAAAATTGGTGGATGGAGTAGATTATATCTAAGCCAGAGTTCTTCTATAAAATTTAGGCTCATTTTCTTATTCTTCATTTTCTCACACATTAATTTGTCACAATAAACCATATTGTTTTCCAGATGATTTTCTTAATTTTTTATAAATAGGTATAAGTATTAGTGAAAATAATTACTTCTAGCATGTCATGTATTAGCAATTTTAATTTGAAATTAGTTACTATTTGGCAGAAATATTAATTTAGGGAACAGTGAAGGCTTATAAGTAAGGTAACAGCTCCATTTTACCTCCATAGGAACAAAACAGATTGCAGTGAGAGGAGGTCAGATATGGCTAGGCTCTCTACCCTGATGAGGGAATTTCCCTCCCACAATTCACACAGAAGATGCCCTCCAAAATTTATGGTCATGAGGAGACCTACAGTGGAAGGAAAAAAAATAAACTGGCCACACAGTAACCATGTTTTCCTTATCACATGCTTATACTGAAGATGGTCCCTCCCTCCATGTCCCTTACATTTGCCCTTTCATTAACTCAGTGCAATTTCTCTGTTGAAAGAAGGTCTAAAAGAATGAGTATAAATGATGGGAGAAGTATCAAAGAAGTGTGAGGGATGAAAATTAACATTTATTAAATAGTTGTTATTTTTATCCTTCTACAACCCTATGCTTTAGGATTTAATGTAATTATTTTTTTATATAAATAGGATTCTAGGGTCTGCTCATGAAACTGGCAAGGGATAAACCCAGAATTTGGATCCCTACTGTGACTCCCAAACTTATCTTACGTACCTTTTATTCATGAAAATATGACATACAATGTGGAGGGTTCATGGTTCCTGTATTCTAATACTTTTTTTAAGGGAGACACTCTCATGAGCATACAAAATGGAAGCTCTGTTTCTCTTTATAAAGGTCACAATACAAAAAAATAATGCTGCATTTGAAAAGGAATATGAATAAAGTTGATTTTAGCAAAAATGACATTACAAACTCAAATCGGCAACAACAGAGCAAGAGCAATCATTGTACTCTTTTGTGATTAGAAGAAAAATTTAATTCAATATACCTCATTCCTTCAAAGACTTACCATTTAAACTAATCATCTTCTATTTAACTATCATGGTAATATTTTGCTTTTCTACTTGAGTTATTGACATTTTAATATTCATTTTTCTAGTTCTCCTTTAGGAGTCCTAACCTCAAAAGACAGTTTAAACATTGATCTTACTAGATTTTAGGTGATAAAATGTACGTGATTGAGAAAATTTTAAATACCATAATAAAAGATACAATATAATGATAATTTTCTTATTAGGTACCCATTCACATTAGTACAATTCCAATTTAGGTTTCTGGATCTAGGAATTTCAACATGTTTCATTCAGTAAGCATAATCTCAAAAAAAAAAACAAAGCCTTGGCCACTCTCCCATTTTATTTGAATTTTAGCTTTTGATTAGATTCAATAATGTGATTATTGGAACAACTAGGACAAAAGCACATTTGAACATTTCAAAACATAAAATTCTTTAAGTGTACTATTCACCATGCCATTGACCAATTTTCAGAAGCTATCAAGTGAAATAAGATCAGATTGTTTTCATCTAGCCTACTCATTTATGACCTACAGACCTCTTTCTTGCCAATGAAGTGGTTTAAAAATACCAAGAAAAATCCCTTTTCTTGGCTTAATAATCTTCCCCCCCTCTCATCTAACAATTATGGAACCAAATTTCACATTTTGGAAATATTTGCCTTCTCTTAGAAATACAGCAAAAGTTACGGCTTTTTCCTGCAGCACAGATGGGACAGTGGAGGTGATGAGAGGTGAGGAAATTTGGGAGCCTTGTGGGGATCAATACAAAATGCATGAAATTATTTTGTAAACATAAATTATTATTTATATAAAATATTGACATTCTTGTCATTATTTTTACTATTGATATTGCTAGTCCTACCACAGAATATATTGGAGTTCAGTAGAACTGAGGAAATCTAAAAGATGCCATTTGTCCACAACAGGAGGTGCAATAGCATGGGTTGATAGCAGACCTTGAACCACAGGGATTATTATTTGAATTCTCTCTCTACATTCACTACCTATGTGATTTGACGAAAATTATTTTAATTTTCTGTGTCTCTGGTTCTGCATTAGTAAAGTGGGAATAAAATTTGTATCTGCATTTCAGCTCATGATGTCATCATAAAGAACTAGAAAAATGTACCATATATATGAAAAAAAGCTTTCAAATATTAGAGAATAGGCAGAGCAGGGCTGTCTGCCCTTAAAGAAAGGAAAGGATGTGCTGTTTGGTTCATATTTCCTTGTGTGAGATAGGGTAAGCTCAGATGCAGATCAAGAAAGAGAGACTAAAAAAGTCTGAAAGGTTTATGATACTCACAATTCCTGGGGTTGTGGGCAGCATGCCATGCAGGGTCAAATAGGGAAAACATCAGGGGTAGGTCACAAGGCAGAGAGAACAAGGGGGACTGAGAATGTGTCTTTATTGTGGTTTTGATTCAAAGTAGATTTCAAGGTGAAGACGAGTTTTTAAAATCTCCTATCAGCAGAAAAATTGTATTCCTTTTAATGAGAAACAATCAAATCACACGCAAGACCTTAACTTACAGGTACAAACCAAAGTAGACATTTAAAGCATTACATATTAAGTTACAAGATGTGCAATAGGGAATCTTGTGGGAAATACTTTACCAACTAAAGCTTACACCAGCTTTGCTAGCTCAACACTTGAGCTCTGCTAGTACTTGAGTGTGTTTCAGGGTAAGAGCAACTCTGCAGGACCAAAGGAGAACAGCTGTCTTTTACAAGTACTGAAGCTTTTTAGATTGCATTGACCATACCTTGTCTCACAAATCCAACATTCTGGGATGACATAAAGTAAGAAATAACTCTTCTATTGAATGTGTGCTATGTGTGAATTTCTTTCTCTGGATATTTGTTTCCATACCAGGAACTTATGAGAGGGAAAACACAGACAAAACTATACTAAAAGACAAAATATGCCAAGTTTTATGAGGAAATAATAAGCAAATTGTGATCGGACTTGAGAAGTGAGTATGGGAAGATCAGTGAAGATGTACATGACAGTTGATTTAGGTCAGGAAACAACTGGAGGATTTCAGATGGATACATTCTAGGTAGCCGCAGAGTAGTGGGAAAGAAAGGTTAAGACCAAGGAGTGATAGATCTTGATGAGCATGATGAGTTTAAATATATCCTATTAGCAGAGAGGAAGTTATATAATAAGAACAGTACTTTAGGGGATTAACATGGCAGCCTTGTCAACTGAAATTTGACTGCTAAAGAGGATGGTGGTTTTAGCAGTCAGACAATTGATAAATAGTGTTAGTCACTCATTCATTTCCTTAATTTATACTTAATGAGTGCCTGCTTTATGTCCTGCACTGTGCAGGTACAGGACAATAGGTGATTTTAAAAAAACGTGTTTGCTCCTTCTAGATTTATATGCTGGCAGGAAATAAGAGCATTAAACAACTGCACGTGTGATGCATTTCACAATATGAGGATATACTGAATACTCTGATGAAAGAGAATAGGATCCCTAAATTCTCCACAGACTGCCATGAGAGAACTCACCCTGCTAGATTCATACAGAGTTATTCAGAGAGAAAGAGAAGAAGCAACTCACCCTTTAGTACTAGCTAGAATTTAGCCACAAACTCATATAGTGAACTACTTTGTAGTAAATAGCTATACAAGCTTCCTGAGACTGCTGAGCAAATTACTACAAACTGGGTGACTTAAAAGAACAAAAACTTATTTTCTCACAGTTCTGGAGGCTAAATTCTGAATCAAAGTGTCAGCAAGTTTTGTTTTCTTGGAAAGCTTTAGGAAAGGCTCCTTCCTTGCCTGTTCCTACCTTCTGGTTTACCGGCAACTCTTGGTTTTCTTGGTTTGTGAGAGAATTTGACTGCAATTTCTGCCTCCCATCTTCACCTGAATGTCTTATCTCTAGACTGTGCCTCTTCTTCTCTTCTTATAAGGACACTAGTTTTATTTAAGTAAGAGCCTACCTGACTCTACTATAAGCTCATCTTAACTTAAATAATTACATCTGCAGTAACCCTATTTCTAAATCAGGTCACATTCATTCTGAGTTACTGGGGATAAGGACTTCAACTTATCTCTTTGTGAGACATAATTCAATCCATAACAAAAGCCTTTAAGCAAATTAACCCCTATCCCTTCTTCTCAAGGCCCACCTCTGGTTTTGTTGTCGAAGTTTTAGTGTGAAAACGAGGGTAAACTTTACTAAAAAGTAGTATGGGTGTATTAACCAAAGGGATGCTGATGCAAAATACCAGAAATATGTTGGCTTTTATAAAGGGTATTTATTTGGGATAGAAGCTTAGAGTTACCAGGCCATAAAGCATAAGTTACTTCCCTTACCAAAGTCTATTGCCTCCTGTTGGAACAAGATGACTGTCAATATCTGCCAAGAGTTCAGGCTTCCTGGATTCCTCTCCTCCCAGTGCTTGTTTTTCTCTGGGTTCAGTTGCTTGGCTCTCTGCACAAGGCCAGCTATAGACTACCAGGTGACTGGCTCTGTCTCTCTCCCCGGGGCTCGGGCTCAGTTGCTCTGCTCCTCTGTGTGTTCACTTCCTGGGCTCCAGCTCAAAACTCCAGCATCAAAATTCCAACTAAGTCCTCTGCTCTGCTGTGTAGTTTTATCTGTGAGTCCTTGCCTACCAAGCAGGTGGGAACTCAATGTCCTACTGATGTGACCCAATCAAAGCCCTAATCATAACTTAGTCATGCCCAAGTACAGACCTGTTTACAAACATAATCCAATATCTACTTTTGGAATTCATAAACCATGTCAAACTGCTACAATGGGTTTGACCCTCTTATTAAAAACTGAGAGAGAGTGAAAGAGAGAATAAATAAAATCCAGATGCACACATACAAAAATCCAGAGGGAGAAGACAAATTTCATAAAAGCAAGAACTCTGAAGCACGCTTATACACATCACCAAAGTGCTTACTCCTCAACATCATGGCCTAATAATGTTAACTGTTACCCCTCAGTACTTCTTTTTCTTGGGCATAGAATACAGAGGGCTTGGGTTTTCCATTAATTATCATGATGAGTAGTCCTGTGATGGCAATGTGGAACCAAAAAGACCTGGCTGAGAGATGTTGCAGAGGAAAAATAAATTGAAGACAGGCATTTTAAGAATTAATAAGAGAAAACATTAGCACCATTAATAGAACATTGGACAGGTATAAAAAAAGGTATACAAGTACTTGAATGTGTGGAGATAAGTCTAATTTTTTATATGCTGAACTGGAAATGATGTATAGCACTGCGGTGCAGATGTCCAGCTTACATCTGAAAACAGAAGCATGTATTTTATGTGAACTGTTGGAATTGAATATATGGCTTTGAAAGTCATTATCTTGGAGGTGACTAGTGATACCTTGGAAAGTGATTAATGAAGGGATTGATCATAAAGGGGAAAAAAGAAAAGCTTAGGACAAAATTTGGGGATAAATCTGACATTCAAGTGACTGAAATTGAAGATGAGCCAGCAGACATAGAGGAAGGGTGGCAAGAGAGAACTGAGATTTTCAGAGCTTACTGAATGAGGAAGAAAAGCATTTCAAGAAGAAAGGAAACATGAAGAGTATCTACCATTAGTTATAGAGAGTTCTAGTAGAAAGGGGTTAAAAATCATAGGTTATAGATTTTATAAACAAAGTTTACTAACGTGGGAGCAATAGAAGACAGATTGTAAAGAGCTTAGGACTGAGTGAGTCAATAGAATATGAAGAAATGTATATGATAATTTGAGCAGAAAACAGCATTTAAAAGGCTCTTTTTATTTAAAAGATCTGAGCATTTTCAGTTGAAGGGGAGATGCTAATGATGCAAGACAAAATACATATGGCTGATGGAAAATGTTTGTGGAGTTTAGAAGGAATTAGATTAAGAGATAAGAGGACAGGGAGACCTAGGTTGGAGGAAAGTTTTTCTAAGTATGGGAAGGGAGAAATGGAATAAGTTCATGCCAGTTTGTCTGAAACTTAAGTAGGTTGCTAAGCCATCTTTAAAAAATGAAAGGTGATACAGTCTGGTTAGGGAGAGCAAGTGAATGAAAAAAGTGATAGGGAGGATAGAAAATAATTATGTCAAAATGATGATGATGAGTATGTTTAAAAGGAAAGAATTAATTGGGAGGGAGAATAATAATTAGAGAAGTGTTTGGTGACATGCTGGAGGAATAACAGGGGTAGAATGATCTTATGCTTTAGAAGAGAAAATGCTAACAGGATGGGTTTCAAAACATTGATTAAATAAAGAAGGGAGTTTAAATTCCTTGGAGAGAGGTGGAAAGGAACTAAGATCATCTACAGAAGTATTTTCCTTTTTTTTGCTGTTTTTCGCAGTGCTCCCGATCACATAATAAACTATAGTTGGAACTAGGGCTTATTTTACTTCTATAACAATGCCTCATCTTTCAATTATCTGAATGGTTTTCATTATAAACATTTGGTACAGATTTAATAGGCCGAATATATGCAGCCTTTGGAAAGTTAATTTGTTTCTATGGAATCCTTTAATAGCTATTATAAAAACTAAGAAAAAAACAGATCTAAAAAAGGATTAAAGGTGTTATATCATGTCTTGGAAAATGCAGAGCTAACTGGAAATACAAAATGCCTCAATGCATTGAAATTGTCATAAAAATAAATTACATCAGTGAGTCTGCTTTCAGAAAGTGGTAAATAATGCTATTGACTCATAAGGACACCATATAAACTGGAAAAAAATTACACACATCTCCCATTAAGAAAGATAGCTTCTTATGTTCTTGTAATATAGACACACTAAGTGGTTTAAAATCACAACATGTCAGCAAGTCTGAAAACTCACTGAGGTCACATCTGCATAATGGAAGTGGTGGGATCCAGGATCAAAAATGATGTTGGACTATGTCACCTATTCTCATTCTATTATAAAACAATGTAACTAAAATAGATAACAGATAAACAGATTTTACCTGTGGTTTTCTGAAATCAGAAAAATTTGGTATGTGCCTCATACCCACAAAGAAAAGCACACTCAGCAGGGTCATATTTTCATTTCCCCTATAGTTCAGAGGAATAAGGAGTTCATGGACCCTTTATACTCTGTATCAGATCTGCTTTGCTCAGAAGCTTTTACTCAACTAGGTAGCTTGAAAGAAAGAAAACAATCTATCTAATCCAGTAATCTTAGTTTGAGACAATATCTTTAAGTCACTTTTTAAGTAAATCAGTCTCTTTGGGATAAACAATTTTTCTTTCAGATTTCTATCCCTTCCCCTTGGAGAAAAAGCAGACTTATGCAATCTCATCTCAGTAGAGGAGATTTGTGCTTTGGACCCACTTTATGTCCTATGGATCCTCTAGGATCTTGACTGTAGAAGCTTGGACTAGTCAGCTCTGTGGTCTGTGAAATGTAACTAATCACATCTCACTCTTTGTTGCCATGTGCTCCAGAAGTGGAGACTATAGCCATAGATATTTGTTTTCTGTCTCCAAGTTTCTGTCCCAGTAGCTCCTTCATCAAACTTCAGATCAGTACCTCTGATCACCTCTGCATCACCTCATGGAGCATACAGGAACTCATAGAGCCCTCATTCAATAAGGAAAGATCTAGAGGGCTAGGTATACTTAGTCAGGTCTACCTGTCTACCTACTTCTGGCCACCATCTCTGATTCACTACTTCTATACCATATTGGCATATTGAATGCAGAGAATTTTCCTAGGAGTTTCAAGCCTCTGTCACACAATTCTCAGAGAATTATGCCACTTGCGACAAGGGTCTCAAACTCTAACCAATAAAGCTGGATGTTTCTCAAAATCCTTACCTCACCCTAGGTACTAAGGGGAAAGAAGATAAAGGAGCTATGGCCCTGAGGCCAATTGTTTTCTACCCTAGAGCAGCAAGATTTTTCACCTAATCATCAGAGGCAGATGGATAGCTTCTCTGTCATATAGAAAATAAAACGTATGACTGGAGTCTTTCAGAATTATATTTTCATATAATAAAAGAATTCAGAAAAGCCCTTCTCTCTAGACAAGCTTAGCTATGAAGACAATTCTTTTAAAGCAAAATCCTATTTTGAATATTTGAAGGTGAAAACAGTATCAACTCTTTCTTTCCTTTCTATTCCTAATTACTCTCTACATACCACTCCAGAGAGATGCCTTGCTACTAGCTGACTAGGGAAACAGTTGTGAAAACAGTACAGAAAAAAGAAAGAACATTAATCTATAATATTTGCTTCATTACTCTTAGAAAGGAGACTGTAGAAACAAGATGAAATCAGTTTGAACTTGGAATCTATAATTTACCAATTTCTTCTGGACTTTCCACTAACTTCTTTTCAATTCATTAATTTAAGTAAACCAAACAATCAAGGGACACATCCAGTTATCTACCTTTCCTCAAACCAAAACTGGAACTGACTCCCTTATGAAATATGAAGTGTCCTCAAGGGCATGTCATTTGAGGATGATCACTAACTGCATGATGAAGAAACACAATTTAACACTTGTTTTTGGTGTGTGGTTCTGTTAATGTCTGTGCTCTTCACATTTCTCTTTTGTTACTATTCTCACAGAAAAGTGGCACCTATCAGTCTCTGATATATCTTTAATGTCTTAATCTAACACTTCTATATTGAATTAGGCACTTATAATTTATACTGGTCCTGCATTTTATTATCTATGCAGCATACTTTCTGTATCAGGTTCCTACAGCTATGCAAGAAATTACCCCAATATTTAGTAGTTAAAACAACAAACACTGCTCACCCCTTCTGTGTATCAGGAATTGGGGAGTGGCTTATAGCATGGTTCAAACTCAGGGTTTTTCATGAGGTTGCAATCAAGATTTTGGTCCAGGTTGCAGTCACCTGAAGGCTTTTCAAGATCTGGAGGATCTGCTTCCAAGTTCACTCATAGTGCAGTTGGCAGGAAGCCTCAGTACCTCCCTAGCTAGGCCAGAGGCCTCGGTGTCTTGCCATATGGGTCTTAGGGAAGATTTAGTGTCCTTATTACATGACAGCTAGCTTCCCCCACAGCAAATGATATGAGAGAGAAAAAGCAAAGAGAAAATGATGTGCCTTTGATAACCTAGTCTCAGAACTCACTCACTATCACTTCTACCATGTTCTATTTGTCAGAAGCAAATTACTAAGTCCAGCTCACAATTAAGGGCAGGGGAATTACATTCCACTTCTTGAAGGGAGGCGTATCAAGGAATTTGCGGATGTGTTTTTAAACCACCTCACCTAAATAATCACGTATGTGGTTTCCATAGTTCTGTCCTGGTCTCAGGGATTAATGTATGACGAGATCAGGCCCAAGATTTCTATGCCCTTGACAGTGGTGGTCCATTCAGAGGCTACTATTTAAGCTCTTTCACCCTTCAATCCAAGACTTACATCCACTCTTATTTGCATAATTCCCTTAAAGATATATTGTATTCTCTCACACTTAGACTTTCTATATTTTTTAAGATTTATTTATTTATTCCCCACCCCACCCCTCCTTTGCCTGCTCTCTGTGTCCATTTGCTGTGTGTTCCTCTGTGTCTGTTTATCTTCTCTTTAGGTGGCACTAGGAACTGATCCCAGGACCTTCTGAAGTGGGAGAGAGATGCTCAATTCCCTGCACCATCTTAGCTCCCTGGTATACTGTGTCTCTTATTGTCTCACCTTTGTGTCTCTTTTTGTTGTGTCATCTTGCTGTGTCAGCTCTCCATTCGGGCCAGCTCTCCACACAGGCCAGCTTGCCTTCATCAGGAGGCCCCAAGAGTTGAACCCTGGGCCTCCTACATGGTAGACAGAAGCCCAATTGCTTGAGCCATAGCTGCTTTCCCTAGACTTATTTTTTGATGTATTCTCTGTTCTCCAAACTCCATATTTTGTTTATAAGTTTATCTGTGCCTGCAATCCACTTATAATTTCCCCCTTACTCCCTCTTCCTAATCATCATGTAAAAAATCCTGATACATATTTGAGATTTATCTCAAGTCCTACTTTCTCATTAAAATCTATATTGAAAATATCTTGGATCATCCACTCCCATCCCCTCAGTTTTATGTTAGTCATTGCCATAGAAACCAGCTTCGCACAGATATAACTGCTTCTCAGCTGCCCCGGTTATCTTTCACTTTCTATCCCAAGCTTTTGTGACACAACACTGCAGGAACCAATTAAGTCACTCATGCATATGTAACCTAGAAGTATGAGGGAATTAATGCCCCATTGGGCAAAAATTGACCAATGGAGGATTTCAGCTGTCCATAACTACCAACTTCTTTCATCCCTCAGACAAGCAATTCTGGAAGACAGCTTTCATGGCTCCATGGAAAGTCCTGGCAAAATCAAGCTAGGTTGTTACCAGTGGTGACCAGTTCAAGAATTTATTCCGATATTGACTTTCTCTCATTCCCTATTTCACTCATCCTGTTCCACTATTTCTCTTTCCTGGGATTATTTCTGAAAAAAAACTATACTGGCTGTTAGCAATTATCTCTGCATCTGTTTCCAGGTCTATATTTTAACCATGTTATTTTCCCTGATAATCTCAATGGAAAGCAATCACTAGTTTCTTTTCTATTACAATAGTATTTTATGTTGCTCTTATTAACCCTTCTGTATTTGGCTATAAAAATTATTAAACCGTAAATTGTGGCTACTCATCTTTATAACCATGACGTTTAGCATAGTGTTTTGCACATCATAGGTTTTCAATCATTATTTCTTGCATAAAGACATAAGTTTTAAATTCCTTAAATATAGATGACATATCCAATACATATACAGATTGTCTGTAAACCTAGATAAGTATCTTCCTTGTGAAATGTTTGCTATATATATTTGGTCACTGAGACAAATTAAATTCAAATTGTTTAAAAATAATTCTCAGAAGAGATGCTAACTCTGCCAGTTTGGGTTTTGGAAGACATTTTTCTGTGAAATTATAGCCATAGATTTATAAGGAACTGTGGCAGTTTGGCATGTTTGTGAATTTCAAAAATAGTTATTGGATTATGTTTGTAAACTGGTCTGTCAGAGGTGCCACTTTTAATTGATTAAATGATGATTCAGACTTTGATTGAGCCATGTCAGTAAGGCATTGAGTCCCTGTCCCTTGGTGGGTGGGGACTCACAGAGAAAAGACATGGCAAATGACAGAGTTGGGAATTTTGAGCTGAAGCCCAAGAAGTAAACACAAAGGAGAAGAACACAGAGGAAAAGTGATGGCTCCTTAGACATGGCAGAAGCCGCTGGGGAGAGAGACAGAACTGTTTGCCTGAAAGTCTACAGCTGGCCTTGTGGTGAGAGCCTAGAGAGAAAGAGAGCCCCAAGAAAAGAGGAAACCAAGAAGCCTGAACTCTTGGCAGATATTGGCAGTCATCTTGCCCCAACATGTGGCACTAGACTTTGGTAAGGAAAGTAATTTATACTTTGCAGCCTGATAACTGTAAGATTCTACCCCAAATAAATACCCTTTATGAAAGCTAACAGATTTCTGGTATTTTGCATCAGCACCCCTTTGGCTGACTAATAAAGGAACATTTGGGATTTTATGGGCTTATAAAGCTCAAGCCTCATCTGAGGTGATGTCTATGTGAAATCAAGAAAAATAAACTAACATAGAAAAATAACCAGGTTACTATAGAAATGAGAAGCAATATGTTAACAGAAATCAGTCCTATCATTTCCCTTTGTCTTTATTTTAGAATGTTCTGCAGTATTAAGAGATAGTTCCCAGCAAAAATATACTACATTTCTATTTGTTGGTCAGGTCCCCCAAACTGCCATGAAGACAACATTTTTCATTTTAAAGAGTTATAAGGTATAACTTATAATTGTTCATCTTGTTTCCATTCAACTTTCTTAAAATTAGTTTCCCAAGCACAGCAGGCAAAACAATGTTTCTAAATGCATATCAGATCATGCTTAAAATATGCTTACAACAGGGGGATATTAGAAAAAATCCTTGTCTTTCCCTCACCTATACAGTCCTAAATTATCTGATTTGCTTCTCTGACCTTTCATACCAGTCTCCCTGTTGGTTAGTGTGCTCGTCACACAGTCCTATATTCCTAATATTCTGAATGCTTTCTCACTTCAGAGCCATTGCCCTACTTCCTTTTATCTAAAATGCTCCTCTCCTATCCTTTTACACATCTGAGTCTTTATTATCCTTCAAGTATCAGATTGATGCCACTTCCTTAAGATAATTTTTTCCTGATAACCATACCTAATAAAACCATATTCAGCCATTTCTCTCAAAGCACCCTTGCATTCTTATAATAGCTTATAAATTGATTTATTATCACTTTACACATCTCCCTGCCCACCCCCTAGAGGTTCATGACACCAGAGACCTTATCTTTTGCATGCATCCCTATATCCCTAGTGCTCCAACCATGGATGGGGGTTTTCAGTAAATCTTTGTTGAATTAATGAATGAGAAACAATATAGCACAGCACAGTAGGAATATCATAGGCTTGCATATAGAATACATGGCTTTGAATAGCAGCTCCGCTCTTCATTAGTTATATGCCAGTAACAACTTGCTTGATCTTCCTTCACCACAGTAAAATGGAGATAATATCTACCTCATAACATTGTTGTGAAGATTAAGTGTCTAGAATGTAGCCTGTCACACAGTAAACAATCAGTATTAGCAATTATCAGGAATATTGATTGAAAAAAAAATAGAAAGGAAAAGAAAAAGTAACAAGGGCAAGGTATGTTTATTTAATGTGATCGATGCTGCCCATATCATCACCATATATTTGTAAAATTAAGGATTTTAGTAGTCAAAGAGAGGGGATGGTGATGGTTATTCTTTGCTCCCTTTATATAGTAAGGTGAAATTTTAAATCCTTTCCTTAAAAATGGCTAAGAAAATTCCAAGGATACAGGGGTTGACCTTCATGGAGTATCACACCATAATGATATGTAAGATTTATAAGAGAACGGAATGCAGCACAATTTTACATTAACACCAAAAAAAGAGAGAAATATTTAAGAATAAATCTAACAAAATATATACAAAATCTATATGAATAAAGCTATAAAACTGATGAAAGAACTCAAAGGTCTAAATAAATGGAAGGACAGTCCATGTTCATGGATTAGAAGATACAGTTTTATTAAGAAGGCAATGTTTCTCAAGTTCATATATATAGATAGATTCAATGTAATCAGAATAAAAACCCCAGCAGGTTATTTTGTGGATATAGATAAATTGGTTCTAAAGTTTAACTGAAAAGGGAAAAAAAAACACACCATAATAACCAACACAATACTGAAAAAGAGCAAAGTCAGAGAACTGAAACTACCCAACTTCAAGATTTTCTATAAGCTACAGTGGTCAAAACAGTACGGTTTTCACAAAAGAATACACAGATCAGGGAACAGGTTGCAGAGTCCATAAATAGACTCACACAATATAGTAAGCTGATCTTTAAATAAGAAGCATTGTCATTTCAATGGGAAAAGGACAGCCTTCAAACAAAAGATTCTGGAACAACTGGATATACATATGAAAAGAAAAAAAAAAGAGTCTAGATACAGACCTTACACCTCTTACAAAAAGCAACTCAAAATGAATCATAGACCCAAATGTAAAATGAAAATCTATAAAATTTCCAAATGATAAAATAAGGAAATATGTATGACCTTGGGTTTGGCAATAGCTTCTTAGATACAATGCCAAAGGCATGATCAATGTAAGAAAAATTCATAAGTTGGACTTCATTAAAATTAAAAACTTCTGCTTTGCAAAGGTCATATTAAGAGAATGAGAGAAAATATTTGCAAAAACACAAATCTTCAAAATATATGAAGAACTTTTAAAAATCAATAATAAAATATCCAATTTTAAAAAAGTGCAAAAAAGCTGAACAGATTTCACAAAGAAAATATACAGACATAAGAAAATACACTCAACATCACATATCAGTAGGGAATTGCAAATTAAAACAACAATGAGATACATATACAGTGTTATTAAAATGGCTAAAATCCAAAACAACAGCACCACCAAATCCTGAGAAGGATATGAAGCAACAGAAACTCTATTGTTGGTGGAATTTAATATGGCACAGCCACTTTGGAGGACAGTTTGACAGTTTCTTACAAAGCTAAACATATGATCCAAAAATTGCACTCCTAAGAAATTACCCAAAGAAGTCTACACAAAAGCCTGTACACTAAAATTTATTCATAATTGCCAAAAATTTAAAGCAATCAAGATGTCCTTCTGTAGGTGAATGGATAAACAAACATTGGAATGTTACTCAGTGCTAAAAAGAAAGGAATATTACTCAGTACATACGATGGAATACAATGGAATACAATGGAATATTACTCAGTGCTAAAAAGAAAGGAGGTATCAAACCACAAACAAAAACATGGGTAAACCTTAATTACATACTGCTAAGCGCAGGAAACCTGTCTAAAAAGGCTACATTCTGTAGAATTCCAGTTATATGTGGAAAAGGCAAAACTGTAGAGATTGTTAAAAGGTAAATGGTTGCCACAGATTTGGGGTAGGGTAGAGGGAAAGGATGAATAGGCAGAGCATAGAGAATGTATAGGGCAGTAAAATTATTTTGTTTGATATTATAATGTTGGATATATGATATAAAACATTTGTCAAAACCCACAAAGAGTGAAACCTAATGTAAATTATGCATAGTAGTTACTAACAAGTATGAATATTGGTTCATTGTATGTAAAAATGGACCACATTAATGCAAGATGTTTATAATAGGGGAAGCTGGGCAGGGGCACAGTGTGAGGGTTGGTATATAGGAACTCCGTACTTTCTGTAACTTTTCTGTAAAACTAAAACTGCTCTAAAAATAAGCATATATATAATATATATATATGAAATACTGATTCATGCTGCTACATGGATATGGATTAACCTTGATATCATTATACTACAAAAAAAGAAAAAAGGCCACATATTTTATGATTCCAGTTACATGAAATATTCATAAATGGGGAAATCCATACACAGAAAGCACATTAGTGGTTTCCAGAGCTATGGGACAAAGAAAAGATCAGTCCACCAAAAGAGATTGCTTTTGGGGTGATGAAAATACTCTGGAAATAAGATAATAGTGGCAAAGCATTGTGAATATACTAAAGGGCATTGAACTGTACAATTCAGTATGGTTAAAATGTTGAATTTTATGAATGTGCATTTTACCTGAATAAATTTAAAAGAAAAGAAAAGAAGGGACCAGGTGAGGAGACACCAGAATATCCTAAGCTTAATTCCTGAAAAGATTCAATAGTTTTCTAAAAGAGACTATGTACAACTAAAGCAATTTAAAACTGGAATCAGTGGGGTATGCAATATTTAATTTTTGTTTTTGTTTTAGTGTTTTCCTCAATCTTTCTAAATTAGGGTTGTACAGAAACATGAGATCTGATGTAATAAAATTGCCTATTTTATACATCAGAGTAAAAGCATGCGAATTTTGAAATTCCAGACACACACATATACCCATTTAAATATTGAATAGTAAAAAAAAAATATCACTACAAAGAAAATTCACCAACTATGGCACTCTTGATGCTAAGGAAAATGGTAGCAACCTTAAGTGGGCAAAATAACCACATGACAATATTATAATTGCAGAAATGCAATTCTTCAGTCTAAAGACTCTGATTCATTGGGGCCTGGGAAGGTCTGGAAATCTGCATTTTACAAATTCATCAGATAAGCAGTCATGTGGCAGGCTATATGAGGACTAAACTTAAATAAAATTCTATGTGCTAAAGATCTGACAGTAGTTACCACAAATCAAGAAAGAAGCAAGCAGTGGTATTCCTGGGGGCAAAGTGCCCAGATTTTAGACTCTGTGGAAAGAGGAGACTAAGAAATCATTGAAAATATAAATGCTATCTGCTTATTATTTCAAAACCTAATAACCAAATTTTGATTTATTCTATTAACTATTAACCATAAAAAGTTGAAGTACTTTGTAGAATGCAAAATCTGTATAATTCGAACATTTAGAGAAAAGGAAATTTACAAGGAGAAGACAAAAGTTCATGTTTTTTCTTCTACTCTCCCTAATTAATTGGTTTCCAAATTAGCTTAAATTTTACCTGAAGTCAAATGCAGAGGCTATGCCAATTACTGACAAGCTCCTTAATTTTATACCTACAATGCACTGATACCTACCTAAGGACTATATACTTATTCGTATACTATACAGGCCTATAAATACATATAATAAAAGGAAAATATTTTCCCAAAGGGGCCCAAGCGATTTGAGCCATATATCATTTAAAGATGAAACTTCCTTATACTGTGTATCTATTTATACTAAGCTGAGTGTGGCAGTTTGAGATTATTTATGAACTCCAAAATATAAGGATTATTTTTGTAACCTGGTCTGTTCCTCTGGGTGTGATCCCCTTTGATTGTATTAGATTTAGCTGCGATGACTTTGATTAAATTATGTGAAGATTAGGGCTTTGATTTGACCAAATCAGGAGGGTGTAACTCAGGTTAAGTTCCTGCCCCCTTGGTGGGCTGATATAAATGGGCACTTACTCAAGAAGACACAGAAAAAGGCACAGGAAGAAAAGGAGCTCCATAGACATGGCAGAGGAAAGAACTTTGATCTTGCAGCCCCATAAAGAGAGATGAGCTATTTGCCCGATACTTTGCAGCTGTAGAGAACAAAACAGCTGAGCTGAGGAAGCCTGGAACCCTATGCCAACCTACAGGTGAGATCAGAAGAAGCTGGGCCCACGGAGCCTTAAGATCAAGTAGGAAGGAAAGACCAAGCCCACCATCTCACTTCAAGACGTGGCAACTGACTTGGGTGAGAAAGTACCTCTTATGGTACCTTGAGCTGGACTCTTTAGGGTTTGTAACTGTAGGATTTTACCTCCAAATACATACCCTTTATAAAAACCAACAGATTCCTGGTACTTTGCATCAGCAACCTCTTTGGCTGTCGAATGCACTGAGTGACAGGCAAAACTAATCTATACTGCTGGAGTTTAGGATTGTGGTTGCTCTTGGGGAATGGGGAAGTTTGGCTATGAGGAGAACCAGAACATTACTGTGGGGCTAGTAATGTTCTGTTTCTTGATTTGGGAGCTGGGTACAGTCACAAGTGTTCAAATCCATTGAGGCATATACTTATGCTATGTACTTTTTCAAATTAACTTTTTATTTTAGAATAGCTTCAGATTTACAGAAAATTTATTGTGATGGTACAGAGAGTAACCACACCAGTTTCCCCTATCATTAACGTCTTATATTTGTCACAATTAATGAACTGTTATTGATACACTGTTATTAACTAAAGCCCATACTTGATTCAGATTTCTTAGTTTTTACTTAATGGTCTTTATCTGTTCCAAGATTCCATTCAGGTTTTTACATTACATCTAGATGTCATGTCTCCTAAAGCTCCTCTTGGCTGTAACAGTTTCTCAGGCTTTTTCAGCAGATTTTTGATGACCTCTACAGTTTCAAAGAGTATCGGTCAGGTTATTTTGTAGAATATCCCTCAATTAGGTTTTGTCTGATGTTTTTTTCACAACTGGACTGGTATTATGCATATTTGGGAGAAAAACCATAGAGATGTGTAGGGTGGCACCATGTGGGAGCGCGGCGACAGCAAGGGTCGGCTCGTCTCCAGGCGCCAGTGCGAGTCGGACCCGGGTGGCGGGAATGGGCGTTAAGGCCCTCCGCTTGGAGTTCGGGCGTACTGCCCGCCCCTCTGCCCAGCTGCACCCGCTTCCCCCTCGGTGGCCTAACCCCGCCTCTCCCCCGAGGGCCACCGCCGCGCCATGACAGCCCCGCCTCGCTGCCGCCGAGAACCCTGGCTACCCCGTCTTCTGCCCGCAACCAGTGATGCACCCCTGCATGAACCTATCAGCCGTCTGCCGCCCCCCGGCCACGCCCCCTGCCCCTCCCCCATCTTCACCCTATATTAACTGCTGTACTTCCTGAATAAATCAGACTTGCGCACAGATCCTGGTCTCCTCGGTAGTCTTCTTCCTACCGCACGTCCTCCACACCTTGCCGGCCCTGGAGCACCTTCTCGGAAGGCCCCTCCGTGTGTTGCAGCCCTCCGCCCGAGCCCACACCGCCCCTGTAGCAGCCCTCCAGGCGAGCCCACACTGCGACATTTGGCGTCCAACATGGGGGCAACAACTTCCCGGCCAGACCCCCATCCGCCTCGCCCACAAGGTAAGGACCCCCATCTTCGCTAGGCCCCGCCGTCGGCGCCATGGGCGGCCGTCTTTCCTCCTGCCAGGTGCCTCAGGTTAGGGCCCTTGCCGGCCTTTTAGACACCAATCATATGAATGTCTCAGTAAAGAGGCTCTAAACGTACTGGGACCTTTTGCTGCCTTTCAACCCCTGGCTCTCCACTTGCCAGCTGTGGGACCCGGACACGTACACTAACCTCATTGACCGCGTCATGGCGGCTATGGAGTATGAGAACAAGCATTTCCCCCCAGCCTTCTCCCCACGCTCATCGCCATTTGCTCGTACCTCCAGGGCACCCCCGTCAATCGGGACGCTTTCCACTGCACCTGCGGTAAGAGCAAGGGAGAGGGGTCTCAGTCAGACAGTGATTCCGACACCGAGTCCTTGTCCAGCCACCTCAACAACGCCCTGGACTCTTGCCCACCCAAACCGGACGCGCCTACCTCGCCCCAAGATGGCGAACTTCCGCCTTCTTCTTGGGAGGATAAAGGGAAGTCCCTCCCCCTATACCCGCCCCCTCCGGCCACGGCGCCATCTTGGCCCCCGCCGGAAGAGGAGCGGCCGCCATCTTACAAGCCGCCTACCCCCTGGGGCAGTCCGCCATCTTGTGAGGCGCCGCCATATTGGGACGAGCCACTTCTCGCCCCATCCCCTGGGCACCCCCCGCCGCGGATCCCTCATCCTCCAGAGGGCCAATGGGTACTTGGCCCCCGCGGGCAGAGGCCCCCGCGCATCAGACGCTGCTCTTATACCCGCTGAATGCCGCCCCCTCACGGCACTGTCCGCAGGATTGGTACCCCTTTACAGCCGACGAAATAAAAAACCTCCGCAAGGCTGTTAAAGAGGATGGCCTTGGTAGCCCGTATACCCAACATTTGCTTGAGGAGCTTAGCACTCAGCTCGTGGTTCCGTATGACTGGGTTTCCCTCGCTCGGGCCATTCTAACCCCCGGCCAATTCATCGACTGGCATGCTCACTTTACATCAGAGGCAGAAAAGCAAGTGGCACACAACACCCGTGTCGGGGCTCGCCATCCCCTGGACGCTTACACAGGCACGGGCCAATTCGCCAATACGGCCCAATATCACAACGCCCCCCCCGAGTTCTGGCTCCAACTTCGCGAGCTGGCTTTACGCACTTTCCGCAGCTGCTCTGCCACCAGACCTGAGCCACTTGCCAAGCTAGTCCAACGAAAAGACGAAGACTTCGCCGACTTCGTATCCCAGGTTCAGGAGGCCTGCAAGCACAAGGTCCCTGGCGAGCATGCGCAACAAGCCCTTGCCCAGGAACTCATTCTGGAAGGGGCCACCAATGCCTGCCGACAAGCCATCCTACCAATGAAGGAAAGGGGAGTACACAACTGGATCCTGGCCTGCTCCCACATAGACCCGCAGGCCACCGCACTGGCTCAGGCCATAGCCACGGCCATGTCCCTCTCCTCCGACTGCTTCAAATGCGGAGAAACCAGACATTTTGCCCGTGAATGCCCTCATGCCGCCCGACCACGACCATCCACAAACATGCCTCGAGACACCGGAGGAGCCAGACCACGTGCGCCTCCCACCCCATGTCCCCGCTGCAGCAAAGGATACCATTGGGCCCGTGACTGCCGCACCGCCAACAGCCAACGGCAGCCTTTAAACGCGAGAGGGGGCAGGCCTCAGCCCCGCCAGCAAGAGGCTGCTCACCCACGCCACCACCCTCTGCCGTAATGTGGACCGTTCCACTGGGACCCAAGAAACCAATAATGGAGTTAGAGGTTGAAGGCCAATGGTTCGAGGGAATCCTTGACACCGGGGCAGAAATATCCTGCTTCCCAGAAACAGCCGCACACAACTGGGGTGTGCTCCCCAGCTCCTCGTCATTGGAGCCACCACCGGAACAGCTCCCTCATTTCAAACCAGCCAAGATCTTATTTGGAAGGACAAGGAAGGCTGCCAAGGCACCTTCCACCCCCTTGTCCTGCCCAGCATCAACAACATCCTCTGGGGCCGGGATGTCCTCTCGAACTGCGGAGCCATTCTATCCACGGCTCCCCACCAATGATATACGCCACTGCTCGCATTACACCTCCAGCACCCACTCCTCTTGAATGGGATACCGAGGAGCCCATTTGGGTGGAGCAGTGGCCCATCTCATCCCAGAAACTGTTAGTTCTCCAAGCTCTTGTCTATGACCAGCTCGACGCAGGACACATTGAGCCATCCACCAGTCCGTACAACTCACCCGTCTTCATCATTCAGAAGAAGTCAGGCAAGTACCGGCTCCTCCACGACCTGCGTGAGATCAACAAGCACATCTGCCCAATGGGCTCCCCCCAAACAGGGTGCCCCCACCCCACGGCTATACCTAGACACTGGTGCGCTGCCACCATCGACATCAAGGACTGTTTCTTCTCCATTCCACTGCACCCAAAAGACCGTCCAAAATTCGCCTTCATGCTCCCGTGCACCAATCACCAAGAAGTAGCTGAGCGTTGCCAATGGCGAGTCCTCCCGCAAGGGATGCGAAACAGCCTGGCCATCTGCCAGCTTTATGTCAATAAGGCAATTCAGCCATTAAAGAACTTTGCATACATTGTTCATTACATGGACGACCTTCTCGTGGCGCATGAAACCCCCGGAGGCCTCCAAGCCATCCTCACGGCATTACTGCGCCATCTCAACGACCTTGGCCTACAAGTCCAACAAGATAAGGTACGCATGGAGCTCCCCTTCACCTTTCTAGGCTTCAACATCCACAACACCATCACGCCTGCGGCCCCCCAACTGGCCATTCCGCAGAAGCTATCTCTGACAGAGCTACAGCAAATCTGTGGGCACATCAATTGGCTCCGTTCGGCTCTCCCGATCACCACCGCTCAACTACAACCCCTCTTCGCCCTCCTGCAAACCGACCAAGACCCTCCGCAGGCCGTAACAAAGAAAATCGCTATTACCTTGGCTGCGCAGGAGGCCATCCGAGCTGTCAATGATGCCCTGCGAGAATGCCAACTGCAGCGTCACGACCCCAACCGAGCCATCTTGGCGCTGATCCTGCCTACCATGGGTACGCCCACCGGGCTCCTCTGGCAGAAGGGGCCCCTTCTCTGGCTCCATACCGCCAAAAGCAAGCTCAGAAAAATCAGCCCGCAAGTCACCCTCTGGATCTCCTTGGCCATTGACCTCGTCCGGCAATGCACCCACACATATGGTACTCCCCCTGACACCATTGTGTGGCCGCTTGATGCCAAGAAAACCACCGCGCTGCTTCTGTCCAGTCCAGACATGCAAGTCCTTGCGGAACCTTCCAAGGCGAATTTGACAACCACTACCCCAGCCATCGGCTGCTTCAGGGCATCTCCCAGTTATCCTTCATCCCTCCGCCGCACCACCCCTTCCCGTCTCACCGCCCCTACCCACATGCCACCACCGCCTTCACTGACGCCTCCAAGCACAAGTTTGCAGCTGTCATCTACTCGCCTGGTACGTCAGAGCCTCAAATACTCATCCACATCAATGTGAACTCTGTCCAGGTAGGAGAGCTCCAAGCCGTCATCCTAGCTCTCCGCGCCTGTCCCAACAGACCCCTCAACATCTTCACCGACAGCCTGTACACCTTGCAAGTCTGCCAAGTCTTGGCTTTCACCACGTTTTTTCCTGCCAAAAGGCCTATCGACCAAGCACTCCTAACTCTCCAGAGTCTCTTGGAAAACCGCACAGCGCCCTGGTACATCGCCCATGTGAGGAGCCATTCTGGCCTTCCTGGACCTATCGCCGCCAGCAATAACCTCGCCGATCAAGCCATCCAAGCCCTCCCAGCCTCAGTAGAGCGCTCGGGAGGCCGACCGCCCGCCCCTCCACCTGGCGACCTCCTCAACCAAGCCAAGCTACTCCACTCTCGATTTCACTTCTCTGCCAGGAGCCTTCACAAGTTGTTCCCGGAACTTTCCATCCAGGCCTGCAAGCACATGGTCAGATGCTGCCGAACCTGTGCACCCCTTCTGCCCCTTGGGCCGCTACAGCCGCAAGGAGTTAATCCGCGCGGGCTACGCCCCAATGCCCGATGGCAAATGGACGTCACCCACGTGCCCCAGTTCGGCAGGCTCAAGTATCTCCATGTGGCCATCGACACCTTCTCCCACCTGTGCTATGCCATTCCCCTCCCAGGAGAAACAGCCAAGCACTGCATTCAGGCCCTCAGACAAGCCATCCTCTTCATGGGAGTCCCGTGGGACCTAAAAACCGACAATGGACCAGCATATTGCAGCGCTTCCTTCGCCATGTTCCTGAGGCTATACAACATCACTCATCACTTTGGAATTCTGTTCAACCCCCAAGGTCAAGGCATGGTTGAACACACTCATCTCTTCCTCAAGCATCTTATTCAAAAGGAAAGGAGCAACCATCCCAGCCACACACCTGGAGAAATTGTCACCTCTGCCTTAATCCACCACAACCTCCTCTGCTTTGATGAGGATGGCCTTTCCCCAGTACATGCTCATTGGGGCCTGTCCTACCGGCCCACACAGGCCCCCCTTGTTCAGTGGAAAGACCCCAAGACTAACATCTGGTCAGGGCCTGCCCCCCTCCTTGCCCAGGGAAGGGCTTTTGCTTGTGTCTTTCCAGATGACGTCGCCCAGCCCATCTGGATCCCAGGACGCCTCATCCAGCCCGCCACCGCCGAACCGCCTGACCTGGAGAGAGAAACGTTGCCAGCGACACCTCGCCCCTCGGATGGCCATGATGACCCTGAATGCCGAGCCTGACCCTCTCCGCCAACAAGTTCTGCGGCTACTCCACCTAGCCCAAGCTGAAAGGGCCCGGCGGCCGCCGCCACCCACCTTCACCCCCACGAGAAGACAGGCTTCTCGAACACGCTGCCTGGCGAGGCCCCCCCCAACAAAATGAGCCCTGGCCCTTCCTCTTCCACCTTCTTTGGCACTTAATAAAAGAAAAGGGGGAAATGTAGGTGGCACCGTGTGGGAGCGCGGTGACAGCAAGGGTCGGCTCGTCTCCAGGCGCCGGTGCGAGTTGGACCCAGGTGGCGGGAACGGGCGTTAAGGCCCTCCGCTTGGGGTTCAGGCATACTGCCCGCCCCTCTGCCCAGCTGCACCCGCTTCCCCCTCGGTGGCCTAACCCCGCCTCTCCCCCAAGGGCCACCGCCGCGCCATGACAGCCCCGCCTCGCTGCCGCCGAGAACCCTGGCTACCCCGTCTTCTGCCCGCAACCAGTGATGCACCCCTGCACGAACCTATCAGCTGTCTGCTGCCCCCCGGCCACGCCCCCTGCCCCTCCCCCATCTTCGCCCTATATTAACCGCTGTACTTCCTGAATAAATCAGACTTGCGCACAGATCCTGGTCTCCTCGGTAGTCTTCTTCCTACCGCGCGTCCTCCACACCTTGCCGGCCCCGGAGCGCCTTCTCGGAAGGCCCCTCCGTGTGTTGCAGCCCTCCGCCAGAGCCCACACCACCCCTGCAGCGGCCCTCCGGGCGAGCCCACACTGCGACAGAGATGGAATGCCATTCTCATCATATCACATCAAGGAACAAAGTATCAATAAGTGATCACTATTGATGTTATCCTTCATCACCTGGCTGAGGTAGTGTTGTCAGGTTTTTAAACTGAAAAGTTTTCTTTTTTTTTTTTTTTAACATCCCTTTCATATAGCACTATATGGAACAAAGTTACTGTGTACAGCCCAAACTTAAGGAATGGGGAGTTATTATGTTCCACCCACTTGAGGGGGGAATAACTACATAAATTATTTGGAATTCTTCCTCACAAGATATTTTTTTTTTGTTTGAATTTCCCCAGCTTTTACCTTGGGAGCAGTTTTAGTTGGCTTCTGTGTCCCTTCTACATATCTACATCATGTATTGTTTTATTTTATTTTTATTTTTTGTAAACACTCCCTTACTTTCTGGCAGTACAAGTTGCTATAGGTTTATCTTGTTTATTTCCTGGGTCAGTCCTAGAATCAGCCATTTCTCCAAGGAGCACTGGTTTCTTGTATTGAAAGATATATTAGAAACCAAGATCTGTGTGTGCTAGGTATGCTCATCATTGCTTCCAGGGTATTACTGTTTCTAAGCCATTTCAACTAAAACAGCAAGGAAATATAGATGTGTATACTAACCATGGTATGGATAAATATATATATATATTTTATATGTCACCATCTGTATCTATATTGAGTTGCAAATGAGTTCATACTCATGTCTCCAACTTTCCTCCATTACCACATGGGTCATCCTAGTTTCCTCCCCTTGCTTCCATAACAGCTCACTCCAAAAGTAAGAAGTTTGCCTCCTATCATATGCCATCCTATCATCCATTAACTTAATTGTTCAGTTCAGTATACATGTACAATGGTTTAATAATTGTTAACTCATATCTCTTGAGGAAAAAAACTTTATCAACTAGAGTTTTGTGCTTCTGTATAGTTCCTTTTCCCCTACTCTTACATACTCCATTCATTTCCAAAGTTAGTTTGGTCAGAACTTTTCACACTACTGCCTTTGGTGGGGTTGTTTCTTACATTAGTACTATGGTTAGTTTGTTTTGCCATATTCTGCATTCATTCTGGGGTTCCCTAATTTTTTAATGACTTAAAAATATGTCCACATAAGGGATTACTCTTTGTGCTGTAAATTTCTATGGGTTTTTAAAAAATGCTTTGTGTTATGAATCCATAACACATAATTATTGTATCATGCAGGATAAGTTTTATCCCTAAAATATCAACTATACTTTACTTATTAAACCCTTTCCCCTCTCACCCAATGTTCGGTTTACTGTCTCTATAGTTTTGACTTTTCCGAAATGGTGCATAATTGGAATCATATAGTATATAGTCTTTTCAGACTGCTTTTTTCACTTAATAATATACATGGAAGATTCATCCAAGTGTTTGTGTGACTCAATAGCTCAATTCTGTTATTGCTAAATAGTATTCAATTGCATGGATGCACCACAGTTTATTCATTCACCTATTGAAGGGCATGATGATTGCATTCAGTCTTTAGTGATTATGAGTAAAGCTACTATAAACACTTTTGTTTATGTTTTTGTGTGTATATAAGTTTGCAGCTCATTTGGGTAATTATCTAGGAGTGTGATTGCTGGATCATATGGTAAGCTTATGTTCAGCTTTATAAGTAAAGCATTATCAGCTTCCAAAGTGGCTGATAATGTTGCATTTCCACCAGTAAGACTGAGAGTTCCCCTTGTTCTACCCTATCACCATCAATTGGTATCATCAGATTTTGGGATTTTAGTCATCATAATAAGTGTGTAGTAATATCTCATTGTTTTAATTTTAACTTTCCTAATTGCATATGATGTTGAATATCCTTTCATATTCTTATATGCCATCTGAATATCTACTTTAATGAAGTGTCTGTTCAGCTCTTTTGACCATGTTTAAAATTGTGTGTTTTTCTTCTTATTACTAAGTTTTGACAGTTCTTTGTATATTTTGGATACAAATCTTTGGTCAGATATGTGTTTTGCAAGTATTTCTTCCAGTCAATGGTTTGTCTTTTCATTCTTTTAACAGTGCTCAGGCCACAGAGATCAGGATGAATTACAGGCCGGCTCTCTCCTGACCTGGGCTGTGCTGATCTAGGCAGGACTAAAACTATGGCAATAGCTTCCCCATGGCCATGGTTCTGGTAGTTGTCAGGTCCAAGCCTCACCTTCAAGCTCAACCTGCTACCCACTTCCAAATCTCAGGGGATGATATTTCTGGGTCTTTGGTGGATTTGAGGGCTCCTGAAATCTGAGGTTAATTTTTTTGAGAACATACAAGGGGATAATGTGCAAATATTGGGACTGAGTTCTGCATGGTATAGTCAAACTCTTAGTCTACCATCAGGTTTAAGACTCGATATTATAACATAATTTCTATATCAAAGAAAATACACCAAGTAACTTGCCTCAATTATATTAACTAAGGTTACCTTTTTCTTATGCAAATTTTACTTTAGCAGTTGATACCAGGAGGCCAGATTGATAGACAGCTCCTTGGAAACCATAGTACAGTGATCAGAAAAGCAAGCAGGTGGGCATGGCTGACATTTTATAAAACTAGATTTATTACAGAGCCAATTCTAAGGTTGAAGTTCTCTCCCTTGGGTTGGAATTCAGTTTTTGTTAATTAAAACCAATTTATCTAAATTGTGCTAGATTTCTAACAAAATCTGAAATGTGAACACCTGAAAGTGATATTGACATTCTAAAGCTCAGATTGCAGTATGAACAGGTGAGTTACTTTTGAATGTCAGAAGTGCCCTTGATCCAGATCTCTTTATGAGGAAAATAAGTATGTAGTAGAGACAATTTAAAGCCTAACACTAGTATCTAAGAAGGATAATTTTTTGAGGCAGAAGTATATCTCTACACTACTCTAATCCTAAATTATTCTGCAGTGGATACTCGGAACCAGTAGAATTTTGTGATGAATGAAAGCTCTGAAGGCAGACAGCATAGGCTCATAACCTAACTCCAGAAAGGACTGCATATTTGACCTTGCTTAAGTTAATTAATCTCTCTCTGCCTCAGTCTCTCAACTTATATGTAATCATAGTGAGTTTAACGTTGTCTCTGCTCACAGGGGAATGCTCCACTGGTTTAAATTAGTGCTTTGTAATTGTGGTGTGGTTCTTCCTTCAGTCCCATTTCCTATCCTTTCTTGAGGGAGAGGTTACAAGTATCCCAGACTGTTGACTATCCAGTGGGTTGGTAGGGGAGTTCATGACCCAGCCGAGCTTCATCCTGAAGGTCTCTCCAAATCATCCAGTCTCTCCTGTTAGACTTTAAGTTATACATCTTTTCCCCCCTTCTTTTCCCCCCAGTCCTGTCTTATCTGAAAGAAAAGATGTTGTGCCTGAAAAGAAAGCCTTTTTCTTCCTCTTAGATTAGCAGGTTTTTCTAATCTTTCTTCTTTGGTGTAAGCTGGAGGGAGGGAAAATGACCCTTGAGTTATAAGTGTGAGAGAAAAAGGGAAGGAAAGTACAGAAAATAACTAGATAATTTATACTTCAGTATATACTTCACACATATAATGCCCAAATCCCAGTGCCTGGCACATAATAAGAGTTCAGTAGATATACATTACTACCTAATAACAACTCCCACTATTATTATAACCCAGAAAGTTTCCCTTCTTAGGAAGTTTGGAAAAGACTGTAAATAAGAGCTTCTGGCTTGATTGACTGAAAAAGGGGAAGAAATTTCCCTGGCCATTTTGGAACAGTAACCAATAATAAAGAGACCAATTGAGAAAGTGAACCAAGGGATGAAAGGAAAAGATGCAGAATTTGTCTGAATGCATTCTTTGACTAGCTTGTGTTTTACTCTAAATAGCATTATTTTGATCTCAGGTTCAGAAAAACAAATTTAGTCCAGCTCAGAAATGCACATATATTTGGCAAGTGCCAATAGAATGTTGTTCAATGAACAGCAATATAGGCAACTCACATCTCACATCAGTCTTGACTTTGGGCATTGGTTTCTCCAGGGTTGAGGCCAACTCTAGATGTTCCCAGATGGTGTTAACTCAAGGGTATAGGGCAGGAACCATCTGAGTGGCATTTAACATGTTTCCTTTCAGCCCTAATAATTTCTAAATCATTGGGGGCTTATTTAAATTTAATATACATTATTAGCTAATGTTTATTAACCAGGAAAATAATGTATACTAACTTAAAGATTTAGTCAATTTAGGAAATTGTTTTCTATTTCTTGAGCCATATTTGGGTAGTTTGTGTCTCATGTTAAGAGTTTTCCTCTTTTGCTAAAACAAATCAAGTGTACTCCTTGACCTTCAATTTCTGTGAACCTTTGGGATATTCCCTGAAGTGACCCTGAGGGTATAGTGACTTAATCATATTTGTTTAATTTATTTTCACTAAACATTAAGGATTTTAGCACTGAACATCACCTTGATTTTTTCATAATAATAGTTTATTTGCATTTGTTTTACATATTATTATACTGCTATTTTCTCTGCTATAATTAAAGTTAGCACTTTGTTTTAAAATCCTATTTTCTAAGTTTTATAGCATCACAGGAAATAGTCCCTCAGGTTGATATTAACCTACACAATTATTTGCATTTCTTTTTTTATATTTTGATATGAACACTTGTGTTTTTCTGAGTGTGTGTGTATATATATGCATATATGCATATACATGTGTGTGTCTGTGTATATGTGTATATATACATGTATGCAGGTACACATTTCCCTTTAAAGTAAAAATGTGGGAAATGGTAAGGACTGCAGAAAGCTGTGTGTGTATTTATATTTACACACACTCATATATTTACCTTTCAAGGAAATGTATGTATGATAGTAAGGAGTTTTAAAAGTTTTGTATTTTTGTATTGTTTTCATTTCTTAGTCTCGAGTTGAAATTTACTCCAGTTTTATAATGATTGAATATTTTCATTAAAAGTTATTTTATTTTTGCTGAAAGTAGTTTGGGTCACTTAAATCTGAACTAATATTTTTTACATCAAACCTCCATATTAAACCACCTCAACCATCTTTAAATGTTCACTCATTCTTATTGGTTCTGAATGAGGAATTTATAAGGGTAAGATCTTTCCAAGGCTGTGAAAATGTCCAAATCAAGGCATCATCAGAGATGCTGTCTCACCAAAGGGTCAGCTATGGTTGATCCATGGCAGGGTAAAATGGCAGCTCTCTTTCTGTGTGGGTCTGTTTTCAGTCCTCAATTTATAGAAGACTCCAGTAAAAGGATTAGGACCCAGTTTGGGTTCTGCTAGCTAATCAGAGGCCCTTAATTGAATCTAATCAAAAGGCCCCAACCACAGTAGATTTACAGGAATAGGAGAAGGTTTGCTTTAAGAAAGGAATTTTCTGGGAACCACAAAAAAACTCAAACTAGGATACTGACTCACCAAAGAATGCCAATACACAAATATAACTGACTTTCCAAACCATAAACCTTTCTTATTTTCTTTCCTAAAACCAACTTCACTACTTTTAAAGAAAACACTCTAGAAATGATTTTTGATGATATGGATTGTTTGCCAAGAGACCTAAATCCTAGCTAGCAGTTTAATCTAGTGTAAATCTCTTAATTTCTCTGGATTCTGTTCATAGTATGGTCATGATGAGATGATTTCTAGAGCCTTATATTGTTTTGAAAGTATTGCATTTTGAGAGCTAAAATTTCAGTGTCAAAAGACTTGTATCTAAATCCCAAATCTACTTTAATTAACTCTGTAGATTGGCCAAATGTCTCAACTTTGAACAAAGGAGAGTGTCTGTTATATCAATTATTTTCTAGAGTAACATCAAAGGATTATAGTTTACTAGATTTATGTAGAATTGCCACAAAATAAAGAATGAAACCATGATGATGGCATTATGCTCTACTGCTTCCAAAAATCTCACTATTAAAAATAAAAGATGGTTTTAAGGTAGAAAAGTATACCTCTATATACCCTTTCCAGTTCTGTGGCTGGGCAATGGCCCCTATCTACCTAGAGAGGAAATGGGGAGATTAGTCTCTTAATTGGGTCAAATAGACAGTTGCTTGACTGGTGAAAAACAGACCAAGTTGGAAGTTGGGGTCTATTTAAAAAAAAAAAAAGTAAGTAAAAATGTACATTGTTGAATGCCCAAAACTTTCCTCCTCTTTTGTCCCCTAAAATGTCAGCAGCCAGGAAGGAGAGTGAGAGACTTCTCCAAGGAGTCTAAATTAAGCAAGAAGAAATACTTAAAGACACTGTAAACATCTCAATATGGCAGATAATCATTCACCGTTAAAGACTGATATTTCTATGAGCTTTTGAGCACTCCCCTCTCAAATCTAACTGGACAGCCAAAGGTAATTCAGCATTTGAAGGATGAATTTAATATTAAAGAGGCCAAAATAAACACAAAAACAAAGTAAAAGGGAACTTGGAGGAAACAGGGACTAACAATGGAGGAAAAAAAAAACTTCAAAAGGATTGTTTTTAACAATCCTTTGTTAAAACTAGAATGAAACTAGAATAGGATGCTTTAAAAAGGGGACATAAAGGATTATTCAGAGGGAGAGAGAGTTCTTAAAAATTAAAAATAAAATTTAAGGAGATAAAACTCAATGGAAGCATTAAAAGCTAAAATTTAGTAAATACATCAAGATACAGAGCAAAAAGTCTAAAGGATGTAAATAAGAGATAAAAGATATTAAAATTAGGTAGTCCAGGAGTTACAGTATTTAAATAAAGGGAATGCTAGCAAAGAATAAACAACAATAACAAGAAAACAGAGTAACATATCATTAAATAATCAAGAAACCATTGTAGAGTTGAGGATATATAATTTCCTACTGAAATGGTTCAAGAGGTTCAAGAGTATTTAGCACAATGAATGAAATAACTGACACCAAGATACTGGATTGTGAAATTTCAGTGCCCTGGGACAAAGAAAATCTTCTTGTCTTCTAAAAGGGAAGAAACAATAACAACCAACCAACCAATCTAAAAACTAAAACAAAGAAAAGAGATTTCATAGAAGACTCAAAATAGTATTGGATTTCAGCAGTAATACTGTAAACTATAAGAAACACAATGCCTTCAAATTGCTGTAGAAAAAAAATTATTTTATCACTGATAACTCCATGCTCTGCCAAATTTCAATGAAGAGAAAGCATGTTGTGTATGGGAGAAAGCATGGACTAAAAAAGCTAAACTCTTTGATAATGATTATCTTTGATAATGGGAACCAACTAATTCTAAAACTGATAAAAAATTATCAATGTAAGTATGCTGTTTAGAAATAGAGAAGTAAATTCAAAGAGAATTGCCTAAGTGAGTAGGAAATGTTGCTCACTCAAGAAATCATTTGAGATAAGCAACTGAAGTTTTTATATAAGAAAATTCATAGAAATGTTTCATTTTAAAAGTCATAAACATGCTTAACTTTCTAAAAATAAAAAATAAAAAAAAAACTAAATTAAAGGCAAGGTGCCAAAGACTTACTAAAAAATTAGAAGGAGGAGGGGAAAGTGCAGGGATGAGGAAATGGAAGGGGAAGGAAGAAGGGAGGAGAAAATGAGAGGGAGAGGTTGTGGGAATAGAGGAAGAAGAGGAAGAAGGAGGAGGAGGGGAAAAAGAAAAAAATGGCTGCTCTCTGGGTAACTGATGTGGTTAACTGGAAGATTTCAACCAGCCAATGGCCCAGAAAAAAACAAAAACACTTTTTAAGTTCTTGATCAGTTTTTGAAGTTATTTGGTTTCTTTTTCTTTGTTTGACAAAACTGACAAACAATATTACCTGACAGATAAGTTTCAGGCTTAAAAAATATTCAGAGACTCTTAAATAAGACTTCATAATAAACTTTAATTAAAGCGTCTCTTTTGGTCACAGTTATTTGAACTCATGGCCTCAATTTTCTGCTCAATTTTGCTAGCAGAAATCTGAATGCAGTGACAGGGATATGCTGAATTCTTCCTTTTTTTTTTTTTTTTGTCTGTTTTGGGACTCATAGAAGAAAGCCTCAAACTGCCATTTAGCGTTTCTAGAGGCCTTCAGGGTTAATTTCAGGGATCAACCTGGAAGCTAAAGCCACGTCCCTAATACCTTTGCTTTGTGTAATAGATTTGAGAGCTTCTGGAAAAGGCAGGGGACAGCTTCTCTAATACATTTCTGTGGAAAAGGAAATCAATATGCTTCCTGTGTTAGTTTCTCTGACAGTGCTTTTTTATTAGTATGCAGAAAATAATTATTCTTTCTTAAAACACTGATTTTTAATTGATGGATATTTAGCTCATATTTTAGGTTATGGAAATGTTATTTAACTGTACAGTTTGGGCCGATATCTCTTCTTAGTCCAACATTCCCTACTTGCTTCACAGAGGTGGAAGAGATTGTCCCAGTTCAATGAAGGATCCTTCCTAAACTGCAAGTCCTACTTTGAGAAAGCTGACATTTGAGAAGCCACGCTGTGTTTCCATGGAAACTCCTTGCAGTTATAAGAACAATTTTGAGAGCCAGATTTTAATCTCAAATGCAAGAAACACAGAACTACACTATCTAAATGGAGAAGTAGTGGGGTAATAGAAGAAATGCTAATTTGAAGGCAAGGAGTGATTTTTTTCTGTAAATTTAGAACCTCATTTTAAAGCTATACATATTTGATGTACAAATATAGATTTTGCATGTTATGTTCAAGTTTGATTTTGTCAGAGGTCCAGACATATTGAAGATAAAGCATGTTTAATAAGAGACTCTCATCTTCATTTTTAGAGGCAATTTCAGAAAGGCATTTAACAGGGAGATCACTATAAAGGGACAATTCTGTGTTTGTACTATGCACAATAGGGTAATGAAAGTTTGGCACAGACTCATCTCTGTGGAAGCATAACACCATTCATAAACCCTCAATGAGAAAATAGGCTGCATCTTCAAAAGTTACTATGAGAATGGACAGGTGTGTAGGGAGTGTGTTAACAAAATAAAATGGCAGAATAAATGAGTAAGGGTCTTTTGAAATATTTTTAATGGAAAATATAATGGAAGCAAAAGGAAAAGCTTTGTGATTGTCTCAAAAACATTTCTGGGTAAATTGGCACATTTAAAAAGTATATTAGAAGGAGGTGATATGACTCAGAGGAAGGTATTGTTGTGGAATTTAAGAGAAGTTCAATTATTTGAGTATAGAGAGGCCAGGACTCAGGAATGATTTTGAGAAGGAAAAATGGCTTATTGACGGCCGGCTGGACTCGGGAGCTTTCAGTTTGAATCTCGAGCCCGGAACAAGAGTTTCAAACTACTTTTATACAGAGAGGAAAGGCCAAATGGTCTCTTTGTTTCAGTTCTCAGTAGGCTTCAATTAGCATATATCTCTTCCACATCTTAGGTAAGCTTTTAGCATGGACTCTAGACATTCTAGATAAGCCTTGGTTTTTGCATTTCCCCTAAATACTTAAAGTTTATAGCCCTTGCATTGTTAAACATTTCCTGGGACTGGAGCCTGCTGTCACTGTCCCTAAGGGCAGGACTGCAGCCTCTTACCGTTCCACACCCACAAGTCAAACAACTTAGTTATCTCTGAAGAGACACAGAGCTTTCCACCCATAGCCCACATCAGTATCACCAACTAGACAAAGAAAAGTTCTTTACAAAGTTTAGAAAGATCTTTTTAAAATTTTCACTGTCTCGAAAAGATCAAGCTAACTGATCAGGTAATGAATTCTACAAAATTGCCTAAACAATTATTTTTTCTCAGTAAAATTCCTGGAGCACAAAAGATAAATTGATGACAATATCGTTAAAAGCCTAGACAAATACTGCTATGGTAGTTTGTTGAGTTCAATGAGGGGTTATTTTAAGTGAAGAATGGTAGTCAGCAACAGGATGACTATTATGGATACCCAAGTGAAAGTGTTAAGTAGATATTGAATATTCAGGAGGAAGGTCTTGATTGGAGATAGAATTGGAAAATTGTCAGCCTAAAAATGACATAGAAAGCATTAATAATTGATGCATTCTCTAAAGAAGTACAGCAGCAGAGAAGAAAATAGGTCTTTAGACTGAGTTCTGGAGCAGACCGATGTTTAGGAGTTGGGGTAGATAAAGAGAAAGCAGCAAAGGAGACTGATATGGAGTGGTCAATGAAGTAGAAGAACAATCAGGAGTCTATTGTCATGAAAGCCAAATATATAAAGTGTTTCAAAGAACAATCAAATATTTCAAATACTACAGATATCTCAGGTAAGGTGAGGACTGAGATTTGACTGTTGGATTTAACAACTGTGGCCTTAATTAGAGCACTCTTTTACCAGGTAAAAGACTGGTTATAGTAGACTCAAGAAAGGAAGAGGAGAACGGTTAGCGATAAGTTATAGACTACTCTATTAAGAAGTTTTGCTGCAAAATAGAAAAATAGGGCTCTAACTGGGCTGGGAATAAGGGTAAAGGAAGCATGTTTATTTTTAAATAAATTTCTAATTTTGTAATAACTTTGGATTTGCAGAAAAGTTGCAAAGATAGTATAGAGATTTTCCATATAGCCTTCAGCCAGCTTTTGATTTCCTATTGTTGTTTTACATCACCATGTTTTATACCTAAAAACTAAGAAAGTAAGATTACTTAAGACTTTATTCAGATTTTAGCAGTTTTTCCCTTAATTACCCATTTCTTTTCCACTATCCCATCCATGATACCACATTGCATTTAGTTGTCTTATTTCCAGAGTCTCCTCTGGTCTATGACAATTTCTCATGATGTGGGCTATGGGTGGAAGGCTCTTTGTCTCTTCAGAGATAACCTAAGCTGAAGGCTGTGGGTGTGGAACGGTAAGAGGCTGCAGTCCTGCCCTTAAGGACAATGGCAACAGGCTCCAGTCCCAGGAAACAGTTTAACAATGCAAGGGCTATAAACTTTAAGTATTTAGGGGAAATGCAAAAACCAAATATGCTAAAAGCTTATCTAGAATATCTGGAGTCCATGCTAAAAGTTTACCTAAGATGTGGAAGATATATATGCTAATTGAAGCTTATTGAGAACTGAAACAAAGGGACCATTTGGCCTTTCCTCTCTGTATAAAAGACATTTGAAAATCTTGTTCAGGGCTCGGGATTCAAACAGAAAGCTCCCAAGTCCGGCCGTCAATAAACCATTTTTCCTTCTCAAAATCATTCCTGAGTCCTGGCCTCTCTATACTCAGTTGAGTATAATTGAACTTCTCTCAAATTCTACAACACTCAGTCTTTCCTTGTTTTATGACTTTGATAGTTTCATGAAATATTGGCCAAGTATTTTGCAGAATGCCCTCAAATTGAGTTTGCCTGGTGTTTTTTCTCATGACTAGATTGGGGTTTTGAGTTTGGGGAAAGATTACCACATAAAATGAAGTCAGGTGAAAATAGAACCTTTTTGTTTGCTGATGGAAATGATCCAGTAGAGAAGGGGTAAGTTCATGATACAGGACCGAGAGAAGACCATTGTCCTTGAGTAGACAATGAATTGGGATTTAGAACCCAAGAGGAGGAACTGGCCTTAAATGAATAAGGACAGTTCATTCACAGTAAAAAGAAGGGCTTGCAGAGCATATGAGCACAGATGCATGCAGGAGTGTATGTGCACTCTTGAGGGCTTGTGGACATTTTCTTTCAATGTTTTGTAAATTAATTTTCTATTATTTTATAACAAATTACTACAAGTCTTGCGGAATAAGACAACACATATTTACTATCTCTGTTTCCATGGTCAGGAATCTGGGCATGGTTTAACTGGTCCTTTAGTCAGTCTGATAAATCTAAAATCATGTCAGCTGGGGCCGAGGCTCCCTCTGAGGCCCAGGGACCTCTTCCAAGCTCACCTGGTTGTTGGCAAAATTCATTTCCATAGTCGTAGACTTATAATGGATTGATTCTTTAAGGTCAGCAGGAAAGAGACTCTCTATGATCTAGACTCTCATTTAAAGGATCTTTTAGGTCATCCCGCCCAGAATAATCTTGATTAATTTGAAGTAAATGGGTAGAGATTTCAATTACATCCTCAGAATCTCTTTACCTTTGTCATATTGTTGTGGAATTTAAGAGAAGTTCAATTATTTGAGTATAGAGAGGCCAGGACTAAGCAATGATTTTGAGAAGGAAAAATTGTTTATTGACGGCCGGCCGGACTCGGGAGCTTTCAGTTTGAATCCCGAGCTTATGAATAGAAGGGTGGACTCACTGGAAAGGGGCAAGCCACTCCCCCCTTTCCAGCTTTCAGCCAAAATGGGCAGACAGAACCTACTCAAATTTGGCAACTCTCCCAGGAACCCAGCCGCCCTGACTGGGACATTCCCAACAGACTTGGGTGCTTGGCGCGGACACAGATGGCCTCCAAGCCCCGGCAAAGGGCCAGACCAGAGACAAGACAGCAGAGCATGCACAAACATCTAGACTCCGCAAACATCCAGACTCCTCAGCTTTTGCCCCAGAATCATTTCACCCCCTTGCCAATGGCAAGGGAGGGCTCCAGCTCAGCTGTAATTCTACTTTACATAAGAACACAACTCCAACACTAACATTGAGCTGACACAGACAGAAGCACAAAGGTCACTAATCTGACTCACAAGTTTGTATATTTATTTTCACCATGGCTGCCCCCACAGCCATCACAAACCTCAGAACACTTAACATTTGGTATAAAGCGAATTCATTCACAAATTAGCACCATAACAAAAGATTTCAGCTAGACTTTTCCACTGTTTAAACTTTACACCCAGACCAAGCTCCACCAGAAAAGCCGATCCATTTTCCTGTAACCAAGTTTTGTTTCCCTTAATCTAGACCAATTTCCAGGACATTAGGACTTGAACCTATAAATAGCCCTTCCTATTAAAATCGAGACTCCACTCCTTTAGTGGATATAAGACCAGTACCAGATTCTAACATGCAGTTAGACAAACCCAAAACACCAGGGCTTTTCTCCGGTTTTCCTCCTTTTCCCAAGCCTAGAGAGAACGGCTTCCCCCCAGCCTTCTGGGGCTACTAGGGTTCTCTCAGGAGGTGATCAGCCTCCCCTTCCTAGCAATTAAAGCTAGGGCCTTCCAGACTGTGCTCACCTGGGGAGTCTTACCTTCTTCCATGTTCGGAGTTCTTTTTCGTTCCCAGAATCTTTCTCTTCAGACCTTCCATTGCCCTCGATTTTTGTCGGGAAGATTCTGGTGGAGCCCACATCTTTTCTGGATTAAATTTAATCCAGGGGCGCCCAGATTTGGGGTTCACCCGAGTCCTCCCGGCTTCCTCGGGGATTTGGAAGGGGCAGCAAAATGCTACCGTCTCTGGCCTTCATTTGTAATCCCACCAGAGTCGCCAAAAATGTTGTGGAATTTAAGAGAAGTTCAATTATTTGAGTATAGAGAGGCCAGGACTCAGCAATGATTTTGAGAAGGAAAAATTGTTTATTTATTGATGGCCGGCCGGACTCGGGAGCTTTCAGTTTGAATCCCGAGCTCCGAACAAGATTTTCAAACGTCTTTTATACAGAGAGGAAAGGCCAAATGGTCCCTTTGTTTCAGTTCTCAATAGGCTTCAATTAGCATATATCTTCCACATCTTAGGTAAGCTTTTAGCATGGACTCCAGACATTCTAGATAAGCCTTTAGCATATTTGGTTTTTGCATTTCCCCTAAATACTTAAAGTTTATAGCCCTCGCATTGTTAAACATTTCCTGGGACTGGAGCCGCTGCTGGTCCCTAAGAGCAGGACTGCAGCCTCTTACCTTTCCACACCCACAAGTCAAACAACTTAGTTATCTCTGAAGAGACAAAGAGCCTTCCACCCATAGCCCACATCATTCCCCCCCTTTGTCAAAGTTTACTTGCTAAGCTTTGGCATAATTATTGTTGGAGCTATGAGGTGGATGGCTGTTTGTTGTCTTGACTGATTATTTATCAGTCTTTAGTACAGCATCCAGGACCATTTTTAGAAGTTTAGAACTTTTCATTCTGGACAGCAGAATCTTGGGCAGGGGCCTCCCACAGTTATTCTGCTGCCACTGGCACTCACGTGGATTTCCAGTCAGGTTCCAGATCCATCTATTACTTTTATTTTACTCTTAAAGAGTTTACACCTTTAATTTAAAAGGGGTGCTGAAGGGAGACGATCTCTTTTCTGTAACTGCTTCCTGCTGGCCATGGGCTGTAGTCATTGCCTAATAAGGTGTAAAACTCTTTAATTTATTCTAACTGGAGGAAGATGGATCTGGCATTCTGTACGAAGTTGGATGAAGTTTTCATATGGTTAATAAGATGTTCACTCTGAAAGAAACAAACTTAATTAAAATTTTGGAATACCTGTTTTTAAAAGAGGACACATTGGATTACAGAGGTAGACAAGGTTAGGTGCCTATAAAGATGGCATTCCTTAAAAGCTGGTGGGAACAGCATATATATTCTTTTTTAAGTTATCCATCTTTAGAGAGAAATTGCAACAGACACTTAGCTTTGTCTGAAGACACATTCCAAGCTGTTCAATGATTGACACTCATTCGCTCTGTCAGATGCTCCTGGTGAACTGGTACTCCTTGGGCAACTGGCTTCACTCAGGATTAGAACACTAATTTGGAAATACTCTTAGTTTTCACCTGTGGGAGTGATCAGAACTACAGAATAAAGATTTTTACACCTTGGTTTTCATTGTACAATTTCTAGCAATTTTGACTTGTTCAATAGGTGACTCACCATCAGCAAGCAAGCCTCACTTTTGCTACACAGCAGAGTACAGCAGAATATGGAAGCTGACTGAGACTGGCTGAGACTGCCACCTTATTCTATAGACATGTTATTAACTGTTTAGAAAATGATTTTACCAGGAATTTAACATGTCTAATATACTTCTGCACTTGATCCAAAATAGAAAAGATAACATTACAATTATTAGGCATATATTTAGTACAGGATAAAAGTACAGCACTTAATACTAACTAATGTATTACTTAATGCATAAGGATTCAGAGTTGCCATTATTAGTTTTGAGTTTCAGGTTTGTAATACTTTACATGTTATCTCTCCATGAGAGCAGGCCATAATGCCAATTGTGTTTAAGTTTTACTTACAGTCTCCTGGTATCATGGCTCCACTTAACATGTTCTTCAATGCAGTGAGCAAGTTGCAGCATCCTTCCAGTATTCCAGAGATTTTCCAGTATTCTACTAGCCTGGTGCATAGTGCTCTCTGGCACCATGGAACAGTGCCAGTCTGGAGGCGATATCCATTGTACACTTGGCTGTACCGAGTCATTATTGGCTGCAGGAGCTTGAAACTGCAATATAGTTTCCATCGACTTCAGGAGCAGAACCAGAGACTGATCTAGCACATATTTTTAATTGAGGGGTCAGTGACCAGCCTAGCCAATAACTCACATGGAGAGGCCACCTGTAATGTATACAAGGCCTGGTTCGAATGCACAAGAGTTTGACAATGTTAAAGTTTATTCCTTGTTTTATATATATATTTTAAACAACTTAATGCAATACATATATCAAATGACTATTTACTTACACAATTTTACTATGAAGATAACAGTAGGTACTTTACTTTAGTAATAGAGGAAAATATTATTTTTCATTGTTAGAATGAAAACAGAATATTTCCAATAGAATCAAGACAACTTTTTTTATTACCATTTACTTAAATGTGTATTTTGCAGTGGCCTTCAGACAGGTTTATTATCATGAAGTTATTTCTGCTACCAATACCAATCTAAGTTTCTTTAGTTAACAATGACTTCTACAACTAGAACTATTTAAACATTTTCAGTTTGGAAGATGTTTTACAGACTCTTTATAATTGACTATAACCACATTGACTAGCCACCTCATGTTTAAATAAACTTACTAAATTACAATTACCAATGAAAGAAATTTACTCTTTATTTAAGAGAGCATATCTACAATCTTTTTCCTTTAGCTTAATTTCACCAATGTGAACTTACAATTTTCATTACTGTAAAGATTTTGTATATATAATGTTAATTTAGTTTATAAATTAACTATGGGAGATTACACTCAAGTTAAATAAAATTGAAACCATAATAGTTTATGCAAGGAATGTTCTCTTTTTCCCTTACAGGAAGCTAAAAACTTCTTTTCTTTAAGTTATGAAAATTATTAAATTAAAAGCATACTGACTACCAGGTTTTAAAACACATTACACAATTACTTAATTTTTTTAAAATCATAACCCAGGAAAGATCTCTCCATAGTTTTTATGGACTTTCCTTTACTTACTGAAATTTGTTAATAGAGCCACTAATTACCTTTATTTCGTTGGAAAGAAATCTTCTGGAAGAAATTAAGGCTCACCAGATTGTGGAGAAGAAAATAATTTATTCTCAATCTTGCAAGAAGGGGTGCAGAGCCAGATATGGCTGGTGCCACGAACAAAGAAAAATGACACAATTTATACCCCTAAGCCTAGCATGCAAGCTCTTCCTGTTTTTCCATAGATTGGATACTTCAGAAGTTACAGCTTATCTGAGATTTAACTTTCCCACGCAAAAGTTTGATTTAACTACTTCCTCTATAACATTCCAACCATTTTAGTTTTTACCTGCTCCCCCCTTTGTCAAATAAGGAATAGAATTTAGTGCTGAAATGGCACCGACTTAGTTAGCTCCTTCTTGGGCATCCTTCCACTGCCCATAGGACTGGCCTAAACTGGTCTCCTCCACTGCTGTCCAACCCGGGAGTGGGAGACTGAGGCAGCAGGCCGCCGGGTTACATCAACATTTTTCTTCTGTGAAAATTAACCCAATCTTTGTTTTTTTTTTTTTTTTTTCAATTTATGGCTGACAAAGGTTGAAACTGGGAAATTACCAGGCAAACTGATTCTTAATTCCCTAGCCTAGTAGATAGGTTTAATCTGCCACACCTAGTCTTGCCTTAAAAGCTCTTGCAAAGAGGAGGCCCTTTCCCAATTGTTTCCATAATCAGATTTCTATGACTTTTTCATCCTGCTTAGTTTAATTTGGGCTTTAAGAATATTTATAAATATAACTCCATATTTAATTTTTAACAATTTGAATAGACCTCTTTTAAGAATTTTTATTTGTTAATTTGATATTATCCTGATGTATGAAGACATACATTGAGCTTTTTTTTTTTTTAAATGGGCAGACACAAAGAGTTAGACACAAACACAACTCATTGATATTACTTATAATTTGCATTATTTTATATACTGTTTAGCTTAATTAATTAGGGGTCCAGAAATGCATATTACTTATATAACTGCATATTTAACCTCAACAATTTGAGCAAATAGGCAGACATGAATAGTTTGACACAACAACATGACTTTAGTTACTTTAAACTTTTCAAAGACTTTTGAAACTCTTCTTAATTTGCACTATGACCATGCAGTTTACCACAAGAATTTTCTTTCTTACTTAATGGATTGTAATAACCAAAATGTTCTCAATGCCTTAGCACCATTTTGTTTTAGAACTTTATATTTTACTTTGAAATTAGCAGAATTTTGGATAAGCAACAAGATTAATTTTATATATATTTACTGAGGCTATTTGAAGCCTCAGGGAGACAGACTGCTTTCTCTCATGAATTGCCACTCTTAGGAACACTGACCGTCAAGGCAGGAGACTTCTCCCCCTCCACCCCCCTTTTTGATTTTGGAGATAATAAAACTCCAGTGGCCATTTAACCTTATTCTATCAGGCAGCAATTTATTTAGTTTACACTTGAATTCATGAGAGAAAGGGTTACTAATACCAGGAGAGGAGACAGTGATGTCCCAGCTCTTCTCAATTATGAAATAACCATAGGCAAAGGCAAAGGGTGAGGTTAGGCTTGAAGTAACCATAAACAAAGGAAAGGTTAGTGTAGAATTTACACTTAAATAATAGTTTCAGGCTAAATTCACCCAGCTATAATCTCAGTTATTGTCTTTCCACTGTTTTATAATATAAATGCATTTATAAATGATTTTAACTCTTAGTTACAGTTTTTATTAATTTTTTTTAAAACCTATTAATTTTATAACACCTTTAAATACCTTTCATTCGACTTATAACATATTAAATGAACTTATTACCTTAATTTTTCCTTTAAAGTAAAAGAATAAATCTCTTGCAGTTAGTTTGAAATAAAAGGCTACTTTTCAGGATTTGATTTCTAGAACATAAATGTTCTTTTAAAAGAGGTAAGACTCTTCTTTAAACACTGAGGAAATGATGAGGTTAAAGCACAAGAAGCTGTTGATAAAAGATTTTCTTTGTATATTGATCTTATTCAATTTTAATCATAAAAATTTCCCTTCCACAAACCTTCTACACTTTCAGTATTCATTCAGGTTCTGTCCCACACTCTACTCTTTCCAATAATCAATCATTTTATCTTAGGACAAAATCATCTTCTGTTTCCTTAACAATAAAAACCCACTCCATATATCCCACATACTAAGTTACCAGGCAAACTTCTTACAACATATAATTGCCATTAATACTAAACAAGTTTGTTAAAATAATGAACCTTTCTTCACTTTAAATACTTAGTAGCATGTAATACCAGAAACAGTTTTTTTTGGAAGCAAGTTGGCAGGGGGGATTGGCTGCCGAATAAGTTTGTTATAAAATTGCCTTTTATTATTATTATTATCAATTCAGTTTTGTTAAATAATGACTTTCTGCAATTAGCCACTTAAATACCTTAAACAATGCTTTGTAAAACTTTTATAATTATTTATACCCTTAAGACAAATTTTACCTTCACAGAACACATTCTCTTACTTAAGGTTACTACAATACCTTCTAAGAACCTGAGCAGAATGCAAACGTATTTTGGCTTTGACATCCTAAGGAGGGAACTTTACTGCATTTATTCTGATTCTGCTTTTCACCTCCTTCACTTCCCCCCATTCCAGGCAGTCGGGTGCATAACAAACAGGAATGCGGCTTATGAATAGAAGGGTGGACTCACTGGAAAGGGGCAAGCCACTCCCCCCTTTCCAGCTTTCAGCCAAAATGGGCAGACAGAACCTACTCAAATTTGGCAACTCTCCCAGGAACCCAGCCGCCCTGACTGGGACATTCCCAACAGACTTGGGTGCTTGGCGCGGACACAGATGGCCTCCAAGCCCCGGCAAAGGGCCAGACCAGAGACAAGACAGCAGAGCATGCACAAACATCTAGACTCCGCAAACATCCAGACTCCTCAGCTTTTGCCCCAGAATCATTTCACCCCCTTGCCAATGGCAAGGGAGGGCTCCAGCTCAGCTGTAATTCTACTTTACATAAGAACACAACTCCAACACTAACATTGAGCTGACACAGACAGAAGCACAAAGGTCACTAATCTGACTCACAAGTTTGTATATTTATTTTCACCATGGCTGCCCCCACAGCCATCACAAACCTCAGAACACTTAACATTTGGTATAAAGCGAATTCATTCACAAATTAGCACCATAACAAAAGATTTCAGCTAGACTTTTCCACTGTTTAAACTTTACACCCAGACCAAGCTCCACCAGAAAAGCCGATCCATTTTCCTGTAACCAAGTTTTGTTTCCCTTAATCTAGACCAATTTCCAGGACATTAGGACTTGAACCTATAAATAGCCCTTCCTATTAAAATCGAGACTCCACTCCTTTAGTGGATATAAGACCAGTACCAGATTCTAACATGCAGTTAGACAAACCCAAAACACCAGGGCTTTTCTCCGGTTTTCCTCCTTTTCCCAAGCCTAGAGAGAACGGCTTCCCCCCAGCCTTCTGGGGCTACTAGGGTTCTCTCAGGAGGTGATCAGCCTCCCCTTCCTAGCAATTAAAGCTAGGGCCTTCCAGACTGTGCTCACCTGGGGAGTCTTACCTTCTTCCATGTTCGGAGTTCTTTTTCGTTCCCAGAATCTTTCTCTTCAGACCTTCCATTGCCCTCGATTTTTGTCGGGAAGATTCTGGTGGAGCCCACATCTTTTCTGGATTAAATTTAATCCAGGGGCGCCCAGATTTGGGGTTCACCCGAGTCCTCCCGGCTTCCTCGGGGATTTGGAAGGGGCAGCAAAATGCTACCGTCTCTGGCCTTCATTTGTAATCCCACCAGAGTCGCCAAAAATGTTGTGGAATTTAAGAGAAGTTCAATTATTTGAGTATAGAGAGGCCAGGACTCAGCAATGATTTTGAGAAGGAAAAATTGTTTATTTATTGATGGCCGGCCGGACTCGGGAGCTTTCAGTTTGAATCCCGAGCTCCGAACAAGATTTTCAAACGTCTTTTATACAGAGAGGAAAGGCCAAATGGTCCCTTTGTTTCAGTTCTCAATAGGCTTCAATTAGCATATATCTTCCACATCTTAGGTAAGCTTTTAGCATGGACTCCAGACATTCTAGATAAGCCTTTAGCATATTTGGTTTTTGCATTTCCCCTAAATACTTAAAGTTTATAGCCCTCGCATTGTTAAACATTTCCTGGGACTGGAGCCGCTGCTGGTCCCTAAGAGCAGGACTGCAGCCTCTTACCTTTCCACACCCACAAGTCAAACAACTTAGTTATCTCTGAAGAGACAAAGAGCCTTCCACCCATAGCCCACATCAATATGATGAAACATAATCACAGGAATGATAATCCATTACTTTCATTACATTCTGTTAAAACCGAACTATAGATTCCACTCACACTCAATGGAAGTGGATTATATAGTGGCCTAGTTTATGAAGAGGGAGGATCACTTTAGTTACTTCTATTTTATCAGTTATGTAGGAAGCAAGATTGCCAATTGTGAGTAAGGATGGGGAAGAATGTAGTGGAGGCTTTAAGAAATGGAAAAAGGGTGAACTATATGAAGTGTACCTTTTGACACAGAACAATCACTTCAAGATTTGTAGGGCTCCTTTCAGCATGTTTCCTAAGACAACTGCTAATCCAACCTGACCTTCATGCTTCAGTCAGTTACTAGATATTTTGAGTAGTAGTTGTGACTTTGTCATAAATAGTAAGGAAAACCGATTCTATTTTCCTTTTTAAAATTTATTGATCTCTGAGGATAATGATTAATGGAGAAATGAGGTTAATATTTAGTACATGGCTTCCTAAATTTTAATATTGATTGAAAAGCATGTCAATATTTACTTTTTAAAAGATTTCTGGTGCATGTTCTGTTTTAACAGCTGTTAAATTTAGCAGAACACTCAGTGGAAAGAGCACAGCGATTATGCAAATATTTCGGAAGCTGAGACTACCTAAAACATTATAATGTTAGAGTAAATGACTGATTAAATGCAGTGCAAAGTGTAAACTATAATATAAACTATAGACCACAACTGGTAGCAATGCTTCAATATGTGTTCATCAATTATAACAAATTTCCCACACTAATGAAAGATGTTGTCATGGATAGTAAGTATAGGAGGGGGATGCAATGGAGTATATGGGAATCCCCCATATTTTCTATGTAACATTTATGTAATCTAAAGTTTCTTTAAAAATAAAAACGTTAGTTGCTAGAGGCAACCCCAAAATTTCTGCAACTAATATATGAAAGAACACAATAGCCTTATTTTTACATAGGCAATGCCTTCCAGCCCTAGTTGTCTGTTCTCTGTGTTCATTTGCTGTGTGTTCTTCTGTGTCCACTTCTATTCTTGTCAGCAGCACTAGGAATCTGTGTCTCTTTTTGTTGCATCATATTGCTGGGTCAGCTCTCCGTGTGTGCATCCACCACTCCTGGGCAGGCTGAACTTTCTTTTGTGCTAGGCGGCTCTCCTTAGGGGGCGCACTCCTTGCACGTGGAGCTTTCCTACACTGGGAACACCCCTGCATGGCACAACACTCTTTGTGCGCATCAGCACTGCACGTGGGCCAGCTCCACACAGATCAGGAGGCCCTGGGTTTGGACTGTGGACCTCCCATGTGGTAGGTGCATGCTCTATCCATTGAGTCAAGTCTGCTTCCCTAGGCAATGCATTTTTTACATTTGTTTATTATTTCTATTTCTTTGCTTTTATGAAACATCCCTGAAATTGGTTTTATATAAGAACTCATTAAAAAAACTCACAACAAAGAACTGTAATTTTATTTTTAATCTTCTAGCTAATGAGGATAAAAGAAAATTGTATATGCCAATATTATTTGGCTATAATTATCACATCATGGAAAGAACTTACAATATTCTTGCAAGTAGCTCAAGAGGAATTAATATATTAATATAAATTAATAAGAAATGTTCATGAGTAGAAATAGCTGTACAACATATAGTTTTTGTATATGTGAAACTTCATATGAATGTTTCTTTGGTTCAACAGCATTTAATTCACACCTATTCCATGCTAGACCCTGGGAATATAAAGACCAAAAATACAAACTCACTAAAGTGACAGCTTACATGTAAAATGTTACATTTCATTAAATTAGTGTAGGTTCCAGATTGTCTTTTTTAAAACATACATATCTGTTATGTTCTCTCTTCTATGTGATATATATTTCAATGGAAAAGACACACAAGAAAAGAGATCATCATGAGGTTAAAAAATAAAAAGTTGGGCTTGGAAATCTCTCCATAATTAATATTTTTGTCACAGAGAGTTTGAGAAACTTTCTGGAGATCAAGTGGTCCTGCAGTCATATATCAATAAAAGGACATCTTATATGCCTTATAAGGAAGGTTGGCCCTTATCCTTTTGACAATTGGGAGCCACATAAGGATTTAAAGGAAGTAAATGACCTAGACTCTGAGTCTAGAGATTGATTTCAGTAAGATATCGCTGTAGGTATAGAAACTAGTTGAGAAGACATAATAGATCAAGCTAAAGATAATGATGTCCTGTATTAGGTCAGAGATAGGGAAGATGGAGAATTGGATAAATATTTAAGATATATTTAGGGGGAAAAGGAAGCAGTCATTAATGTTGGTTGGTATTGAGGGCATGAGAAAGTGTGATGAGGCAAAGAATGACACCAAGTTTCTGGATACATAAATTTAATGACAATGCCATCAATTGAGAAAGGGAAGAAAGAATGAGAAGGGAAAATGAAAAATTCTACTCCTAGTGGAGATAAACTTATTGATCATATGGTAATGATATGCTTAAATTTTAAGAAATTGCCGGTTTTTGAAAGTAGATGAATTGTCCTATACTACTGCTTGCAAAGTATGAGAAATCCAGTTATTCCACATCTTCACCAATGCTTGGCATTGTCAGTCTTTTTAATTTTAGGCACTTGAATGGGTATAGTATAAGGTGTTTTTTTCCCCTAAATTAACATACAGTAAAATTAATCTTTTTCATGCATGATGGATTTGTATAGCTCTGTGTATTTCGACAAATGTAGTCAGATAACCACTACCACAATCAGGATACAGAGTAGTATCCCAAAATTGTCTTATGCTGTTCCCTTGTAATCAGCCCTCCCTTGGTGCCTCATAACTCATGGCAACCTCTAATTTATTCTTTGTCCCTATATATATTTTTTTGTAAACTTTATTTCAACTTCAAAATATATAATAACAGACAAAAGGCAGCTTAACAAATTATGAAAGCATTGCTCTAAAGAATTTTGTTTAAGCACATTTACCTTATCTAATCCTAAAAACAAACTCAGTTGTTCCTTCATTGTTCAGAAAGATACAGATGAGATGAGCACAAATTGGTTAAATAGCAGGAACAAGGTCTCGTTAATGAAGAAAAAAATATTTAATCATGTTTGTTCTAATTTTCCAAAGGGCTGCAGATAGATAGTACCAGAAATGGGTTGGCTTTTATAAAGGGCATTTATTTGGTATAAAAGCTTATAGGACCGAGTACATGAAAAGTACAAACCAATGAACCATAAGAAAAGCTTTCTCACCAAAGTTATTTGCCACGTGTTGAAGCAAAATGGCCACCAATCTCTGCTGAGGTTTGAGTTCAGCTAAGCACAGTCAAATACAGGGCTTGTCTTTTTCCTGGCCTCCTATATCAGTTTCAGCTGTTTTGTTTTCTTCTTAAGTTCAACTGTAAGTTGTCAGGCATACATAAGGGCATGTCTCCTCTTTTTATTTTACTTTGTTCTATTTTACTTATTTATTTTATTTTCTAATTATCTTTTTTTAAAGTTAATAGATCACACAAAATGTTACATTAAAAAACATAAGAGGTTCCCATATACCCCACTACCCACCTACCCACCTCCATCATTTTTTATTGTATTTTTTTGAAGATACATAGATCACAAAAAATGTCACATTAAAAAATATAAGAGGGAAACGGACTTGGCCTAGTGGTTAGGGCGTCCGTCTACCACATGGGAGGTCCGCAGTTCAAACCCCGGGCCTCCTTGACCTGTGTGGAGCTGGCCCATGTGCAGTGCTGATGCGCACAAGGAGTGCTCTGCCATGCAGGGGTGTCCCCCGTGTAGGGGAGCCCCAAATGCAAGGAGTGTACCCCATAAGTAGAACTTCCCAGTGCGACAGAAAGTGCAGCCTGCTCAAGAATGGCGCGACACACACGGAGAGCTGACACAACAAGATAACCTAACAAAAAGAAACACAGATTCCCATGCCGCTGACAACAACAGAAGCAGACAAAGAAACAAGACACAGCAAATAGACACAGAGAACAGCCAACCGGGGGAGGGGGGGAATTAAAATAAATAAATAAATCTTAAAAAAAAAAAAGAAGAACATGCAGCAAATAGACACAGAGAACAGACAACTGGGGCGGGGTGGGGGGGGAAGGGAGAGAAATTAATTAATTAATTAAAAAAAATATATAAGAGGTTCCCATATACCCCCTATCCTCCCCACCCCACCCCTCCCACATCAACAACCTCTTTCATTATTGTGGCATATTCATTGCATTTGGTGAATACATTTTGGAGCACTGCTGTACCACATGGATAATAGTTTACATTGTAGTTTATACTCTCCCCCAGTACATTCAGTGGGTTATGGCAGGATATATAACGTCCAGCATCTGTCCCAGCAATATCATTCTCATCTCCTCTTAAACAGCTCCGTGGGCCCAGCCTTTTGTGGTTTTGTGCTTAAGCAATCCTCTACTCCTCTCTCTTACATGGCAGGATCAAGCATGGCAGCTTCCTTTTCCTGTGCCTGTCTGTCTCTCTCTGTGTCTCTGGGTTTATAGCAGACCCAGCAATGGGGAGGAAATGCAACCTGAGTCAGACCTCACTGATGTAGTCCAATCAAAAGCCCTAAATGGAATTTATCAAGTAATCTAATAAAGGATCCTCAAAGGAATTTAATGCAATCAAAGGGTATCACACCAAAAGGAATAAACTAATTCAAAAACATAATCTTTCCCTTTTTGGTATTCACAAAATAATCCCAAACTGCCACAGTATTCATGTCTCATAAAACTAAACCACATAATCTTTCTTTTTACCTTTAGCCTTGATATAGTACCTTCATTGCCTTTGCTACAAAACTTTTACAATATTACTGTTAACTGCAGTCTATGTTACATTCGTTGTATTTTCCCCATGTATCACCATATTCTTAACACCTTATAGTAGAACATTCTTTTATTTATATTATTGACCACAATCCTCATCTAACACCAAAATCATATTATGTTATACAATCCCTAGATTATCCTTTAGCTGTCCTTCAATTAACATTAATTTTCTAGACTACCCCTTTTATCCTCAGTCACATTTATAACTCATCAGTGTTTGCTATATTAATTATAATGTGTTACCATCAACTCTATCCATTACCATGTATTTATAACACTTTATTAAACGTTCTGTGTACTTTCAACATCACAACCACATTCTGTCTCCTTATACTCTGTAGGCCAACACCATAAGTTTACTGACTGTATTTAGTTCTTATTAGTGAGACCATTTAATATTTGTCCTTTTGTGCCTGGTGCCAGCACTTGTAGTTTTCTGTTGTTTTATTAATGGCCATACTGCAGGGTATGAAATGACATCTCATTTTAATTTTGATCTGTATTTCCCTAAGAGCTAGTGATGAGCATCTTTTCATGTGCTTTTTTGGACATTTGTATTTCCTCTTTGGAAAAATGTCTATTCATGTATTTTGCCCATTTTTCAAATTGGGTCATTTGTCTTTTTGACATTAGATTGTGTGATCTCTTTATATAATAATGAAATCACTCTTCTCTGATATGTGGTTTCTGAAGACTTTCTCCTATTGAATATGTTTTTTACCTTTTTTTAAAATAAAATTTTATTGAAGTATATCAATCACACATGAACATATGTAAACAATAAATATACAGTAAAATTTGTGAGTTAACAAAACCAACATGCATATTGTCATACAAGGCTCTTGTACATCTCCCTATCAACAACACCTTGCATTGTTATGAAACTTTTTTTATAAACTATGAAAGAATATCAAAATATTACTACTAACTATATCTTACATTTAGCATATTTCCCCCAATCCACCCAATTTTTAGCACACTATATTAATATCATATATTTGCTATTGTTCAGAAGAAAATGTTCTCATGTTTGTCCTGTTCACAACAGTCCATCATCCATCTCTGGATTCCATGTGTTTTACAGTCCCATGCTTTGTAAAGTCCATTTGATGTGTAGAATCAGTGGCTCTCATTTTTATCACAGAGTCGTGTGTCATCACCTCAGCCAATTTTAGAACATTTTCATTACTCCAAAAGGAAAAATCCCATACCGTCCTATACCCCCCTGTTATTGTCCCTTAGTACTGAAAAAAATATCTCCTTGCCATTGCTGCAAAATATTACAATATTACTGATAATTATCATCCACAAGTTAAATTAGTTGTAATTTCCCTATATATCACCATATTCTTAGCACTTTGTAAAAGAGCTTTCTTATATTTATACACTAACCACAATCTACATGCACCACCAAAATTACTATATTATACATTCCCTAGATTATTCTTTAGTTTCTTTTCAATTGACATTTATGTCCACAGACTACACCTTTCAGCCACAATCACATAAATCAGCAGTGTTAGTTATACTCAACTCTATTCATTTCCACATTTTTACAACTAACCTTGTATGTGCTTAATTTAATAATGCTTCATACATTGTCATCACCCATTTTCAACCTACCTTCTATTTTCTAGTAACCTATACTCTAGAGTTTACTCCATGAGTTTACTCAACATATTTAGTTCATATTAGTGAGACCATACAATACTTGTCTTTTTGTGTCTGGCTTATTGCACTTAATATCTTCTAGGTTCATCTATGTTGTCATATCCATACCAATTTAATTTTTTCTTATATCTGAATAATGTTCCATTTTGTTTATATACCACATTTTATTTATCCACTCATTGGTTGATGGCCACTGTAATTCAAATGTCTTGAAGAGTCTAGTGCCAGGCCACATTTTGGATATTTTGCATTTATCACCTCAGTTAATTTTTTTCATTTTTTATTAGAGAAATTGTGAGTGCTTATAAAACAAATAAGTATAATGTGCAGATTTCCCATACATCACCCCTCCACCAACACTTACATTGTTGTGGAACACTTTGTTACAGATTATGAAAGAAAATTATCTATTACCACTAAATATGTTCCATAGCATACAGTTGGTATATTTTTCCAGACACCCCCTATTATTAACATTATGTGTTAGTATTGAATATTTGTCATGTTTAATGAGAGAACATGTCCATATTTGTACTGTTAACCATAGTCTATCTTGCAACACCTGGTTTACTGTGTTATATAGTCCAGTGCCTTGCACATTCTATCCAAAGGGTGCACTCAACAATGGCTATCACTTTCATCACAGAGTTGTGTAGTCATCACCCTAGTAAACCTTTGTACATTTTCCTTAGTCCAAAAGAAAAGATCCCATACACCCCTATTATTAACTCTTAGTGTTGATATAATACCTTCCTTGATATTAGTGCAGGAATATTACAATATTGCTGTTAGCTACAGTCTATAATTTACATTAATTGTATATTTCCCATGCATCAGTATATTCTTACCATCTTGTAATAGTGATTACATTTGTTTTAGTTCATAGAAGAATATTCTTGTAAGTATATTATTAACCACAATCCTCATCCAACTCCAGGTATACTATGTTATGCCATATATAGATAATTATCTAGCTTTCTTTCAATTGACATTTACATCCGTAGACTATTGCTTTTCAGCCACAGTCCCTTTTATAAACCAGCCACATTAGTTATACTCACTATAATTTGTTACATCAACTCTATCATTTCCATGCTCTTATAGTCAAGGTCATTGAAAATTCTACATCTATTAAGCGTTATTACCCCTTCTCAGTCCTCATCCTATCTCCTAGTAACCTATAGTCTAAGTTTTAACTCCATGTGTTTACTCTTCATATTTAGTTCATATTAATGAGACCAGAGAATATTTGTCCTTTTATGTCTGTCTTATTTCACTTGAAGATGTTTCCCTATGTTTTCTCCTAGAAGTCTAGGAGTTTTGTGGTTCTAGTGTTTATACTTAGGTCCTGCTGAGTTAATTTTTGTTTAAGGTGTGCAATAGACATCCTCTTTCTTTCTTTTAGATATGAATATCCAGTTTTCTGAGCAGCATTTGTTGAGTAGGCTGCTCTGACCCAACTGATTGGGTTTGAGCCTTGTCAAAAAACACTTGACCATAAATGTGAGGTTTTATTTCTGAACTCTCAATTTTACTTCATTGGTCAAATTGTCTATCTTTATGCCATTACCATATTTTTTACCTTTACCACTGTAAATAATATACTCTAACTTCAGAAAGAGAGTCCTCCATCCCCGCTCCTTTTTTTAAAGAAATTGTGGCTATTTGGGTGGCTCTAATCTTCCAGATAATTGGTTTTTCCAATTCTACAAAGAAAGCTATTGGGATTTATATCAGGATTATGTTAAATCTGTAAATCAGTTTGGGTAGAAGTGACATCTTAATTATGTCAATCAGTTTGGGGAGGTTTGTGATGACTTTCACTTTCTTTTCTTGTGATTGATTCGTTGAAGTCTTCTAGTTTTTCTAGGGTCTTTGTGGGTTGTTCATTGTTTCTAGGAATATGTCCATTTCAACAACATTGTCTAGTTTGTTCACATACAGTTATCCATAGTATCCTCTTGTGATATCTTTTATTTCTGCTGGGTCAGTGGTAATGTTGGTGATTTTTCTCTGTTGATCAATTTCTCTCTTTTGCCTAAGTGGTTTTATTTCACAGCTCTTTGATTTTTGGTCCAATGTTTTTTCTCTTACACAACTGTGGGCATGCAGAAGTCCAAATTCAGCAGGGTAGGCTGCAAACTAGTGGCTCCATTGAAGTTTCTAGATGAGTTCCCAGGAGATGCTGACTGTCTAAAGTAGTAATGGGAATTCTCTCTCTGAATGTTGAAATCACTTCCCCCTCTAAAGCCTTCAACTGATAGGATGAGACATCACTCATTGCAGATGGCGATCTCCTTAGTTTACTGTAGATGTGATCAGCCATCTATTTATGCAATCAATTCACTGATGATTAAAGTCTATGAAATGCCTTTTTATTACAATTAACCCAGTGCTTGCTTGACCAGACAACTGGACATTTTTACCTGACTTAGTTGACACGCTAGCCTAACCATCACAGTCTACCCCTTGTCAACTTGGCAGTCGTATACATCATCTTAAATCATACTTAGTCTCTAAATAAAAACAATAACATTTACATTCAATTGTCCTGCATAAAACTGGAAAAACAGTAATTCCCTCCAGAATAGAGTGTAAGTCCTTGGGTAATATTCACTCTTAAACCTGACATCCTTGAACAACTATGACATGAAATAATACAACTTATGTCATATGATAATGGAAAGGTTAGGGAAGAAAACAAAATTTATTTTATGTACATATACAAACATACTCATAACAAAACAAGGAAGAAATATCCATGACCAGTACAGTCCTCAATTCTGTAATTCTATAAACCACTGTTAAGTAAAATAAAATGACTGCTACATTCCATTGCTGGCAGGGACCCTTTCTAAGAAAGGATTTTCCAGAAGATAAAAACAATTGACCGGCAGGGGCTTTCCAGTAAAATGGACAATGGAACACACCCTACAGGATTTCATATAAACAACACCTGGTAATAAACCAGTTTCAGTTTAGTATAGATAGCTTATCAGAGTGGACAAGCATACCATACTAATCAGTGTATGTCTGCTCCCCCCTTTGTAAGGCCCCCCACCCCCACGTAAAGTAGAACCTTAAAGTCAGACAATCAGAACATCCCCTCACTTGCTTCTGCATTTGCCTTATACCAGCTCCCCTTTCCGTGTGTGGTTTGTATTCTGCCCTATTTATGAATTATAAATTGCTCAAATAAATGCCCATGAGTAATATCTAATATGTTTTTCAATACCACTTAAAATCCTTTTTGAAACAAAGATAAGAAAGGCATCAAGCTGAGAGTGAGAAAGATAGAAAGGTTGAATGGTGAGCAAATAGGTGGTGGCAGCAACAAAAGGACAGAATGTAAATTGCAAGTAGAAGCTAGAATTAAACCCAGCTGCTGATAATTTTTTTGTCTACCTACCTGCCAGGCTTAAAAATCCCTGCTGGCCCTGAATAGCTAAAGCCATCTTGAAAAAGAAGAACAATGGTGGATGACTCAAATTTCCAGTTTTAAAACTTATTGCAAAGCTACCGCAATCAAAACAGCATGGTACTTGCAAAGGCCAGACATGTAGACAAATGGAATATGAATGAGAGTTCAGAAATTAAACCCTCATGTCTATGGCCTATTGATTTTTGACAAGTGTGCCAAACCCACTCAATGCGGAAAGAACGGTTTCATCAGCATGTGATGCTGGGAAACTAGGTTCCCATATGCAAAATAATGAATGAAGACCCTTACCTCTTACCTTATAACAAATTAACTCAAAATACTCAAAGACCTAAATATAAGAATCAAAACCATAAAACTGATAAAAGAAAACATAAGGAAGCATCTTCAGGACCATGGGTTGGGTAATAGTTTCATAGACTTTACACCAAAAGCACAAGCAATAAATGAAAAATATAGATAAATTGGACCTTATCAAAATAAAAACCTTTGAGCATCAGAGGACTTCAACATGAAAGTAAAGATACAGTCTGTAGAATGTGAGAAAATATTTGGAAACCACATATATGTATGGGTTTGATATTTAAAATGTACAACTCAACAACAACAAAAAAAGCAACCCAATTAAAAAATGGGCAAAACCCAAAGAAAGTATGCAAGTGGCCAAGAAGCACATGAAAAGATGCTCAATATCTTTAGCTCTTAGGGATATGCAAATCAAAACTACAATGAGCTATCATTTCACATCTACTAGAATGGTTAATATTGGGAAAAAAAAAACTGGAAGTGTTAGAAAGCATGTGGAGAAATAGGAACACTTGTTCATTTTTGATGAGAATGTAAAGTGGTGCAGCCACTGTGGAGAACAGTTTAGTGGTTCCTTAGAATTCTAAGTATAGAAGTACCATATGACTCAGAAACCCTACTTCTAAGAATAAACCCTAAAGAATTGAAAGCATGGACTTGAACAGATATTTGCATACCTATGTTCATAGCAGCATTATTCCCAATTACCAAAAAATGGAAGCAAAAGATGGATAAACAAAATGTGATATATATCTACAATAGAATATTTCTTTGTCATATAAAGGAATGAAGTTCTGATATATTCAACTACATGGATGAACTTTGAAGACATCTTTTTGTGTAAATCAAGCCAGACATTAAAGAACGAATATTGTATAATCTCATGGATATGAAATAACTATAATAAATTCATTGTCAGAAATTAGACTATAGGTTTTCCATGGGCCAGATGGGGTGTTAGTGCTTAATTAGTATAGTGTTTTTGTTTGGTGTTATGGAAAAGTTCTGGTAATGGATCTTCGTGATGGTAGCACAACATTGTGAATGTAATTGACACTACTGAATTGTGAATTTGAATGTAGTTGAAAGCAGAAATTGTGGGTTGTATATATGTTACTAGAATGAAACATTTTTTAAAAATTCCATAGGACTAAATATCACAAACAGTGACCCCTTAATGTAGGCCATGGACTGTGGTTAATGGTTTAATTACAGTGATGTTGTTTTGTCAGTTGTAATAGGAGTGCCACAGTGGTGCATAGTGTTGGTGATGGGGACTATTTGTAGGAGGTGGATATGTGGAAAATCTGTATTTTCTATATGAATTTTCTGTAAACCTGCAACTTCTCTAATAAAAAAATAATGGATCCCTGTCGAATAAGTAACATAGAATATAAGCATCCCAGGTCCTTCTTAATGAATATACATTAATCCAAATCAGGAATTCAAAAGCCAAATTAGGAAAAATAATATAGAAGATTGACTTTAAGAGATAAGCACTTAACTCACTTTTTTGGGTGCTTTAATTTCTGAGCTTGTATCAGACAAAAACTGGGAAACATCCAAAAAACAGAGCCCTTCAAGGATTCACTTTCACTGACTTGTCTTTTATTGTTATATCCTTGAAATTAATCCAAAATCATCACAATAACTAATCATATGAAATCCCCTTCTGAGTGTTACAAAATGTTGAGATTATTTTTTATAGCATAGTTTTACATTCCTTATAATATCAGAGCTCACAAATTGGTGGCCCATGAGCTATCTCCAACCAGAAAATATTTTAAAACTATTTTGCAACATTTACAAACATGGAATAATTAGAAAAATTTACATGCACCTATGCATAGCAGACAGTTCCTCATTTTAGTGACTATAGCTATGAAGAGCACATTGACAGAAGCTGATGAGCAACTAGTCCTTTTAGGTGGGAGCTGTCAGCAGTCTTCAGGATGTTCTAGGGTCTTAAACCTGGCATATGTTATTCATTTACATTACCTTCAGTCTCTTTACTCATTTGTATCTCTGACGTTAGATATAAGGCCTACATGCTAAATTAATTTTAAAACGCATTGCCAAAGTAATGTTTGCCCCCTATGGGAAAGGAAGTGCTTCTTTTCTGGGAATGAGTCATAAAACATTAACTACCAGGAAGCTCAAAACCAATTTGTATAGTCAACCAGACTTACTAGTACTGACTATATAAAATTTTTAAATTCTATTCTTCATTAGATATATTAATTTTGTCATATTTACCTTTTGTAGAAAAATACTGCAAATCCTTTGTTTGAATAGAATACACAAATTCTAAGATGAGGAAATATTAAACTCTTTTAAATGGTGAATGTATTAGGGAAAAATGAGATAAAATGTTTATTAATAGGATATATTATTTTGGGATTAAATTAAGTCTTCAGCTATAAACATGATACGATGGAAAGAAAACAGTGGAATTTAGCTCAGTTGCTGTTCAAAGAATGCCATTTAATTATTATAACAAAGCAAATTTTCAAGTAAAATTTAGCAATCAGATTTGCAGTTGACTCTACATTAAGTCAGAGATTATGCTGCTTCATTTTAACATTAATAACTTAATATTCTACCACATGGCTAACATAAGTCTGATAATTTAAAAATGATATATACAGTAACAAAAGTAAATGAATAAAAATTTTATATACATGACAAAAATATTTTTATCTAAACTTCCTCATTTTTAATTTCATGAGGGAATTTTAATTTTATGCAACTGACTTTTCTATAGAGTTGTATTCAACAATCTTGCTCAATCCTCTAATTTCCAGATTGTTAGTTTTAGATTTTACACATAATGTGTCATCTGTAAATCATGACACATTTCTTTCTTTCCAATTGCTATAATTTTACATATGTTCATTCACTTACTCATTTCGGTTTTACTGCATTGACTAGCACCACTGGATGTAAGTGGTGATAATGGACATCCTTTCTTTGTTCTCTATCTTAAAGAGAGAGTTTTCTATTTTACCATTATTATATCTGCTGTAGGGGTTTTGGTACATACCCTTTTTCAGATTACAAAAAATCCTTATATTTCTAATCTTCCAAGAGTTAACAAGCAGGAGTGTTGAATTTCATCAACCTCTTTGCCAAAACACTCTACCTTTGTTAATATATTATAATTGCCTTTTTAACTATAAACCACTCTTTCTACCTAAGGATTAAATTTAACTTGATCATGATAGCATTTCTTTACCCTGTGGTATTTGTTAATATTGGTGTTATAATTTTTCCATCAATGCTCATGAGTCACGTTGTCCTATAATTCTTTTGGTATTTGTTAATGTTAGCCTTATGAAATAAGTTGGGGAATGTTCCCTTATTTTCCTATACTCTGGTAGATGCAGTCTTAATATCTGAGTGACTACTTTTTAATGAAATATGCTATTTCTTGAGTTTCTGATTTCAGCCCTTAATGGTTCTTTTCTCTGGTATATGAACATTTTTCATGATACTATTTTTGTTTCTCTCAAAATAAAAATCAATAAATAACTAAAATAGCAATGTGTCACCATTTTTTTCTAGGTATATGAAAATAAATGCACCCTACTGTTATTTCTTGAAATTGTGCTTCATTAGATTTCTGATCTTAGAAAACAATAAATTTTTCAGGGAAAAGAACAGTATTTCAACAAAATTTTCTCTGGAAACATTCTTTTACATGTAAGTAAGTACAAACAATACTTAATGAAGAAAGTTACCAAAGGTAGCTGTGAATAATAGTTCCACTGGGTTAGGAATTATATAAGAAAAACATATTTGACATTTTAATTTTTCAGTTTTGCAAGGTGTTTGTTAGTTTTCTAATTCCTAAAAGACAGTATTTTAATGGTGAGAAAAACAAAATATCCTATTTAATATCCTATTTTCAACAAGTTGTGGCATGTCACTGTTAGGTGAAAGTGTTCAAATATATAAATTTCTCAAGATTACTGCATATATTACAACTGAATTTTTCCTAAATATTTTCCCTTTTTTGCTTTTGATATTTTCAAAATCAGGGCAATGGTCACATTATGGCAGACATTATTATCAAATTAACATAGTGAAATTGTGGCTAGTATAGTAATAATACCTTTTTAAAAACTGACAATATTTTTATGAGATTGTGTAGCTGAAGATGGCCACTGTATTTTTGTTGTTTACAATGATCTTTGCTCAAGTTTTTAATCCAAATTTTAAAACTCTAAGCCAAACATGATGAAACAATCATATACCATATGTTGATTATATCTAGTATTATCTTACACTGATGCATCACTGTGTCATGAATTATTTATTTCAATGTGGTAGCTTCTTTTAAAAGGGTTTTTTAATTTTATGGCTAAACTTATGGTCAATTTTATGTAAATTGGGAAATTAAAATTCAATATATAAGATGTTTTAAATGAAATCTAGACTTACCCAATATGAGTACCACTATGCTTTGATTTCAGTAAATTTTAAATCCTATTAGCTTACCAGGTAATATTTTTGTCTTCTGATACACTAAAATTAAATAGTAATTATACAATAAAAAAGCCAAACATATTAAAAAGTATTCCTCTCATCAATGATAGCTGGAATATAATGGCACTACTATTAAACTCTTTGATTTGAATAAGGTATGGTGGAATCTCAATAAAGTAATTTAGTCAAAGTAGTTTCTGTATTCTCAAGGATAATACTCTTACTCTTAAGGACACAATGATTAGCCTTCTCTGTAGATACATATCCAGGTCAGGATAAAATTTTGGTTCTTTAAAAAACGGTGTTCTAACCAAAAAATTTTTCTGTATGTAACTAGGTCAAATATTAATTTTGAAATAAATATTTATAAAAGTAACAGAAATTTTCCTGATTCTAAGTCTTGCTCTTTCCCACTGTAGGATGTGAGTGTGTTACTTTCAAAATTTAGACAGAGATTTTAAGGATCATTTCTGTATGCACTATAGAGTTTAGGACTAGTCATCACATTTAAATTGTATAACTGTGATCGGTTTGAAAAAGCACATGATTATGAACTTGTAAGGTTCTCTGGTGGCTTACTTTTGCTAGTTTAGGAAAAAGTCAATTTTCTTAAAGAAGACAAAGCTAATATATGATTATATATGAAGCAGATAAATATGGGAAAATATGTTCAAAAATTTTAAAAATTCATGTTTGTGTATCACTTAAATCACAGATTACAAAACTTATGTATAGTTAAAGAAGTCTAATTTGTAAATACTATATAACTCAATATAGAAGTAAAATATATAGAGTAGCTACTGAATATGACTTTTCATTTGTTAAACAAACATTTCATAAACAGAAATGAAGACATAGACATTATTGAAGATGTATTTTATGTATGCTTTTATTAGATGAAAGTTAACAACTCCATATAACAAAATAGTCATTTTATGATTAATTACACACTCTTAAAATAAACAATTATCATCAACTCCAATAAACATTAATAACAGCAGTTTTTGACAATATTAGTCTTTGAAGGGAGTGGTATAGGAAAGATGGTTTCTATACATTCACAGCAGTTAAACTGATTAAGTAATAAAATATGAATAATTTATATAAAATATCTATAACTCATGCATTGCATATACTATTTTTTAAGTTATTTCAGTTATTGATTTCAGACCTATAGTTTTAAAATTAAGAAATAAATTCTTTGTTTATATTTACTTGTGATCCAAAGGATCTAAACTGTTACAAGTTAAATGGTAAAGGGAGCTGTAATAATACCTGAGGAATATTTCAAAAGCATTCCTACAAAATTATTAGATAATTCTTCCTAATCATTGTCTTTTTACAAAGGGGAAAAGAGACATGATATTCATGTAGTTATAAACCACTATATCATAATGAGATCAGATTCCTTGAAGATTAACTTTCTGCCATTAAGACAGAATCAGCTTTATCTTACTTTTAACAGACTGACTTTTACTGACTGGTTGGGGTTATGCGTTGAGGAATCGCAATGAAGTGCAGAAGCAAAGTGTGCTATAATGGATTTTCTAAGTCTGCAATGAGAACAGTGTAGAAAGTGTGGTGGTAGCACGAGAAATGCTGATACTATTTTTACATCACTTTCTTTTAATCTCAGGACTATTCATTTAATTTTCTGTGATGATGGGTTCGAATGTACAATATAAGCAATGATAAAAATTCCTTTGTTGTAGGTATTCCTTTAAGTTTTAATAAAATAGGATATTTTATAAAAGATTACTAAGAATAACATTCAAGTTTATCCCCAAATAAGATATAGTAGCTAACTGCATATAAGAAAAAAAAAATCCACAGGCTATATTAGTTTGATTGACTCCATGAAGATGCTTGATTCTATCAAAATATCATAGTGATTTAGTCTTAAAGCTTCCCTGGCAGGTACTAGTGTGCTACTTTCCTGTGATATGATAATTCTCTGAGGAATGGCAAATTCTTATATTGTAAAAGTTTAAAAAATTAACATCAATCATGCTACTTTTCAAAGGCATGCTATTTTACTTCAAAACCTCTGCCTAAAAACTGATTTCATTGTGTGATGGGGTATTTTATGATAAATCCCAGTATTAATTTATGCTTTTAATGAGTATCTTCATGCTCTGAAGAATTCTAAGCATTATTATTTAGCATTCTCCTACTGCTTCTCTTTAATAGAATTAAATATCAAGAAATGTTTATGTAGTAGCATATACATTAGCATATACATTAGATTTTTTACTATAGTTACAGTTACAAATATTAACTATAATAATAGAGTGCATTTTATTCTCTAGTTTTAACAATAAAAGTAAGAGATTCATGTATGCAATTATTGGTCACAAGTGTTTTAACCTGATAGGTTCTAAGAAAGTATAAAATTCTAATAAGGATATTAATACATAAATGAATTTAAGGTATTGTCTTTTAAATGAATATTATTATCTCCATTAACTGTAACTTAATCAATAGCCAAACTTTAGGAGTAAGTTTAGCTAAGATACAAAAGAACTTTTAGTTCCATGTCCCTAAAATCTAAAATTGTGAACAAATTTTCCCTATTACTTTTGCTTAATTACACACTATTTTAAGAAGCAAATTCAATCCAATTATTTTTTTCCTTTCTTATGTAACTTTAAGTCTCTGATTAACATTACATTTAAATATATGAATAATAACATGTTAAAGATTGACAGGGAACCTTAAAAAAGATAAGTAAATATTTTGGGTATTAAATCTGTAATAACTGTGAAACAATTATGTTTTCCAATCATTGACTTTTATGAAAATACTCTCCATAGCATCTAAGACCTAGAATTCAGCATAGTAAAGTAGAAACACTAAACGTGCAAAAGGTAGCATGCTATACGTAACCAAAAATCTGCAAATGATGATACATATTGTGCTATAAAAAATGCAGGACTTCCTAACACAATATGGCTCACAGTATGGTTTAAGGTACATAATTTTATTTTTCATTCAAATGTTATCATTGGAGAGTCATCCAAAGCCTGAACACTAATACAATAATGATGACTGAATCACTGGACAAAACATTAGAAAGGAAATGTACACTATCACAAAATCATTCATCCTTTTAGGTCTTAATTCTCAATAGTTATACCAAATATACAAACAGTCCTATTTCTTTGGGCCCAGAACACAAGTAGGATTTAACTGTGTATAAATACAGACACTTAGCTACTGCAAAATCAAAGTTAATTTGCCACCAGACTAGAATATCAATATCAGTCAGAAATGCAGCAAATTTTCCTCAGGGCAATATTGTGAAGGCTGACAATGACAATAATATCCCTTCTGAAGACTACATATTTTATCAAGGTAACAGTAGCAGTACATACTGATTTTGACAGTGTTCTTCCCATAACTCAAAAGGAATGTATTGAAATTTATTGACATCAATAATAACTAATCTTTAATCAATGCATTAAGAAACAGGTGGCTGGTGATCTAATGCATAAATTGCCCTTTCCTTACTGTATTTTTCAGACCACTTGCGGGTCAGTTCTAGATAAAGACCTGGTTTATGAGGTCGGTAGTCCAAGTACACTGTATGACTGTTTCTTTTGGGAACAGCTTTTTCAATCTGAGTTCCTTCATGCCACTCATTAAAAGAGGTGATAGAAATTAAACTGGGATGGGCCTGCAGTGCAGTATTCAAAGCAGCTTCGTAATACTTCCCATTGACTCGGTTCCGAGTGTTGTGAGAATTCCATGGACGGATGCTGGTATCTATGTATCCTGGGCCCACACTTGGAATAAATATTAAGTTGTAGCTTTCACAAAAGTGTTTTAGGCCAGCCCAGTTCTGATGTGATGAGCCATAAGTAAAGCCATTTGTGGCAAAGTATGTATAAATTCCATCAAAACCACTGTGAAGAATTTCATATTTATGTTTTTCTTCTACTAGAAGTGCAATAAACAATCCATCATAAGGAGAATTCCGAACACTCCGAGACCCTGAGACGGTTAACAGATTGGCCCATTTTTCAGGCTTTGTGACATAAGAATCATAGACATAAAACATAGGAAGAGCACTGCCAGTCCTAGTCTTGTACCTGTAAAAGGCCGGATGATTTCCATATCTAGAATGCAAACATATGTAAAGGTGAAATGAATATTCACAATTTATTTGCCATAGGAAAAAACTGTTAATATATTGAAAATGAAGTTTATTAGTGCAATTTAAGTAAACTGTTCAACTTCTTTGGGGAATAAGTTACATAAATGTAATCATTAAAAGCATTAAAATCTTATACATTGGAAATGAGATATTGGCTACATCAAGACATCACTGAACAACAAATCAATGATCTCAGATATCTCATACTGAAGTTTACAAATAATGAGTTATTCCATAAAAGCCCATTATTTTCTACGTGAATATATAAACAACTCTGTTTTTGTTTTTGTTTTTTATCGGTAATAAACGTCCCACTGTTGCTGACAGGTTTCTTTGTAAGAGTACAACATCTGTCACAGACCACTATCAGTAAAATCCCTTAGCAAAACAAAACTGCATTAATAATTCTTCCCTTGTAATCAGAATAAAAATTAAAACACTAAATGGACATCCTTTTCTATAAAAGCAGTTCATAAGTGATGTCAGCAAAATGGTTGAATAGGCAGATCCAACACCCATCCCCTCCCCAGAAACAATGAAAAATGAGCAGAAACAGTCAGAACCAACTTTGTCAGAATTCTGGAAAATCTTAAAGATTTACAGCAATGAGTCAAATGCTGAATCAGGTAAAAAGCAACTTAAAACCAGTAGGAAATCTTTGCAATGTTTTTACTTGCCCTTGCTGCATTCTCCAGTTAAAAAGGTAGAAATTGGCAAAATGGATAAAACATGACCCAAATACATGCTGTTTAAAAGAGACTTATTTTAGATCCAAAGGCACAAATAGGTTGAATGTGAAAGGATGCAAAAAGACATTCCACGCATATAGTAAATGAAAGAGAGCTGGGTGACTCTTATTAAAATACGAAACTTCTCTTTAAAGGCAAAATTCATGAGATTTAAAGAATAATATCAATTTAAAGTATCATTATGATAGCAATCATAAAATATAAATACATTTAATAGTAAAAAGAGCAATCTTTATTCACACAGAGAGTGAACTGTAAGAAATTTCCAAAATGTTTCCCAAAATGATTGTAACATTATAAAAACAAATTGAATTTAATTTATTAAATATTCCAGATCATAAATCACTAATATCTCTCAAATATAATTTAAATGTACTTTTCTTGTAATTAATTATCATTGGATCATATAATAGCAATTATGAACACAGAAGAGACTCACTTGTCTATAATGTATTTGACATTTTTGTACATGTTTTGATCATCTCGATTACTATATGGTTCTATGTGAAAAGTGACCTGAAACAAACAAAAAAGTTTATTAGAGGAAAAATTATCTATGATGTAAAAATAAAAATGAAAGTATAAACCATATTTTTATAAAGTGACTTCTTTAAGATGCTAATTTAAGATGAATACTTATTGAACACAGAAGTTACTAGAGAATTCTAATAGTAATAACATTTACTAAGAGATTTTTCTGTCAATACTATGCTAAAAATGTTATACTTAATAACACTTAATCCTCCTGCCTTTATAAGGTAGTTACTACCATAATCTCCATTTTCTAAAAGAGGCAATCAAAGCTAAGATAGTTTCAGTAACTTGCCTCAGGTCAACCAGGATATGTAGGAATATATTCTATATTCCTACATATTTTTCTGTGTGAAAAAGTTAAAACAAAACATAATCTAGAAATATCTGGATTTTTTTTCAGATGTTTTCATTAAGTTTATTTTTATTTTATTATTTTTTAAATTTATTGAAATATATCACTCATACATAAACATACATAAACAGTAAGTGTAGAGTAGTTGTGAACTTACAAAACAAACATATAACATCAAACAAACATATATAACATCTCACCCTACCACCAATAACTTGCATTGTTTTTAAACTTTTTTATGTTTAAATGGATCAATAACAAATTTCTGAAAAATGAAAGTTTACTGTATCATTAAAGTAACAATTTACAAAAATATCTACATTTAATTTGTACTAGAAATCAAAGATTTACAACAAATCTACTGGGAAAAAAAAGATATCTACTTGTACCATAAAGACAAATAATTTTCAGAATGTTTAATTTATTGATATGATTTACATAAAGCAATACCAAAATATTTTTAAAATACTGTGCATAGATGATTTAACTTTTTAAAATAAAAAAACTTAGCTACATATACATTAAAAAAATTGTGGCTAATAAAACCAATTTGTATGCCACTTAACTAGCAATGTAGATTGTACAGATTGTATTTCCCACATATGGTGAATTCTTTAAGATTTATTTTAAAAGATATGCAGATTTTCACTTTTATTCCTAGTTCACTGACTGACCATCAATGACAAATATTATGGCAATCTAATAAGCTTATTTTTATTGTTTTAATTTTAGGTTTCAGGCTCTTTGAAATGCTTATGGAACTAGACTTTTATGTCACTCATAAAAAGTGACTGTTTTCAATTACCCAATTAAAGTGAAATATGTATTTTGCATTAATCAGTGCTACTAGTTTTCACAGAATCAATACTAGAGTCAAACAGTATTTAGTAAAAATATTATTCCCTACTTTCAATAAAGTTAAGATTATAGTAATATACAAAGGGAGTCTTTGTCAGTAACAAATTAAGGTCAAATTCATTTCTGCAGTATATTGTTAGTATTGCCGGAGCGGTTAGATTTTTCAGTAACTCTGATATTTATTTTTTAACTTCAATTGAAAGAAAGAATGGCAAGGTTGGCTATTTTCATTCTTGTATTATAGTTACCATGGTTATTCTTCTTTTCAATGCAGTGTTGTTATATTCTCTGTTAGTTTCCATTTTATATATATAAAGAACACCATATTTCCAAATGAACTTGCTTTTAAAGCTGCAAACTATAAATGGCCTGATTCTTTTGAAAATGCAGACCCATATATTTGTAGCAAATGTGAACAGCCATTATAGATAAATATATAATATTTTGTTAATTCTTCCTCATATATTTCTAACTTTTTAACTGCATTAAAATTACTTTACAGGTTTATTTAATGATGTGATCTAGTCACTGTCTCTCTTCCCTTTGGAAAATTCTATTAGATCAATATTAAAATAACCTTAAAAATTACAGGATCCTATATATAAAATTAAATATTTGTATTATTTTTAGGTTAGAGACTGAGGATCATATAAATATTCTCCCCACATTCCCCACTGCATGCCTCTAATGTTGACCTTGCCAGTCTCTAAGTGACAATCTGATCGTGTTTTACTCCTTCTCCAACAACTTCTATTCCCCACCTTTACCCCTGCAAACCCTCCTAGGTCCTTTCACAACAAGAATGAGGAAGATGTACTTTGTACTCATCTCTTCCTGCAATGACTTGTGTTTGCCTGTGATGGCCAGTAGATTAAAAGTTTCCTTAAGGACAGAGAAAATATCTTCTACTTCTTAATACTGTCAGCAACTGAACGTAGTAGCATCTGGCACAGCAGGAAATGAATGAGTGAATGAATGAGTGAATGAATTCCAAATTAAACTCTAGATCTTCCATGTATATTCCAGTTAGGAAAGAATCACCAAGTTACCACCATAAATTCACATTATTCATTTAGGTACAAGAAGAAAAAAAGGGGGAAAGGAGAAAGGTCATGCAAAGTATAACATATTTCAAATGAAACTGAAAAATCATTTGAAAAAGAGAATCATGGACATACTGCATGCAAGAGTTTCACACAGACTAAAATCTAATGCCAAGTCTGAGAATCAGATATAATGACGACTCCAGGGCCATAGGCCAATAAATAATGGATACCAATAATCCAATAGTATGAGACATGTGATTTATATATAAAGTAGAAGAAAAAAAAAAACTTGCTATCCACATGTCCACAAGCATCTTTTTTTCTATTTATTCCTAGGAACCTTATATACTTTGCTATTATAAATGGTACGTACAATTTTTTGAATTACAATAGTATATGTATATAGGAAAAGTGAAGATATCATAGATGTATAACTTAATGCATTTTCACAAAATAAATATACTCATGTAACCTGAACTCTGATCACAAAAAAGAACATTTCTGGCACTCCTTTGCAGATTTGCAGAAGAGCTCCTTGTTCCCTCATCTAGTCACCACACTTTCCCATAAGGGTAACCACTCTTCTAATCTCAAATAGCATACATTGGGTTTTATCTGTTTTTTAATTTTACAGAAATAGAATCATAGTGCTACTTTAAACATTCTATGGCTTGTCATTTTCATGAGCATATGTAAGCATTTCCATTGAATACATATTAAGGAGAACTACTGGGTTATAGCTGTGGTGTTATGTTCTAATAAAATCTGCCAAACAGTTTTCCAGAGTGGTTGTACCAATTTCACTGCAGTGTATGGGAGTTTTAAGTGATTTCATATCCTTGCCATCATTAGGCATTATCAATCTTTTTAATTTTAGCCACTCTGGAGTCATGACTGATATTCTATATTATTATTCTATCTAAAACTTTAACTGAAAAAAACAGTGAAAATAAAGTTTTACATTTTGTTGCATGAAATAACAGATGCTCAAAGTAGCCAAAAACATTAAGAAAACAAGCTTGAAAAAAAAAGCAGTCTGAGAATAAGTATGTTTTCCCCTCATTAAAAAACATTTTTTCTTAAAAGGCTTACTTCTAACATATTTATAAACTTGGGATTAACTTTTCAAATTCTATATTAAAAACCATCGAGATTTTTAACTAGGATTGCATTATATTCAACAAATTATATAAAACAGATACATATGTTTGAGGAAAATGGCCATTTTTTCAATCTTGCATCATCCCATCAAATTCATTTTTTTCCAATAATGCAGGTCTTTCATATCCTTCAACAAAATGCTATAAATATATTCATATACTTACAGCTATGTTTTCAATTTTTTCCCATTTTTTCGTGATTTTATTTTTGCTTTAATGTAGGAAAAATATTGATTTGTTTGAGTTTTTTTGGTTCCAGTCACTTACTGAACTCATTATTTTGAGTAGATTTTTAGACAATTTAATGGGATTTCGAGGTATTTACCATTTGCGAAGAATGATTCTATTTAGAATTTTTTGCCTTTTTCTTTTTAATCAAACTGCTCTATTTACAGTCTCCATAATAGCACTGAATAATTTTGATAATACAGAACATTCTTGTCTTGATTTCATTTATACTGGGCATGAAAGTATGATGTTTGATATTGGTTTTAATATCCTTTATCAAGTTAAATATCCTGTTCTTTGTTTATTAAGAGTTTTGTTAGTTTTATTAGTAGTGAGTTTTTTTTCTTAAATTTTCAGTATTCATTAAGATGGTTGTGTTTTATCTCTTAAATAGTCAATGAAGTTTTATATTTACTTAACACTTATATAGTGCTTACTCTGTGCCAGACGTTAATCTAAGTGTCTTACCTACATTATCACATGTAATCTTTATAACCACTAAGTGAGGTAGGTTTTGTTACTATTTTTATCTTAGAGGACAGCAAACTGAGGCACAAGGGTTACATACATAGTAAGTGGTTGGACTTTATATTCTGGAAACTGTTCCTAGATTCCTGCTAATAAACACTTGTTATCTAAGTTTTCTTTAGGAATTATGCATCAGTTATATCAGCTTATAAGTCTCTTTCTTGTGCTATCCTTGTTTAGTTTGGAACAGGATTATGCTATAACCATAGAATAAGTTTGTAAGTTTTCTGTGACAGCCAGCCTCCTAGATGGCCCCTAGTGATCCCTACCTCCTGCTATTCATGCACATCCTTCCAAGAACACGGCGGAAGTGAGAGCATGTTACTGCCAAGATAAGGTCAACAAAAAAAACTCCAGCTTCTGTACCACTCTCTCCCTCTTGGATCCCTTTCTTTGCAGAAGACAGCTGACATGTCTAGAGGAGATGAAGAGACTCAGCAGCCCTGTGGAGAGGCCTTTGTGGCAAAGAACCAAAACCTCCAGTCCAATAGTGTCAAGAAACTGAGGCTTGTCAATAACCACATGAAAGAGCTTGGAAATTGATTTTCTGGCCCACCTTGACTGCAACTGCAGAAGAAACCTTGAACCCAATCTACCCACTTAAGCCACTGCCAGGTCCCCGAACCTTGAAAATTACATGAGATTATAAATGTTTGTTGTTTTAAGCTGCCAAATTTTGGTGTAATTTGTTACACAGTAATAGATAACATGCACATTTCCCACTGTATTTCAGTATGATAAGAAACTGTTCCTTGAAGATTGAACAGTACTGACAGGTAATACCTATTTGGGGAAGATAAATGTTCAGTTCCCTTTTAGATCTTTTTCCTAGGATAATTAGCCAATGTACATGCTAAAATTTCTTCCTGCACACAAAAAAATAACACTTTTTATAGTTTCCTTTAAAAACTGTCCAGTTTTTGTATATTTCAAAAATCTGATATATATTCTTAAACTGTGTTATTCTATATAGGTATATTTCCTTTAAAACTTATTACTTTCTTGCTGTCCCTTTTTAAAAAAACTTTCACCTATGGTTTGTCTACTGTGTTTTTCTTTCCAAAGATGGAAAATCATGATTAATTCACCCAGGCTACTGATGAAGCTTTGGTATACTATTTAATTAACTTCTCATTTCATTCTTATTCATTCATTCATTCTACTTTGTTTTAGCTTATTTTGTTATTTCTATTCTTTTTTAAGAATTTGGGGCTGATTTATCTTCCATCCTTCTTGGTTTCTAATTTAATATTAAAAATTTTGCTTTTGTATACAGCTTTGACAAAATTTCATGTCTCAGTAGTATTGAAAATGCCGTTTTCTAAGTGCTATTTATTTTTATATCACTGGAAATCTGTTTTGATTTTCTCTTTAATGCAAGTTCTATTTTTTAATTATAAAATATAATTAAAATTTTAACACTTTAATATTTTTAAATAGCCTTAATGGTGGACTTTCAGTTGTACTGAATATGGTTAGTGAATACAAATTTTATGATTATCACTTTCGTGAATTTATTCACATTAATTTTTTGAAATGTACCTTTGAATTTTAAAAATAATGCTTACTTTTGCTATTTAGTTTAACATTTTCCTTTGCAATACTATTTAATCTTTTAATTAATTTCTGAAATAAATAAAATCTTATGCTGTGAGAAATTTTCCCTTACATAAAATTTCATAATAATTGGGTAAAATATACTTGGTCTAACAATTGTCTTAATACTTTTATCTGAATTTTATAAATACATAATTATGTGAACATCTGTTAAGATTTAAATGTAAATCAGGTTTTGACATATTTTTTAATAAGTCTATTTTCTATCTACTTTATAAATATTTAAAATCATGGTTAATTCTTATTTTTAGTAGTTCTTTGACATATAAATCTTCACTGATTTGTTTTATCTTCACAAAATAATCCCATTTATTTTCTACTAAATAAACAATAGATTAATATAAAACATGGTTAGAAAAATAGTGAAGGATCACAAATTTTGATGCAGACAAGGCTTGCAACTCATATGTTATAGAAACTTGCCTTATGAAGTACATATTAAAGATTTCAAGTCATTATTTTCAGATAAAGTTCTTAATTAAAATGACTATTATAAAATTGTAATTACTCTCCACTTGTCAAAAAAAAAAAAAACGTATTTAAAGCTTAGAAATAAAAGAAAATACCTTCAGATTATATTTATGAGCTTTATCCAAAATAGTTGGTACCAAGTCATCAGTAGGTTCTCCATTTTCATCATTTGAATCAGGTGGGTACCAAGACAGGGCTAGTACCCCTAATAGAAAAGACCAAAAATAAAAATAAAAAGAAATGGATAGAGTAGTAATGACAACAAATATTTTTAAAGAAATAAGCAAAATAAGTACCAATAGTTAACAATAAAAAAAGAAACATTTTCATAAAAGGTATTATGAGCTTATTTACAGACTACATATAGTGGTTTTATTACTTAGCATAGTTAGGTTTTATGAAGTCTTTATTAGGCATCAATACCTTTTAATAGAAGATTCAAAAGAAGTAAAAAACTACAATATTATACTTCCCAGTAATACCTACTTACATTTGTTAAACTGATAAATTAAAAGTAGGTGTCAGAAACAAGCCTGCATAAACACTAATTGGAGAGGGAATATGTGAGATCAACTAATTGAAAGTTTCATTATATAGAGAGATATATACATGGTATTCAAGCTGCTGAAAACCAAAAATGAAGAAAAAATCTTAAAGGCAGCCAGAGACAAAAACAGATACTTATAGATATGTATAGGCGATGATAGACTATTCTCATCAGAGACGAGGAAAGACAAAAGATAATGCTGTAATGTTTTTAAAGTTTCAAAAAACCCCAAAACCAGCCCATACAGTATTGTATAACAGATGAAACATCATTCAAAAATAAAGGAGACAAAACGAAACTGAAATACTTAATGGAAAACAGACCAGAAATGTTAGAGGAAATTTTCAGGCAGAATAATTATAACAACATACACTTGAATCTACACACAAAAAAAGTGTGAAACACTGGAATGGAATAAACAAATATTGTTTATTTAAGTCTAGTTTCATGCTTCATTGGCAGAGTTGTATAGTTTAAAAAGAGATGGTATGGCCTGCAAAATAAAAAATATTTACTCTGGCCCTTTACAGAAAATGTTTGCCAAACTCTGGTCTGCAGTAATACTAGTAATGTATATGTTTTATATACTAGAAGAATGTGCAAAAAAGTACAGGATGGAGGATTCAATAATATACTGCTGTAAGGTCCATCTACTACACATAAAGTGGTGAAACATTAGTAAGTAGACTTTGATTGTATAAAGGTATATTTGATAAACCTTAGATTAACAACTGAAAAAACAAACTGAAAGCAAGAAGTTTTAAATAATAAATAATGGAGACTAAATAGAATCATAAAAATTGCTTAATTAATCCAAAAGATAATAGAAACAGGGAAAAAAACAATGTAAGAAATAGGATGCATCTAGCAAGATAGATTTTAATCAATCACATCAATAATAACAAGTTAAAATGTTCTAACCACAGCAATTTAAAGATACAAATGTAAGACAGGATGAAAAAGGACTAATTACACACTATGTGTTAGAACACAACTTTAGTTAAAAGCAAAAGCATGGAAAACTATAAACCAGACAAACATTAACTAATCAAAAAAGGCTGTAGTAGTTATATTAATGTCAAAGAAGATTTCAGAACAAATACTACTGCCAACAATAAAGAGGAACATGCCATAATAACAAAGGACTCAATTATCCAAGATAATTAATAATCCTTACAGAAAAGCTTCAAAATATATGAAGCAAAAACTGATAGATCTGAAAAGAGAAATAGATAAACCCACAATTTTACCTGGAGACTTCAATACTCCTTTTTCAATAATTGATCAAAGAAGAAAGAAAATCTGCAAGGATAGAAAAGACCTGAAAAATGCTATCAAGAAGTTGACTTAACTAATGATATAAGAAACTCTATTCAACAACAGCAGAATACACTTTCTTTTCCAATTCACATAGAACATGCACCAAGACAGACCATAAATTAAACCTTAACAAATTTTAAGTAATATAAATCATGAAAATATATTCTCTAACCATATGAAATTAAGCGAGGAAACATAAAAAAGACATCTGGAAAATCTCCCACATATTGAGAAATTAAATTATTTGAACTAACACATGGATGAAAAAAGTAGGTCTCAAATTTAAAAAATATGTATGTTTAGAGGAAAATGTATTACAGTAAATATTTTAACAAGAGACTCAAATCAGTATACTAAGCTTCCACATTAAGTCAAGATAAAGAATTAAACCCAAAGAAAGGGAAATCATGGAAATTAAAAAGAACAGAAATCAATGGAACTGAAATGAGAAAAATAGAGAAAATCAATGAAACCAAATGCTGGTTCAGTGAAAGAATAATATCAATAAACCCCTATATCTCTAAGATGAATTGACCAAGAAAGAAAAGAAAAAGAGAATTATCAATAACAGGAATGAAAATAGCAACAACCATACAAACTCAACAGACTTCAAAAGGATAATAAAGAATAATACAAACAACATTATGTCCATAAATCTGATAAAATAGATTAAATGGACCAATCATAATCTTAGAAAGACAAAAACTACCAAAACTCACACAAGAGGAAATAGATAACCTGGAGAGTCCTTCATCTCTTAACAAAATTGAATTTGTAGTTAACACAACCATGAAAAATCAGGCCCAGATGATTTCACTGATAGAACTGACCTTCATTATTTGATAAATGACATTTATAAACACCCTATAGCCCACACAATACTAAATGATGAAAGGCTGCTTCTCTGTTAAGGTCAGAAACAAATCAAGGATATTATCTCTCGCCACTCCTATTCACATAAAATTTGAATCCTAGCCAGTACAATAAACCAATAAAAAGAAACTAAAGGTATTATAAATAAATAAATATATATATATATATATATATATATATATATATATATAAAACTTTCTATTTGCATTTAACAGGATTGTCTATATAGAAAACAATCTACAAAATGTTCTTAGGACTAAAAAGTGAGTTCAACAAAGTCAGAGGATAAAAGGTCAATATAAAAAAACTGTTCATCTATATACTAGCAATGATCAACTGGAAATTTTAAAAAAGTTTCAATAGTACGATAAGCCTCCCCCTTAAAGAAAAATAATTATAAATGTAAGAATTTATGAAGGATCTGTATGCTGAAAATTACAAAATTCTATATCTAAAGATAGACTTTCCCTATAAATGGAGAGATATATCATGATCATGTCCATGAAACGGAAGATGCAATACTAGTTAAAATGTCAGTTTTCCTCAAATTGTTTTATAGATTCAATGCAGTCCAAATTCTAAAAGGTCAAATTATAGATATGGGCCATAACATGCAAAAGAATTATAATAGCCAAACAATTTTTAAAGAGAAGAGGAATCACACTACTTGATTTCAAGACCTATTTTAAAGACACATAATCAAGACAAGGTGGTATTGGAGAAAAGATATACACACAGATCAATGTATCAGCATAGAGAATGCTGAAATAGACGCAAACAAATAGAGTCGTATGATTTTTGACAAAAGCAAAAGAACAATTTAATAAGGGGAAGATAGCCTTTTCAACAATAACCATATACACACTATGATAGTTTAATTCTTTATAAATCCCAAAAAGAAAAAGATTATGTTTTTTAACTAATCCATTACTGAGGGCTATGGAGCCCTTCGGCTTGGACCACACAGGTAAGGTATGACACAGGTTGGGTTTCCACCCTCTTGCTGGGTCTTATATAAATGGAGACACAGAGGAGGAGAAATATGAGAAAGGAAGCTGCCATTGTTGATCCTGCCATGTGAGAGAGGACTTGAGGTTCAGCAAAGTTTAAGTGAGAAACCCCCAAGAGGCTGGGCTCATGTTGCAGCTCAAGGCTGAAGAGACAAGCCATATACCTGATAACTCACAGCTGAACTTGGGAAGAAAGCAGAGCAGCCGAGACTGAGGCCAGAGGCCCAGAGACAAGCCCTACGCCTGGTTGCCCACAGCTGAGTACGGAAAGATGGTAGATGCTGAAGGCGAAGGCAGAGACCTTGGCAGAGATTGGTCACCATCTCTGCCACATGGCAGGACACCAAGATCACCAATAGCTGACTTTTGTGAGAATACACAAAAGTGCTTTGATTTGGACATTTCACGGCCTTACAACTGTAAGTTTTACCCCTAATAAAATTCCCATTGTATAAGCCAACCCATATCTGGTACTTTGCGTTGGCAGCTCAGTGGCAACTAACCAATATTTTAAGGCTTAACAGAGAGCAAAGTGTGCTCAATTTCCAGTCTATACTGCCCTATTCAAGATGACAGGCTTCCCACAGAAAATTACAAGGCATATTTAAAAGCAGGATACACAACATTCTGCCAGGAGACAAGGCAAATAAACTACAGTAGGCAATAATAAAAATAGGAAAACTGTATGCAACTATCACCAACCTACAATTATACAAATAAGTTTAAACCTGGAATTGCAGCTATTCTAAAAAGATAAAATAATCAGATTGTTATGTTACATTTAAACTTTAAAAATGTAATTCATTTTACTTTAACTTCTATTTCATTAGCTTTTATTTACATATTTTAAAGGCAGGAGACTCAGATATAAGAATTGTGACCTTAGGAAAACAGGAGTTTTCTACTTTTAGTGTGTTAGTCAGCCAAAGGGATGCTGATGCAAGGTACCAGAAATCTGTTGGCTTTTATAAAGGGTATTTATTTGAGGTAGAGATTAGAGTCATAAGGTCAAAAAGAGTAAGTGACTTCCCTCACCAAAATCTGTTTCCATGTGTTGGAGCAAGATGGCTGCAAGTCTCTGTGATGGTTCAACTTTCATCTTCCTCTTAAGGCTTCATGGTCTCAGTTTTTCCTGATATCAGCTGTAGGCTGGCATAAAACTCTTTTCCCAGGGTTCATCTCTTTCCGGGCTCAACAGCTCTGCCCTCTCCATAAGGTCAGCTAAAAACCATCAGGCAAATGGCTAGGCTCTCTCCCCAGGGGTCCAGTGTCAAAAAACTAAGCTCTCTCCTCTGCCATGTGGTTTTCTGTGTCAGTCTCCACCCACCACGGAGGAGGGGGTTCAATGTCCTACTGAATCAAAGCCCTAATCTTAACTTAATCAAGTAAAAGTGAAACCTCTGAATTTAATATAATCAAAGCATATCATACCCACAGGAACAGACCAGTTTACAAACAGAATCAATATTTCTTTCTGGAATTCATAAATAATATCAAACTGCTACACTTAGGAAATACTCTAATGGCTGACTTCCATCTAGTGGTTTTGAAGTACCACTGAGGAAAACAAGAGGACTCCTATTCATCTTTGTGTCTCTAGAATCTAGTGCTTTGACTAAACAAATATTTAATGCTAAACTGAAGGAAAGGGAAGATAATTTTAAAATAGAGTAAATCACGTTTTGGTTAGTATACCAGTTTTCTATTGTGCCATAATGAATAATCACAAACTTAGTCTTAAAACAACACAGATTTATAGTCTTACAGTTCTGCAGCTCAGAAGTGTGAAATGGATTTTGCTGGGCTAGGATCATGGTGTCAGAATGAATGATACCCCTTTGTGGAGGTTCTAGGGGAGAGTCTGTTTCTTTATAGTAGGTCAGCTTTTAATGGCCACCACCTCCTTTAGTTTGTGGTCCCCTTACTCTGTCATTGAAGTAAGCAATGGTGTTTTCAGTCTTTTTCACATCAAACTTTCTGACTTTCTTTCCTTCTTCTTCCACTTTTAAGGACTCTTGTGATTAGATTGGGCACACCCAGATAATACAGTCTCAAGGTCAGCTGATTAGCAACCTTAATTCCCTATGCTATTTAAGGTAACATCTTCCCAGATTCTGGGGATTAGACATGAGCATTCTTAGGTGTTCTTAATCATGAGACCCCACTAGTTTTTCTAAAATTAAATATATACACATATATACACATACACATACACATACACATACCTCCATTGCCTGGTATTTTTAAAATCATAAGATATCAGTTCAAGCCAATATATGATATGGGTTCATTTACTGAAAAAGACATGAGACACGAAGAGGCTGCAAATCTAGCAAAGGGTTCTTATATGCTACTTGATAAATTTCAATAATAATAATAATTGGGAGTTTAAATATAACAAATATTTCATTTTAATTTCATCCTTTCCTAGGAAAAAAAAGGGGGCGGGGTTCGGACCATTAGAGTTTATATACAAAGTACTTCTAATTTTAAAAACAGAAAATCAACTGACTTTTACTCTGCGATATAATAATATCATTAATTCATGCAGTAATTCAATTTAAGAATAAAAGAAAGGGTATTTATAGCAAAGGAAAAATATGAAAGCTAAAGTCAAAGCATATTCAATTATACAGAACTTTAAATAATCTTCATTTGCTATCTTCTGCAATGTAGAAATCCAAGAGTTAGCATATCAACTCCATGGATTAAAATAAGTGTTTTGCATTTAGTATTTTTATAGTCAACTTATTCTCTAATAACAATGAACACTGCTTGATATTTCACTGTAAGAAATCATTTGTTTATTTTCAGATGGATTGGAATGTTGTCACTTTTATTACTAACAAGTGGTTGTTTATTTTTCCCAGCAGAAAATCATCAGAAATTAAAATATATACAGCATTGTTAAACTGTCAACATTTAGAATAAAATAATTGCATTACCAACAATATTTAGAAATAATTTAACTTTTTAATAATATTTATTAGAAAATTAAGAAGTGTGGTGAAAAGGTTTTTATATAAATAGGTTTTTATATAAATAGCAAAAATCTAAAGGTAAAACGAAGCTTTTCTTCAAAATCACAACAAAATAACATAATAATATTTCTAGCTGAGGGAAAAAAACCCTTCATTGTATACAGTTCAATTTGTATAAAGAAAATTAAACCTTCCAAGAATAATAATTTTCTGTCAATCAAGCATAGTTTTTCAAAGCCACAAAGAATATTCTTGAAATAATAAAAATTACTTGAGAGTGATATAAAAGAAAATCATAGAATTGTAAACGATAGAAAAGAAAATCATTTGAGAAGGTAAATCAGTAAATAAAGACAGCCACATGCACACACAGCACACACACAATCAAGGCTGTTTAAATTTACTAAGCCTATTATAATACACATAGAAAACTAGAGCCTTCAGAATAGACTGGAAAATTGGATTTTTAAAATAACTGAAAAAACACAATTACTCCACAGGGAGGAGGGGGAACCTAGTTATCTTGCACCTATTTGATGCAGATTCATAGAACTCTGTAGTGTTTTGTTCATGAGAGAACACTGCATTTCTCTATGCACTTATCAGCTCCTTAGTGACTTTGTACCAGTACGTAGAACTAGAAAAATGAAAGAACATCCAATTTCTGCTTGGTCCTACTGCTAGGGGCACTAACAAGATTGAGGGAACTGAAAAAGGCAGGTTTTACAAAAAGAATATCAATCAATTTAAGAATTTGCAGGCACCAAATTATTTTTTTCATTTTGTTCACCTGTGGGACAATATGAATCTTATCTATATATGTGGAATTGGAGTGCCTGAAGGAGAGGCCAGAGGAAGTATGGGAGGCAGGGGCAACAATAAAAATAACTGCTGACCTCATCAGAAATATAAGTCAGAACTCAATTTCAGCATTGAAATTTTTATAAAAAGAAGAAATGAACAAACTGTTAAAGGAAGTTTGTGCAGACTGAAGGAAAATGACAGCAGATGAAATCTTAAAACTACAAAATAGAATGAAGAGTGATGAAGTGGTAAAATGTGGATAAATATGAGACTTTCTTTCCTTATTTAAAATGTTTTCAAAATGCTAATTTACTGATTAAAGAAAAATAACACGTTGTAGGATTTAAAACTTAGGTTACAGTAAAAGCACTGTAACACTACTATAAAACAAAAAAGGAAAAAATGGAAATACACTGTTTTAAGTTTTTATGTTATAATTCTATAAAGTATTACCCAATTAAAGATAGATTATAAGTTAAAGGTGCATATTGTAGAATCTAGGGCAATTACAAAAAAAATTAAGCTTAAAAAATATATCCAATAAGCCAGAAGAGCATATAAAATGGAATGATAAAAATATTTCAATACAAGAGAAGGCAGAAAAAGAGGGGGAAACAAGAACAAAGATCAGATGGGACAGAGAGAAAACAAATAACAGGATGGAATATTCAAAATCAATCATATCATTATTACATGCCTTATATGAAGAAAAAACAGAAATTTTAAAGGGACTTTCACACTAGTTTAAAACACACACACACCAAAAACCAAGACGAAATTATATGCTATATGCCTGAGATTTAAAAAAACTCAAATGTTCATCAACGGGTAAATGTAGAAACAAATTTGCTATAATCATACAATGGGATAGTATTTCACCATAAAAATAATTAAACTACTGCTATGTTAACAACATGGGTAAATCTCAAAATTTGCTGAGCAAAAGAAGTCACATACACACAGAAAGAAATGTTGCGCGATTTCAATTTTTGGAAATTAGCAGAACATTTGCAACTCATCTTCAGTGATAGAAATCAGATCTACAATTTCCTTGGGAAGGGAGTGGAACTGAATAAGGGAAGTACAAAAACCTTTGGGGCTCTAGAAATATTTTACTTCTGGAATAGGGTGATATTTAAACAGGTATATACCTTTGAGAAACATCATTGAACTGCATACTTAAAGTGAGAGAATTCACTTGTATGTTAAGTAAAGCATAACTTGATAAAATTCAGAAAAAGAATTTTTAAAGTATATAAATACATACATACACACACGCAACTAGAATAATTACCTATTGAAGCTGAGCGCATTTGTCTCATATGAGTTTCTATGACAGAAGGATCCCGAGAGCTGTAACTTCCCAACTCAGGGTAAAAGCTGGAGCCAATGTCTTCTGGGGGATTGTGTCTTCCTTGTGGATAATTCTTGGCTATTCTAGGATCCCAATGCTCCAAGACTGGATGGTTCCAATGTATATATTTACCATCAAATTGTGGATTTCCATACCAACTGTAATAAAATACATGTAAATAATAATTCAGGGGTGGCAGTTCTTCCAGGTTAAGTTCAGAGGCTTTAGAAGGTTTCATAGTGATTTCAACACTTTTTAAATTCTTGGCATTTGTTTCACTGTTGGCTCTGTCACTCTTTTGGGAATCATATTTTTTCCCCAAGTGAATAGTTCGTTGACGAAGGTCTGGAAGAAGGTCAAGTCCAAAAGGATCTCCGAAAGTAGCTGTATTTGGTCTCAGGGTTTTTAAACCCATCATCAGAGAAAAAATAAATAGAATAAAAAGTGACAAAACGATGCAAGTCCTTCTCCGAAACTTTGCCATGATGACATACTTTAAACTCCCAAAAAGTAAATGTTTAGCTGCAATTTATTGGAAAAAGACAATTAGTAAGTGGTATTAACAATATTTTTCTATATATTCAAAATGAAAACAAAAAACCATAAAATTCATTACACTGAAAAATTAAGAAAGTGTATTTGATTTTCATTATATCATCAAATATTGATTCTACAAAAGAATCTATACATGACCAAGCTAAATGACAGTAATGATTTGAAAATACTATCTTCATTTGCATGCCAATTACAGTTAGTCAGATAAATATTTTAGGAATTTGATTTAGGAAGCAAAATATATTTAACTTTCATCACAGATACAGATTTGTGTATATTCAGTACAGAAGGGGAATAGTCTTCTATGGACTAAAATCTTTTAAATACAAATGTAAAATTAAAAGATCACAGTTAATGAAAGGATATACTAAAAAGGATATATTAAAAAACCTAGTCATAAAATGGGTTTTCAACAAAGTCATTTTTTAACTAAAATAATAATTTAACAAGAAGGGATAATCACATTTTAAAATGACATTTTAAAATGGAATAAAATCAGACAAAATAAAAACAAATGACAGCAGAGGAAATGAATTATCACATTAAATACTCTCGAATTTTGAAAAATTTGATTACTTTGTAACTTTAAAAAGCCTTATTAAGCAAAGGTTATAAACACAAACATAACTTCCTAAATGGAATACTATTGTACTTTGATATTTGTATAAATATTTGCAAATACAAACATGTATATACGTGTGTATGTATATATGTATTTATGTGTATATTTATATATACATGTTTATATGTCTGTATTTTTATACAATATTCTCTTTAGAAAGTATTAAGAAAAAATGACATTACATTAATAAAATCTCTCTCTAACAAATACATATTTATGTTAAAATAAATATAACCCTGATAGAATAGACAGATAAGTAAAATTTAATCATAAACAGGTAATTTTTTCACACATAATACAAATATATTCTATTCACTGCTGTTCTATTACATGTATATGCAAGAAATACTAAGAAGACCAAACACATTTCTTTTAGAGTTAAAATCATAAAGATACTTTTCAAAGTCAACCTTGTTGGATTGTGAATATATCACACATAAAGAATAATTTAGCAGAAATGTGACTCACTTAAAGAATAATTAAAAGGTAAACATCCAAGTAAAGACTATCCAAGTTAAGAAAACCATATTGCCAACTTAAAAGGCCCTCTCTACCTTTTATGTTCCCTTCCAATCACCACCCCTGCCCTTCTCCCTGCTTAAGGGAAACTGTTTGACTTTTGCATTTACCATTCATTCCTTCATCTTTCCTTATAGCTTTCCCACCACATAAGCACACCTAAACATATTAATTCATTTTGCATACAGTGTGTATGCATGTACATATACATATATAATATGCATATTTACCTTATATATAAATATGTGTATGTCTTGCATATTTATATATAATATGTATACTGAATTATATTTATAATAAATGAATATAAAATACAAAAAACCCTGGGGAAGCAATATTAATTACCAAAGTTCTCTGATACTTTCCACATTACATCATATCAATTTCCTCTTCCTTTCTCTTAAAAAAAGCTATGAAAATGGATTCTTATAACAAAGGGATTAAGTAGATGGGTTTGGGGATTTTGATCTAATAAGTGTATTAATTCACCAGTATATGAAAATAGTTTCATTCTTCCTAAACTTTGAAAATAACATGATCAAAATAACACTTTGTATTATTCCTAAAACTAAGGAGCTTTGCCCAATGAAAGTTATTATTATATTTTAATAGTGTTAAATATTTGCTGGTATAGATACACTATGAGCTATGTCATCAATCAAAAACATAAGACATAGGCTAAAAAAACCATTATAAAGTAGATAAAATTGACTTTAAGATAAGAAAACAGTTGAATATTTATTAGTCTCTAAAAAGCAAAAAAAAAAAAAAAATTTACTTGATTGGGATCTCCAAAAATTTCTAGAAAATAAAAAGTAAAAGATGTATAATTTAGTTTTAATTGAGTTAACTGTATATATGTAGAAAATAAATGCTAGATATGCCACATGAAAAAGTAGAATGGTAAGACACAGTCTTTATCCTGAAGGTGTTTAGAGACCATGAAGAGTGGGAAGAAAATTGTAAAGTCTTAGAAGATTCTGAAAGAATGAGTACAACATGCACAGTTTGGTGAACAACAAAGGAGGAAAGATAATGGCCATAAATTGCAGGGGAAACAGTATAATATGCCCCAAAATATGCTAGATATTGCAAAATACATTTGTGAAACAGCAAGTCTCTTGGCTGCAACCCAGACAACAGGAGTAAGGTAAGAATAAAGCTGTAGTAGTATGTTGGAAGCACAGTGTACCTAAGTGAGAGAACAGCTTGTACTGTGGTGGACAACAATGGGCCATCAAAGACTTGTTAAGAAAATACTGACATGATCAGAATTTTGATTAGGAACATTAAGCAGCTATAAAAATGAAAGTCAAGCCATATGACTTTACCATTTGCTGAATCTAACAATCACCCAATTCACTGAAGATTTTTGTAACTGACTTATCTTCCTTCTTATCTCATTCTTATTACCTCTCTTCTTATTACCTCTATCTACCATCAACATTGATAACCTATCCAGTAGCAAAATCTCTCAAGTTTTTTATTCCCTTACTTCTGGTGAAGTTTCTTCATCCTACTTCCCCAATTCAATTGTCATACTCATATCCTTGATCTTGTGCTTTTTCAGTAATCATACTTGTCTAAAATATTTCATCATTTTTACTTTCTAAACATAACCTTCACGCTTCGAGCTCCCCTAGTATTCTTATTCTGGTAATCTCTGACTTTACTAAGATGGTCAATTCACTGATCACTTTCTCACAATTTATTCCTTTCTTCATGTTTTGTCTCTATTGACTCTTTACAGCCTGTATTAGTCACCCAAAGGAGTGCTAATGTAAAATACCAGAAATCGGTTGGTTTTTTTAAAGGGTATTTATTTGGGATAGAAGGTTACAGTTACCAGGCCACAAAGCACAAGTTAACTTTCTCACCAAAGTTTATTGCCACGTGTTCAAACAAGATGGCTGCTGACATCTGCCAGGGTTCAGGCTTCCTGGGTTCCTCACTTCCTGGAGCTTTCCTCTCTCTCTAGGTTCAGCTAATCTATCTCTACAAGGCCAGCTTTAGACTCTTAGGTGAACAGCTTCTCTTCCCGGGGCCTTCTCTCTTTTGTCACAACCAAACTCCTCTGTGTGCTTACTTCCCATGGCTCCAGCTCAAGACTCCAGCATCAAAACTCCAACATTAAAATTCCAACACCAAAACTCCTCCCTTCTCTGTGGTGCAGTTTCTCTGTGAGTCCCCACCCACCAAAGGGGTGGGGATGCAACATCCTACTGAGGTGGCCATCAAAGACTTAATCATTATTTAATCAAGTAAAAGTAAAACCTCTCAATCTAATACACTCCAATACAGAGCAAAAGACCAGTTTACAAACATTATCCATTATTTCTTTTTGGAATTCATCAATAATATCAAACTGCTACACAGCCCATAGCCCAGCATTGTAATTCCTCACTCTCAAATAACTTTAACTTCCTTTGCTTCTCTCCCTTTTTATTACTGGTCTCCTAAAACCTCATTAAATGATGCCTGTTCCAAACTTGCTCTAAGACCCCAGAATGATACTAGCAAAAAATATAAAACCATGCTGACTTCTCACTTTGAATGTATTACCATATATCTCAAACAGACACTAATGACAGCTTAACAGTTTTATTACTGTACCCTGGTATGTCCACTTTTCTAACCTCAAAAGGAATATTTCATTACTTCTCATTTTTCATCAGACCTGCTACTACACCTTCAACCTACCTCACTCTCTTCTGAGCCATGTCTCATATTTCATAGGAAAAACAGAAACATCAGACAGGAATTCCCTTATCTTTCCATTATTAAATTAACTAACCTATGGGCATTTTCTTATTGTCAGCAAATATTTTGAATTATTTTTAATATTTGTCCTATTTTACTGTTTCACTTTTCTCCTGCAGGGATGTACTACTATTATTGCAACTTTGCTCATTATTTAGAACTGTACTTTTTCTTGAATCTTTCTCACCTCTTCAGTATTTTTTAAAATTCTTCCTCACTTTTTATTTCTCAAAGTTGCCTTTGTGTCCTTCTAGTCCTCATTTATGACATAATTTATGAATTTTCATTTTTAATTCTTTTCTGAGTGAATACTCCATTTTTGAGTTTGTATCACTGTACTTTTTGCTAATTCATTCATATATCATTTTATTTTTTTTACTTTTATTTGAAATATTAGATCACAGTTGTCACATATACTGTGAATGTCTTTGTTATGCCTTCAGTATTTACAAGGGTATTATTAATGTTCTGTCTATAATAATTTTGAATGAGATTTGATTGTGATCATTTTATTTTCTGTTGCTAAATTTTAAATGAAATACTCTTTCCTGAAATTTTAGAAGCAGATGTTCAATCATGATAGCTTTTCTATCTTTACAGCTCTAGAAATATTTGTTTTTGTGAAGTATTAATATGGCCTCAAGATTTTTCTGAGATCAGCTGGGTTTTCCATGATACCTACCTTTTTCTGGAACTTTTGTTTCCTTTATTTCTGTTTTGTTTCTAACCCCCTCAATTTGGAAGTTATTCCTACAAGTTCTTCAATGTGGGGTTTGTCCTGGAGAGTTCAGCTACTTATTCAGAGTTCTTTGGGACCAGGCTGCTTCAGCCCCTTCAGTATATGACTTCAAGCGCCCCTCCTCCATTTCAACTACTGTTCTCAAATTGGACTGACACTCTGTCCAAGGGTTATTTATATTTGGGGATTTTCCTGTTTTCACATCAAGCAGTTGCTTTACTCTGCTTCCTTTAGTACAAAGAGAGAGAGAATGCAAGCCATGTAGCTATTAGTAAGCTGATTCTATCCACTCATTATTTTGTGGTCTGAAGGGATAACCTGTAACTTCAGTTTTGTTGCAGATGTTTGTTTTTGGTTTTACTCTCTTAATGCTCTATTTCTATGGTGGTTTCAGGAAGACTGAAAAACTATACCACTGCTGCTGCCATTATCCTTGAATTTCCTTTCTACTTATCTAAAAATGTAGTTAATGCTATAAATTTGCTTTGAGTACATCTTTAGCAGCATTCCATGAGTTTTGGTATACTGTATTTTTATGACCATTTAGTTCAAAATATATTTTAATTTCCATTGTGATTTCTTCTTTGAACCATGACTTATTTAGATATATTGCTTAATTTCAAATTATCTTTGTTATTATTCCTAGTGTGAACTCACTGAAGTCAGACAGCATCCTCTGTATGATTTTAATCTTTTGAAATTGGTTGAGAATTGCTTGAAGGCTCAGCATAAGAACAATTTAGGTAAAAGCCGCACAAATCTTTGAAAAGAATTTATATTTTGCCACTAGTGGTTACTGAGTTTTACATATATCTATCATATGTAAATTTAATAAGCATGTTGTTTAAATATTTTATATTCTTATTGATCTTTTTATAGTCTCACTGAGAGAGGATGTTAAAAATCTCCCAATATCATCAGACAATATATTGTTTTATACAGTCACCATTCATTGTATATACTCTTTATTTTGCTCTTCACTTCTCCATACTTTCATTCAAGATCATTTCCTTTCATGAAGAATACCCTTAAATACTTTCTTTAGTGTTGGCCTGCTCTTGACAAATTCTCTTAGTTTGTTTGAAAAAATATATTTTTCTTTCACTTTTGACAAATACATTTTCTGGGTACAGGATTCTGTATTAACAATTAATTTCTTTTAGAACTTTGAAGATACCACCTATAGTAGTTTGATATTCATCAATTCCAAAAAGAGATATTGGACTATGTTTGTGAACTGGTCTGTCCCTCTGGGCATATTAGATTATACTAGCTTAAGAGGCTTCACTTTCACTTGATTAAATAATGATTAAGGTTTGATTGGACCACATCAACTGGAAGTTGCATCCCCACCCCCTTGGTGGGCAGGGACTCACAAAGAGACCACACCACAGAGAACAGAAGCTGCAGTTTTAAGCTGAAGCCTGGGAAATAAGCATACAGAGGAGCTTGGTAGTAAGGCAGAGGCCTTGGGAAGAGAGTTGAGCCATTTGCCTGATAGTGTACAGCTGACCTTGTGGAGAAAACAGAGCAGCTGAGCCTGGAGAGAAACAAGTCCTGGGAGAGAGACAAGACTTATCAGCCTGCAGCTGATATTGGAAGAAGCTGGGACCACAGAACCTTAAGAGGAAGAGGAAGGCTGAGTCACCAGCCATCATGCTTTAACACATGGCAACAGATTTTGGTGAGGGAAGTAACTTAAGCTTTATGGCCTGATAACTGTAAGCTTCTACCCCAAATAAATGCCCTTTATAAAAGCCGACAGATTTCTGGTACTTTGCATCAGCACCCCTTTGGCTAATACACCACCCCATTATCTTCTGAATCTAATCATTTCTGTTGAAGTCAGCTGTCATTCTTTTTGTTGATTCTTTAAAAGGCTTTAAAGATAGTATCATTTTAAGATTGAAGATTTAAGATTCTTCTCTTCATCTTTGATTTACAGCAGTTTTCCTATAGAGTTTCCTGGCATGTTTTTCTTAATATTTATCCTGCTTTAGGTTCAAAGTGCTTCTTCAATCTCTGAGTTGATATCATTCCTTAGCTTTGTTAAATTCTCAACGATAATCTCTTCAAATATTACTTATGCCTTATCATCACTCTCATTCTCTCATCCCTCATTTCTCGTTTTAAAATAAATTACACACATTATAGAATTTTTCATGTCTTAAGTGCCTACTAAGCATTCACTTTATTTCCTCCATGTTTCTGTCTAAATATTTAGTTCTGACCCCTATCTTTCAGTTCCTAATTCTCTCTTAAAAGCTGTGACTTTTTAATCTCGGTTATAACTTTAGTTTTAAATTTCCATTTGATTCTTTTCAAAGATATCAGTTCTCTACTAAAATTTTCCATCTCCTTTAATGTCTTAAACACTTAATCCTATTTATTTTAAAGTTTATATCTAGCAACTTGAACATGAATATTTAGGGACTGTTTCTATAGTCTCTTGATCTTTTATTTTTCCTTTGATATTTTGGCAGTTACTGTATTTTTTCATGCTAGGATATTTTTTATGGAAGGCTAGACATAATGTATAAAAATTACAGAGATAATATGAGGCTCTATATATGGTCTTCCTTTGGAAGAAGTTTATTTTTGCTTCTGGAAAAGTTTATTTTTGCTTCTATTAGGGTAGGGGAAAATCAAAATACAGTTAAGACTGAACTCTTCAAAACTGGGTTTAAGTCCTTGTGAAGATGTGTTTATTTTGATTCATCCTTACTCTTTGATAGACAAGGATTTTGGTGGGCCTTGGAAGGGTGCTGCATTCCAAGTTTGGTCCCCATAGAGTTATGAAGCTACCAAAATCTACACTGACTTTCTCAGCTACCACTCTCTGCCAAGTTACTCAGCTTTTCTGCTGCTACTTTTGAACAAGCAAATAGTTTTCAGAGGAAAATGGGAAATAATTGGGCTAACTTTCCCTACTGTATAGTGACCCAGCAGGCCCTTGCTGTCTTGGTAGTTTTTTGACACAGATGATCTTTCTCCATATTATTTGGCAACTTTACTAATTGTTGTTGTTTTTAAGTCAAAGGTATTCCCAAAACACTGATATGTGTAAACCAGTTTACCTTTATATTTTTAATCCAAAACACTTTTGCTCATGCTATTTTTTACTGCCATGTTGACAAGACACTGGTGATACTGATAAATGTTCTATAATAATCAGTAATATGACAGTATTATAATATTATTTTTATACTGTATCTAATTATTTCATAGGTAACTTGTATCTCTGGAAAACATAATAAAAATACATATAAAGAGTCATCAGTAAAGTTCACTGGCATTGACTTAATCCACAGATACTTCCTTGAGAAAAGTAATATAAAGAGTAAGAACAAAAATGTATATCCCCCAAGCCACACACCCCCAAAATGTGTTGACTTCTGCTTCAGCTTCTCCCTAGAAATGGCAATCAAGTTGCCTCTGCAGAAACAAAACTGTAAGACTCAAACAACTCTCAAATCTCCAAAAGAATAATGCAAATGGTAGAACACAGAATCTCTCAGATGATTAAATAATCCCTCTTGGAATTCCTTTATAACATGGGTTTAGGGAAAGGCTTTATAACTATAACTGAAAATTTATAAGCAACAAAGAAAAGAAAGGTTAATTTGATTACCTAAATATTTTAAATATATCCAAAAAACACCATAAATAAAGTATAAAGACAACTGAAAAACAGGTAGAAAAATATTTACAAATTCTTCAACTTCACTCAGAAAAACGCAACTTAAAATCCATAAAGATACCTTTTCTTATCTATTGGCAAAAAATAAAAAGCATGAAAATACATTCTTTTTACAAGACTATGGGAAAACAGGTACTCCCCACACACTGCTATTGAATGCAAATTGACAAAACTCTTGGGAAATTGGTCTGATCTAACAAAATTACACATCCAAAAAGTGTACGACAAACATTTTTTTAAAAATTAAAAATTACACATCCATTTATCTTTTGACTCAGCAATTCCATTTATCTTTTGATTCAGCAATTCAACTTCATGGAATTTACCCTGAAAATACATGACCAATAACACAAAAACTTAAATGTAGCACTGTTTGTAATTATAGAATACTGCAGTTTACTATTCAGCTGAAAAAAAAATGATGAACACTATGAAATGACAAAGTAATTTTCAGGATCTACTGTTAAGTGAAAAAAGCAAAATTCAAATAAAAATATATTTTCTTAAGTTAGCAAAATAAATACAGGAAGAATAAACAAGAATCTAGTGAAGTTATAACCTACAAAAGTAAGTAAGAACAGGGTAGAAAAGATAGGGGGATGAGAATGGGGGGAAGATAAAAGTGACTCCTCTCTGAGCAGACTTTTTTGGTTCAGTTTTGTCCTTTTGGACAAATATACTAAAAGAGGCAAATAGCAAATGTTAAACTCCAGGTAATAAGTTTGTTTTTTGCAATGGTAAAGGTTCCCAATTCTGAAACTACTTACTATGAATTCTGGGAGCAAGCAAATAAGCAATATGTTTTGGAAAATAGGGCCTGAGTTTCTCACTGTCAACAAAGTGAGTTAGAAATACATAAAGTGGGAAGGCTAAAATGAAACCTATATTTTTAGATTGTAAAGGCTAAAATGTAAGCCTGTCTTGTTAGATTGAACATGTCTTCAATAAAGAATAGAGGTGGTGTGTATGCACACACGTATGTGTACACATACGTACATACATATATTTTCTAATACTACTCATTAAGAAAGCCTAGAAACAATGGCACCCAGTAGCAAAGAGCATACTTGATACACAAGATTTTGATTTTTAAATATCTTTCCCCACTAAAAAGAATCAGGTTCTTTGGAAAAATAAGGGTTCCAAGACTAGGATTGGGAAAGTACATGATGAGCTTGGAATATCTTGCAATGCCAGAAATAAGGAAGTACTCAAAATATGTTGTGGATGTGTCCAAATGACACAGGAGCCAGTTTGAAAGGCTCTACTCGCTAAATTTGGGGCAATTTCACCATCAAAGTAAAGAATAATAGTAACATATCATAGCCATTAATATAAAAAAGAATCTGAGTCTATATTCTAAAAAATACAAAATAAATGGAAAAAGGAGCATTCTTTCTTATATTTAGAATGTCAATTAATAAATGTAGATGAAATAATGGAATTAGAGTATCTTTATTTGGTAGCTATCATAATAATAACTATATCAGACAAGAATCATCAATAGATACTGTAGCAGCTTAATATTATTGATGAATTCCAAAAAGAAATATTTGATTATGCTTGTAATCTGATCTATACCTGGGTATGACTGAGTTATGACTAAGGTTTTGAGTTCCCACCCTTTGTGGGGTAGGGACTCACAGATAAAAGGCATGGCAAAGAACAGAGTTGAGGGTTTTTCTGGTGTTGGATTTTGATGCTGAAGACTTAAGCTGGAGCCCTGAGGAAAGAGAAGCCAGCCCCAGGAAGAAAGGAACCTTGAATCCAGAGAAAAGCAAGCCCCAGGAAAATAGGAACGGTGGAAGCCTGAATCCTCACAAATGTTGGCAGCCATCTTGCTCCAAACAGACTTTGGTGAGGGAAGTAACATGCTTATGGCCTGGTATCTGTAAGCTCCTACCCCAAATAAATACCCTTTATAAAAACCAACCAATTTCTGACTAATTTGGCTGACTAATACGAATACTAAATGAGGGAGCAAAAGTTTGCTGAAAAACAGGATATCTACATATGCTCAAAAGTATCACTCTAGAAGATAGCTATTATTAATTACAAAGAGAAATATAATAGCAGTGGAGAAACATAGCAGACACCACCCTAAAATGTGGTCCAACTTAACTTCATCAGTAAGGGGTAACTAGACATCATGACTGTCTTGATAGGATATACTGTGGACAAAGAATCACTTCTGCAGAAAAATAAGATAATCTGATTCTAATCGTAAGGAAACATCAGACACTGTAGTAGAGAAGGGTATAGACACACATATATTCTATATGTCTATATATAATTACATACAGTGTGCTATATTAAGTATGTGTGTGGGTCTGTACATAATGACAACAAAATGTGGTAAAATATTACCAGTTGGTAAATCTACAGGAAAAATATACAGAAATTGTTGAAATGTTCATATTATTTTTGAAACTTTTCTGTTAAGTCCTATAAGTTAGTCAAAATTAAAAGGTGAAAAGAAAAAAGACTCCTACTGGCAAACTGGAGGACATGAGCCATTAATAAAACACCTGCTTATTTCTGGGAAGGGTCTTCAAGCTCTGTAGTGAACGCCTCCAAGGAGTGTCATAAGGTACATTGGAATGCGGAAGTGCTATCACATTCGATAGGAATAAAGGGATGATAAAACCATTTTGGCATGCTTCCATAATTGGTTGTTCTGAAATTTCCAATAAATAAATTCTTCCCTTTGCTTAAAGAAGAAATCGTGAATTCTGATAAGAAATGGAAGCAAAAAAAAAAAATTGTGGACAAAATTAGATCTCAATTTTATTAAAGATAAATACACACACACACAAAGAAAAGAAATATACTTATATATGTATAATGGTTATCTTTGGGTGATAAAATACTGATGTTTTCTTACTGTTTTCTAAAATTAAAACAATCCTTTACAAGGAAGAAAAGTTTGGGGTAGGTATTTTACAAGGAATCATCAATGGTATTCAATTGTTGATGAATCACCAAGAATGGAAGGAATGACTACTAGTTTTCGAAATTAGGCAGACATTGATTTTTGAAGTGTTGATTTGTGCTGAGTGGTGAAATTAAGTCACATACATAATAGAAAGAATATTGATCTTGGAATCTGGAGATCTGAAATTATCTAGCACATTTGTTTATTTGTTGGTTTCCTCCCTTCCCATAATGTACCTATCACAAACAGTATGATCCTGTCTTTTCCCCTGATGTATGCCAATACTGAGAACTCTGCCTGTCAAAGAGTAGGTATTCAATAAAAATTGGATGGATGAGGGCTGGGTGCAAAAGTTAGGTTGTAGCATCTAGAGAGGCAGGTTGGTATAAGGAATGAGGGAAGACACCCTTGTCACAGCTTAGACGGGGAAAGAACATGGGAGTGAGACCCCTCCAGAAACCCCCTGAGGGAAGGCTGCTACTAAGAACAAAGCCTTAAAATTCCACCAAGGCCCTGGTCATAGGTCCCATTTGAATCTTCCAGGCTGAAAAGGAACAGCCAGATAACTCCAAACAGAAAACCCTCCCCATTGGTCCCCTGAGGGTTAACAGGGGGGATGGAAAGGCAACCAATCAGAACAGCAAATAGTTGGGGTCCTCCCCCAACATTAGGAAGTGGGAGGAGGGAAGAGCAGCTTTAATAAAGGCAACCCTCAGCACCAGGTGGTCTCTCAGCCTGGAGGACTCCCGCACTCACATTTTGAGCGCATACTAATTCTTTTAGTAATTCTTTACTCTCCTTTCTGAAATAAGTTTTTACTGACCTAATTAAACTGGGGCATCTCTGACTTCCTTCTCGCGATGTAGCCAAGAACCTAGATAACGCAGCAGGTTCCACTAACACTAGGAAAGAATTTTGGCTTCAGAGTCAGGAAGGCCTCCACCATTTACCAATTGATACTGAACTTCTATGAGCAAAATTTCCTCACCTATTTATCAGAGTTGAGGTGAGAACGGTACGTGCCAGTATTAGCACAAAGGCCTAGCAGTGTTAAAAATATAAGTAGACACTAAAATGTTAGTCCATTCAAATTTTGGTTTTGGCATAACTGTAGATACACACACCCCTCATTTAAAAAAAAATTCTAGCATGTTATTTTGATTTTAACATTAAAAAATCAATTTGCTGTCGATGTGCTAGCCAAGCCCTGAATCTCAACGGAGTTGCAACACCTCCTCTCAAGTTCAGTGGACTCACCCAGGACAACTAACCAGAAGGAAATGACGGATAAACAACATACCCAGAAACTGAGTGCCTACAACTGCAAGCAAGAGAGTCCCATCCATTGAATGTTTGGGATCGAAGTCCTCTTCAATTAATGGAATGGGCACCACCATCCCAGAGTCCTCAGGATTGGGAAACAAACTATGAACTAAAATAAACTTACTAGTATTCTAGTATAGACTTACTGTGATTCTAACAATGAAAAAAAAAAACCATTGTTGTGGAGGCAGTGACCCATGGATGTTTTGGCATTAGAGAAAGGGAAAAACAGGAGTAATAGGGGGACATTTTCAGGACTTGGGAATCATCCTAAATGGCATTACAATGACAGGTACAGGCCATTATATATCCAGCCATAACCTACGGAGTCGAATGAGAGAGTGTAAACTATAATGTAAAACATAATCCATGCTTAGAGGCAATGCTCCAAAATGTGTTTATCAATTGCAATGAATGTACCACACTGACAAAAGATGTTGCTGATGTGGGAAAATGTAGGTGTGGGGAGTGGGACATATGGGAATCCCCTATGTATTCTCTGTAACATTTATGTATTTGAAGTATCTTTTAAAAAGTAAAATGAAAAAAAATCAATTTGCAAAACAAAATTTGTAGGATATTTTTCTCAGGCAATACTTCCCAACTTCCTTTATTGTTTTGTTTCTCTTTGTCAAGATTTCAAAATCTCCAATTGCAAAAGATTTTGGAGCTCAGTATGCCCTCCCTTCCCATGAATGAAAACCAACATTGGTAGAGATGCTGACAATAAAGTATTTTGAACAGTGAACCAGAGAGTGGAAATGAAAAATAAGAAAGAAAAAAGAAGGGGGTGCAGCAAGGTCAGGAGAGGGGAGCCGGGAGCAATGTTATGACAAAGATAAAAATCATACTCATTTATGGGGGGAGGAGTGGGGCGAAGGGGGTGGGGGATATATGGGGACCTCATAATTTTTGAATGTAACATTAAAAAAATAAATAAAGACCAAAAAATGCTAAAAAAGATCATACTCATATCAAAGGCTAACATGTATTAAACATTTACTACACCCAAGGGCCAGGTACTCTTCTGGGAATGTTAAATAGATAAATTTTAATCATCACAACCACCGGTTGAAACAGAAACTCTTAACACTATTTTACCTATAAGGAAACAGAGGTAGAGAACAGTCAGTAATGTTCTCGAAGTGTCTAGGCTAGTAAATGACCAAGGTCAAGCAATTAGCTGGTGGCAGAGCAATTCTGACTCCAGAGCTTAAGTTCTTCCATTCATGATATTCCACCTTTCCACAAGATATTACACAAATCAGATTTAAAGAACCTATTACTGCAATTTTTGTGACACGAACAATGTTGACAGGCGGTCATGTTTTGATTAAGAAATTATAGAAATTTAAGAAAACAATGATGAACTGTTACCTACGGTATGAACTACACTTCAAATTTAATTTTTAGACAACTTATTTTCTGATCACACAATATTTATATAATTACGTATAGCAGCAGTTCTGGAAATACCTTAAGCATGGGGCCTGAAAATCCACAAGAATACTGCGCTCCATCGTTTGTCAGGGTTTAAATACAGCTCAATATGGAATAATGTATTATCACGAAAGCTATTTACAAACAATAAAGTACCTTAATATCACCTAGATTTTTTGTATTTTTAAAAATATTATCTAAATACTTTTAACATGAACAGCTCGCTCCAGTACTATTTTACTTTTAAAGTTCATATATTTAAAAATCTTTTTTTCTTAAAGTATTTCCATAACACTTATCCCTAAGGTCTTGGAACAACAAAGTGAAAATGAACTTTCATAACTGCATTTCGATCTGCACCTGAGACTCAGCCAAGGGCAACAGTGCTAAACTAAACATGAGCAGGTGAACGGGAAAATCATCTCCGCTGTGACCCGGCCATCCTAGCTCTCCTCCCGCGACGCCCAAAGGAGCCGGAGACAGGCGACAGCGACCGTGCTGCCGCGCTAGGCCTCTACTACGCTTCCACTCTCCACATCCGCTCAACGCCGAGCCGGGAAACTGGGGTTTCAAAAGCACCAGGCTTTGCTGAAAGCCTTCCATCAGTCCCAGAATCTCCAACTTGGGGAAAGGAGGAAAACCTAGGCGGCAGGGGACGAGGCCGGTAGGGTCGAGAAAAGCGGGAGAATGCAACAAATGCACTTAGCTAAAACTGGAGGGGAACAGTGACAGGCCAGGACGCCACTCGACCCCGGGGCTCGGGGCTCGGAGCTCGGCGCCTCCCGCCGGCCGCCCTAGAGGTGCGGGGTCAGAGGGCGGCAGCGGGAAAGCGACGAGCAGATTGGCTGGTGGCCCGGCGCGCAGGCGCTCGGGGTGGGCCGGTGCCCACCGCAGCTGCGTCTGCGGGGCTCTAAATCAGCGGGGCTCTAAATCTTCCACCTACTCACCAAGGCCTGGAAATGCTGGCCAGTAACTGGGGCTTGGCGGGCAGAGCAGCACAAGGCAGGGAGCGCGCCGAAGGCGGCGGACGTCGCCGGCGAACCCAACCACCACCACCTCCCAGAAGGGGCGCGCGGGGCGTTCCCAGAGCCCCGAGAGGCGGGGTGCAGCGGGCGGGACTCCGGGAGAACAGGGCGCTGGCCGGGATGACTACTGGCCCCCTTCTCCGCGAGGGACGGGAGGGGCGTTGTGCAAAGACCCGAGAGTGTTTCCGGAAGTCCGCACAAGCAGAATACAGCGGTGGGGGGTGGAGCCGGGCTGAATTCTCCTCCTCTTTCTCCAACTAGAGCTGACCACCTCATTTTCAGAAAGTTTTCCGAAGCTCAGCTGGGAAGTCCTCGCTAATAGAGATCAGCTATATTTGATATGAGGTGTTTAAATGTTGCTTTTAACTCTAGTTCACTGGTTGTTGTCAAACTTTTTACGTTGAGGGACCGTTTTACCTTTTGTTTTGAAATGGAACTTTACGTGGGAGCCCCAGGTAAACAGATAAAGTTGGCAGGTTTACGTAATTTGCAAAGGTTTATCAAATCATTTGTGCTGTAGTACTTATAAAAATAATTATTGAGAACAATAAGGCTGATTAGAGGAACAAATTTTGAAATAGGGATTACAGCTGAAGCTTTCCATCTTACATCAGCCTCTGAAGCCAAGAGAATTCTCTATTTTGCTTTGGTTACATAGTTACAAGGAAACCCTGGCTCGCAGGTTGTACTTGTCGATGAGAACAGTTTTGTAAAGGCTCTCCTTAAAAATCTCAGTGGAATTTTTAAAACAAATTTTAATTGTGAAATATACATATGTGAATGTATACAGTGTCTGCACATTATAAATAAGAATAAAAATTATCCCCAGGTTTCCACTTCAGAGTTTAAGAAATAGAAAAATACCAGTATCGCGGAAGTCTCCTGTGAGGGTCTCTGTCAACGCATTGCTTTTCTTCCTAGCCAAAAATAATAATTATGAATTTTGTATTGCTCATTCCCTTGGTTTTTAAAAAATTTATATATGTACTATTTCCTAAAAAATAGTGTTCCTGGTTTTGTACTTTATATTAAAATGAACAGTATTGCATTTTTTTCTTTTTAATTTTTTTCATTAAGCATTCAGTTTTTAAAAATCATCTGTAAATGGTTTACATCTATCCAAGTGTTGTATCATCTATTACACCCACCATTATAAGGCTTTTTAATTTCTGCCTGACAATAGCATCTGATAGATCTTTTTATTTGCATAATTATTTTATATGCTTATTGACTACTTGGGGCCCTGTTAATTGCCAGTTTTCAATTTTTGCCTCTTTTTGTTTTTGTTTGTTTACAAGATTCTTCCCTACCTGAAATCTTAAGATATTCTCTTATTTTACTCTAAAAGTTTTAAAGTTTAATTATGAAAAATTTAGATACCGAAAAGACAGAGAATAACATTGGGAACACCCATGCACTCAACTCTGTGTATTCATACATTTTGCAAGCCCTTTCATCCTGACTCTTCTCTAAAACTAGCTTTGCTCTTCTTGGCTGTTTACTTTTTTATTTAAATTGTAATATCAGCCAACCAAGACTATAAAAAAAAAAAATTCTATTTGGATTTTGACTGTAATGGAAATGCATTTATAGATTAAGGGGAACCAACTTCTTATCTATGAATGTGGTATATTTCTCCATTTATTCAGGTCTTTTATGTTCTGTAATGCTTCCTAATGTTATTAGTGACTTTGAACATCTTTCATTATATAGGCCCCTAGATTTTATTGCTAAATGGAAGCTACTTTTCTTTAAATTAATCTTCTAAGTGGTTATGAGTGTAGTACTAAAACAGACATCATTTTTTGTATATTGTTCTCATATCCAGAAACTTTGCGAATTTTTTTGTTTCCTTGCATTATTTCTTTGTTACCCCTCTGGATAGTCTATATAAATAGGAATATCTTTTGCAAGTAAGGGTAATTTGTGCCCATGTTTTTCTGTTCTTAAACCACTTATTCATTTTCTTTTTCTTATTTACTAGCCAGGACTAACAATACAATATTTAATGGCAGTAAAGACAGCATCCTTATCTCATTCCTGAATTTTCTACAGTAAAGTAATAACATGAAGTATAATGTTTGTTATGAGTTCTTGATAGACTCTTTACTGAGATTATTAAATGTTCTGTTCCCTATTTGCTGAATGTTTAATTTTATCATGAATGGTTAATTTTATCAAGTTGCTTTCTGCAGCCATAAAGATAATCATTGTTTCCTACTTTAATATGTTTATGGGGACCTAATATGTTAATAGATTTTCTGATGTTGAATGACAGGGAGTGGATTTTATTTTATAAATATGTTAATATGTGCTGACTTGCTTAAAAACAATTTGGATACTGTGTCTGACAATGTAAACAAATTAGGGTTAATAGATTATCAGTGTATCACCTTCTCCAACTGTCAGATTCATTGCATAGTAGAGTATTCAAACTGGATTGGGATTACAGCTGATGTCCCATCCTGTAATTCTGCTCTGCTTATCCTTTGCAAGGAATGTTGAGATAGCACTAATAGAGAAAATGTTGTCAATTTATATTTTTTCCCACATAGTTTTTTTTTCTCCAAAATACTTTGTGTAGAATATGTATTTTTGTTGTCATTGTTTATATTCTTGAAAGATAGGAATACAATGTTTTGTTGCAATGATCATATCCTATATATATATTTTATGTATACTTAATATTCTTCCAAGTGATTACTGCCAAGTCCAATTTTCTATTTCTCATATGTATTTTTTTTTAATTGTTTAAGCAGTTCCCTGAATGAAAATAGTGTAGAATTGGATAGATTTATAAATACTGATTTGGAAAGGTTCCCAAGATAAATTAGTAAATGAAGAAAATATGTTCAATAATACTTACAGAATGAGTCAATTTATATAAAATTTAAAATGCATGCAAGCTTTTAAATTCAGATGAAATATCTGAAATGATATGTACACTGTTAACTGTATTAATCTATTTTTTTTCTATCAGCACATATTCACCAGGTGATGACTCCAATTACAGCTGCTGTCCAAGATGTGGTATCATTGCTTGAGGAAATCAGGATATTCCCTGGTACCTGGTGTACAGCTGTTGATCTGGCAAATACTTTTTCATTAATTGCCATTAGTAAGGACCATCAGAAAAAGTTTGCTTTCAGCTGGCAAGGCCAGCAGTATACCTTCACTGTCCCGCCTGAGGGGTATATCAACTCCCCAGCCGTATGTCATAATATTGTCTGCAGAGACCTTGATCATTTCTCCCTCCCATAAGACATCACACTGGTCCAGTATATTGATGATATCATGTTGGTAGGACCTAGCGAGCAAGAAGCAGCAAAGACTGTAGTCTTATTTGTAAGGCATTTGCATGAGAGAAGTTGGGAGATAAATCCAACAAAAATACAGGGGCCTTCCACCTCAGTGAAATTTCTAGGTATCCAGTGGTATGGGCATGTCAATTTATCCCTTCTAAAGTGAAGGATAAGCTGTTGCATCTGGTCCCTCCTATGACAAAAAAGAGGCACAATGCTTAGTTGGTCTCTTTGGATTTGGGAGAAAACACATTCCTCATTTGAGTAAGCTACTGCAGTCCATTTACTAAGAGACCAGAAAAGCTGCTAGTTTTAATTGAAGACCAGAACAAGAGGAGGCTCTGTGACAGGTCCAGGCTGTTGTGCAAGTTGCACTACTACTTGGGCCATATGATCCAGCACATCCAATAGTGCGGAAAGCTTCAGTGGCAAGTAGAGATGCTGGCTGGAGCCTTTGGCAGACCCCTATAGGAGAATCACAATGCAGACCCTTAGAATTTTGGAGCAAAGCCCTGCCATCCTCTGCAGATAACTACTCTCCTTTTCAGAAACAGCTTTTAGTGGGATCCTGGGCCTTAGTAGAGACTGAATGCTTAACCATGAGCCACAAAATTATCATGAGAACTGGGATGCCTATCTTGAGCTGTGTATTGTCTGACATGCCAAACCATAAAGTTGGGCATGCACATCAGCACTCCATAATAAAGTGGAAGTGGTGTATACGAGATAGGACTTGAGCAGGTCCCAAAGGCACAAGTAAGTTACAGGAAGTAGAAGCCCAAATACCCATGGTCACCACCCTGCCATATTACCTCCTCTTTCCCAGCCCACAGCTTTGGCCTCATGGGGAGTTCCTTACACTCAGTTGACTAAGGAAGAGAAAACTCAGGTCTGGTTTACAGATGCTTCTACATGATATGTAGGTACCTCCTGAAAGTGGACAGCTGTAGCACTGCAGCCCTTTACTGGGACATCCCTGAAAGACAGTGGTGTGAGTAAATCCTCCCAGTGGGCAGAACTTTGAGCATTGCACCTGATTGTTCATTTTGCTTGGAAGAAGAAATGGCCAGAGGCACATTTGTACACTGATTCATGGGCTGTTGCCAATGGTTTGACTGGATAGTCAGGCAATTGGAAGGAACATGATTGGAAAATTGGTGACAGAGGTCCAGGGAAGAAGTATGTGGATAGACCTTTGCTGAGTGGGCATAAAACATAAAAATATTTGTGTCCCATTTGAATGCTGATCAGAGGGTGACTTCAGCAGTGGAAGATTTTAATAATCAAGTAGATAAGATAACCCACTCTGTGGCTAATGCGCAGCCTCTTTCCCCAGCCACTCCTGTCATTGGTCAATGGGCTCATGAACAAAGTGGCCATGGAGGTAGGTATGGGGGTTATGCATGGGCTCAGCAGCATGGACTTCCACTTACCAAGGCTAACTTGGCTACAGCCACTGCTGAGTGCCCAGTCTGCCAGCAACAGAGACCCACACTAAGCCCCTGATAGGACATCGTTCCCCAAGGTAATCTTCCTGGTTGCAGGTTAATTACATTGGGCCACTTCTACCATGAAAGGGACAGTGATTTATTTTAACTGGAAAAGACACAGACTTCAGATGTGCGTTTGCATTTCCTGCATGCACTGCTTCTTTGAAACTACCATCCATGGACCTATTGAATGTCCTATCTACAACCATGCCATTCCACACAGCATTGCTTCTGATCAAGGAACCCATTTCACAGCAAATGATGTGTAGGAATGGGCACATACCCAAGAAATTCACTGGTCTTACCATGTTCCCCATCACCCTGAAGCAGATGGATTGACAGAATGGTGGAATGGCCTTTTGAAGACTCAATTGCAGTGCCAACTAGGTGGCAACACCTTTGAGGGCTTGGGCAGTGTTCTCCAGGAGGCTGTGTATGCTCTAAATCCATTCTATGGTGCTATTTCTCCCATAGTCAGTATTCATGGGTCCAGGAATCAGGGGTGGAAATGGGAGCGGCACCACTCACTATTACCCTTAGTGACCCACTAGGAATGTTTTTCTTCCTGTCCCTGCAACCTTAAGCTCTGCTGGTCTACAGGTATTGGTTTCAAAGGAGGAGTGCTGCCACCAGGGAACACAGTTTTGATTCCATTGATCTGGAAGTTAAGACTGCCACCCAGCCATTTGGTGTCCTCTTACCTCTGAATCAACAGGCAAAGAAGGGGATTACTGTCCTGACTGGACTGATTGATCCTGACTATCAGGGGGAAATAAAAGTGCATCTACTTAATGAGGGTAAAGAAGAGTTTCCCTGGAATACAGGAGATCTTCTAGGGCTTCTCTCAGTACTGCCGCTCCTTGTGATTAAAGTCAATGGAAAACTGCAACAACCCAATCCAAGTAGGACAAACAATGGCCCAGAATCTTCAGGAATAGAAGTTTGGGTCACCCCACCAGGCAAAGAACCACGGCCAGCTGAAGTGCTTGCTGAGGGTAATGGGAACACAGAATGGGTAGTAGAAGAAGATAGTGATAAATATGAACTTCTGCCATGTGACCAGTTACAGAAATGAGCTCTATTAATACTCATGAATCTTTCTTCCTTGAATATAGGCCTTTAGATGTTTGGAAAAGTAAAACAATTGCTCAGTGGATGTCTTTCCCATTGCTTGTTACAAGTAATTATTTTCCTTAATACAAATTTTGGGGAGAATACACAAAAGGGTATCCCTCGTTGCAGTGCCAGGGGTGGTGAGTATTCTTTTGGCTAAAGTACGTTTAAGATTATTTTTTAGATATAAGGAGCAGTGACTTTTTTTTTTGACCAGTGACATTTAAATAAAAGGTATATTCTAGTGCCCCATTCATGTGTTCTGTGGATAGGTGGATGAAGAAAGGAGGACCTAAATTGAACCTTGTTAGTGAGTGGATGTAGCTCAAGTAGTTGAGCACCTGCTTCCCATGTGCAGAGTCCCAGGTTATATCCCCCAGTACCTTCTAAAAACAGGCAAACAAACAAACGAACAACAATACCAACTCTCATTCGGGAGTGGATGTAGCTCATTGATTGAACACTTGTTTTGCACGTGATTGAGCCCAGGTCCTGGGTGCAATCCCTGGCTTAAAAAAAAAAAAAAAAAAAAAAAAAGGAACCTTCCAAACCTAATGAAAAACTGACATCTCAGTATAAGATCAGGTGCCATGATACCCCTACCCTTCCACTGTGTCTGCAGTCTAGTATTCACAGATTAAAACTCCCTTATCAGAAGTCTGATCCATTCTCTGGCTGGAGATGTCATCATGCAGATGGAGTTTTGCCCTGGACACTTGCAAACAGACTGGCACACCAGGCCACAGTTCAAGTATTTATACCCCATGCAAATGCACCCCTCTTTGCAACTGCCACCAGAGAAGCCATGCCCTGGTTAGCTAGCTGTATGTATTTGTAACTCTCCCTGGCAGATATCTACTAAGGTCTATTGATTGAATTATGCCACCAGATTCTCTTACAGTTCTTGTTTTTGAGTGGCTAGGGTTTGTGAGTTCTCAACTAGTGTGTCCCCATCCTTTTTCACATTTTATCAAACAGAGAAAATGCTATTTTCTTGTAACAGTGAGACAAACAGTCTGCTTTCAGTGAACACAAGTCCAATATCTCTGGCTGTCCAAGACCCTATATTGTAAATTCTAGGGTAAAGGAGATCAATATCTTGGTATACCAGTAATACATTAGTGACACCCTCAATGGGAATCTTTCCCCTAGTTAATTTATTTCACTTCACCATCACACTCTGCCATGTAGAGTCTTCCAGAAATTGGGGCTCTACCAATTATTCTGGTAGGACTACAGAAAGCCACATCGGCTGTGGTTGGCCTGGGAAGTTGTCCATCCATGAGTAAGGACTAGGTCTGGACAATCTCTTTATCAGTGCTGTATTAGTAAGCCCCTGAAAATCTTTTGTGAACTAGAGTTATTATGCAGTTCTGCATCTTATGGTTTTATCTTATAGCCTAGGCCATGTATTTCTATTTTTTTTATTTTATTTTATTTTATTTTATTTTCTTATCACTTGCAGTAATAAGAGATCTGAATAATGGTGATACTTTTAGTTGTGTCTTTTGGTCATGAGAGATAAATTTTTTTGTGTTCCTTTTTGATTGACTAATTGAGTTAAAATCACCCTGTGGTTTGAACCCCTGCTAAATTTTGATTTCAGTCCCTAGAGGACTCACAGAACTGTAGCAGCAGAATTCTCAAGCCAGCCCTGTGCATTCCAAGAGGAAGGGCTTTCTGAGAATCCAAGCTGTCAAGTTCTCTAGAGGTAGCTGTGTCAATGGGTAAGTAGCATGGCACACATATAGATATTCCTCTCTCCTCTTTTCTGTGCTATATTATTTCATAATGTTTTCTTAAGTTTATAATTAACCGTGACTAAAAACTAGGTATAGGATCTTAAAACAGAGAATATTGCCTTATGATCCATATTCTCTTACTTTCATTATTCTAGGTTTTTATGATTTGGGAAATATTTCTTTAAAATTTCTGTTTTTGAATTGCTAAACTGATGGCAGTAAATAGCTCTAGAAAGAGAGAGCTATCTAAATGGTCAAATTAAATAATGAAAGTAACAAGCATCAGGACGCTCCTGCCACACTCTAAAAGACTAGAGTCTCCTTGACAGCATGGATTTTTCCTTTTTTATCTTTATATTTCCTGACCCAACAAAAATTCTTGACATAAAAAAAGAATTCGACAAGTGAACATTTGAAAGCATAAATGCAGTATGTAACCATTATTATTTACTCCCTGGTAGTTACTGATTATTCCAGTCCTAGAAGTATCTGACACTTGAATAGTTTGTCTTTCTTTTCTCCAATTCTAGAAGTTTCATTTAAGTGTCATAGATATATCATGCCATTTTATGCCTTTGCTCATAATTTCACTCACCGAAGATGTCTTCTCAGTTCCTGTTCATAGCCTCTCCACTTGAATTAGTCAGAGTTCTTGTTTGCAAGTAACAGAATATGAATCTTGGCAACTAAAACATAAATAGATTTTTATGTGAATAGTTATGAATCATATTGAAGCATCAAGATGAAGGCTGGATATGAGAGTATGACAATGGACAATTGGGAACACAGCCTCATACAATAGTATATTAGGGCACTGCTATTTTCAGGCTGCACTAAAGCTCTCAATGTTGCTGGTACCATCTTGAATAACTTTTCAGTTCTTCCTGAATTATTTGCTTCACTTCTTCAAGTTAGGATCATTTGATTAGCTAAGCTCAGATTATATGTCTATGCCTACTTAGTTTCCTATAAGTGAGGAAAGTAATTATCCAGTTACCCGACCCCTCTGTCTTCCTTAATGTGAAGTGGCGCATGAGACACCCAATTTGGTACTCCTCCAAAACCAAAAGGATTTTGCATTCCAAGTAGCAAAACAAACAAACAAATCAACAAAAACAGAATTTCAAATATCTAATACACTATGTTTCGTTGTTCATGACAAGTATACTTTCTCCATGACTATACTATTATATACTGATTATTCCATTCTTTCAATCACTATTATACCTAAAGACAGTAATATGAAACAGAAATAATGTCTTAATTAGTTAAATTGTCATTCTATCCTTTATCATATCTTGCTTTGTGAAGGTGTAACCAGGGTATTGCTTCACACAGTTTGGGATGCAAATTCCCCTGAGATGAGCACACCAAAGATTTTGCCAGCAGACAGACAATTCAGAGTTCTAAACTTTTACCCTTCCCCCAATGCTGTAATCTTTTCACGATTATGTACCCAAGGATCCCCAAGTGCTTACCAGTGTTTTGACAGCAAGGAAAACATCTAGTTTCATCCTAAGTAAATTTATGACCTATGACACAGATGTGTGGACTCCTGAGAAAAAATTGGCTTTGGTAGATCATATTTGAAACCCAGTAGCTGTGTGAATTCCCAGGCCTTGAAGTGGCCACAGGTGCTAGGATACTTTCTTGGCCCACTGGTAGAGGTTCTTCTAAGACTTGACTACCTACCCAGAATGAAGTTCAGTTTAGAGAATTCCCAACTAAATTGGCCAAGCTCTTTTTGGTAAAAGCTCTTCTGATTCTCTGACACAAGTCCTTGCCCTGGACATGGCACTTCTGGCTGATAGATATGGGAGACTTCCAGTGCCATTACCTTTCCATATAGATATGGCAGAAAATTCAGCTCTGATTAACTGGTGCTTGTACCAATGGCTGGGTGTGGGCTTTCTGTGCTATTCATAGGCTTGGTAGTAATTGAGGCAGATACATATCTCTAGTGAAAAGCTGGGCAAGCAAGGAGATGTGGCACTTCCTGACTGAGGAAACTACTCCACAGGTTGATACAGAACCTTGTGGTGTTTTGAGGGAAGATATAATTGAGTATTATTTTCATACTATAATCATTTCAAGTTCTAAATGTTACAACAAAAAGTCCAGGTTTTACAGAATCATTTCCTAAGGAATAGGTTAACCTCAGGAGGTCTGGATCCAGTTCATTGACCCAATGAATTAAGATTTCTGAACCATCATCCTCCCTTCTCTTTGAAGGGAGGTAGCCCCATTGTCTCAAGGTGGCCCTCTACCTGCCCCCACCCCCACCCCCATCTGCTGTTGGGCCTGGGTCAGGCCCTTCTAGGTTCATGTGATAAGTTCCTCTACCTTGAACACTGGGGAATGGAAATTAGAATTTGGTTTCTTCCTTTCCAGGATACCCTGGGTTTTTTAACCAAGTTGAACTAACTCTTCTCCATCACTAACATCAGCTTCTTCTGCCTTGAACAAAGGAGCAGTTTGCAAAGTCACTAAAAAATAGGCTTGTTATTTCTTAAAATAGATGGGCTTACTTGTGTTCTATTTATATAACTGAGAGACCACAAGTAATTCTCAAAAGTATCTGCTATCATGTGATTTTCTGTGCCTGCTTATTCTAAGAAGTAGCTAGCATTTTATCTTGTTAAGAGAAAAAATAACATACCTTTATTCTCTGAGAAGACATTTTCTATGTTAGAGCACCCAATTAAAAAAACATGTCTGTGCCTTGTACATCTTTTTTATACTCCATAATGTCAAGCTCCATGAAAGCAGATACTGAGATTGTCTGGTTCACTGCAGAGAAATTATTAGATTCTCGTGTTAGGCTAAATAATGGCCTCTAAAGAAATCCAGGTTCTAGTCTTTGAAACATGTGAAAGTTATCTTATTTGGCAAAAGGTATTTTGCAGATGTGATTAAATAAGAATCTTGAGATGACATGATTATCTTAAATTATCCAGATGGGTCCTACATACAGTCAAAACTGTCCTTATAAGAGGGATCCTGAGGGAGATTTGACAGAAGACAATGTACCTACTGCAGTAAGATGCTACACTACTGGCTTTGAAAACAGAAGAAGAGACCACAAACCAAGAAATACAAGGAATGCATCTCTAAAAGCTGGAAAAAGCATGGAAGTGGATTCTCCCCTAGAGCCTCTGGAGGGAGAGTGGTCTTGTTGGCACCTTGATTTCAGCTGAGTGAAACTGATTTCAGATTTTTGGCTTCCAAAACTGTAAGGGATTAAATGTGTTTTGTTTTAAGCCACCAAGTTTATGGTAATTTATTATAGCAGCCATAGAAAACTATACTATGCTCTATAAATTCTTGTTGAGTAAATGAATCAATGAAGACTGTAGATTCTGTAAATAGTAGGTTAATTACAAGATGCCAGAATTGGTGCTCTTTTTCATTCATCTGGTTAGTGTTCATAGGACCTAGAACAATTCACTTCATGTAACAGGCCTTAAAAATTATTTGATGGATTGCATGTATTTAGTGACTGTATCTAATGACCAGAAATAAATATTTATATGGATGAGAAATAAAGAATGAAGCCATTCTTTAATGCCTGAGTAGGAACAAAAGAGTTGCATATGTGTTTGTATATGCATACATTTGTAGATAAAGGGGGGAAGACTTGGTGATAACATTTTAGTTTCTGCATCTTTCAAATAAATTCCCTGAATATGATATTTTACCATCTTTATATATATGTGTGTGTGTATATATATATATATATATTTTTTTTTTCAGGAGGTACTGAGGATTTAACCTGGTTCCTCTATGTGGGAAGCAGCCACTCGACTACTGAGCTACACCTGCTCCCCTTATAATCTTTTAATATAAAGTTATCATTTTTAATTTTTCATGTAAAATATAAATTCTATAAATGAACTGTCTGTCAATATTTTATGATTCATTAGAAAAACATAACTTCCTTCCAAAATAATTTACTAAAAATATTTTTATGCTTTCATTTTAACTGCTTTTGTGGTTTAGGATTTGTTGAAAGATATGAAATATCTTTATCCCACAACATTATTTTTTATAAATAGTTCGTACAACTTCCTGAGGAAAAGTATAGGAAGAAATATCAAAAGATTGAGAAAACATCGACTTAAAAAACAGTTTTCCAAGTGAATATCAATGGTATTTATTCTATTTTTTTTTAATGTAATGAGGAAATTTTAGATTGATTTGACCAAGGAGCAGATTATTTTGGATTCTCCAAAATTTCTCTCAGTCAGTTTTGATTTCCTCCTACAGACAAGAACCTAATAATTTCTCATCATGACATCTTTGACTCCAGACCCATGTTTTCTTTTCCCTCATGCTCCAAGTGTGAGCAATTCAGTGATACACCTACATAGATTAACCTGCAGTTCTGAAAACTATTACTGCCTGGGGGTGTACCAGAATTAGACTTACCCTTTCATTAGGCTTGCTCTGCTGGGGCTTAGTTAGAGTTCTGGCAACTCATAGAATTTCAGCATGTGAAGAGACATTAAAGTTCTGCTGGATCAGTGTCTATCTTAATAGAACAATCCTGTAGCAGTTTGATATGGTTATAAATTCCAAAAAGAGATATTGGATTATGTTTGTAATCTGGTCTGTACCTGGGCATGATTAAATTATGATTAGGGCTTTTATTGGGCCATGTCATTAGGATAAAAAGCATGGCAAAGGGCAGAGTTGAGGGCTTTTAATGTTGGAGTTTTGATGTTGGAGTTTGATGCTAAAGCTCAAGCCCCAGGGAGAGAGACAGAGCCGTTCACCTGATAGTCTTCAGCTGACCTTGTGGAGAGAGGCAAAGCCTAGAGAGCCTCACAGTCTACAGCTGATCTTGTGGAGAAAACAGAGATGCTGAGCCCAGAAAAACCCAGGAAGCCTGAACCCTCACAGACTTTGGCAACCATCTTGCTCTAACATGTGAAAATAGACTTTGGTGAGGGAAGTAACTTACGCTTTATGGCCTGATATCTGTAAGCTCCTACCCTGAAATAAATAACCTTTATAAAAACTGCGGCGGCTTGCTCGGTCCTTCAGGGGTGGCGGTGGGCCCGACCAACCACCCTATTATGGGGGCAGTGGTTTGGAATAGGCCTACCACGGCCGCCGCCCCCCGCCAGGTCAGCAAACCACACTTCAGCCCGAGGGGCCACCGCAAAAAACCAACCAATTTCTGGTATTTTGCACCAGCACCCCTTTGGCTGACTAATGCAAATCCCGTCTTCAATGCTTCAATCCAGCTGTTGCTATAATTTTCTCAATAAAACAGTCAAGAATGAGCAACCCTGCCTCACAAAGTCAGGAATACTTGCTGCAAAGTTTTCCTCAAAATAAGCCAAAGTCAGTTGCTCTATGTCTTCTGTACATTTGTCCTAGTTCTCTTTATGTAGCTACATAAAATACTATAAATCCTCTTCTATAAGACAGCTCTACAAATAAATATGTCTCTAATTTTGTTTCCAAGTTATTACAGTGGAGTGTTTTGATACCTTTAAAAATTCTGTATGACCTGGCAAAATACTTTGATAATACCTTTAAGTACAGGAGCTAGAGCAGAAAAATTGCTAAAGCAATGAGCAGCCAGTACAGAATGCTCTCTCTTTCAGAGTATTCTTTCAGTGCTGGCAGAGATGCCAAAACCAGGAGGAAGGAAAAAAGCACTATTTCTACACACTAAACTCACATCACAGTTTGTAACAAAAGTTTCACAGCTTGCTAAGTTAAAGAAACCAGAAACAAAGCACTACATATTAAATGATTCCATTTATATAAAATGTAAATATAAATAAATTTATAAAGATGAAATTAGACTAGTAGTTCTGTAGGGCTGGGAAAGGAATGCTAAGGGGTGTTGTTTTTCCTTTTGGTGTAATGAAACTGTTCTAAAATTTTTTGTGGTGATGAATGCACAGCATTGTGATTATTCTAAAAGCCATTCACAATACACTTTGAATAGATCACATGGTATGTGAATAAAATGCAATACAACTGCAAAAAAAAAAAAAATTCAAGGAAAACTGGTGACCACAGCAATGGGTGAACTAACCAGTGTGGCCAGCTGTCTTCCCCACCCACATAGAAATGCTAGATAAAATGTAATTGAATAAGGTAGACCTGAGAGGGAGAAAGGGAGAGAGGGCCCTAAGTGTCAAAAACTAAGAGCAGATTTAAATCCAAAATGACAAGTTCCCAAAGTGACACCTGATTGGACTTGGATATAGACTCTTTTTAAAATTTATTATTTTTTTATATTTTTATTCTTTATTTTCTTGTAATGTTATGTTAAAAAAATATGAGGTACCCATATACCCTCCACCCCACCCACCCCATCCCTCCCACATCAACAACCTCTTCCATTATCGTAGCACATCCACTGCACCTGGTGAATACATTCTGGATCACTGCTGCACCACATGGACAGTGGTCCACATTGTAGTCCACACTCTCCCCCAGTCCACCCAGTGGACCACAGCAGGACACACAACATCCAGCATCCGTCCCTGCAGCTCCAGCCAGGACAACTCCGAATCCTGAAAATACACCCACACCATATCTCTTCTTCCCTCTCCCGACCTTCAGCAGCCACTGTGGCCACCCTCTCCACATCACTACTACAATTTCTTCCCCTACTAATCACAATATTTCCCCAACAGAACACCAGTAAGTCCACTCTATGGATATAGACTCTCATACTAAAATCTAGGGTTGTAACATCCACCCAAGAAAATGAAACACTGTAGTCGCAACTCATAAGAATTAATACAAAATTGACAAAATTACAAAGAAAACATGCAAAGCCAATGATCACAGTGAGAGTTTTAACATGCTTCTCCCAGAAATTGACAAGTGAAACATAAAAATATTAGAAAGAATATTTGAACTAAATATTTAATTGGTTTAGTTTATTGAGTGTACATGGTACTTGTGCAACCGAAATAACTCACCATGTAATTAAGCAAATTTTAAGTACAAAACCTTACCACATTTTAGGCCATAAAAATAGTCTCAGAAAATACCAAATAATCAATAATATATGGACATCATTCTTTGACAAACTTCAAGGAAATTATAAATTAGTAACAAAAAGGTACTGGTCTCTACAAGTATGGAAATTAAGTAACACAGTTTAATAATTCATGGATCAAAAAAAGAATTTAAAATAGAAATTAAAATATACTTAGAATAAAGTGATTTAAAAAGTTATTCCATGGGAAGCAGATGTGGCTCAACTGATAGAATTTCAGCCTACCATTTGGGAGGTCCTGGGTTCAATCCTTGAGCCCTCCTGTTGAAAAAGAAGATGAGAAAGTGTGCCTGCACAGCAAGCCAGTGCCTGCATGAGTACCCGCATGGTGAGTCAGTGCCCCACACAAGTGAGTCACTGAAGCAAGATGATGACACATCAAAAGAGAGACAAGGGGAGAGTCAAGGTGAAGTGCAGCAGAAACCAGGAACTGAGGTGGTGCAATTGACAGGGAAACTCTCTTCCTATCAGAGGTTCCAGGATTGAATCCTGGTGAATCCTATAGGAGAAAAAATGAGAAAAGAAGACAACATAGACAGCAAAAATCAGCAGGGTGGGAGGACGGAAAGGGGGGAAAATAAATAAATAAATAAATCTTTAAAAAAAAGGTTATTCCATGTTAAAATGCATGAATAGTAGGTAAAAGTTTCTTAGGAGATAAATGCATGGCCATAAATGTGTGTCTGTGTGTGCATATGTATGTGTGTGTTTATACATGCCTGTGTGGAAGGAAGAATGAAATTTGTATCCAACCCAAGAATTTAGAAATGGAACATTACTGTAAACTCAGAAAGGTCAATGAAAGGAAATAATATTGCTAACAGTAGAAATTAATGAAATAGAAAACAAAATCAGTTTTTGTTAAAAACCACTAAAAATAGGTAAGTCTTTGGAAGTATGGACAAGGGTAAGAGAGAAGGGACAAATAAATAATATGAGGAAAGGAAAAGTTGTAATACAGGTACAACAAACTTTAAAACATCATTAGAGAATGCTAAAAATAACTTAATGCCAGCATTTGAAAAGTTAGATAAAATGTTAAATTTTAAAAAACATGCCAATTAGCAAAGCAGAGTCAAGAATAGGAAACACGAAAAAACCAATAGCTATTAAAGAATTGCATCATTCCTCACAAATAACTTAAACCAGCCCAAAATAACACTAACAATAAAAACAAATGGCAAAAATAAAATAACAATAACAACCTCCCATTAAGCATAGGTTCAGAGTTGGTACAAGTAAAATATTCAAGAAAACAAGAAAAAAATTATTTACATTTCAGCTAAATATGATTAAATTAAAATTGGATGGTGTTTTAGTCTGTTAGGCTACTGAAAGCAATATACCAGGAATGGGTTGGTCTTTACAATGGGATTTATTGGCTTATAAACATAGAGTTCTGAGGCTGATAAAAATGTCCAAATCAAGGCATCATCAGTTGATGTTTTCTCTCTGACGACTGGATGCTGGCAATTCTGGACTCCTTTGTCAAATGGCAAGGCACATGGCAGCATCTGCTCGTCTCTCCCTTCTCCTCTGGGCTTTCTTGCCTTCATCTTCCTGCTTCTGTCTCCGTCTCTCTCTTTCATATTCATTCCATTTATAAAGAACTCCAGTAAAAGTTTTAGGACCCACCCTGGGCCAGGCCTAAATTGAAGTAACCCAATCAAAAGATCGTTAACTAAAGCGACCTAATCATAAGGTCTCACCCACAATAGGGTCCCACCCACAGGGATGGACCAGCTTTAAGTTCATGATTTTCTGGGGTACATACTCTCTCAAAATGTCACAGATATGAACTCACAAATTTCATATTATTTCACTATATTTAAAATATTTCATAATTTAAAAGAATGAAGGACAGATGTAGGAGGAATGTGGGGACACTTGGTAGGTGAGGGTAACTAAATTCTCTGTGAAAGCCTCCTCTGAATCAAGCTTGACTGAGATTTAACTCCTCCTACCAAATGGCTTCTAACTCTTGTATTTTTATGTAAATTATGTAGGAACTAGTATTCCCAAAACTTGGATGGAAAGATGGTGATGGTAGGAAGAGACAAAGGATAGAAATGAGAAGCAGTATAAATGTAAGGAATGCTACCAATTGAAAACACATGGGTATCAAAATGCATTCGTGTACTTAACTGCTCTGTCAGTTGGGTACAAACTAAAAATTTTGAGACTCAGGAGTATGGGTGTTTTATTCAAAATTGTCTTTATATATTTTCTGGATTAATTACTCTTTTATACAGCCAATTCATTATAGACATTAAAGAAAATCTACTAGGTCAAGACATTCCTATAAAACCACGTGGGGCCTTTATTGTGTCACATTAAAAAACAAATGCCACAACATTAAAATGACTGATAATACCAAGTGTTGGCATGATGTGGACTATGACACTTGCATATATTATTGGTTGGGAATATTAAATGATAGAATATTTTTGTAGGACACTGCATCTGCTAAAGTGTATCAACCCTTTGAATGAGCCATTTCATTTTATCAATTTGTCCTATAGAACTGTGCCTATAATGTGCAAAGTTTTACATGTAAGTGAGCTCTGTTTGTAAATGACATAAAAAAGGTATCCATGCATATTTTTAAGATGAAGCTGCAAAATTATGTAAAAAGCTGTACAAATATATTTATATCTTTATTAGTTTCAGTCACTAATAACAAATTACCACAAACTTAGTGGTTTAAGCAACAAAAATTTATTATCTCGCAGTTCTGTAGGTTAGAAGTTTGACTTGGGTCTCTCTGAAAAAAAAGTCAAGTTGTCAGAAGGCTGCCTTCCTTACTGGAAAATATAAGGGAGAATCCATCCTCTTGCTTCTTCTTTTTGGCAGAATTCAGTTCTTTGGTGTTGTAGGACTCAGACCTGGTTTTTCTTGCCAGCTGTAAACTGAGATCCATTCCCAGTTTCTAGAGACCGTATCATTCTTTGACTTGTGGTCTTTTTCTTCTGTCTTCAAAGCCAGCAACAGCAGGTCAAGGCCTTCTCAAATCTCTGACCCACTCTTCTGCTTTCCTCTTCCACTTTTGAGGATTTATGAGATTAGATTTGACCCAATTTGAATAATACAGGATAATCTCCCCATTTCAAGATCCTTATCCCTAATTACACTTGCAAAAGATCCTTTTGCTATGTAAAGTCACATATTGACAGATTCTGGGACCCGTACACACACATGGGGGGAGCAGTGTCAACAATGACAATAAATATGTGTGGGTGTAGAAAAAGTTTCTAGAAATAATATGCTAAACACTTTTGTCAGTGTTATTTATGGCAATTGGGTTTTCATTTTTTATATATACACAAAAGAATAATAGCCTGCATTTGTACAATAAACATTAATTTTTTGCTTAAAAAGATAAAGAACAATAATTGATGAATTAGACTCAAGAAACTTGATCTAATTCACTGCTACCTTTTCTAAGTAAAAACACTGAGGGAAAGTAACAGACTCTAAGAAAAATATCTGTTCTGTGAATTATTCATCAAAATAAATCAGTAGATACTTCACCACAGGTGTTATATGCTTCAAATTCAAGAAATTAACTCAAGCTAGTGATTGGCTGAATTAAGCTGCATATTTAAATGGAGTGGCAAGTCTCAGGATAGAATAATCATAATAGAACTATTAATAATAACCATTACTATCACCACAAAAGTAGTAATATAAATAGTAGATTGTTTTGTATTTTAGTGATTTATATTTGACAAATTTCAAAGTATTTTCAAATACATTACATTTTCAAATACTTTACTTTAATTCTGAAAACTACCCTGTAATATTAAGTAGGCAGAGCAGATAATATTATTGTTACTTTTCAGAAGAGAAAATATTCAGAAAACCTAGTTAAGACTTGCTCAAGGTCCAATAGCACAATATTATGGGGAACAAAGAAACTAGTTGTTTTTTTTTCAGGAAATACGTAGACAATAAAAATAAATAAGACTTCACTTCTGCCCTAATGAAGCTTACATTGTCTAGAAAGGGAAATAAGACATATATGTGAATGATTATTCTCAAGGCAGAAAATCATAGTATTTTAAAAATGGTAACAGTGAAGTGCCAGAAGAGTACAGAGAAATAAATATAGATTACTTGAGTATGAAATTATTATGGAGGTTTAATCTAACAAACAGTATTTGAACTGGATCTTTCACTCTAGGTATGGTGTGATCTTTCCCTGAACAGAAACTGGAGCAGGGGTGGGAGCATCAGTTCAGGACTGAATCCAAAATGCCCTTTAAAGGAAATGATAAGTAGGATCCAGAGAGAAGCAAGGGTCATTGTGGAAAGCAGATGTAGGTCAGTGGTTGAGTGCCTGCTTCTCAGGTACAAGGTCCTGGGTTCAATCCCCAATACCTCCTAAAAATTAAAAATAAAATAGAGAGAAGACGAAGGAGAGGAAAGACTTAAAGGTGACTCCAAATTTCTAATTTGAGTACATGGAATATTGGAGATGCTAGCAAGAGTCATGGGAAACATGTCTCCTCACCTTCCATTATTTCTTCAACATATCCCACCATAGTACTGCACCCAATGCACCTCAAGAATTTGTTTTTCTGAAGGCCTCCTGTGATTTCCTTGCACAAATACAATAAACACATTTCAGGCTATACCATACTTGATATCTTGGCTATATTCAGCTCTATAGTCAGCTCTGTCATGACCACTGTCTTCCTTCAGCTTTCTTGACTCCACTCTCACCAGATTTTACATTAAGCATTCCATGTAAAGGGCTTACTAAACACAATGCTCAGTGCAATGCATGTGCTGAAAACATGTTAGAATCAATGAAGTTATTATTCCTTTTACTTTCCTGGTGACTCCACAATCTCATTTTTAGGTTTCTCTTTCTCAGTCTAGCCTTAGACTATCTGCCGTGTTGGCCCTCTTCCCTTCTCACTAACTCTGAAGTTTCATGGCTTCACTCACCATGTAAATGCCATAGAAAACTCAAATGCAACATGGCCAAGGCTGAACTCATGTTTTCCTCCCCAAATTTACCTCTTCTTTTCCATATCACAGTGGAAGGTATCTTCATACATCCATTGCTCAAGCAACATATCTTTGTCTCCCTGTCCTTCTCTGGTTCCAATTAAACAACTCATCATATCTTTTAAATTGTACTTTAAGATCCTTAACTATTTCTCCATCTCTAATGTCACTATGCCAACCAAATATTTGATCAGCTCTCATTTTATTCTTATTGATCTTTCTCCTGCCTTTGGCCTTCCAATCCTACCTCCACACCATAGGCAAAGTGATCTTTCTAAAATTAAAGTTTGATCATTTTAGTTCCTTCCTTAAAACTCTACAACACTTCCTCTTTCCCTGAGGATAAAGCCCAAACTCTTCAACACAAATTAAGGAGCCTTTAAGGATTTGACTCCTGATTATCTTTCCAACCTCAAAACTCACTTCTTCTCATCCTCTTACACTCTAGCTATACTGAAATATTTTCTGTACCTAGAGTCATTTGTATGCGCTCTGACTTCTTAAATCTTCAGTTCTGGTTTTTAAGCTCTCCAACTAATGGGATGAGGAGACACCCCCTCACACACACACATATTTCTAAAAGACGATCTTTATTGATGGTGGATGGAATTACTGTAGATGCAATTAACTGACTATAAATGCAAATCCATCTACAAAATACCTTCACAGTAACAACCAGGCCAGTGTGTACTTGACTAAACAACTAAATCCCATAAATTAACCAAGTTGACACATGAAATTAATCATCACAGAAACTAAGAATGAAATATTGTATCAGTTTGATGTAGTTATGAATTCTAAAAATAGATATTGGATTATGTTTGTAAACTGGTCTGAACCTGGGCACAATTAAGTTATGATTAGGGCTTTGCCTGGGCCACGTCAGTAGGATGTTGAGTCCCTGCCCCTTGGTGGGTGGAGACTCACAGATAAAAGACATGGTAAAGGACAGAGTTGGGGGGTTTTTGATGTTGATGTTTTGATGTTGGAGTTTGATGCTGAAGTCTTAAGCTGGAGCCCTGGGAAGTAAGCTCACAGAGGAAAGAGAAGCAAGCTCTGGGAAGAGAGGACCTGAGCCAGGAGAAGAACACAGAGGAATAGAGATGGCTTCTTAGACATGGCAGAAACCCCAGGGAGAGAGACAGAGTCATTCACCTGATAGTCTGTCTACAGCTGACCTTGTGGAGAAAACAGAGGACCTGAGCCCAGAGGAACCCAGGAAGCCCAAACCCTCACAGACTTCAGCAGCCATCTTGCTCTAGCATGTGGAAATAGACTTTGGTGAGGGAAGTAACTTTTGCTTTATGGCCTGGTAACTGTAAACTCCTACCCCAAATAAATACCTTTTATAAAAACCAACCAATTTCTGGTATTTTGCATCAGCACCCTTTAGGCTGACTAATATAAACACTATGGAATACTATACCTATTTTCAGGTAAAAATGCAGTATACATAAAATTAGGGAGTAAAAACTCCATTAAGTACTCCAGACAAAAATTGATGAGAGTTTATGTTTGTAGATGAGAAGTAATTGGTGATGACTTCTGGATAAGTAAATGACTTGACTTAGTCCTTTAGCAAACCCAACTCTTTCAATTACCTAGTAAATAATAACTAAAATATCCAAAAGGGCATCAAAATAGTGAGGTCTGCTTATTATTGGGAAGTAGAACCAGCCTGTATACTTGGAACCTGAAGAAATTTACCTGAAAACAAATCAAGAGAATACTTCTTTTTCCTGAAAAAGTAGTATGATATTCCAGAAAGGAAACACAGGAGATCCTGACACTTCATAATTTGCAGTAGAGAGGGATAAAGGTAATGGCATAGCACAGAGTAGGCAGGAGGCATGCTTCTAGTTGGTGAAGAGTAGGGTACTCCATTGGAAGAAGGGAAATCACTGATCCAATCACAAGCTATAAGGTCTGGATATGAGGATACACCCAAATTGTTTAAACCAGATTCTATAAATGGAGTCTTACAGGTGAAAAGCTACAGATGCAGAGGAAATATTCACTCATGCAACAGAAAGAAAGCCAGCAGAGAGTGCTAGTTGTTTTTTTTTTTATTTTTTATTTTTTAATCTCTTCCAAATTCTTGCCAATATTGACAGTTCACTACGAAATGGAAGGACAATTCATAGTATACATTCTTGCAATAGAGTATACTCCTGATGACATAATTTTAAAAAATCCCTAAGCTTTGATGGTCTGAGATAGTAAATCTCACTCTCCTCTCCTTGGCTGGCTAAAATATTGAATAGGTAAGAGAAACTTACACCTGTCAATGTCTTTAAGTTACATTCTCAGTGAACAATCACATAGTGTGAAGTAAATAGAAGACTTTAGGAGACTTCGACCAAATTCTTGCAGTATATAAGTCACTTTTCTGAAAATTACAAAAGACATCCTCTCTGGACTAACAATACTAAAAGTATTTCAGGCTAATTCAGTCCCAAGCCCAACCTCATTCACCTCTTTCGTCCCATTATGTGCAGATGTCTTCCACTGACTGAATCCAACCAGAAGCTAAAGTACAAAGAAAACTGATTGATTCAGTTCATAAAGACATGTTCCTGTGTCATAGAGCAGGATGTAGGAAGATGGAAAGTTGATCTGGAGAAGCAAATAGAGAATATTCCGCAAAGGCTAGTAAAAATGTACTAGCTTGTTAATTCAAAATTAGCAGGTTTTTCTTTGAAAAGATCAAATCTGAAAAGTGGAAATAATTTAAGCATGTGACTGAAGAAAGCTACAGTGTTCTACTACAATACATGGAAAAAGACATAAATGAAGTTTCATACATTGTTTTTAAATGAAAAAAGTCAATATTTTAAATACATAAATTTTCTCCAGGTGGATTAACATATTCATTATTTTAGCAATCAAATCCCAAGGGGCTCTATTTCACAACTTGAAACAATTAAAAAATCCATCTGCTCCATGGGATCTAAGACCCCTCTCAATTAGAGGTAGAGTGGGCATCACTAACTCAGAATTCTCAGGACTGGGGAATGAGTGATGGACTAGAGTAGACACTGTTATTCTACTATAGGTTTATTGTGATTCTAGCAGTGGAAAAACTTTTATCATTGACATGGGTACAGTGGCCACTGGAGGTTCTGAGGTGAGGGAGAAGGAAAAATAGGTATAATATGCTGGCATTTTTTGGACATGGGAATTGTCCTGAATGACATTGCAATGACAGATACAGGCCAGTTCCTACGGAGGTTGGATATAGACTTGCCATGTGACCTGGCAATACCACTACTAGGTATGCACCCAGAAGAACTGAGAGCAGAAACAATTGCACACCAATGTTCATAGCAGCATTATTCTTAATTGCCAAAAGATGGAAACAACCCAGGTGTCTATCAACTGAAGAATGGATAAACAAATTTTGGTGTATACACACAATGGAATGTTATGCAGCAGTCAGAATAAATGAAGTAGTGAAGCATAACACAACTGGATAAACCTGGGGGACATTACACTGAAAGAAGTACACTATAAAAAGGACTAATCCTGTATGATTGTGCTATTTTTACCTAAATATGTTGTGGCATTTATTATTAGATATAGAATATAGGTCATCAGAAAATAGAAGATAGAGAATTGAAAGCTAAGGGTTAATCTGTGCAGAATTGGTAAAAAGTTTGTTTGTAAATCTTGGAAAATAAATGGAAATGGTGAAAACACATCATAATGTTTGTAACTGGCAGAGCTGTTATATGGGTACGACAGCAGTTGGAAGGGAAAGTCTAAGGATTTATATATTACTAGAAGAAAGCTGAAAAATATACCATGGGAGTGTATAACGTAGTGAAACCTCATGTGAAATACGAATATGGGTAATATTTCATATATGACTGTTTTTACAAAATATAAACACAAATAAACTAGAGAGATGGAAACAGAATAGCACCTATGTATGGCTGGGGAAGCATAATGAAAATGAGAGAGGATGAGGATTTTTTTGTTCGTCCATTTTTTGTTTAATATTATTATTATTGGAATAATGAAAATGCTCTAAAATGATTGAAGTGATGAATGCACAACTATGTGAGTAAACCACTGATTGTACACTTTGAATGGATTTATGCTTCATTAATATGTATCAATAAAATTGATTTTTTTAAAAGGAAGAAATGTGGGAGAAGGGGGACTGGGAGGTGGTGAGGACAAATGGAAATAAAAGGTCATTACTGTGCATTTGAATCCAGAGAGAAATAAATGTCTGTGCATGTTTGGAGCGGAGAAACCCCTCAGAGGGGAGGCAGTGGCCTGGAGGGAGGCTGGGCAGGGAGACAACTTTGGAGTGACCCAGATACTCCCAGCACCATGGGACCTGGTGGGAGTAAAGCAGGCAAAAGAGGTAGATGCTATCAGAAGAAGCTAGTGGGGGATCCCGGGGGCCTCTGAGGTGCCCTGGCTACTGGGAAGCACAAAACATTTTTTCACTGAAATGCTAAATTTTTCAATACTATATAACTTATTCTACTGAAAAAAAATATATAAACAGCTTACCAAAAATAGAAATGTGAAAAATCTAAATTATCAAAGTATTGAGTTTATATTAAAAAATACACATGTGCAGTTGCATATTATGCTGCAATTTGAAATGCTATGTAAATTGCATATTCTTATAAATAATACATATGAAATGTAAAGACATAATGATTTGGAAAGATGTCCATGGTTAAGTGAAAAGTAGACTAACAGCAAGAGAAGTGAAATGCTGTAGGTAGCCATTGAAAACTTTTTACATATATAAAGAAAATGTCTGAAAGGAAGGAGGCAAAGATTTTTTTCCTCTGAAATTACATGTAAGCATTTTACTATTAAATTTTTATAATTGTAATTTGGTTGTAAGAAAAGGCAAATGCAACAAAAGCATATTGAAAGAAAAGATAAAAATTGTTAAAAGTTATAATAAATTGTTTCAAACATGCCAAGTATACAATTGAAAGTTGGAAGGTGACAAAGTAATCTGATTCCTCTTCTTAAAAGAAAGCAAATAAATATATATTGCTTAATTCCCAACATAATTAGTGGAAAATAGGTTTTAATTTGTTTTTGCAAAGCATAAAGTTAATAGAACTTATAGGGGTTTTCAGATGCATTAGAAATTATACCAAATAGGAGCTACATGATTATGAGTTAGACACATAGAATAGTATATCTTGAATTGGAGTGAAGAATGGTAGTTAATGTGAAAAATAATAATTGATTTGGATTTGAATTTAATTAAAAAGAGAGGAAAGAACACCACACTTAATGAACTGCAGAAAATATCCAGTGCTTCATCTAAAAAGAGAACACACAGAATGTAGTTAAATCCAGATGATGTATTACAGTCATTGAGCTAATTCTCTGTTGATTATAATAATACATATCTCTAATGAATTTCTTCCTGATATTCTTGTATGTTGTTTTCTTGAAAGAGAGTTTAAATGGAGAAAAACAGCAAATATTTCAAATAAGAATTTCAGGACCACCTGCAGTTTGACTCTCAGATGTTTGATGAGTAGATATTTTAGTAAAGTGTCTGATATAAACCACCACATTTCCATCATTTTTTATTAGAAAGGGGATTCTTGGAGGTAATCCAGCACAATATGGCAGTCAAACTTAAACAGTTACATGAGGTAAATTTTATTTGTATATTTGAGCTATTAAAACTTAATTTAAAAACATCTAAATTAGAGAATATTTACTTTTCATGCTAACTTCCATATAAATATTACTAAGTCACATTTTTTGTCCTTTTTGGAAACATCTTTACTTATACTACTGCAGTGGTAGCAAAAGAAAAGTTATATAAAAATTCAAAAGTTGAAGCCATATTGTTCTGTATTTAGTAAGTTGATAGTTGGATAAAATGAGAGAATTCAAGAATATATGTCTTTTTGAACAGTAACTGAAAAAATTCTTATATTATGAACTGTCAAAAATAATACTAAATTAATGAGTGCTCATTTGTGGAAAACTTTATTCGTTTTCTTTATATAAGGTTGACCCTTCAGAGTTGACTACTTTAGTGATGCAATTTGATGACCTTAAATGATAGAATTCTTGTGCCAGCTTCAGACTTTAGGAGGTGAGACAGAAAAGCAAAAAAATACCTGTTATTCACTGTGTTTTCCGTAGACCATCAGCATAAGAAGTACCTGGTGTATGAGCTAACAATTCAGATATTTGGGCTCCAGTTCAGAATTACCAAATCAAAATCTCTCTCAGGTAAGACTCAAGAATTTGTACTTTTGCCAAAAACTTCAAGTAGTCTATACGTAACTCTGAGAACCACTGCTTTCAGGATCAGTGGCAAGAATTTACCCAGGGCGGGAGGGGAAGGAAAAGTACGGGAGCTAAACACTCACGAGTTGGTTCTCTGAGAGCCACTGAGTTCTAGCAGGTCACACGCTGGTAGGGATAACTCTGTAGATTCCTTAGTGGCTGTTAGCATTGGGAAAACAGATGACAGGAGGGGTTAGATGCACAGAGTAGGGTGAAGGTGGAGAGTGCAGAAATCTGCTTTACCAGCAGTTTTGCCGAGAACACTTAGGATGGAAAATTTGAAATATACTTTCTGCCTGCTGTAAAAATTTAGGAAAAAATCTATATTTCTTTTTTTTTTTAATAAATCTATTTTACCACCATATATAAGAGAATACAAACAAATAATGGTTATACCTTTCCAACCTCACATATTTATATGAACAATTAAGAAATGTTTTCAAAGAACTTTGCCATGTCTACAAAATTGATACCTTTTTAAAGACTTCTGCTTGTCACTAAATTATTTCTATTCACTGAATTATACTCTACCACTTTCAGATACCCTTTTATTTTTCTGTGTGAGGAAGAATTATTGATAGACTTCCTCATAGCTCATAGACTAATCTTATTTTAACACAATGCCTAGCATGGTTACTTGGCACATAGCTGTTAATAAGAACAGTTTAATAATACTGGTATTTCCCAACATTTTTTTTTACATTTCTTGTTCACCTAACTTTTTTTCTATTTTAATCAAATACTTTTGAGTCTCTTCTCTGTGCAAGACAGTGTACTAGGCTCTGATCAGGAAATAATGAACTAAACAGACAGAATCATGAAGTTTACAGTATCATAGAAGAAAAAAGCATTAGAAAAGTATTCAAACAAATACATTTTTTAAAATGTTAGAAACACTACCAATAAAAAGTATTCTCAGAAAATAAAACAGAGCCATCTGAAAGGGAGGGCAGCAAGGACTCTTTGAGATGCCCCATTTGAGGAGATGCTGAGATGTAAAAAGTGAATTGACTGGTGTCTGTCCCCAAGAGTGCAAGTAAAAAGGTTCTACACAGAGAATAATATAAATAGTGCCGTCAAAGTCTTGAAAGCAATCCATTGTGGATGGAGCAGAATACGTGGGAGAGTACCTGGAACAGTAGGTAGGGATGAAGGTAAGAGTCAGAGCAAATGCTTAAAGACTATACTAAAGCAAAGGAAAGATCCTGAGCCATTGTAGGTAGGGGAGAGACAGGCTCCACGTGGTTGCTCCATGGAGAAGGAATTGGGACAAATTGAAGAGAACATTCAGAGGCTGTTGGGGATTGAACCATGCCCCCCACAAAAGGCATGCTCAGTTCCTATCCCCCAGTCCTGTGGTATGAAACCATTTTTAAATAGGACCTTTGAAGACGTTATTATTAGGTAAGGTGTGGCCAAACTGAGTGAGGGTGAGTCTTCATCCAATGTGGCAGAAATCCTTATAAGCAAAGGAAATTGGACACGGAAGGCAAAAAGCCGCAGTGAGGAGCCACAAGTTGAAAGTTAGGTAGAATTCAGAAGAGAAAGGAGAGGATATTGCCATGTGATGGAAATGAAAAGAAACCCCAAGGAATCCCAGCCCCCATATTGCTACTGACCCTGGGAGTAAGCAAACCTTCCAGCCTCTGAAACCATGAGACAAAAAAAAAATCCCCATTATTTAACCAAACCATTGTGCGGTATTTGTCATAGCAGCCTGGGAAACTAAGAGGCAATTTTACTCTAAGTAAAAAATTATGTTACTTGATTGAGGGTTGCCTGGTGAGGTTAGTGAGAACTGGTCTGATTTAAAATGTATTTTGGATGTACAAATACCTAAATTGGCGATGGACTGATTGTAGGGGTGGTTGGAATGAGAGGGAAGGAAGTGCTAAACATAAGCCAGAGACAAGAATATCTTGCTTAACTGACATTATTTCATTTTGGAATATGATCATGTATGGCCCAGGTAATATTGAAGATTTGAATAAACCATAACCCTGGAGGAAACCTGACCTATAGCTAGATCTAACCATGATAGTGAAATAGATCCTGTTGCCAAGAGTTAGAAAAGTACATCTCAGGAAGCAGAATACAATGTTGAAAGGGTCTTACAGCAGATGTTAATTTGGGTAGCAGTGATATCAGTAGAAAGCTACTAGGAGGGACAACTTTAGAAATCACAGCAGGGAGACAGAAAGATGGAAGTTAGATTTATGAAGACTTGTTTGTTTCAGGAGGTGGGTAAACCTAGTGGACCTAAAGTATTGGGTAGGTAACCAAGAGAGGGATTTGAACTCAGAGGAAAAGATAGGGACCCAGACTTCAGCATTCACATGTGAGAATGAAACCAAGGCAGAATTTTCAAAACTCCCAGAAGACCAGTATTAAAAGTGCAGGTGCTCAGTGTCTGCAAACTGAGCTAGACTTGCCCAAGTCAGGCTTGTCCTAGAACCTGCAAGGTTAAGGGTGTGGGTTAGGAAACATCAGCCGTGAAGAGATCAGGGAACAGAGGCTAAAAAGAAGACAGGTACTAACAGGCAAAAAAAGACAGCCTATTTTAAATTCCTGAATGATGATAGTTCAGTGTGCATTATGGAATAGCTGTTACTACAGAAACGTAAAAATATTAAGGAGATGTGCTGCATATTTAAAGTGATGAGTATAGGTATCAGAAGTATCAACAGCGCTTGACTGAATCCTCCCCACTCCAACTGTAATGCCTAAAAAGGTATAAAAACATGAACATTCATTACCTCCCAAACAAGTCAAGTAATGTTACACACACATTACAGAAACTTTTGGACTGAAAGAGGGACTATAATTTGTGGGTGATGCTGACATGCACTTTGCCTCCTGAGGTACAATAAATGTGTAAACCTGAAGGTCATTAATCTTCATTGTTCTGCCACAGAGCCTCTTGGCTTCAGTGCCCACCCAGGGGCTGTACCAGCCATAACACTAAATTTCTTTTCCCTTTACATGGAGGAAGAAGCTGCTTTCTAAAACAATCAAGACCACTCTATCCTCCAGTTTCTCCTTTTTGTATCTCTGTTGATTCGGGAACTAAAATTCTTGCCAATCCAGTTCAGCCCGCGGCAGGCACGGCAGGGCGCTGGTGCCCTCTGTTCAGGGGTGAAGTCGCAGGGGAGAGTCCCTGAGCTGAGGAGCCATGGACCCTGCATTCTGGGTGCTGTTGTTTTCTTTCACTGCATCTAATAAAGGATGATTCAAAGAGTATTTCCAATCATCAAGGTAAAAATGACCCTTTTCAAAAAATAACCAGATAGCCACGGAAGATCAATGTCTCTAGACCTAAGAAATTTCACCAGAGGCTCTGCACATCCATAAACCCTCTGGCTCAAAATCCGAGGCAAAGGTTGTAATAGCAGTCAGATAGCCCATGAGAGACGCTGAGGGGAATTCACCCACAATGCCAAGTCTGGATATATTTTTCCTTATCAGGATAAACAGATAAAAAGTTATGTGGGAGTGTTAACAAATGCTACATAAAAGAAAGAGAACAGTATTTGAACTTCAAGGATGTATTTTTGGAAAAGGTTTCTTATCAGAGAGTTAAAGCTTTTATTTTTAACAACATTTGCTTTGTATCCTCAATATAATTTAAGAAAATAATGACTCTGATTCCAAAATAAGAAAAATATGAAGTAGTTAGTCTATAGATTGACAAGGGAAGGATGCTCACTGAGAGAAAGGTAGAAGTTAAAATGAAAAATGCAGTAACAGAAATTCTCTATGAAAAAAAGTATCCAAAGGTATGAATAAATCCAACTAAATGAAGAATTCAAATAGAATATTAAAGAGTGCCTTGTGTTAGGCATCAAAAACAGAAACAATGAATTTAATGTTATAAGTAGGTTATAACCAAGATACAGATGTAATTCTTGAAATAGAAGATGTATCATGAAAAAAATATCAGCTGGACTTAAAATTCCAAACTGAAACAATGCCCTGTCACCCACTGAGAAGTGAATATTCAGAACTACATTGAATAGTTCCAAAATACTTCTTTATTTGTGAAATTGAATTGGAATTCATTTTTAAACATAAATTTTCTGAAAATAATTTAAAATAAGATGTATGTTTTACAAAGCACCAACAAAAGTGTTAATACAATCTTGGTCAGGGACTGACCAGAAAAAAGAGAGAGACATAGACAGAGAGCAAGAGAGACAGAGAGAGGGGAAGAGTCTCAAGAAGTATTAAAAAAAATAAAATAAAATAAAAACTAAAGGAAACTGAAAGGGCACAAGGACAAAGTTTTCTGGTATAAAAGACTTAAAAGTTATAAACTTGCATGGGTTAAGCTCTCTGATTAAAGTCCAATTGTATGTTATTCCTGACATATATACCCAGGGAAATATGGCCTAGAAAAGTTAAAAAAGAAAAAAAAAAGGACTGGCAGAAATAAATCTTGTAAAAGCAAACAAAAGAAAGAATATAATATTAAAATGAGCTATACTAGATTTTGAAGAAAATAAATCCTCACTGAATCAGAATAGATGACCGTCATTTTATATTGAAAAATGATACATTTACAGTAAAGATATTAGAGGCATAAACCTTAAGAATGACAAATAACACAGCTACAAAATATTTAAAGTAAAAATATATTATGAAATCTACAAGAAAAAACTAGAAGGGAAAAAGATATAATTCTGAAGATGCATTTCCTGGATTTGAAGAACCAGTAGGAAATATAAATATAAAGGATATATAATGCTCTATAATACTCTATATTTTATTTAGTGGATATTACAAAAACTGTTAAAAAAGCTATTGAAATGCTGTAATTGTGCAAACCATGTTATTAGATCACAATCCAATACTAGCTATTAATAATAAACATTGAAAATTATCTGTAAATAAAAAAAATGCATGACTCATTAACATGGATCAAGGAGGATTATTAATTGTTTACAAAACCATAAAAATGAGATTACTTTATTAAATATTTGATGGAAAATTTATGTCTAAAAACCCTCTGGCTTAAAATCAAAGGGGTAGATTTCATTAGCAATTAGGTCACCAGTGAATAATATTAAAGTCAGTTCGCCATAAGGTTTATAGCCAAATACATGTCTGAATATACTTTTTTCTCATGAAGAATAAGCAGATTTAAAAATAGAAAAATGTGCGTGGGTGTAGTAAAAAATATATATCCCTCATACTGCAGCCAGAGCCATGTGCAGAGAAGAAAGTCATTTTTCAAATGCTTTTATTACAAAAAATAAGAAAGAAAAGAAAGGAAATGAGAAAAAAATAAATGAAAATAGATGAATTATTCTACCAGGAGATGGTAGAAAGCAGGGTCCTCCCTGTCTCAGGGATCCATCTGCACTTCTCCCTGCCTCCCTACCACAGTCATGGTGGATTCCATGGTACGCAGCTACTTTCAAACTTAGGGATAAAGGATTTACTGCCCCAGGTGCTGGTCGTGCATCTGCAGGCAGCCCCCAGCTAATGAGAACTTCCTCACTGCTCACCCCTTTCCTATGCTGACCCGCATCCATCTCAACCTCAGTATTAGTGACATTTTGGACTGGACCATTCTTTGTTGTGGGGCCTGCCCATGCATTGTAGAATGTCTAACAGCATCTCTGGCTTCTAACTTCCAGATGCCAGTAGCACCCATCTCTGGCTTCTAACTTCCAGATGCCAGTAGCACCCTCAGTTGTGACAATCGAAAATGTATGCAGACATTGCCAAATGTCCCCTGGGGGGCAATATTGCCACTGACTGGGGATCACTGACATGAAAGTAGAAAGGTCCACTCACTCATTCCAACACTGAATAACTCTAATGTGTCATTCCTTCTTCAAAGCTCCCCACAGGGTTGACTGAGAGTTCTATTGAGACTACATGACAGCTTAATTTCTCCCCTTTTTTCAGTCCTGCTTCCTTCCTTTTCTTTCCTCAGATGTTTATCCCAAAAGATTCCCAAAAAAAACCACTGCATGCTAATCTCATGGGTTGTATTGGAAACCCAATCTCCAACATAGATTTCCCTAGATTAGGGGTTCTTAACAAGGAGTTAATGAACTTGAATTTAAATTCAAAAAAACATTATTCTCATGGGGATGTGTTGGTGTGGGTGTGATATATTTATTAAATAATACATAGTATATTATAAACTTAGTAAGGGGTCTGTGGTTTTCACCTGGCTGGCAAAGTGGTCTGTGGAACAAAAAAGGTAAAAAAAAAAAACAACCCTGCTCTAGACTCACCAAGTCTGGATTTTACTCTTTAGGTATTCTGCCAAATCTGTTATCAATAAGGAATGATCTCAGAGCTAGAATTTGAACTCAAAAGCTAAGGCCTATCATCTTATCTCTCTGTATTTTGCTGTGCCATCTTGTCCTTAAGTAAACAGAAGCATAATGCCTTAGCAAACTGAATGGTGAAAGGGCCAAGTGATAAAAGGGGTGGGGGTGGGGGGGTACTTCGATCAATATGTCAACATATCAGTCTTGCACATGAGCTTCCCTGTTCAGTAGCTAGCCACACTGAGGGTCACCAGGCATGACCAGGCTTTCAGAGCTTTGTCTTAATCTCCAGCAGGTGAGGAGTGCCTCACATCCAATAATCTCCTCAAAATTCCTCCCTGGGTTTCAGGAGTGATGGGAGAAGGAGGACATCTGTGAGGTAAAGACTCTCAGGTATCCCGTGTCTTGATTTGCCCCTCTTATTAGAGAGCTGAAGTAGATTGAAATAAGGATCTCCTTAGAAGATGCTAATTTTATTTCTGACAACACTTTTAGATTCTGATGAAGTTATTTTGTTATATTCATAATTTCCCAATATGAAAAGCTTTCTGAGAATTGTTTTAAATAGATATATGAACTGGTTATACCATCTCACTATTACAGAAAAAGCCAAAACTAAATATTTGAAATATTTCTGACTTTAAAGCCCTAGTGGCTCTGAAGGTAGATTTGACAACTCATGTATTCAGTCAATTGGCAGTCTCAAGGCAATATGATCAGCTATGAAAGACAATGTAATCTAATCAATCCTGCAGTTGAACCCTGACCTTTGTTCAATTCTACTGCTTCCTGTTTTCCATTGCTGCTCCTAGGATACTGTGCTATTTGGAGATAATAACATCATATAGACTAAAGTCATCATGGATTCCTTATCAGTGACTGCAGAGGGGCCCTTCATGCCTCAGATAATTCTGCTGTGTCTGTGCCTCATTTTTCTTAGTCCGTCATTCAGATCTTTTCCACTCTTCTCCACTTATCTCATTTTTAACTGACAACCTTGTTTCTACTGTTCAGAGAAGATGAAAGTCTGCAGGAAATCCATTTCTTTTCTGCCACTTTACCCTGCACCTTGCCTGTTGTGAAAAAGAAACTTTTTTTTAATTTCTTTTCTGCCAGAGTAGAAGAAATAGGCTTGAATTTGTCTAAGGATTCTCTTTCCATATGGTTTCCATATGGTTCCATATGGTTCATATGGTTCATAGCTTCTCCTTTATTCAGGGCACTTCCTCCATCAATTATCTTCTGTAGCTCCAGTATCTTCCATCTATCCCTCTCACCCAAATCCTACCTGGCAGTATGTTAAGTCTTACCATAAAAACAAACTTTAAAAAGCATTCAAAATCACCCCCAAAGTTCAATGATGGCTTTTCATCTCTATTCCTTTATACTCCTATTTTTGGGGGAGAAATCTATACACACTGATTCCCACACTGTCTCACTTCCTATTCTCAGTGTAATCCATTGCAGCTGGGCTTTCACACCATTACTGCCACTCTGAAATGTTTCCCAAAGCTTCTCCTAACTCCCCCAGTGCTCACAATGGTAACTGCTCCAAGCCAGTTTTTCTCTTTGTAACATCTGAGACGTTGTCCCCCTTGAAACACTACTGAATACTACCTACTTTCCTAATTGTCCAGCTATTCTTTCTCAGGTTCTTCTTGCTTTCCTTGACCCCAAGGCCAACAAGTTTCACATGCAGCTCACAACCATTCTTTCAGGGTGAGTTCATCCTTTTGTATACGTTCATTTATATGTATATACTGACATCATTAAGATCTAGTCCAGATCTCTTGCCTAAGCATGAACCATGAATAATTAACTGCCTATTGTTCTTTCATCAAGACATTATATTATAGTGCTTAAGAACTTAGGTTCTAGAAGCAGCTGCTTAGGTAAGTATTCATACATTGATTTTTTGTCTGCTGTACCCTGTCTCTCCACTATATATCAGAGGCAGATAACCTGTTTGCTAGGGGGAATTGTGCCTGAGAACTGACCATATTCCTAACCAAATTTGTTTCATTCTACTAATTTTTTTATTGAAGTATCATTCATACATGAAAATACATAAACAATAAGTGTATAGTAAAAATTGTGAACTTACAAAATAAACAAGCATAGCATCATACAGGGGTCCCATACAACACCCCACCACCAATACCTTGCATTGTTGTGAAATATTTGTTATAAACTAAGCAAGAGCACTGTCAAAATATTATTACTAACTATAGTCCATTCCTTACATTTGGTGTATTTTCCCCCAACAAACCCTATTATTTTTTAAAATATATTTCTATTACAGAGGTTGTGAACTTTCAAAACAATTGTGCACATGTGTAGAATTTTCATACACCACCCCTTTGCCAATGCACCTCATCACCATGGTGGAATATTTATTACAAACTATGAGATAATATTATCAGATTATCACCATCAACCGTGGTTCATAGCATACATTTGACACACTTTTCCATACACATGCCCCATTATCAACACTGCATATTTGGCATTGAAGCAAGAACATTATAGTATTGCTATTAACCACAGTCCATAGGTCAGTTGTATTTTTCCCGTGCTTCTCCACATTCCCACCACTCTGAAATACTGATATACATCTGCTCTAGCTCACAGAAGGACACTTGCATTTCTACCATCAACCACAATTCTCATCTACCTCTGTGTTCACTGTGTTACTCAGTCCCTAGTTTATTCTCTGGCTTTCTTTCAATTGATGAGACTTTGTATTTAGCATGTTACTAAAATAACTTAAGGCTTTGGGGATGTTGCAATGGAATGAATGTATTTTGCATGTAGAAAGAATATGTCTTTTTGGGGTTCAGAGGCAGACTGTGGTGGTTTAGAGCTATGTATCCCAGGAAAACATGCTATTGAACTTAATCCAATCCTATGAGTGTGAATACATTATTAATAGGACCTTTTGATGATGTTACTTCAGTTAAGGTGTGGCCTAATTCATTCAGGATGGGTCCTTAATCCTATCACTAGAGTCATTTATAAGCAGAATGAAATTCAGACACAGAGAGAGAAAGCCAAGGGAAGCAAGAAGCTGAAATTCAATGGAAGAGAAGGGAGAGGCCCCTAGGTGCACTGCCATGTGACAGAGGAGCCAAGGGCCATGAACTGCCAGCAGCCAGCCCCAGAATGCCACAGTCTTCTGGGAGAAATTATCACCTTCATGATGCCTTGATTTTTAATTATTTCTAGCTTCGAAACCATGAACTAATAAATTCCCATTATTTAAGCCAAATCATTGCATGGCATTTTATTGAGCAGTCAAGGAAAGTTAAACACCCTTTAACGTTTTAGCTTTGTAATATTGTGATATCTCTGAGCCTCTCTTTGCTTGTTTCCTTATCTATAAAATGAAGAAAATAAAAGGGCTTACTTCATTGGTTTGATGTGAGAATAAAATAAGTTAATGCATATATTAATAAAGAGCTTAATAGTTTTTGGTGAATAAGAAGCTCTCAATAACTGTTAACTATTAGTGATAATCACCTGGATGTCCTGCTAGAGCTGCAAGGAAGTATGTTCAAATCCAAACCAAATTCCCCCATGTCCCAAATATTATCTTTTTTCTGTACAGTCACACCTTGGTACTTGACTGCTTTGAAACTTGTCGATTTGGTACTTGATGTGCTTTATTGCAAAAAATTTTCCTGGGTACTCCTCATTTGGTACTCAAGCACAAGCTAGAACTCGTTGGCATCCATTGCCTTGTGACTTGTTACCCTTTCCAGCGGAAACAAAGTGTTACCAATTAGTCACATGGTAGCTTTTATTCTGTGCACATCCCATTGTGGTCTTAGATTCTGTGATTACGTTGCATATTTTTTTTTCTCTCATCGTGTGTCCTAAGGAAATGAACAGGGATAGCACTGAGCAGAATTGAAAATTACTTTGCACCACTATTGAGCAAATAAAAGAAATAATAGTTAAATATGAGAGCGGTATTCACTGATCTTGCTTGGGCCTACAGTATGCCTAGAACAATGGTCTTCACCATCATTAAGAATAAATAAATGATAAAAAAGGCTGATGTTGCAAAAGGAGTTAAAGCAGTAACAAAGCAGCATTCCCAAACATTCAAGGAAATTGAAAAGCTGTTTATTAATTTGGGTAAATGAGAAGCAGTTAGCAGGTGACACTGTATCAGAAGCCATGATATGTGAAAAAATGAAAGTGTTGCACGCCGATCTTTTGAAAAGCAAACCAGAACCCAGTGATGACAGTGTTGAAGTTTTTAAGGCCAGACACAGCTGGTTTGATAATTTCAAAAAGAGGACCAGCATCCATAGTGTTGGGAGGCATGGCGAGGCAGTGAGTGCTAATAAAAAAGCTGCCGATGAATTTGTCAGTGAATTTCAAGGCTGAGTAGAGGCTGAGGGTTTTATTCCCCACTAAGTTTTTAACTGTGATGAGACCTGAGTTTTTTGGAAAAAAAAAATGCAGAGTAGTACCTACATCACAATAGAGGAGAAGGCATTACCATCCATAATTTGTGGCCAGAAGCTATGACTTAGAGACTTGGAAGGATTTGAGGCTGACCCCAAGCCTGCAGGTACAGAGGGCACAGTTGCACAAGATATTATATCTCTGGGCCAATCTGTGGGCCTGGGGGTCAATGCTGCTGAAAGTTGAGGAGTTAGTGGAGGAACATCATGAAGAGCTCGGCACTGAGGAGCTGCAGGAACTACAGAAGGAGCAGCAAGAAGAGGTGGCTGAAGAGATTTCCTCAGGTGAGGAGGAGATAAGGGAGGATGTCCCCAGTTCCTCAATAAAAGAAATGTGTGCAAAGTAGGCAAAAGTTCAAAACATTCTGTGGAGAAGCACAATTTGGACAAAGCTCCGACAAGAAGAAATGTAATTTTATTGAATAACCAAACAATTTCACACTTGTGAAGAATTCTGGAAAGAAGACAGAGGCATCTTCATTGAATAAATTTTTAGTGAAGGTGACAAAGAGTGTGTCACCACAAAGAGCCTGTGGTGCAAGTTGAAAAAAGGCAGAAAAGAGAAAGAACACTTGGAGTGCAAGTGCCCAATATTCTATCAGAGGGGAACTCTCTTTCCAAGCAACACTCCATGTAACCTCTCCTCCTCACCACTCTCGTTCCACCATCCATTAGGCCATGGACTCTTCTCAGTACAGGTAAAGTGAAGTTTTTATTTCATTTAATCTATGTCTTTAGTAAATTTTAGATTTGTTTCTCATGTAAAGTAATAATATACAACCCTGTCTTTTTACATATTGCCTCAAAAATGTGTACTGTCTTTAGTTTGGGAATGCCTTAAATTTATTTACAGTTTCCCTTATAGGAAAAGTTTGTTTGGTATTTGTCATGCTTCCCAGAATCAATTAACGACAAGTACCAGAGTACCACTCTTTTCCCTACTTAAGTAACATATCTACTCTCAGTGTATGTCAGATGCTTAATCAATTGAGTTAACATGGATTCTTTCATGTTAACTACTCCAAATTATCACCCATTAGAATTGGGTGAACGTGTACATTTTCTTCATCTCAATTGCAGATATATTAGTTCAGTCTCATATCTCTTATTGCATGAACCTAGTGAAGAAATTGTGAACATAGACTTGGGACTTATAGATGTCTTGGTTTAAAGCCCAATTCTCCCAGCTGAATGATATTGGCTAAAGGAAATTTCCTAATTTCCTCTATCCATCATTTTTTTTGTCTGATAAAATTTATCAGGCTTACCTTTGAGGATTGTAAATTATTACAAGAGAAGCATTGTTTGTACTATCCAAACTTTAATAAACACAAATGGCCATTAATAGGAGACTGAATTGATAAAATGTGCTTTTCTTTAGTAGAATAGAATACTACATAGCAAAGAAAATAAACTACTGTTGTACACAACAATGAGCATAGCAACATGGTTGAATATTACAATGATATCATTGAGCAAAAGAAAAAAATGCAAACAAAGAATATAAATACACACACACACATATATATAGTATTTGTATGAAGTTAAAATAGGAAACACTTAACTATCTTTTTGTGGTACGTAATGTATACCTGGTAGTAAAACTGTAAAGACAAGCATGGTTGTAATTACCATAATAGTCAGGAATGTGAATAGATCTAGGGGAGGCTCAGGGTGATTTGTTTGGGAAGAGACAATCTTGAGGATTTTCATATGCTTATAATGTTCTCTTTCTCACACTAGGGAGCAGGTACATGGATGTTTATATATACATACTATTAATTTTATTGTAGATTATTATTTTATCCAGATTTCTTTGTAAGTTTCATGCTACAAATTAGAAAAGGTTATATAAAAGAAATATGATAAATGAAGACTAAATATGGGCAAGGAAAAGGAAAAATGAGAATAACACATTGACATTTAATCATATGTATAGATGTTTTAAATTATTATATACACATACTTTTGTGAGTAAAGGGTTACTATCAAGCCTGTTTCAGAAAGATCTCAGATTCCTGTAGCTACTGTTTCCTTGGAAACAGTAGCATTAAGACAAATGATGTATACTGTGTCGGCCTCATTTGTATGAGGAGCACAACATCTGCCTCAGGTTGGGGGGCTGTGAGCTGGCATTGGGCCTGTGTGATAACTATGGTATAAAAGGTTGGTGGGAAATAGAGGCTATGGCTTCCATGTTTCAAGGTGACACACACATGCCTTAGCTTTCATCTGTGAGAGCCATACATGCTTTATGTGGGTGAAGAAGCAAAAGAAACTGTGTGCTTGGGTCACCTGTCAGATGGGATGGGGAGGGGATGAAGATGGTGTACTTGCTCTATCTCCTGCTTTGTTTACTTCTATAAAGCTAAGTGAACATAATATTATTTTAAAGCCTATCTGTGCCTCATGAATATGATTACCAGCTGTGGAGCAAGTTGCTACAGTGGTGTATTATGGGAACGTAAGCTCAGGGCACAACAGAAACTTTCAGCAAATGATCCCTTTATTACTTGCCAGAATAGAGTCCAGAAAGGGAAAAGAATGTCCTTGTCATGTACATAATACAGAGTCTAAAAGAGCAGGGGAAGAAATCCCGTCATGGCCAGTCTCCCAGGGTGCCTGAAAACTGTTCTGGATCAGGGCAATAGATGGCAGCTCTGCATGCTTCCCCTTCATGCTGGAGAAGAGATGCCAGTCTATACAGTTTAAGGATGATTTTTATCCACCTGGGAAGGCAGCCCTGCCACTGAGAATTCCTGTTCTGATAAGCATCTGGGACTGCTTGTTCCTGTTTTCTGTGTTTAAAATCTGGTCACAGGCTTTTACATTAGACTTAACATTGCCCCCAGGTTGTGGAATGGCACACAAAAAAGGAAATAGGGGTAACCTGGCCATTTGTCATGTGCTGCTCCTGAGTTCCCCAGAGAAGGAGGTGGGGATAAATGAGGTCTGGCTGATGGCTGATGCCTGCTTAACAGGTATCTGTGATTTCCCTAATACCAACCTCTACTCAATAATACGACTGTGGTTCTAGAGAGTGTTTTATCTGAGTCACATTACTGTGGTACAGGAAAAATGATTAATGGGAAGAGGGAGGTTCTCTTGAGAATCTGATGCCTACATAGCTGTATTAGCTATTGAGAAACAGAAAGGTAAGCTGAGGGGAAAACAGCTAAAGATTTAAGGACTGAGCAAATCAGAGTTGTTATTAAGTGGCTGTTAAGACAGGGGATGAAAAGGGAATACATTGACTCAAAAGATTTACTGACTAATTATCACTAGTTAGGAGAATGGTAATCTGCTATGTATTTGACAGCTGCTTCTCCTAATGAATCCCATCAGATATGCTTCCTCTAACCCAGCCTGGATGAATTTAAATCCAATGATGCTGTTTAAGGAACAGTAACAAAGGATGCTGGTGCAGGTTTCTAAGCACACTCTATAAGTTGAGGCAGTAGAGACCAAAGAGTATTGACTTTAAGGCTGGGAAAGTTTCCCTACTCTCAGTGGCAATTTCAAAGCCTTGTGCTTTGGCTAAGGTATAAGATACTGGAATTGGTGAACAAATCTTTTTGGGATAAGTGGATATTGATGCATAATGTACTTCAGAGTGGAAGAAGACATTAGTAAGACTCCAAAAGAGAAGCTAAGGGGGATGGAGATTCTGTAATAGTTAAATTAACAGTAAAACTCCAAATAGGAGCATAACCAGTGATGGCAACTCCTTTGCCTGGATGTGTAGTTGGAAAGGATGTGATGCAAGAATGGCAGGTCTATACTGGCTTACAGCTGCATATTGGGGACATCTGCCCTTTGCCAGGTTTTAATTGGACCTGCTAAAGGGGACCCTTATAATTGCTTTCATGCTCTTCTGTAGTAAATACTAAACTGCACCACAATGAAAAAGGACAGTAGGAAATCTCAATCCTGGTTAAAGAAGTCCCTATGAAAGTTTTGTCTGGTCTGTGAGAAAATCCAGCGTTATATAAAAACAATTCTCCCCAAAGTCTCTTTTCTATCAAACATGGTAAAAACTATTCAGGAAGTTTAGGAGCCTGACGGTGACTGGAATGTTATGATAGGCTCAGAATCTTGAAAAAAGTGTCAAGCACTGTTTGCATCCATATAGGAGACTCAGTTTTATATACCTTTTCAAAAAATTTTATTTATTTTCCCTACCCCCTTGTTTTTTACTTGCTGTGTGTGTTCATCTTCCTTGTTTCTTTAGGAGGTGCTGGGAGCTGAACCTGGGACCACTGATGTGGGAGGGAGGTGCCTAATTGCTTGAGCCACCTGTGCTCCCTGCTTCGTTGTGTCTCTCCTTCTGTTTTTCCTCCCCACATCTCTTGTTGTGTCAGCTTGCTACACCTGCCCATTGCGTCAGCTCTCTGTCTTTTTTAGGAGTCACTGGGAAATCTCTGGTCTCTGCTTTGTTGTGTCTCTCATTATGCTCACTCTTCTTGTGTCTCTTGCTGTGTCAGCCTGCTAAACCTATCCATCATGCCAGCTCACTGTCTTCTCACTGAGATCCAAACTAGCAACCTTCCATGTAGTGGGTGGGAACCTGGTTGTCTGAGCCACATCTGCTTCCCAGTAATATATATACTTTTGAGGTCTTCCACTAAGGTTATTCATACTCTCCTGGATTCAGTTACAGCCTGATAAAACAAAATTTGAGCCTCTTAAACTTTCAGAATTGATTCATGACATAATCATAGTTTTCATCTCTGAAAAGAAAACCAGGAGTGTGAGGAAAGAGGATGTAAATGTAGTGGCAATAGGACTAGCTGGGGATGCCTGAATAATTGGTTAAGATTCAGTGTCCAGCCCAGGCAGTTCTTTGAGAATAATCTCGATCAGGCCCAATAGAGGATTTTTCCCAGTAGTAAAGAACAAATTGTTATGCCTTCTGATCTTTACTAATAAAAAAGAGGTACAAAGCCTCAGGTGTTGTTTGGATTCTGGAGGAAACATACCATATTTAGAAATAGTGTTGGCCCCCATACAAGACATGACTAGTAAAAGAACTGAAATTAAATGAGGTTCAGTGTAGATAGTAGCCCAAGTTGTTCCTCTGGATCTTATGATTCTGACAAAACTACTGCTTTAGAGAATTTCCCTATTAAAACACATACAGACTTGAGTCACTGGCAAAAGCCTTAGAATGCCACTTAAAGTTGATTACTAGAATTGTAGGCTAAAAGAAATACCTGATGCTGTGTCTAAAAATAATTAGGAACAGGCATGCTAATGGACTACATTAGAAACAGCCCTCACTTTTGTTGGGTATCAGATTATATTGAGGTGTGATCTATCAAACATGTCACAGACATTATCAGAAAGAGATTTGAATAAAGAAGGAGCTGTACAACAAAGGTACCTGGTAAAATAAAAATGGTATAACTGAGACTATAACTAAAGAAAGAGCACCTTTTAAAAATCCATGAGCAGACAGCATTTCTGCCTCAATAATGGAGCTCTTGAGGAACTACCTGCTCTTATTGTCAATTGTCTGAACTCCACTGAGGTAAAACAGCTACCTGGTTCACTGATCAGAATGCTTGTACTGAATGGTGGGACTCCATTCAAATGGCTGCTGCTATATTCCTGGTGGACTGTAAAATCCCAGGTGAAGAAAGCAAAGGAAAGTCAATACAATGGGATGAATTTGGAACAGTATACATGGCAGTGCAGGAAGAACTTGGTTCTTGGTTTCAGGGCAATGTTTACATTTTTAGTGGCCTCCTGGTCCATACCCAATGGCTGTGCTGTATGAGCAGACAGGAAAATTCATCTTTGATGAATAGATATATAAGAATATCTTGACGTGAAGGATGCAATTGTCAAAGGCCGTTGGGAAGTCTTAGGGAAAATTATGTTTATAGATTCCCACTAAGAGAACCCAGCTGTGTTTTAGATTGCAATTGAAATCTCAAGGCAGATGTGCTCCTGTGGAGAGCCACCTGGGTATGTGAGAGGAGCTGGCATAGTGGTGCTCAAGCCATGCTACAATGGATGGAACAATGACATATACCAAAGTTATACACAAAAGCCACTAATATGGAAAGAGACTTCCTGAATGTGATTAAAAATGTCCAAAAGAAGACTTCCACAAGGTCCAAGGTCAGCACGTTGCTGCAGGTAGATTGCACAGGAACACTGTTTATGGTTCCTGGAAAATTCCAGGAGTCTTTCTGGTAATAGATATTTATTCCATCTTGGACTTTACTTATTCTGTAACAGAATTCACAGCTGAAAGTTTCCAAGGTTATTGATTTCCCTTCATATATCTCATATGAACTATGAACAGTTTACCAATATGTGCAAGGTGTAGTGGACATATAACCCATATCACAAGTGTAAGTGTGGTGTGATGAATTGAATTATGTAACCCAATTTAAGCATGTTCATGGCCTTAATTTGCATTCCTCTGGGTGTGAATCCATTGTAAGTCAAGTCTCTTAATGATGTTATTTTAGTTGATATGGCCCAACTGAATGAGGTTAGGCATTCATCAAGACTACTGCAGTCCTTTATAAGCAGAGAGAAAGCCATGAGAAAGAGTTGGAAGCCAGAAGTCATTGGAATCTGGAAGAGAAAGGAGAAGACATCACCACATGGTGGGAAAGCCAAAGAATCCAAGGATTGGCAGACAGCCGAAACACTGCAAACCCCAGAAGGAAGCAAACATTTTTATCAATGCCTTGCTTTAGACTTCTGGCCCCTGAAACCTGAAATGGTGAGTCAATAAATTCTACTGTTTGAACCAACCTTTGTGTGGTATTGTTCATAGAAGTTCAAGAAAACTAAGATAAGGGGCTCACATCAAAATTGAAATGGGCAATTGCACATTGAGGGAAAGCTATCTAGGCGAGCTGCGGTGGGCCAAGGAAACTGGTAGAACGGACGGGCTTCCTGCTCTCCGCAGGGGCATGGGCGAGTCCCGCCCTCCCTGTCTGGCGAACGGGCCGCCCGCTCTTCACCGAGGTATGGGCGAGCCACGCCCTCTCGACCGTTCCCGCCTAACCGCCAAGCCCGACCTACTGCCTCCCCCTCTTCCCCCTCGCCGGGGCCACATCATCCAACGACCACTAGCCAATCCCCGCCGGCCAACTTTCACATTGCCTAACTCCCACCAGCCCCAACCAACCAACGCCCCACATGCCGCCTCCTGCCTGCCCCGTCCCCTCACCCCACAATATATATTGTCTAGCACTTCCTTAATAAAGCAGACTGCGTGTTACCACCATTCTCCGCAGCATTCTTCACGCCCACTGTGCGTCCATCTAACACCTCCCCCTCAAGCAGCTTGGGCAGAGCCAGAGGAACCCCCAAAACTTCAAATGGCGCCCAACGTGGGGCAGGTAAGGACCCCCGTCTCCTCTGCCTAACCGTCATTAGAGGAGACCCCACCGTCTGCCCTTGGCGGACCCCCTCGACCCGCCCCGATCAGGTGAGGTCTCTTCCGCCTGGCGCTCCGCGCAGGCCCCTTCGTCCTCCATCTCCAGAGGACTCTGGCGCACGGCAGCTCCGGCCTCTCAACCCCGGCTGCCACTACGAACTTCCCTGAGAACCCCTCTTTTCACTGCCTTGCTCCATAACTCGGCAGCCCACCGCTCTCCCTATCCCCGCCAGCCCTCACCCTCTCCTAGTAAGCCAGACACTCATGAGCCCCAGCCAGCTTTTCACCTGTCTCCTTCTCTCACCCCTCTGCACATTGTTCATTCCTATTCACTCTCCCCCTCCCCTCTCTACTCTTCTAAATGGGAGCCTCCTTCTCCAGCCGGCAGGCCCCGCAGGTTCGGGCGCTTGCTGACCTACTAGCCTGCCACCAATGTAAAGTTTCGGGCAGGCAACTCCAGGCTTACTGGGATCTACTAGTCCCCTTCAACCCCTGGCTTTCACTGCCAATCTCTCGGACCCTGATACCTATCTGAAATTGGCCCCGCCTATCAACAAGGTCAGCCACAAGCCCAAAAATCCACACAAGCTTATAAGGCAATCAACTCTGTTCCAGCAAACGCCTGCCCACCCTTTTCACAACTCCTCAGGCTCCCTGCTGTCTACGTGACAATGTAGCTATGAGAGAAAAACGTGGCAACATTTGTGTTTTGTTTTGTTTCCATGCTAGTTTTGGTTGAACTTATTTAACCGGGATGATAAAATGAGTACAAGATTTTTATCAAGGTCTAAAAGGAATTTTCAGTTTTAAATCAATAATTATCTCCAGAACTTAAAGTCTCAGTATAGTCTTACAGTAATTATCCAAAAATATGTGCTAATGGTCTGCCTAACTGCTGCTCAAGTTATTTTAACTGATTGCTGATAACTAATAAAAATGTTTCCAAGCACAAGTTTTCATATTACAGGCAACATGAATTCCAGAAGAAATCTTGAAAGGTACAATCTAAGATGTGCTGTATAACAGAGGATTTAAAAGCAGCTATACTAAGAAACTAAAAATTATGACTTAATTGTAAACTGTATGTTTCTGTTACTGTGTTGTAATTGTTCTGTGTCTGTCTGTTCGTTCAATGTCAGTGTATATTTTAATACCTCCGGATGGTAAATATAAATTAATAAAAATTTATAAAAGAGCTCTATCTGAATGGCCAAAAATTAAATAAGCGCTTATATTAAAATTTAAGTTTATTAGATTAATGCATAAGTTTAAATGTTGATAAGATATCTACAATAATAAAAATTGTAAGTCTTAATTAACAAAATTGACTGTACGTCTTCAAAAAAAAGTTGTTCTTGACCAGATTAAAATGAATAACTTATTTTTCTTCACAGGATAATATAAAGAATGTAAAACTTATATGAATATTAAAAAAGTTAAAAGTATATGAAAATGCTAACTGAAATGTAATAAGTTTTGCAAAAAGACGTATTTTGTCCTAAAGTAGAATAGCTAATTTTTCATGAACTCTTGAAACTTGATTTGCATGTGGCAAGCTGTAAAAGGTATTGTTATAACTTTAAGTAAGGGAATGTGTTCTGTAAAGATAAAATTTGTCTTCAATAGTCTATGTGGTTATAAATAAAAGGTTTAATGAAGCATTGTTTACATTAGGGTATTAGATGGCTAATTCCAAAAGGTCATTCTTAAATATATATAAAACTGAATTGATGATAATAATAATGAAAAGTGATTTTATAACAGGAAAGATTGGCAGTAACCAGCCTCCCCTGCCAACTTGCTTTTAGGAAACTGTTTCTAATATTGCATGCTACTAAGTATTTAAAGAAAAATTCATTATTTTAACAAGCTTGTTTAATGTTCACAGTATTGTTATAAGAGGTTTGCTTGATAACTTTGTATGTAGGCTATATGGAATGTGTTTTTATTATTAAGGAAACAGAAGATGATTTTGTCCTGAGATAAAATGATTAATTATTGGAAAGAGTAGAGTGTGGGACAAAACCTGACTGAATACTGAAAGTGCAGAAGGTTGGTGGAAAAGGAATTTTTACAGTTAAAGTTAAATAAAATTTAATGGGTCTATCTATAAAATTTTAAAGGCTTTAGTATAAAGTAGTATGCTGATGCAAGGTTAAAAATTTTTATTCTTTCTCAAGGCCTCTCATCATTAATCTGTTTTGGTAAAAGTTCTTATCCTCAGTCAGTATACAAAGAAAGTCTGTCTTGTGTTTCTTGTGCTTATCGTTTCCTAGGTATTCCAAGAAGGAAAGCTTTATCTCTTAAAGGAACATAATGTTCAAAACTGCTTTCTCAAAACCTAATCCTGAACAGTAGCCTTTTATTCCAAACTAATTATGAGATTTGTTCTTCTACCTTGAAAGAAAAATTAAAGTAATAATTAAGTTCATTTGATATGTTATAAGCTAAATAAAGGTGTTTTACAGTGTTATAAAATTAACAACTTTTTCTTCCCTTAAACCCTCTATTAATTAAAGTTGTATGGATAAAAGGTTTCTATGAATGCTTAAGAGTGTATAAAGTTACCAATATTTCAGCATAATATTTAAAAAAAGGTACAATGTGGTTGATTATGGTTTTAATTATTATAAAAGAGTATATGTCACAAAAACAACCTCTTATCATAGATTAAAGTAACAACATAGCATGCAGCAATCCCAAATACTGCTAGTTTGTTGCAAAAAGTTAAAGTCCAGCTGTATGGCTATAACTTTGTTTTAAAACTTCCTAAGACTTTCTTTAATGTCTTCTTGAACAAATCAAGCCAGCTGCATTCCTTTATCTGTAAAAAACCCAACAATAAACTTTCGCAGTGCTTTTCAAGGCTGTGTGCATAGCCCAATCATCCTGTACAGTATTTACTGATAGTAATAGTAATGGAAAAGCAGCATACGTTACTTTTCAAAAAAAAAAAAAAAAAAAAACAGGTTTAGCCAACTCCTTATTCATCTGCTCAATGCACAGAGCTTTGAGCCATCATTAAAGTTTTACAAATGTTTTAAGAGCCCTTGAATATTGTCTCTGATTCTGAATATGTATGCCTTACTGTCAAGCATATTGAAACAGCTCATATCTTTGCTACTGATGAGTTATCTCAACTTTATGCTGACTTGCAACATCTCATTAGGTTAAAATCTATTTACATTATTCATATATCTCTCATGCCTCTTTGCCTAGTCCTATGACATCAAATAATGCTCGAGCTGATTTATTGGTAAGGTGTTTTCAAAGTGCTCGTAACTGCCATGCTTTAACTCATATTAATGCTAAAGGCCTGTGAAATAAATATCAAAAGTTAACAAGACTACAGGCACAAGGAATTATCTGTACCTGTCCCACCTGTGGACCCTTAACTACAGTGTCTTTTCAGGCTGGGACTAATCCCAGAGGCCTGACTCCTAATCAATTATGGCAAATGGATGTTACTCACATACCATCCCTTAGTAAACTACAACCTGTTCACATTTATATTGACACTTATTCTCATTTTATGTGGGCTACTGCTCAAAGTGGGGAACAGTTTCATCATGTTCACTCACACCTCTGGTCTGCTTTTGCTGTAATAGGATGCCCTCTGAAAATTAAAACTGATAATGGACCTTCTTACATTAGTAAATCCTTTGAATCTTTCTGTTTTAAATTTGGTATTGAACATGATACCAGCATTCCTTATAATCCTACAGGTCAAGCCATAGTTGAATGCAGCCATCATACCCTAAAAACTATGCTTTTAAAACAAAAAGGGGGAGATGATGGTATTATAACACCAAAAGATCAATTAGCTAAAGCTTTATTTACTTTACATTCTCTTAATGTTTATAATTCATTAACACCTGTGGAATGTCACTTAGAAAATGTCAAACATCTACAGTAGACACAGGAAATGAAGATCAACCAATATTCTGGAAAGATATTTTAAGCAATGTGTGGAAAAAAGGCAGGATTATAGTAAGGGGGTGAGGCTATGCTCTTATCATTTCAGAAAATGGGGAACAAATTTAGTTATCTGCGAAAAGGATTAAACTCCAGAATGAAGAGATGGAGTCTTCTACAACTTCTGATGATGGTGATCGTAAGTACAGAAGAGAGAAATTATCACCGCCATTACAATTGCTTCACTTCTAGGTCTCGCTGGAGCTGGTACTGGGATTGCAGCCCTCACCACACAACAAACTTCCTTTTCCTCTATCAGGAGAGCCGTCGATGAAGACATAACTCGTCTGGAAAGCTCCATTTCCCACTTAGAAAAATCCCTAAACTCTCTGTCCGAAGTAGTGCTCCAAAATCGCAGAGGTTTAGACCTCCTCTTCCTTAAAGAGGGAGGGCTCTGCCAGCCTTAGGGGAAGAGTGTTGTTTTTATGTTAATCATTCCGGCCTCATTAGAGATAACATGGCCCAAGTGAGGGAGGGGCTAGCAAAACGTAAAAGAGAAAGAGAAGCCCAAGGAGGCCTCTCCTGGGGATTCAATGGAATCCTCCCCTACATCCTCCCTATTTTGGGCCCCCTAATTATTCTCCTCTTCGCATTGGCAGTCGGACCATGGGCCATCAGAAGGATCGTCCAACTCGCCAAGGATCAGGCTAACACAATTTTTAGCTCACACATACAGGTCAACTATCAGCAACTCGCCACCACCGAGAACGCCCCCCTCATCTCGTCTTCCCGGCCTCCTCCCACTCGTTCTCCCTGCAGCCCCCACTAACTTTTCAGGAGACGGATCTTCCAAAACTTCATTCGCCCCGGGCCCCGCCAATACCGCCGCTGCCCTCCAGAACCAAGCAGCCATTCGCCTGTCCCATCACCGGACCACCTTCGAGCTGCGGACCTGCCGACCGGCTACCTGCTAGCCCCAGATCGCCACTATGCCCTCCCCCTCCCCCCTCTTTCATTTGCCAATGCAAATTTCGCCCATCTCCCTGCCACTCTCCCGGCCCATTTTTATATATAAGAGAGGGGGAATTGAGGGAAGGCTATCTAGGCGAGCTGCAGTGGGCCAAGGAAACTGGTAGAATGGACGGGCTTCCTGCTCTCCGCAGGGGCATGGGCGAGTCCCGCCCTCCCTGTCTGGCGAACGGGCCGCCCGCTCTTCGCCGAGGTACGGGCGAGCCACGCCCTCTCGACCGTTCCCGCCTAACCGCCGAGCCCGACCTACTGCCTCCCCCTCTTCCCCCTCGCCGGGGCCACGTCATCCAACGACCACTAGCCAATCCCCGCCGGCCAACTTTCACATTGCCTAACTCCCACCAGCCCCGACCAACCAACGCCCCACACGCCGCCTCCTGCCTGCCCCGTCCCCTCACCCCACAATATATATTGTCCAGCACTTCCTCAATAAAGCAGACTGCGTGTTACCACCATTCGCCGTCTCCGCAGCATTCTTCATGCCCGCTGTGCGTCCATCTAACACCTCCCCCTCAAGCAGCTTGGGCAGAGCCAGAGGAACCCCCCAAACTTCAGCACATTAATTTTGAAAGACAGAGTGTGCTAAGGATGATAAGAATAAAACGGGCTAGCTAGTTCAGCCCAGTTGGTATGTATTTCATTTGAATTAGAGAGGTATTAAGGGAAGTATGTCCTTAGAAAGGTTTCTGTGTCCTAGAAATAAGGGCATAGGAAAAGATACGATGGCATAAATCTGTCTTCCCCACCTGCAGGGCTTTTATTTTGTATTTTCCCATCCAGTAGCTCAAGGTCAGGATTGAATTTGCCATAGTTCCAATTGAAGGGAACATTATTGCTTACAGTACCATATTCCTGTGAACATGAATGTATGTATCCTAAGAAAACCTAAATTATATAGTGACTTTGCTCATGTACCAAGCTGACACTGAACCTAAATGCTGCCCCATCATTGCTTGATTGTAAAGATTGTCCTGTTGTTTTACCTCTGCAATCCTACCATCTATTTCTGAAAATGAATAAAATAAGACCCTGGTGAAGCTCTATTATAACCTGGAGGAAAGACAAAGTCATGTGCGCATTATGCTGAGCAAAAATTCTGGAAAAGAACATGTATCCTCACCTAGGAAGACCTCTCTGCTAAGATTTATTGCAATTGTGCTTAAAGGAAATGACTGCGTGTTTTAGAAGTCCAAATCAGACAATTGTACTCATTATGGCAGAATATCACTGGGACATGTGTTCCTTATCATTGTTCCCTTACAGCATGAGTACCATCAACTAAAAAGGAGCTACCACTTCCTGCAGTCCAGTTAATGGGTATTGAGGCGATAAAGAACCAATATCAAGTCTTCCCTTTAGAATAAATGGGTTGTGCTCTACATTAATACATGGAATGGTAAAAAGTTCATAGCTAGGTATAGTTTGGCCCTCAGGCTGGAAGGAATCCTAAATTTACTGAACACCCTACTAACCATCCCTGTCACTGAAAATGTGTGGTGTATGGGTAAAGGATGGTTCTTTGGGGAAGGATGGAAAAATTACACTATAATAAATCTAAGTGTTTGATGTGCTAAATAATACTTTACTATATTACCTACTGATATTTGTGTAATATTAACAAGTGGTATGTGTACTTTAATCTCACATCTATTGCTATTTGGTATAAGTAAAATATTTTATAGGTGAATTTATGGAAATTAAAGAAAATGAAATGTATATTGATAATGATCCCCAGGATGAAAAGATATCTTGAGAAACTAACATCAGTTGATGTTTGTTGCACGGGAATTGATTTTCCAGACAAAATAGTAAATTTGGCCTTAGAGAAACCAAATACACATCTAAATGGTTCTAAAAACTTTAGAAAGGATGTAAGTGACAATGGATTGTGTAGGGGTAATGCAAGTGATAAGGTAGCATGAAAATGCTTGTGAAGGATTTTAATTAAAATTGACATGTTTTGGGAAAAGGTCACCTGCACTCCATTGGATAATATAGATCCTGGTGGTTGCAGGTGTAATAGCTTCCTTTTTTCCTGTGTATAGAATATTAGAGATGTGCTGGTCAAGAAAAATATCATAGAATATTTAAGGAATATTTTTAGGGAAAATATTGACTTGAGGTTATGGGAGATGGAGTTCTGAAAAAAGATTTAACATCATCCTCAGTTTCCCACAGTACTCTTTCATTGTGGAGTGGACTTAAGAACAACAAGGGAGGGTTTCAGGAAGATGGTGTTGGAATAAATAGGCAGGGCTCAACTTTCTCACAAAAACAACAGAAGAAAGGCAAAAAGCTGTCTGAGGGACCTGTTTTGGGGACTCTACGACTTGGAGAGTACTGTGCATCCTCCAGGAGGGCTAGGGAAAGAGAAATTAAGAAGCTAAAATGAAAATGATGAGTTATTAGGCCCTAATGAAGTAGAATGGCAACCATCTCTCAGACTCAAGGCTGGATAAACAGCCTGGATAAGACTTGTGGCTCGCTGCAGCCAACTGAAAAGGGAGAATACGTCTTCCTCCCTGGGAAGAAAGAGGGTGCAGTGGAGGGCAGAGGATGGTTTATGTTCAGGTGAATTTGGCCAGCAGAGCCTGCTTTGAATCTTGGTTCTGGCCAGATCAGGATTATGGGCAAGTGGAGTTTGAAAGACTTACCCCTGTGGAAAGATTTGCCATTGAGTGTCATCTGCTGGCCTGCTGGAAAACTGCAAGGAGAACAATTGCTTTCAGGTGTCTCTTGTCCCATTCAATTCTTCTGAGTTCTATTAGTGAGGCCCTGGCCCTATTTTGATGGCATACACTGGACAATGTTAAATACTTAGAATAAGTTGAATCAAAGTAAAAGAAGAGCTGTGAAGCAAAACCATTAGGGAAGAAAAAGAAGTTGACTATCAGAGTAAATTCACCAATATATTCATATACAAAAAATTACAAGTCATACTAAGAAATAGGAATACATGGCCCAGCCAAAGAAACAAACCAAAAATCCTGACAAAACACAGGATTTAAGACAATCAATGATAAGCACACAAATCTCCTAAATCAATTCAAGGAGTTGAAGGAAAATATGACTGAAAAGATAAAAGATATTAAGAAGACACTGGGTGAGCATAAAGAACAATTTGAAAACATGCAAAGAAAAGTAAGAGAGCTTATGGAAATGAAAGACACAATGGATGAGATTAAAAATATATTAGATGCATATGACACCATAGTTGAATTGATGGAGGGCAGCATCTGAACTTGCAAAGACAGGAAAGCAGTGAGAAAAAAGAATGGAAAAAATGGAAGAAGTTCTCAGGGAATTGAAAGACAACATGAATTGCACAAACATATATGTTATGGGTGTCCCAGAAGAAGAAGAGAATGGAAAATTGGCAGTAAGAATATTTGAGGAAATTATGACTGAAAACGTCCCAACCCTTAGGAAAGACATAATATCAATATCCAAGAAGGACAATGCACCACAAATGAATAAATTTGAAGAGACCTACTCTGAGACACCTACTATTCGGAATGACAAATACCAAAGATAAAGAGAGGATTCTGAAAGCAGCAAGAAAAGAGCAAAGCATCACATACAAGGGAACCCCAATAAGATAACATGCCAAATTTTCAGAAACCATGGAGACGAGAAAGCAGTGGTACGATGTATTTACGGTATTGAAAGAGAAGAACTGCCAGCCAAGAATTCTGTATCTGGCAAAACTATCCTTCAGAAATGAGCTTGGGTTTAAAGTCTTCACAAACAAACAAAAACTGAGAAAGTGGTTACAAAAAGACCAGATTTACAAGATATATTATAGGAAGTGCTGCATGCTGAAAGGAAAAAAAAAAAACAAGGGTGAGAGACTTGGAAAAGAATGTAGAATGAAGATCATTAGGAAGGGTACACTTAAAGGTTAAAAAGAAAATAATAAGGTATGACAATGAGAAGCCAAAGGATAAAATGAAGTAAGTAAGTAATGCCCTTATAATATTAACATTGAATGATAATAGATTGAACTCCTCGATCAAAATACACAGACTGACAGAATGAATAAGTAAATATGAACTATCTATATGCTGTCTACAAGAGACTCATCTCAGATGTAAGGACACAACCAGGTTGAAAGTGAAAGGCTGGAACAATCTGGAGTAGTGATACTATTATTGGACAAAATAGATGTTAAATGCAAAACTGTTATAAGGGATGAAGAAGGTCAATTCACCAGTAAGAAATAACTATAATATTTATGTGCTTAAACTGGGTGCTCCAAGATAAAGGAGGCACACACGGCAAAACTGAAGGGAGAAATAAACATCTCTATAGTAATTGTTGGAGACTTTAATATGCCACTCTCAGCATTAGATAGAGTATTTGGACAGATGATAAATAAGGAAACTGAGAGCTTGAATAATTGGATAAATGTACTAGACTTAGCAGGTATTTATAGAGCATTTCACTCCCAAAACAACAGAATATACATTCTTTTTAAGCACTCATGGATCCTTCTCCAGGATAGACCATATATTGGGTCACAGGACAGGTCTCAGTAAATGTTATAAGACTGAAAATGTACAAAACACTTACTCTGGTCATAATGGAATGAAACTGGAAAGCAGTAATGAATGGAAAAAGGGAAAAACTCACAAATATATTGAGATTAAACAATACAACCATAAATAATCACGGGCCAAAAAAGAAATTGTAAGAGAAATTGGTAAATATCTTGAGATGAATGAAAATGAGAACACAGCATATCAAAACCTATGGGATATTGCAAAGGCAATGCTGAGAAAGAAATTTATAGGCCTCAATGCTTACATTAAAAAAGAAGGAAGAACTAAAATCGAAGACCTAACTGCACACCTGGAAGAACTTAGAAAAGAATAGCAAATGAATCCCAAAACAAGCTGAAGGCAAGAAATAATAAAGGTCAGAGCAGAGATATATGAAATTAAGAACAACAACAACAACAAAAAACAGAGAATTGATAAAACCCAAAACCGGATCTTCAAGAAGACCAACAAAATCAACAAACCCTTTGGTTGATTGTCAAAGAAAAACAAAAGAGAGAAAGAAGATACAAATAAATACAATAAAAAATGTGAGGAGGGAACTTTACCACTGATTCCACAAAAATAAGAAAGTTCATAAAAGGATACCATGGACAATTGCAGCTAACAAACTAGACTTAGTACAAATTTCTAGAAACTCATGAAAAATCTACACTGACCATAGAATAACAGAAGACCTCAACAAGTAAAGAGATTGAAACAGTCACTAAAAACCTCCCAAAGAGGAAAAGCTTAGGACCAGATGGCTTCACAGGTGAATTCTACCGATCATTCAAAGATGATCCAATACCAATCTTGCTCAAGCTCTTCCAAAAAGTTGAACAGGAAGGAATGCTACCAAACTCATTCTATAAAGCCAACATCACCCCAATACCAAAACCAGGTAGAGATACTACGAAGAAAGAAAATGAATATAGATGCAAAACTCCTCGACAAAATACTTGCAAACCAAATCCAAAAGAACATTAAAAGAATTGTTCAAAATATTCAAGTGGGTTTTATCCCAGGTATGCAAGGGTGGTTCAACACAAGAAAATCAATTAGTGTAATAAACCACATAATAAATTAAAGAATAAAACCACATGATCCTCTTGATTGACACAGAAAAAGCATTTGACAAAATACAGCATCCTTTCTTGATAAAAAAAAAATCCCAAAAGATTAAAATAGAAGGAAGGTTTCTCAACATGGTAAAGTACATATATGAAAACCACACAGCTAGCATTTTACTCAATGGTGAAAGATAGAAAGTCTTCCTGCTGAGATTGAGAACAAAACAAGGGTGTCCACTGTCACTACTGTTAATAGATATTGTGCTAGGAGTTCTAGCTAAAGCAATTAGGCAAGATAAAGAAAGAAAGGACTTCTCTGAGGAGGAAATACAAATGGCCAAAAGGCACATGAAAAAATGTTCAAATCACTAGCTATTAGTGAAATGCAGATGAAAACTACAAGATACCATTTCACTATTTATAGAATGACCATTATCAAAAATAATAAGAAAATTACAAGTGCTGGAAAAGATGGAGAGAAATAGGAACACTTATTCACTGTTAGTGGGAATGTAGAATGATGCAGTGTCTGTGTAGGTCAGTTAGGCAGTACCTCAAGAAGCTGAATATAGAACTGCTGTATGATCCAGCAATACCATATCAGGAATATATTCAGAAGAACTGAAAGTAAGGATGTGAACTGACATTTCAACACCAATGTTCATAGCAGCATCATTAAAATTGTTAAAATATGGAACCAGCTCAAGTGTTCATCAATTGATGAGTGGCTAAACAAATTGTTGTATACATATATATAGTATGGTATACTATTCAGCTGTAAGAAGAAATGAAATCAGGATACATATAATGACATAGATGAACCCAGAGAATATTATGTTGAGTGAAATAAACCAGACACAAAAGGAAAAATATTGTGTGGTCTCACTAATATGAACTAAATATGGTAAGTAAACTCACACAGGTAAACTCTAGCATATAGGTTATTAGGAAATATTAGGAACGTGGACTGATATTGGGAGCTGATGCTCAATGTATGTAGAAATTTTTATTATAAAGTTTACTGTAAAACTATGAAATGAATAGAGTTGATGGTAACACACCACTCCTCTCAGAAACAACCTCAGATATAAACCGAGAGGGGTAGTCTTTGGACATAAATATCAAGTGAAACTAGAGAATAATCTAGGGTATGTACAACAGTGATTTTGGTGGTGGAAGAAGATTGTAGTTGATAGTATAAATATAAGAATGGTCTTCTCTCACAAAGTGTTAAGGATATGGTGATATATGGGAAGATCACAACAAAGTGTGACTTACGGACAATAGTTAGCAGTAATATTGTTATGGCAAAGAAGATACTATATCAATTCTAAGAGACCTATAGGGGGTATGAGATTTTTCCTTTTGGAGTAATGAAAACATTCTAAAACTGACTGAGATGTTGACAGTACAACTCTGTGATGAAGATGAGAGCCACTAAGTGTATATTTGGAATGGATTGTATAAAACATGGGCTGTATAACACAGGGAATCCAATGGTGGAAGATGGAATGTGGTTAACAGGACAAATATGAGAATGTTCTCTGATGAACTGTAGCAAGTGTATAATACTAATATAGGGTTTAATAATTGGGTGGTTTGAGTTAAAATATACCAATAGTATGATATGGGCTATAGTTTGTAGTAATAATTTTGATGATGCTATTTCATAGTTTGTAATATGTCTCATAACAATGCCTGGTATTGGTGGTGGTGTGTGGGAGACCTATACTATGATATGCATGTTTGTCTTGTAAGTTTACAAATTTTACTATTTATTGCTTATGTATGTATATTATGAATGATATACTTCAGTAAAAGATTATTTAGAAAAAGAACAATAAGGAAAGATATTTCTGTTTTTTGCATGAACTTACCATTGGGTTGGGAGAAGCTACAGATTGCTGTGCAGGTTTGTGACTAAAGACTTCAATAGTATAAAAGATAGGTAGAAAATAGAGCCTATAGCTTCTGTGTCAAAGTGATCCCTACACACTTTGGCTTCATCCATGGAAGCAATAAACCTCCGTGTAGGGAGACATACAAAAGAACTTAAGTACTTGCAAGATATGGAAAGGGATGAAGATGAATTGAAGAAGCTCTGTCTTTTGTGTCTCCTGCCTTGCATCCTTCCTTATAATTAAATATATGTGGTAGAAGTTTAAAGCCCATTTGTATCTTATGGGTCTTAGTTGCCACCTTGAACCTTAACTGCAGCTATGGTGTTTCATTATTCATTATTTATAACTCCCAAAGCAAAAAGTATTTTGAGGACAACCAGCAAGATGGCAGTGGAGTAAAGAGCTCCTAGAGTCAGCTCCTCCTACAGGGAAGTTAGTAAACACTCAGAGCAATCTGAAGCTAGTTGAAGCACTTGTTTTGGGGCTTCAGGAGACCAGAAGAAGATGCTGCAACATCCTTGAAGGAATGGAAGGATGAGACTACCTATCTGCAAAGGAGATTTCTAAGTAGAACACTCCATGCCATGGAGACCAGTGCCCATCATCCACTGAAGGCACAAGCCACCTTGGGAGCTGTTCTGTGGCTGGAATTGAAAGCTCCACTTCCCAAAAATGGGGTAGGAAGAGATGGTTGGGCACAACTTCAGCTACGGATGAATAAATTCAGTGGGCTAAAGTATAATCCTAAGAACTGCTCAAGTTTGAACATGTCCAAGTCAGGAAGAGGCCAGTAGCTGCCATCTTAACTCCAGGCCTGGCACAAGGGGAAGTGGGGTGGACTGAAAGTCACAGTGCTGGTAAGGACTGGTTTCATTCCATCCAGGTCAGATGCAGCTCTAGCATAAGTCCCAGCCCCACATCTGGTAGGCAGGAAGCTGGTGGAACCTGTGCCAACCTCTCTGGGAAATTACTGTCCAAGCCACAGAGGCTGGTGATTATCCTATTTTGCAGTGCAAGGTGCCCCAGGAGCTCTTCTGTGGCTGGAATTTGAAGATTTATTACCCAAAAACAGGGGAGGACGAGAAGGTTGGCCACCAATTTCAGCTACTGATTAGTAAATTCAGCTGGCTAAAGTATAACCCTAAGAACAGCTAAAGTTTGAACCTGTCCAAGACTGAAAGAGGCTGGTAGCCACCATTTTGACTCTACCCCAGCATGAGGGGAAGCCTGGCTGACCGAAAATTACAGTGATGGAAGGAACCAGTTTCTTTTACACAGTTCAGCCTGCATCCCTTTCCTGAGCTTCAACCCCACCTCTGGCAGGGAGAAGGCTGGTGGGGCCTGCACCAGCCTATCTATGTAACTGCAGGTACATTTGGCTGGCACAGACAGAATAATAAGAAGTCTATTGGAGTAACTGCTGTCATCTTGGACCTGCACTGCATAGATTGCTGCCCATACCTGCAGTTCCATCCCTGCCCTAGGCAGGGAAGAAAGGGGCGTAAACCTACATCAGTCTCTCTGGGCAACTACAGTCTAGGACTGCATGACTTGGATTATTCCACACAGCTCTGACTCTGTTCCTACCCCTGGCAAAGGAGATAGTTGGGAGAAGCTTCATCAGTCCCTGGGGCAACGAGAGCACCTTGAGCCACCACAGCTTATAGAGCCAACTACAACCTTGGCTCCTACTGCACAACCAGCAAGGAAGAAAGGGCAGGAAGCCTAAACTAAAGAGAAAAACTGCACCCAAAATAAATACTCTAATAGGCCAAGTGCCAAGACACCTACAAAAAATTACAGTCCACACCAAGAAACAGGAATATATGGCTCAGTTAAAGGGACAAGATAAGCCTCCAGATGACATAAAGGAGTTGAGAAACTAATCATAGATGTCCAAACAAATCTCCTTAATAGATTCAGTGAGATGGCTAAAGAGGTTAAGGATATTAAGAAGACATTGGATGTGCACAAAGAATTTTAAAAGTGTACATAAAAAATAGCAAATCTTATGGGAATGAAAGATGCAATAAATGAAATTTTTAAAAATTGGAATCATAATAGCAGATTTGAGGAGGCAGAAGAAAAGATTGGTAAGCTTGAAGAAATGACTTCTGAAAGTGAACATATAAAAGAACAGATGAAGAAAAGAATGGAAATAATTGAACAAGGTCTCAAGGAACTAAATGACAGCAAAGACATGCAAACATATATGTCGTAGGTCTCCTAGAAGGAAACAAAAATGGAAAAGGGGCAGAAAGAATATTTGAAAAAATAATGGTAGAAAATTTCCGAATCCTATCGAAGGACATAGATATCCATGTCCAAGGTGCACAATGTACTCCCATCAGAAAAAATCTGAATAGATCCAACTCTGAGACACATACTAATCAGAATGTCAAGTGCCAAAGACAAAGAGAGAATTTTGAGAACAGCAAGAGAAAAGCAATGTGTAACATATAAGGGATACCCAATAAGATGAAGTGCTGATTTCTCACCAGAACCCATGGAGGCAAGAAGACAGTGGTATGATATATTTAAGATACTACAAGAGAAAAACTTCCAGCCAAGAATCTTATATCTGACAAGATTGTCCTTCAAAAATGAGGGCGAGTTTAGAATATTCACAGATAAACAGAAACTGTGAGAATTTCTAACCAAGAGACCAGATTCTCAGGAAATAATAAAGGATGTACTAGAGCCTAAAAAGAAAAGACAGGAGAGTGAGGTCTAGAAGAGAGTCTCGAAATGAAGATCATAACAATAAAAATAGCAAAGTGTCAAAGGAGTGGTAAAAATAAAATATGACAGATAAAACTCAAATAGTCAGAAATAAACTTAACCAATGATGTAAAGCATCTATATTCAGAAAATTGCAACTCAATGTTAAAAGAAGCCAAAAAAGTCCTAATTAAGTGGAAGAATATCTATGCTCATGGACTGGAAGACTAAATATCATTAAGATGTCAATTCTACTCAAATTGATATACAGATTCAATGCAATCCCAGTGAAAATTCCACCAGCATTAAAAAAAAAATGAAAACAAGATTATCAAATTTATTTGGAAGGGTAAGGTGTCCTGAATAGCCAAAAACATCATAAAAGGAAAAGTGAACCCTCATCTCCAGACTTTAAATCATATTACCTAGCTATAGTGGTGAAAACAGCATGGTACTGGCAAAAGACAGACACATAGACCAATGGAACCAAATTGATGGTTCAGAAACAGACCCTCACATATATGGTCAAGTGATTTTTGACCAGCCTGTCAAACCCACAAGCTTGGGCAGAACAGCCCATTCAAGAAATGGAACTGGATATCCATACCCAAAAGAAGGAAAGAGGACCCCTATCTCACACCTTATCAAAAAATTAACTCAAAATGGATCAAAAACCTAAAAATAAAAGCAAGAACCATATAACTTCTAGAAACAATTGTAGGAAAATATCTTCAAGACCTGGTGGTAGGTGGTGGATTCTTAAAGAAGATAAGAGGAGGACTGAGATGGATTACTGATGTTTAATGTACATAGAAGTTTTAATTAGCTTTGCTGTAAAAGTATGGAAATATACAGAGTGAATGGTAACACACAGTGAGAAACAGCTAGTTTATAAATGGGGATGTGCCAATTGACAGAATGCTAGAGAACAACCTAGGAACTGAATAGCACAATAAACCAAGAAGTGAATGAGAATTGTGGTTGATGGTAGGTACAGATGCAAGAGTGTCCTTTGTGAGCCAGAGCAAATGTACATCACTACTGCAGGGTGGTGGGAACTTGGAGAAGCAAGGGAAAAATACAACTGGAGTGACCTATGGACTGTGGTTAGAAGTAATAATATAATATTCTTGCTTCTATGCCAAAGATGTACTGTGTTGATAATGAGGCAGTATGTAAAATGTGTGCCAAATGTACGCTATGGACATGGTAACAATCAGATGATATTATCTGTAACAAATGTTCCACCACAGTGTGATGTGTTGATAAAGGGATGTTGTTTGGGAATTCTGCACATGTGCATGATTGTATTATAAGTTTACAAATTTTGTCATAAAAATATATTTAAAAATAATAATAGGGTTGGTTGGGGGAAAAATACACCAAATGTTAGATAAAGACTATAATTAGTACGATTTTTACAATATTCTTTCATAATTTGTAACAAACGTCTCACAACAATGCAAGGTGTTGGTGGAGGGTTGATGTATGGGACCCCTGTGTGGTGTTACGCCTGTTTGCTTTGTACATTCACAACTTTTACTGTACACTTATTATTTATGTATGTTCATATATAAATGATATAAAGATAATAATAATAATAGGATGGGTTGGGGGAAAATATTTTGGTTAGCAGAAATATTTTGACTATGCTCTTTAATCATTAGTTAAAAATGTTTAACAACAATACAAGGTATTGGTGGTAGGGTAAGGTACAAGAGTCCTCTATGATGTTATATGTGTTTGTTTTGTAGGTTCACAACTATTACTAATCACGTATTGTTTATGTTTGTTTATGTATGAGTGATATACTTCAATAAATCTAAAAAAGCTGAAACGAAAAAAGTATTTTCAAACATTAGGAAATTTCTGCACTTAGTGTTTTATGTTAACAACAAAAATTTCCAAATGTTATGCCAAAAATATATATTTTTAAAATTGCATGAGATGGTATATGAAAAGTACTCACCCTAGTTCCTGTCATGGAGTGGGAACTCATTAAATGGTAGTTTTGTTCTTTTTAAGGAAAGTCTTTTAACTGTACCTACGTTTGAAGTCCTTCAAATAAATCTCCCTTTAAAGATAAAATAGTCACACCTAAAATCAATCAATGTTCTCAAAAAATCATCCAGACTCTTTAATAATTTTTCATGATATGATCATACTAACTTACTCTCTTGTAATTCTCACTGATAATCTCTCTCTCTCTTTCTCTAATCTATCTATCTTTCTATCATCTATCTATAATCTACAGATGGTTTAAAATTCTTATATTTCCAGGAAAGGATTAACTCTTGCCACAGTTTTTCACTTCACTTAGAATCACCCACTTCCACCTTAAAACATCTCCAACCCTGCCCTCCTCAGTCTTAAAGAGTGAACTTTGCTTATAAGGCAGTGATAATTTTTCAAGCTTTGTGGTGGCATGGATGAATTACATCTCAAGACCCTCTGCTTCTCTGTGGTATAACTTCACGGTAATCATGCAATCTTCTAATCATCTTTTTATATTTCAAATCTTCCTCCCAAACACTTTGATACAATAAAGAAAGATGGTGGGCACTTGAATTCTGGTGACTAGGTTGGTATGTCAGTGTCTGTGTGATACCATTTCAAGTTAAATATCAGAATTATATGACTTGATGAGTGTCAATCAGTTACTGAGGCCCTTATAAATAAGAAACTGAGAAATCCAAGTTTCTTTCATCCACAAACCTAAGGAGTACATTTTTAGTGACCAAAGTGCAGCAGTTGGTGTGGCTGCTTTTTTATTTTTTCTTCCTTCAATATCAATCGTTATGTTTTTATTAACATACTTCTCCTGCAACCAATCAAATAGATAATGGTTATAATTGTAATAATACTTTGTCTAAAATGAAATTAATATTTTATCCAATTAATCTAGGCCAAAGAGAGCTTTATAAACTATATGTGTAAGTACCTGGTGCTTAAAAGAAATAATTACAAATAAACACAATTTAGTAACTGCCCCTACAAGGAAGAGATATAGTATAGTTGTTAAGACTGTGGGTTCTAGAGACAGAAAATCTAAGTGTCTATCTCATATCCACCTTAGTACTCACGAAACCTAGCACACACTCTGTGCTTCTGCTTCTCCATGTATAAACTGGAGATAATGACACTAACACCTTTATCAATGGGTGAATGCATGGATTAAGTAAAATAATGCTTATAAAATGCTGGGAAGAGTGCCTGGCATATAGAAAGCACCAAATAAATATGAGCTATAACATATTTTGATCTCAACCTGGGTCAGTGAGGGCAGAAAGTGATTTTGTAAACAAGGACCTCAGTACCGAGGGGAATTCAGGGTGTGGCAACCAGTAATTGTACTCAGAGGTGAAGAGATTGTGCAAGTAAGTAAGTTTGTGCTAAGGAAGTAAGTCTGGTATTAACTTCCATGAGGTTGAGATTCCATTTTTAATCTTGGTCTAGCGCACTGTTTTTCAATTTGTAAAATACAACTTTCTTTGTAAAATATTTCAAAATTAAAATAATGTTACCAATAAACTGTAATATCAAACTAACATTTTCGAAAAGCCATATTTCCTGGGATATGTATGAACGTTGCTCTGTGTGTGTATTAAAGGGCACAGACTACACATGACTTTACTCAAATACCTAGAGATGAATGAAATGTGATTCATTTAAAAGAAGAGTATTTATGAACACAATTTAATAAATTCAAGAGTCTTGTCAAAACATTCTTGCACTTTAAGGGAACAACAATGAAAAAGTTAAGAGTCACTTGCATAAGTAATAGCAAATATTCCTTTCTTTGTGTCTATTCCCATCTTTTACTAGACATCTCATCATCTCTTACTTGACTAATTACAATAATCTTTAATCTCCATGCCTTCAAAATGCCCCTTTCTAACCCATTGCTCTCCACTGCTGTCAGAATGATCTTGCCAAAACAGAAGTTTGCTCATTTTGTTCCTCTCCTCAAAATTCTTTCGGGTTGCCCAATTCTGATAAAATAAAGTTAAAACCCAGTATGGCAAATGTCCCCAAACTTGCTTGGCTTATGGAGCTTTTAAGGCCTCATCTTTTTCTTTTTCACAGCATAGCTCAGCCAAATAAAGATATAACAGTTTAATTTATTAAATAGTTGGGTTCAAACAACTTAATAGTTTTAGTCCGCGAGGTGTTCCACAGATATCAACATGTTTCCTTTCAAAGTTTAAAAGCATCCCAAGGTGCTGCAACACCCTAGGGTGCCCCAGTGAAATCTGGGTACTGTGACATACAGTATACCTTTCCCTCAACCATCTTTACTATCTGTCTAACTTAAAATCTGCCTCTCCTCTCCTTGTCCCACCTCACAATGATTCTATTGCTCTCCATGCATTTCTCAGATAGGCTGGGCAATTTCTACATTTGTGGTTTTGTTCATTCTCATTCCTCTGCCTGGACTACCTTTCCTGTCCCTGACCAGCTGAAGAACATCTACCTCCTCATCAAAACTCACCTCTATTACTTTCTTTAGTAGAGGTGAATATTCATTTTCCCCTTTTTTGCCTGGTAGAGTTTAATCTTTCACTCTTTATGCTTGTAAATACTTCTAACATAGCACCATAGTATTTTATTCAAATTATTTCTTTATGGCTTTTACTCTCTTTCTGACGATAAGCTCCTTGATTAAGAGACAGAACTATATGTTTCCTGTCTTTGGATTCCTAACATTTCTCAGAGAAACTGACCATTTAACAAATATCTGATGAATGAATGAAGGGATTTCTGCTATTCCCCCCCGCCAAATCAGGTCTGCTAGACAAGTTTAGAGAGAGACATGGTTTATGGATATGATTTTAAGTTTCAGAGTTTCTATGAAGAATTTTTAAGATTAATTTATAATTAAGACATTCAATATTTTAATTATAACCTGCCACAAAGATTATAAATTTCATTCCCTTTCCAGTATAAATATTATTTAAAACATTTACGTTTTTACCAAAATTGGCTTCATCTTGGATAAAAAGTTCATCAGGGAAAGCAGACTTGGCCCAGTGGTTACGGCATCGTCTACCACATGGGAGGTCTGCAGTTCAAACCCCAGGCCTCCTTGACCCGTGTGAAGCTGGCCCATGCACAGTGCTGATGCACACAAGGAGTGCTGTGCCATGCAGGGGTGTCCCTCACATAGGGGAGCCCCCACGCACAAGGAGTGCGCCCCGTAAGGAATGCTGCCTAGCGCGAAAGATAGTGCAGCCTGCCCAGGAATGGTGCCACCCACATGGAGAGCTGACACAACAAGATGATGCAACAAAAAGAAACACAGATTCCTATGCCGCTGACAACAACAGAAGTGGACAAAGAAGAACACACAGCAAATAGATACAGAGAACAGACAACTGAGGCAGGGTGAAGGGGAGAGAAATAAATAAAATAAATCTTAAAAAAAAAGTTCATCAGTTCTCAAGCTGAATTTTTTACAACTTACAAAGCTGTACACTATTTATTTATTTTTAAAGATTTATTTACTTATTTAATTCCCCCCTCCCCCCCGGTTGTCTGTTCTCTGTGTCTATTTGTTGCGTCTTGTTTCTTTGTCCGTTTCTGTTGTCGTCAGCTGCACGGGAAGTGTGGGCGGCGCCACTCCTGGGCAGGCTGCACTTTCTTTCGCGCTGGGCGGCTCTCCTTATGGGTGCACTCCTTGCGCGTGGGGCTCCCCTACACTGGGGACACCCCTGCGTGGCGTGGCACTGCGCGCATCAGCACTGCGCATGGGCCAGCTCCACACCGGTCAAGGAGGCCCGGGGTTTGACCCGCGGACCTCCCATGTGGTAGACGGACGCCCTAACCACTGGGCCAAGTCCGTTTCCTGTACATCTATTTAGGGAAGTTTTATTTAATATTCTTTCGACCATTTGCATATTTTAAAGCACGTATTGATTGTATAGAATACTAATGGATAAAATATGCATATGATAGCAATTTATTAGTATGTGTTAATTATTAATGTTGGTAAAGGCCCTGACTTTCCAAACATTGGATTAATTTTTAAAAAATCTTTGATGGTATATTGCTGTATAAAAGGAAATGTCTTGGCTGTGTCCCAGTAAAGCAATTGTCTCATATATATATGGCCAAGAAATGAGATCATATTTAACCTATCTTCCAGTGTTAAAGGTAAAATATATATTCTCCTGAGATATAATAGCTGCTACTTCTTTCATTGGGATATTGGGTTTTCTCAATTTTTTTTTCAATTTAACAGGTAATTCAATTTCTGTTTTACAATTTCTTATGGCCAAGACTCTCAAGAGAGTCTTTGCGTCCTACACCTACTGACTCTTATAGCATTGTAGAGCATGAATTACCAACTCATCACTTATTTAATAACAACCGTATTTTCATCTGACATGCTTTTAAAAAGATTTTTTTCACTAAAGTTAAAAGAACCCTTGTGAGAGAGATGTTTTCCTTTATTATATCTATTTGACAAATGTAGATCTGACCCAGAGTTCTGATTACCATCATACTGAGGCACTAAGGAGTGGAATTCCCAAACTGATGACTTCAAGGTCCTTGCTCTAAATATTAAGTCATAGGGGATATAATTATATGTGTTTGAGAGGGAAAAAAGTCAACAGGTTCTGCACTGTGATGGTATAATGGTTAGTATTCTGCATTGTGAGAGGGAAAAGATGGGGGTGGAGGGTAGATACAACTGTTCTCCTATCAGAAAACTGTCATATATTCTTATCTAGGCCCTATTTACAACAGTTTTATGAGTGCTAGGTGGAGGAACTGGTATTTGATGGCAATCTTCTATGTGATAATCTCTGTGTCAGATGTTTTACAATACTATCTTGTTAGATCTGGCCAAAGACTGTAAGATTCTCTATTATTACCACCATTTTATAAGAATGAATACATGATTCATCTAAATATTAGATCTGGGAATCATTTAGACAGGCGAACCTCCCCTTACCTGAACATACTTATTTTTGCATATTGTTATATAAGAAATGAGAAGTTTATAGAATTATCAGATGTACCTAACTTTAAGGAAATGTCATACCAAAATCTGAAATTACACAATGTTAATTACAGAATAATCCTAAATAATAATTTTGATTAAAATGCTTAATCTTGTCTACTTTATAGTAGTTCCATTCCCATGCAGTTTGTGAGATATTTACTTCTTGATGAAAGTTCATATTAAATAATATCAAATCATATTTTGCATGTCTTTAGACTTAAGTGCTTGCAAAAAACTGCATGTACTTATTTCTATTTCCATGAAAATGGTACTTATTATGTTTATTTATTGCCTTTCTAAAAATATTTATTTATTCTCCCCCCTCTCCCCTCCTCCTCTTCTTCTGCCCCCTCCCCAGCACACTGTTTTTGCTGTCTGTGTCCATTAGCTGTGTGATCTTCTGTATCTAGTTCTCTTTTTGTCTTCTCTTGTTTTTCTCCTCTAGGATTCACCAAGATTTGATCCTGGAGACCTCTGATGTGGAGAGAGGTTCCCTGTCAATTGCACCACCTCAGTTACTGTTCTGCTGTACTTTACCTTGAATCTCCCCTTCGTCTCTTTTATTGTGTTATCATCTTGCTGTGTGAGCCACTTGCATGGGCACTTGGCTTGCCATATGGGCACTGGCTCACCATGCAAGCACTGGCTCACCACACAGGCACTGGCTCACCATGTGGGCACTTGTGCAGGCATTCAGCTCACCATGCAAGCACTTTGCTTCCCACATGGGCATCTGGCTTGCCACGTGGTCACTGGCTCTCCACACTGGTATGCTTTCTCTTCTTTTTTTTTACCAGGAGGCCCCAGGGATCGAATGTGGTTCCTCCCCTATGGTAGGCTGAGGCCTTATCACTTGAGCCACATCCACTTCCCTTAATATGTTTAAATAAAGCATTCTTTAAGAAAGGTTGTTCACATTTCTTTAGAGGTAATTTTAAAATGCTTAAGGTCAGTGGGTAAATACAAAAGGATTTAACTTTTCAAATTCCCTTATGATGTTAATACCCAGTCAGTTAGATGATTACCCAGTTTAGGACTACTTAAAATTTAATTGGTGTATCGAAAATTGCACACACATACTACATAATTTTCAGAAGCTAATGCTTTTAATGGCTTTGCATGTGTGCTCTCTCTTTTAATTCTTGCTGCAATTGTAAGGCATCTGAAACTTTTCATTACAGCTGCACTATCCTTTGGGTTATTTTTACGTGTTGCTGATTTGAATAGATTGGTACTGGATTGAAATTCATATATAAATCTATCCAGTATATGTCTATGATCATCCCTTTATACTGATACAAATTGCTTGAAGCTATTTATGAGTTCTAATGTGCTGAACTCAATGTTAAGTAAAAAAAAAGACATTGTAGAATAGATTCCAATTTTATGTCTTAGTGGAGAAACTTTTTTGCTCCATCTAAATCATGAAAAAAGGGATATTTTTTCAATGATTTATTACCACATTTTGAAAAAAACATTATTTGTGATGACATGCAGTTAAAACATTCTTAATATAATTAATTTGTCATACTGCAAAATATAAATTAAATTTACACTAAACCTCAAGTAAAATATTACTTCCTATAAAATATTTTAATATCAATATTGTCAAGCTGCTCTTTCCAAGAATCTATCTAGTTTCTATTTGTTATCCTGATGTTAGAATAAGACAGAATTTCTAAATTCAGATTTCCCCTTTTTCAAATGTGTAAGATTCTAAATTCCACATATAAGAATATTCCTATTTACTTTGCTCCATCTCTCAACCATTCCCCAAGCTGCAATTATTTCAGGCTATAATGCATGTCTTACCAAGCCCACTGCAGGGTCTGATCATGACCCTTTGGGATGGAGGCAGCATGCTCATCAGTTGTGGTCCAAAGGCTGTTCTTAGAACGTGTTCTCTCCTTGACAGCAAATTTCTCACTGTCAGAGTGTTCTTGGAAACAAATTCAATTTTGCCATCTTTTGGCCTCAAAACTATCCAATAATTCCCATCTATTTCAAAAATCAAAACAAAACAAAACAAACAAACAAAAACCCCTTAAACATAGCCCAAATCACAACATGATCATGAAATCCTGTCAGACTCTTCAACCCCATCCACTGAACTCTCATTCCTTGTTCACACATGTCTGTTCTTGTTCTTGAAAAATGCCACTCTAAAGCTTTTACTGTTTCTCATCTTGCCTGGAATGTTATCTCCCTAGATCTTTTTCTATGTCCTCCTATGGCCCACTGGGTGGATTGTGGGAGAGTGTGGGCTATGATGTAGACCACTGACCATGAGGTGCAGCGGTGCTCAGAGATGTATTCACCAAATGCAATGAATGTCTCATGATGATTGAGGAGGTTGTTATAGGGGGAGGAGTGGAGTGAAGGGGGTGGAGAGTATATGGGAACCTCATATTTTTTGAATGTAACATTAAAAAAATAAATAAAGACAAAAGAAAAGTGGAAAAAAATTTACACTTTCACTTCCTTCAGAGATGCCTCGCCGGCTGGCTTATCTGAATTAACTCTCCTCACTGGAATACAAACTCTCTCCTTACCTTACTTAAGTTGCTTGTCACTAACTCACACAATGTTTGTTTCTTGGTTGTCTGTTCACCTTGCTCTACCACCTTAGAAGATAAGATACAGGAGGCACTGATAGGGTACATAGCTATGTTCAGATGTTTGTTGGGTATTGGCACAGTGGGAAGAGACTCATGACAACTGAGGGAGTACAGGGTTCCCATCCTGGGGAGCTCTGCTGCATTTCCCAGTGGAACAACAATTCCCCAAGTGCAAGGGCAATGACGAGTTAAGAAGGATGGCCCAATGATGGGCCCTTGATACTGATGACTATGCTTACGAACCTGTTGTGCTTGAAATTTCAACTTCTGTTGCAGGGTGCCTAAGAGTTACCTCCTGAGAGCCTCCTTGTTGCTCAAATGTGGTCAGTCTCTAAGCCAAACTCAGCATATAAATGGATTATCTTGACCCCAGCACAGGACATGACTTGTGGGGATGATCCTCCCTGGTGCCAAGGGATTACTACCAAGCAATGGTTGGTGATATGAGTGGAAAAATACCTTGAATAAAAGGGGGAAATAGTAAAGACAAATGAGTTTATATGGCCAAGAGACTTCAAAATGAGTCAGGAGATCATCAGAGGGGTCGCACTTGTACACGTCTCAGCAGGATCTCATAGACAGCCAAAGTAGATACTACCCTAGGTAGTGGTGCTCCTGAAGGCTATGGAGACACCCAGGTCCTAAGGTCATGGCAGATGGCTCCAGAGTTTGGTGCCTTGCCAGTGGGTCCTACTTTGAAATTTTTGCTCCCAAGTATGACAGAGTGGGACTCAAGTGTGACTTCTCCACATGTGACTTTTCTCTCCCTTTTATTGAACTTGTGGTTGAAACTGCGGTTGTGGCACTGAGGTTGGTGTATGTCCAGGAGACTTGAATCTTTGGGATGTCCATGTGCTATCTGGGCCCTGATCCTCAGTGGAGTTGCAACACCAACTTTGCAGTTTGTAGGGCTTACCCAGGTCAACTAACAAGGAGGTAAGGATGGTCAACCACCACACCAAGGAACCAAGAGAGTCTACAACTGCAAGCAGGAGAGGTCCATCAGCCATGTGGAATCAAAGCTCCCTTTCAATTAAGATGTGGAGTGGGCAGCACCATCCCAGAGTTCTCAGGATTGGGGAATATAATATGGACTAGTGTGGACTTACTGGTATTCTACTATAGAATTATTGTGTTTCTATCAATAGAAGACATTATATAATTGATGTGGAGACAGTGGCCACTGGAGGTGCTGAAGGCAGGGAGAGGGAAAAAGGTGTAATATGGGGTCATTTTCAGTACTTGGAGTTGTCTTAAGTGATATTGCAGAGACAGATGATATCTTGTCATAACCCACTGAACGGACTGGAAGAGAGTGTAAACTACAATGTAAACTAAAATCCATGTCATGTAGCACTGCTCCAAAATGTATTCATCAATTGCAATGAATGTACCACACTAATGAAAGAAGTTGTTGATGTGGGAAAAGTGTAAGGTATGGGGAGTGGGGTATATGGGAATCTCCTGTATTTTTTTAATATAATTTTTAATGTGCTCTATGTATCTTTTAAAAATATACTAAAAAATAAAAGTATATCACATTTTAGTTTGATAAAATTACTTTATCTGTGACTAGAAGACAACATTTTATGTAAATATATCCTACATTTACTTAGGGAAACATTCCTTGGTTTCAAGTAAAACCAATAAGCTTGGAAAAATCTGTTTAGGATCAAAGCAAGATGTCTTGTGGGGTTGATTTAAGAGCTAGATATTCAGTAAACCAGTGAGTAAAATGATTGGTTTTAATGTTGTAGTGCTTTTATTTTCTGAGATTAATATTTTTCTGCTTACAGAACTATAGAACTGACTCTCAAGATTCAGTCCTCTCCTTGTGTTTTTTAAAAACAGTTTTATTGAGATGTAATCACATACTATATTTTGGCCATTCTTCTGAAACTATCATAAAGGGTAGGTGATGGAGGGATTTTTATGATTTGATATGTTACTCAAGTTATTTATCTCCTTTCCAATCTGAAACAAAGTCAGTTTGTAATGGAAACAAACACAAAAAATAAAATTGATCTTAAGCCATAAATATGATAGTAAAGTTTGACTTCCAAATTATGAGTCTGGGTTCATGGGCAATTTGAGAATCATTCTATTCACATTCACTTATTTAACCATGAAATATCTTGTGCCTTCTCTCCTGGAGGGGATTGAATTGTGCTGAATTTTATACACCAATGCTAAAAAGAAATACCATGTTATTTTCATTATAATGCATTGAAGTACTTACTGAATTTCAAATATTCTGTACCTCAGAGATGGAATCAAGTTTGTTTATGTATCAAGATTAGGAAAACACTTATCGTTCTTTACCTGACTGATATAGGTTTATGTATATGTTTCACATTTTTTCTCACAAACACAGGCATGCACAAACACTATGTATATTATACAAAAGAGTACAAATTAATATTTATTTCCATTTGCATTTTCTTTCAGTCATTCTACAAGCAAAGTCATATCTAGGAATCATTTTAGATCAATTATATTACTTTGGAATTAAAAGTAAAAAAGGATCTTTTAAATTTATTTTCATTTACTTCTTTTGGATAAAGTTTTGTAAACACACTACAGAAAATTTGAACAACAGTAAAAAATTCATCTTGTCACCGAAACAAACATTCCTGTTCAACCCTCAACATAAACACCATATTCTCTTTCTAACTCCTAACCCTCCCTTTTCCCAATATTAAATGAATTATAAGCAATATCAACAGGATTAAATACACTTCATTTATATACATTTTTAATGTCCGAAGGGCAAAATTTCTGAGATAATGTCTCTCTTGGGAACTTATAATGCACTGTCCTGAGACAGTTTAGAATAAAGATATATGTTTAAAATAGTTTAAAAGAATCTGCTAAATGTTCTTAGTCACAGAACATATTCAAGCAGCATCTCTTAACACTTATTGAAACACGCTTTGGGAGAGATTACTTAATTGCTCTCTTATTGCTTGATCTTAATGCTTTAGTGATGAAGTTTGGAGATGAATTTTTTAATATTTTGGGTTATATTCTTAAAACAGATTTCTCAAAATTGAGGTAATGGGCCTAAATTAGACATTTTTAGAGGCTCTGTGAGGAGTTACTCAGTTGCTTCCAAATAGGTTCTGTGTTTGAATGTATTTCTTTCCTTTCACATTTGCCTGCATTTGTATTACCATATTTTAAGTCTTTGCTAATATGATAGAAGAACTATGCTACTTTCATTTGAATTTATTCTTTTAAATGTCTAAATTTAGACATCCGCTGAGATGTTTGAAAAACTATATCATTCATATTTTCTACTATTCATAACATTTTTATTTTCATAGTATTTTACTAAATTGGAAAAATATTGTGACATCTGTTTAAGATTTGGTACCCTTAAGAACTCATTTGTATTTGCCATTTCCCCCTTATGGTCAAGATCTTTTCCCAAGTGCATTGCTAGTTGGCACTTGAGAATAATCCCTCAGTGCCAGGGAGGCTCATCCCCAAGTCAGGAGATTTCTCAGCAGACTTTCATTGACTGCCGCAGTAAACATTGCCTCAAACAGAGGGATTCTTGAGGGCTCTAGAGACATCCAGACACTATAGGCAAGGCAGACAGCTCAAGAGTCTGACACCCTGCCATTGGACCTTACCTTGGAACTTATGCTCTCCTGTGTGATAGAGTTGGACTCAATCATTGTTTACCTACACAAGGCTCTTCTGCCCTTCTATTTGAACCTCAGTTAGTAATATATTTGGTAGGTATATGTCCAAGAGACTTAAATTTTGGTCTGTCCTTGTGCCAGTTAGGCCCTGAATCTCAGCAGAGTTGCAACTCCTACTGCCCAGTACATTGGACTCACCCTAGACAACCAACAAGGTGATGATGATGGACAACACACATCCCAAGGAGCAGAGAAAGTCTGCAACTGCAAGCAAGAGAACTCCATCCATCTGCCCCCAGGTATCTAAGCCCCTTCTCAATTAAAGGCAGAGTGGGTATCATCATCCCAGAATCCTCAAGATTTGGGAGTGAACAATGGGCTAAAGTAGACATTACTATTCTACTATAGACTTATTCTTATTCTAGCAATGGAAGAACTTTTATAATTGATGTGTAGGCAATGGCCACCAGAGGTTCTGAGGGGAAGGAGAGGGAAAAATAGGTGTAATATGGGGGTATCTTGGGGAATATTGGAATTGTTCTAAAGACATTGCAATGATGAAAAACAGGGCATCATATATTTTGTCATAACTTACAAAATTGTGTGGGGCAGAGTGTAAACTATAATATAAACTATAATCCATGGTTAGTGACAATGCTTCAATATGTGTTCATCAATTTTAACAAATGTACCTCACTAATGAAGGAAGTTGCTAATGTGGGAGAGTGTGGGAAGGGGAGGAAGTGGGGAATATAGGATTCACTATATTTTTATGTATTCTATAGTTTTCTAAAGCAAACAAACAAACAAACAAATAATAAAGTGGGAAGAAAATAACAGAAAAAAATATTCGGTACCTACTATCATTTAACAAATGCTAACATTTAGTAGTCCTACATTTAAAAAATGATCTATGTTACTATCCCTTTTTATTCTTCCTAAAACATTTTAAATTCATTTTTCAAATTAGTAAATCCTCTCTTCCCTTGAGTTCTTAGTCTTTAGGGTAAGCAGGTCAAGGTATCGGTTATATCCTTGTTCATTCTTATGTTCCAGATCAAGGATAAATTTACTAGTTAGGGTAAAGTATAATCTTTGCTTAATTAACTTTTCCTATTGTTGAGGATTTAGGAGAAAAAATAACTCTTACCATATTCTGTAATATACTCTATTTTAGGTTTTTGATTAGTATATATACTTCATGGAAATTGAAAAAAGAGTTGGGAAGTTAAAAATCTGTAATTTTATTCCTCCATTGTCTTTCTGGAAGCCAGACTCTAATTGTTTTAACGATTGCTGATTTTGAAAGTCTAGATGACTTTCCTGGAGATGAACTGATAAGCAGAGTTCATAACCTCAAAACCCTAGACAAAACCCAAAAAGCAGATGTTTTGTTTAAGACATACAGTGTTTTGAAACCCTTTGAAAAAAACAGCAAATACTGAAAAATCTGTAGATTTTATATAGAAATCTAGAAATTCAACCTTTCTTGAAAAAACAGAAGGGATGACAACATACAGTTCTACCTGGCAGCCATGAACTGGAGTTGAGTAGTGAAGCCCCATTTAAATGGGACATATACGCTCCTAGACATACTACCTTGCCCCAGGATTCCATACGTGGCCCATCTCATTCATTTATGCTATTTGCCTACTCCTCATAAATAGTAAGTTTGCAGTACTTGCTGTCAAAACATCCTAGACAGCATATGGTTTCATTTGGATCTAGTCCATAAATATTCTGATGTTCAGTTGCCATGGGGTAGAATGACAATAATTTAATCAAGGCATAAAGAGGAATTTAGAAGGCTGAAACACAGTATTTGTGGACAGGTTTTGATTTAGAATGTGTCCGAAGAAATAACCTACAGGAGCTTTGTTATTTTGAGGCTTCTTTGTTTTTGTTTTTTAAATCAAATTAAAGCAAGACTTGAAAATTGCCTTAAGATACTCACATGATCAATGTTTGCAAAAACAAGGAAAGTAAATAGATATTTTAATGGGAAGAACACAAAGCCATGAAGAATATTTTTCTAATTTTTGACTGTAAGAAGACATATTTGGCAGGTCTATATTCACAGCTACTACAACCAATACCTCCAGCATCAGCCCTTTTAACCTCCCTCAATTTCTGTTTGTTTGCTTAAATACCCAATAGATGCTTAAGGGGAAATTATTGTTCCTTTTTAATAGGGAAAGGAAGGAGGTGAGATAAAGATTCCTGCAGTGATTAATGCATTCCGTTTCCCTATAAGGTCTGCTTTTAAGCCCTGAATGAAGGAAAAATTAAAGGCAGAAACAGGTAGAACAATTTTGGGCCCTTTCAGAATGACTTTGGGAACCAGAAGACCGAGTATGGTATAGAATTGGGGAGGAGAATATTTTTGCCTCTGCACAGAATGCAACAATGAAGCCACTGAGTTAAAATTTTTAGCAACTGTTGGGGATTGAATCATGTCTCCCACAAAAGACATGTGAACACATTGGTAAATAGAAGCTTTGAACATGTTATTAGTTAAGGTTTCCCGAAACTGGATGAAGGGACCTCAATCCAATATGGCTGCAGTAATTATAAGCAAAAGGAATTGGACATAGGAGAAACTATAGGAGATGTAAGAAGTCAATGGAAACTTCAGAGAGAAAGAAGATTATCATACACACTGTATGTCATGCAAAAGCCAAGGAACCTTAAAGATGGACAGCCAGCAGATGATATTTACCCTAGGAGGGAGCAAGTCTGAAATTGTGAGCCAGTAAATTGTCATTTAAAAAAAAATCAAACCATCGTGTGGTATTTATTTTAGCAGCTGGCAAACTAAAATAGCACCATTTGGAGACAGCAACATTTCCAAGAGTATTACTGATTTTCTAATGGGCAACACCAACGGTGAGACCTCTCTGAACAGGTTAGAGGAAAGAGGACCTGGAGGCAGAGCACAGAGAAGAGGAACAAGAACTGAGCAGAGACTGTGCAGTGACTCTAGTTAAAGCCTGAGTTCTATTGTGTGAGAAATCTTCTGGGGACACATAAAAAAAATAAGTACACTTTGACCACCTTTATTTTCAAGAATTAGACTCACAGGGACTCATGCTATCTTGATTTAGAAAAGAAAAAAAAAAGCCTTGCAAATTTATTATAGAGTTTTGGAAGTACTGTCTTACTCATTTGTCTCAATCAAAATGTCCTCTGCTATATGTAACAGACAAAGCTTTTTCACAGTGATTTAGACAGTGAAAAAACTTGAATTTTGAATAACAACTCGTTCACTGAAGGATAGGTTGCAGGCATGGTGTTTCATATCTCTGCAATCCTCTTAGCACTGTCCTTATCGGAAGGGTGACTATTCTTTGGCTGACAGCAGAAAGTCTGCCACCAATCCAGGGGCCATATTCAGATATGTGTCAAGAGGGGAAAATTGAGGAAAATGTTACGAGAGGTGCTCATTGACTCCCCCTTGCGTGTCACCGGCCAGAACTGGTAAAATGCCTAATCATAAAAACATAGTGGTTAAGGGAAAGAAGTTTCTTAGATTAGTTTGACTATGTTAGAATAGTTCCCTGGGGTTAGGAATGGAGATCAGCTATCCCTCAGTCACATGGAGTGGGGCTGTGAACTTGAACCTAAAAAAATTAAAGTATGGAAAAAGAAGGGTGAAATAGATGTTACTTGGACAATCAAAGTATCTATTTTTGAAACAATATGCATTTTAGCTACATATTTATACTCCACTTCTCCCATTCCTTCTACATTTTATCATTTTGGGGAGATGCCTTAGTGTTTGTGAGCTCTATTTATTGCTATTTGCTATTGAAAAATTATGACTAGGATATGCATGTCAAAATAAATAAAGGGAAGATGTCTGAATGGGATAGTTTGGGAGGCTGGAAAAGAGTTATATGACTTTGCTGGGATGCTATAATTACTCCTGTAATTTTCCCATTGAACACTGCTCTAGGTATTGGACTTGATAAAGTTGGGAATTAAATATCATTATTTTAATCCAATTTTAATAAAAATTTTTATTAGAGAAGTTGTAGGTTTACAGGTAAATCATGCAAAAGTTGGATTTCCTTTTTACACCTCCCTATTATTAGCATCTTTCATTAGGGTAGTATCTTTGTTACAATTGATAAATATGATTTTAATTGTACCATTAACTATATAGTCCATAGCTTACATTAGGGCTTACTTTTTGTATTATACAGGCCTAGGGTTTTGTTTTTTCTTTTAATTTTTATCCTAGTCATATATACACAACCTTAAGTTTCCCTTTTTATTTTTTTATTTCATATATTTCATATGAACAGCACTAATAACATTATATTTCACCTATTTTTATTTGTTTAACTTCAAATATGTAATGTTCAATATGAGAGCATATATATTGATGGTCAATCTATTTGGAGGAAGGATCACCTTTCCGGAATTTACTTTAAACATATCTGCACATGCACAAGGCATTCATATTAATTTTTATGTTTAGTTATTCAAAGAGTAAGTCTGCATTATTTAGAAAGGATTACAAAAGAATGGTAAGAAATAGTGCCTTCATCTTAATCTGAAATGATGGGTTTTACATAATTACCAACAGAATTGAGAACATATGTAAGATGATTTTTTTTTTACTATTACTTTATTTATGCTTTCAGTACAGCTTATTCTAATAAGTATTAGGGAAACTCACAAAGCAATACCATCTAAATAGTAAATGCTTCCAGGGAAAATAGATTTTGAGTACAGTGTTAAGAAAACATGTCAGGTCAACAGTTAAGTTAAAAGAGGCAGTAAGGGAAGGCATCCAAAGTGGAAAGTGCAATGCTCTTATATAAAGGCAAGGACAATTGATTTTAACTGTTAGGAGGAATGCAAGAAAATTTATGTGGCACATTATAGGAATTGTGGTTCTTATAATGACAAGGGGGATCTCAGTGAACAAAATAACATTGTATTGAGTACTTTGGTAACCTGGGGGCAATGTGGCCACTTACCTCCTTTGATTGGTAATAGCAGCTGTTTTGGGGAAATATACAATAAAATTTTTCTAACTCTAATCTGCTATTGAAAATCTGTAGAAAGTAGTGAATATTTTAACTGATAATATTTGGATAATAGCAGAAACTATTAATTTTACAATGAATTTGCAATATTGTGGATGATGGCTTAATTTTGAGGAGGCTTTCTTGCATTTTATTGAAGTATTTGAAAAAAACTGCTTTCTGAAAATTATTCAAATTATATAGGTTAGTATTTTTACATAAATATGCTTTATTGATTTCTAAGCATTTTAAAATCAGTAATGCATGTTTTCATAATTTTGTTTTTATACTAACCATTTTTATAATTGGCTTTTAGACCCATATAATGTCTTGGTGCCATGATAAACTCCTTTTAAACCACGGAGGTACATTCATTTAACTCTTTGTCACAACCGACAAGCTGCAATTTTATCTGACAATGGTATTTTTAAAGTTACGTGAAAACAATGTTAATTACATTTTCCTCAAAAAGATTTAGAATGGCCATTGATTGGTGCACTTGCTTTTTTTTTCTTGTCACAGGCAATTTTCTGTTAACATGGTAAATATACACCTACAATTATTTCAATTTAGAACGAACCACTAAGCATGCAATACTTGGATTTGAAATTTGAAATTTGAATTTCAAGTGGCAAATCTCCCATTAGAAATATCTGCAGAACTTGAATCTCATTTAAAAGTTCTGTAGGTTTAAAATGTGCTTGGTCGTAAATACAAAGATCATTTTGAGGAATTTTGCACAGAAATGCAAGTAGCCTATAAATGACTTCACATTTTCTATGTTAATGTGGGTGCTGCTATAAAAATGGAAATTATATTGCAACAATTTTTAACCAATTTGCAGTTTTCTGCCTTTAATATTGGCATAATATTACATATTGACTATACATAAGGTTCCATTGCTCATCTCATTAAAACATCACCACATTTAGGTCCCAGACTGTTCAATTCAAATGTGTGTCCTAGAATTTTATAGTAAAGTTGTTTCTTAGACCTAAAGGATAGAGAAAAATAGAAAACCACTTTCTTTTTTACCCATACCCAACTTGACAAATTTCAACTTCATTATGATTAATTCAACAAATCTTTACTTCCCACTGACTAAATGACAGGTACTCTGTTACATGATTGAAGAGGAGAATAAAACATGAAACAGTTAGGCTTGTTTATAAATAAAAGAAATGGACCCCCTGGGTTTTTCTTAGAATCCTCATTATTTGACCAATGATTTTCTATTCTAGTCTCCCTAGAATTCGTTTTGGAAATATTTTTCATGTCTGAAAGTTGTCAGTGATGTGCTGGGCCCTATAGTAGATTACAGTATTTCACAGCTTGTCCCATCAAGAGTAGAATCTGTTTCTCTATGCATGGACACACAGTTGGCCGTGTTACGTGATTTGCCCAATAGACTATGTAGAAGTGACAGCAGTATTAATTCTGGAGCCTAGGCCTTAAGAGACTGTAAAGGTTTTGCCCTTTTGGAATGTTGTCTTGAGACTACCATGTAAGAAATCCAGGGCATGTGGAGGAAAACTGGGGCATACCAGTCAACAGCCAGCACATACTGGCAGACATGTGAGTAAGGCAATCTTGCACCATCTAGTCCAAAGCTGGGCCATCAGATAAAGAGAACAACCAACCACCTGGCCCAGATTAAGCTGCTATTCTGTAGAACCTCTGACAATACGTGGTCATAATAACCAAGTTATGGGGTGGATTGCTATTTGGCAATAGTTGACTGAAACTGGCATGGATTATCATTTGATCTATACAGCCACATGATCTACCAGGCAGGCTTCTCTTATATTTAGCCATTCCTAGCAATATGGGTTTAGCCACACCATGGCTATTCTAAATTCTTAGGAGAATGCTTCATTCCTGTAACATAGGAATTTATTATGGAACTTTAAGAACTAGATGAGGACATAGCTATAGATACATAGTTGGGCATGGATATAGATACATACACAGAACTCTTTGAAGCCCTAGTTAAGTCACTAATAAATATTTTTTGTTTTATTGGAAGAAGTTTCAGTAGGCGATGGGACATCAGCTCTAATAGTCCAGATCTCATTATGTCTCTAATTTTACCATACAGTCTTTTTAGTCCTATCTCTTCACATTAATTTCAGGTAGGATTATTATTATTATTATTTTTTTGGTTAATAGCTTTCCATTTGCTCCTTCCTCATATATAAGAGTTCAAGGAAAGCAAGGCCTTAATATCATCACCTTCCTAAATGCATAAAATAATATGGAGGCTTTGATATTCCAAATAAATGAATTTATGTGATCTATAATAGTGATCTATAATGTCCTCTAAGTTACCAAAATAGAGGGAAGAAAATATAAAAATACTATGGCCACATTTTAGTCATTGATGTAACCTGTATTTTCTACTGGTGCCATCCATGTGACCCAGAGGGCACATCTTTCTGGTGCTTTATAACCTGGGAAGGGCAATATAAATCATCCTGTTTATACTAAGCATACACAATTTTGACCTCTTAATTCCTATTTTTAAAAAAACATTATACTAAATGGATATCATCAATTCTGACATATTTCTAAATTTACTTTTCCTTCAAAGTGTTTGAGAAAAATTATTCTCTCTTTTGCTTAGTCCTTGACTTTGGTATACCAAGGGTAAGCCAAGATTTCCAGAGTTAACATAAAGAACCAAGACAAATAATATCAGACCGTTTTATAAATATTCCTCTGAATTCTCCAAATTTAATTTTAAAAATCATTTTTCTTTTCATTTCATTCCTTAGAGAATTGTAGCAAAACTTGTAAAAAAAATTAATTGCCCACTTAAAAGTAGCAATAGCTGATAAAAGTGGAATCTCGTTTAACTGATAAAAAGCAAACTTCTAATAATTTGGAAATTCCATTTGGAGCACAGTTACCTCCAGCTCATGTTCTGAAATCTCACAGGTAGTTACATGCAGTTTTCTTGTTGTTGTTGTTGAAATCAAACACTAAAAATCCTGAATTCATGCCATAAATTAATAATATCACCTTCAAATTTGCATTTAATTTTGATAAAATAGCTTATTTAGTTCACTATTCTGTTATATTTTAATATGCCAGAGGTGGTACCAAGCAATCATGTACTATCACCAAATATTTGAGACAAAATTACATTGAACCCATTACATTAATTCTTTAAAAACAAAATGGGTTATGTATGTGTGTATAGTGTGTGTGCATATCTATCTACATATTGTATATGTAATATACTACTACATATGTATATATATATATATATATATATTTGCTCTAAGGCACAAAAAACTACCCTTAGATATCCTTTTAAGATATTTGATGTCTCGTTTTGTTGTTGTATTTTACGCTTTAAAAAGTAGATTGACGTGTTTTACCTTAGAAAATTCCAGAAAATGTAAACATCAAAGATAGGTCATTCCACTTTTCTACTGCTTTAGGAGAAACTACATTGCTTAATTTATTTTTAATTAATTATTTTTGTTTTCTAGTTATTGAATGCACACAGGCACTTGAATATATAAAGTAGGAAATGCTTTAAGCATTTCCTGAGCAAACTACTTTTCAATGCTACCCACCCTTTTGTCAACTCCAAAGATGTAGTCTTTAATTTCCATCCTCTTTAAAGAGCAAGGAAGCTGTCAAGGTTATTGTTACCTCATGGTTTGTAACATAGAAGAAATATCTGAGTTTATTTTATTCCTCTTCTCTCCTTCATATTTTTTAAGAGTTTCAAAACTTATAATGTAATTCAATTAATCTCAAGCATTCTCTTTCTAAAAGATATATCAAATCCCCCTTTTTCATTTATAGTTCCCACAAATTCCCAGGGAATATAGTCTCAATTTTCTTTCTCTTCTTTATTCTCCCTCCTCTTCCTTACTTGTTTGCTACTCTTCACCTCTCTCTCTCGGTTTCCTTACATGAAACCCAAATCATTCCTCTCTATTGAGACTATTGGTAATGTACACTCTTTTCAAGGAAGTTATTTTGAAGCAAAATTGGCATAATGAATGACAATAAATAATAATAATAGAAATTATGAAAAGTGGTAACAAGTTCCATTTTAAATATTCATCAAATTCTTAATCTACCTTTTTATTTATTCATTTATTTATTTTTCCATTGAATTTCAAGCACCAAAAATTCAAGAAAAATAAAACATTCAAATCTTATGCAATCGTCTTGGTCAAATATTTTTCTTTACTAATATTGAAGTAATGCTGTTTCAACTAAAGTTCATAGCAAAGCATTATTGGTTAAATTTAGAAATCTAATGAAAGAATCTAACTAACAAATAATTAATCAATAAAAAAATGTGATCTGAGTACTACCAAGCAACTAAAAGCACATTTGCAACAAACTTGCTTAAAATTTGGGCACATTGTATACTTAAAGGCAAATAAGAAACAATTATCATAAAGTAAATTGCAAAGATGTTTTATGCCTAGAATAAGGATCATGATATTGATAATCCTCAATAAATCTTCCATGAGAAGAATCTCAATATAATAAAGAAGATGCCCAGGATATATATTTATGTATAATTTATAGATTTAAATCAAAAGACTTGGGTTTGAGCAAACAAGAAAAAGATGCCTCTAATAAGAGTTGATAGAATGAAGTAGGGCTTCATCAAATAAAATAGAAAGGTATTGAAATAAGTTTTACTGGACATGTTTCCACTTTTAAAGTTATGCCTCATTTGTGGTTTAAATTATCATTATATTATTCATTTTATAAAAAATCAAAGTTTATTAACACGTTCAGTAAATTTAATATATATTAGATAATTAGTACTTTCCATATTCTAGAAAGTATATAATATACCTCAATTTATATTTTTCCAAAAGTATTTATTTGCAAAATTTAGTACAGTATAGATGAGTAGTTATAATTGTAAAGGCTCTATTAATCAGAAGGCTCTTTTAGAACGATGAACAAGGTATATTGGTGGAGACATACCTTTGACAGAGATTAAAAAAAAATCTGAGATGCTGAATTCACTTTACTTTTGAACTATCTTGGAGAAATGGTTCATTTCAAGAATGTATTTCTGGTTCCCTGGCTTCATTGCTATCATGTGGTGAGAGCCAGCTCACAAAGGAAACTTTAAAAGAGAATAAAATGAATAAAAAATGAATAAAACAAAATAATTAAAGAAATCCAAAATGATAGGTGAAAAAAGGAAAAGATAGGGGAAAAGAAGAATGAAAAGAATAAAATGATATCTTACCTCTTTCCAGAAATGTGGCTGGACAAGCACTTTAAAGTGGGAAGATTTTGGACCAGGATATACTTCAGAAGAAAAGATAGACCTTAAATATAAATTCTAAATAAATGAACTCAAGAGATTTGTATGTAACAATTCTGATAACTGAAGATAATAGGAATGACATGAGGAGAGTATTTATTTTGTGAAAGTTTATCTAGTAAAAGAAGTACAAGACCACAAGGAGAATTAAATGGTGTCACTTAGCAGAAAGAGGCTCAAGAATTAATTCCTTTATTCCCTTACAAATGAAATGCTATACAGAAGAGAAATTTTTGACAAAAATCATTACACTTTTCCAATTCTGGGAAATTCTCATTTGAATTATCTTTATGAATTTGATAAAGCAAGGTTAGAGAACATATTTTGGATGTCTCAGTATGCATTTAAATTTAAGATTCCTGAAACAACTCAGCACCATACTACCTAAAGCAGTTCACAATTTGGAACAACATTTTTCTTTGTCAGCAGTACTGTTATTTGTCAAGTTACTTCAATATTCTAAGCAAGAGACAATGTAGCTTGGACAAGGATGGTAACTGCAGAGCTAATCAGAGATAATCATAATCTGATGATTATATATATATGAATTAATTTAAATTTAGTATATTGTATCATTTTTAGTATAGAATTCTAGACATTTTGACAAATGCACAAGTCATGTAACTACCTGCACAATCCAGTTAATACAATAATTCTTTCATCCTCCCCAAATTCCCTCATGTCTCTTTGTAATCAATGTTGAGACTAGTAATGAATCAGCCAAAGAAATGATTCATCCATGTCAAATGTTTATGATTTCTATCCCTTCCATTTGACACTTTAAAAAAAATAGTTTCCATCTCACTGCTAAAATTCTCAATAAGTCCATACATTAATTTTCTTGTCTGATGGTTTTAAAAGACTGGTTCTATAGACTTTTTTGTCTCTTGACAGCTTTTTTTCACTTTCCTCTAGCATTTGGTTATGTCTTGGAGTTTGTGATTGGAAGTTGTCATTGTGTGTAGTACATCAGAGACTAAAGTAAGTTGGATTTGTGTCCTGGAATAGACATGTCTCTTCTCCTAAGCTTTCATTGTGAGTTTGAATCAATCTAGTTAGGAATTGATATTAGTTTGGGTTTTGTTGTTTTGTACCTTCAAATTCTTCTCAGATCACCTGTGCTTAGTATGCAATCTGGGTTCCTAGTGGGTCTTTCTTAGTATTTATGTTTTATCCTCAGCTGTAGTATTTCTCCAGTGGATTTAAGTCTTGTCCCACATGGAAAAAGGAACCAGGAAAGGCTTCCTGCCTTTTCTGCAGCAGAAGGAAAAAATTTGTGTGTTTTCTCTCCTGCCCCTAGTCTTTCTTGTGTGCACAGTATGAGGTCCATAGAGTAAAACCTGCAATTGGCTATAAACTTTCCTTTGTGTGAGAATTAGCACAAATTTGACCTTTCACTGACTAGTTTAAGTTGTATGGCAGCCTCTATTTCCCTCTGTTCTCTTCCCTAGAAAAGCCAATGTTCAGGTCCTGTCTTTCCATGAAGGCTCTTGAGTATCCTTTAATTTCAGGCTAATTGATTGCCCTGAGACCTCAGCTGCCTGATGGATTCAGCAGAAGTTATTATTTTGTCAATTATCTGAGGTATTTTTCTTTCTTATTTTATGGTAGAAGCAACACTCTTTCCAGCTTTCTACATCCTAAGAGGAAGTTAGATATTTGGTCATGGGTACAAGTTGAAGATGAGGCAAAAAAAAAAAAAAAAAAAGATTTGTTGATAGATTGGATGAAGGCTGAAGGCTGAGATAAAGAGAGAATTCAAGAGCGTTATTGGGTGGGGAGTGGTGGGGTGGGGGCAGTGGGGGCGAATGGGGACCTCATATTTTTTTAATGTAATATCTTTTTAAAAAATGAATAAATTGATAGAATTTGAAAAAATAAAAATAAAAAAATAAAAAAAGATTATTTAGAGAGTCTAATTAATGTCTAGGAGTTCATTTTAAGGATGAATGTATTTGATATTTTAGTGTAGAGAGAGAGAGTTGAGAAGATGGTTAAGTTGGAAGAAGGATGAGAGATTTAAAATGATCCAGTTGTTAGCAATAGCTTAAACTCCCCCAAATTGGACCGCTTAAATTAAAAAAAAAAAAATCCACCAAATGGATATCATACCATGACTGAAATGATATTTAGAAAGAGTTTGTAATGAGGGAACTATCCAATGATTTATATTAAATGAGAAGGCAAGACACAGATATATATTCATCAGCAGCCTTTTTATTAGCACTTGCTGCCTTGCCATGCCTCCCGACACTATGGATGCTGGTTCCCTTTTTGAAATTATCAAACCAGCTGTCACTGTCATCACCAGGTTCTGGTTTGTTTTTCAAAAGATCAGCATGCAACATTTTCACTTTTCCGCATCTCATGGCTTCCGATACACCATCACTTGCTAACTGCTTCTTGTTTACCCAAATTAATAAACAGCTTTTCAATTTCCTTGAGTGCTTTATTACTGCTTTAACTCCTTTTGCAACATCAGCCTTTTTTTTTATCGCTTGTTTATTTTTAATGATTGTGGAGACTGTTTTCTAGGCATACCGTATCCCTAGCAAGATTAGTAATGCAAATACTGCTCTCATATTTACCTGTTATTCTTGTTTTTGATCAATGGTGGTGCAAAGTTATTTTCTTTTCTGCTCGGCAAATTGCTGCTCATTTTCTTGGGACCCATGATGAAGTAAAAAAATGCACAAATGGACAAAATGACTACAGAAGCTAAGATAAGACTGCAATGAGAACTTCCCAGGCAAGAGATACCACGTGACTAATGCGTGACCCTTTGTTTCTCTTGGAAAGTTTAGTCACAAGGCAACAAGCACCAACAAGTTCTAGTTTGCACACCGAGTACCAAACGAATGACAAGAAGCACTGGAACAAAATATTCTCATCAAAATGCACTGAGTACCAAATTCAATGTGTTTAAAGCAGTCGAGTATCAAGGAATGATGGTATCTTGAAGGAAACTCTTGATTAAAAAAAGAAAGGAATTAGATCTGACTCCTTGTGGCAGTTTCAGATTATTTATTGACCCCCAAAAATAGAAGGGGTATTTTTGTAAACTGGTCTGTTCCTCTTGGTGCGATACCCTTTGATTATATTAAATTTAAAGGTTTTAAGTTTACTTGATTAAATTAATTTAGTGCCTTTGACTTAACCACGTCAGTATGACATGACTCTGGTTAAGGCTCCACCCCCTTGGTGAGCTGATATAAATGGGCACTTACTCAGGAGGAGAAAGAGAAAACTTTTGTAAGGTTTGATCTTGGAGCCCCGGGAGAGATGAACCATTCTCCTGATAATTTGTAGCTGAGCAAGTGAGCAGCTGATTAAGGCTGGAAAGAAACAAACTCTATGCCAGTTTGATATAGGAAGCCCTGGCAGACAAGCCCTATGCCAGCCTACAGCTGAGATCAAAAGAGGAAGAAGGAAGGAGAGAAAAGGCAGAGATCATCCGCCATCTTGCTTCAACACGTTACAACAGACTTTGGTGAGAAAGTGCCTCTTGTGATACCATGAGTTGGACTCTTAGTGAGTTGGACTCTTTAGTGTCTTGCAACTGTAAGCTTTTACCTCAAATAAATACCTTTTATAAAAGACAACAGAGTTCTGGTACTTTGCATCAGCACCCCTTTAGCTGACTAATACACTCCTCTAAGTAAAATACAATGGCTGAATGACAAAAATAATAAAATATATTATCCATAATAAAATATGAAATCAAAGACATGATAAATTTACTTTTAAAGAGTTTATGACAAAATTATATTTTAAGTAATATCCTAAAAATAAAATTGTCCACAGTGCTCTCACCTAAGTCAAGTCAATGTTTTGTTTTTATTACCTCTGTTCATAATTTACATGATTCAAATGATATCATAAGATGAACTTGAATAATCTATTCACTCACTAAATATTCTTATAATGTTAAAAAGTAAAGTGAAGGAAGAGGACTTGGCCCAGTGGTTAGGGCATCCGTCTACCACATTGGAGGTCCGCGGTGCAAACCCTGGGCCTCCTTGACCCGTGTGGAGCTGGCCCATGCTCAGTGCTGATGCCCGCAAGGAGTGCCCTGCCATGCAGGGGTGTCCCCCGCATAGGGGAGCCCCACGCGCAAGGAGTGCGCTCCATAAGGAGAGCTACCCAGCGTGAAAGAAAGTGCAGCCTGCCCAGAAATGGCACCGCACACATGGAGAGCTGACACAACAAGATGACGCAACAAAAAGAAACACAGATTCCCAAGTACCGCTGACAAGAGAAGCGGACAAAGAAGAAGACTGAGCAAATAGACACAGAAACAGACAACCAGTGTGGGGGGTGGAGGGAAGGGGAGAGAAATAAAATAAATAAATCTTTAAAAAAAAAAAAAAACTAAAGTGAAATAAAAATATTGCTTCCTTGGCAGTGATTATTCATGATTTCTAACTAATGAGCTGTAGTTCCTTGGACAGCAGATAATAATTGATAAAAATAGACATCATAATATCAAAAGGATTTAGACACATGAAAATATTTATTATTGAGACAAATTCATTGTGCATCCAGTTGTTACACAATGTTTTCAGAATACCAAAAGTAGTTCTATATATGATTGTCCCTTTTGGGTTTATAGAGCAGATTCCCAACACCTATATGAAAAGTGTAAAGTTAAGTTCTCAAACATTTCTAAAAACATTTAGCTTTGGCATGATATAGAATAAATATAATGCAGTAGTTGACTATACTTTTGCAAATGTATTTTAATAAGATATAGACATATGAGCAACTATGCTTATTCCATCCATTTAGAAACAAAAAACTGGATTACTTATTTCTGGGGCCTTGGGAGGCCTCTTAAAATGTGCATCTTAGAATGAGGAAAAACGCATTGTGAGAACTGCACTCTGGTCTCTTAATAAGAAACGATTTTGGGAATGTGAAACATTAGGAATAGGAATGTGTCATCAGAGATAATCAAACAGGTTTTCTTTCCTGGTTTTGCATTCTTTAACATTGCTTCCTCACCCAGACAAGGGATTTCAAGGTACAAACTTTGAATATGAAAGAGAAAATTTCTTCTGATTCAAACTATCCAGTCTTCTTCTGGGTATTACTTTTTACTTCTCTCTGCTTATGGATTTTTGGTTGCCCTATCAAAGAATTTTAATGTTTTCTGACAATACATTTGTTACATTCCTTTTGAAATTATTAAACAAAATCAAGTTTTCCTTTTCTTTTCCTTTACTTACTTTTTTCTCTCACTTTGAGTTATACTCTTGATCTCTTGCCTGGGCCTCCTGGATGTTTAATGTTTATAAATCAAAGGATAATGGTCTGATAAGATCAGAACTTTAAATGGATTTTGAGTCTTAAGAGAATTATGAGTTTTTAAAATTTATTTTTCAGCTACCACCCTACTCTATCTGCTACTTTATAGGTAACTTCCATTTCAGAATTATGTCTTTAATAATCGAGATATGCAAAGTGACTTTCAAAATATGTCACACAAATGGTAAAAAGTACTTTGACCTTGCTGTTTGTTGAGAGGCTTATCCTTTATTTCTGAACTTAGAAAATAAATAAAAATACTGTGTAACCTATATTTTTCTTTAAACAAGTTAAAGGAATATTTCTCATGGGGTGCTACTTTAAGCTGAATAGAATGTCAATATAAACTTTAATATATTAATTACTTAATATATTTGAATATCCTTGAAACTACTATAACACATGAAAATATCAGAAGTTTTAAAAATATTCCTATTATTTAAAAGAAAATATGTTATGCTGTATATGATAACTGTATAATTAAATATGGTTTACCTTGATTTTTAACTAAGATAATTTCATATTTTTTTTTCAAAGATTTATTTTTTATTTATTTTTCTCCCCTTCCCCCCTCTCTGCCCCAGTTATCTGTTCTCTGTGTCTATTTGCTGTGTGTTCTTTTTGTCCGCTTCTGTTGTTGTCAGCAGCATGGGAATCTGTGTTTCTTTTTGGTGCATCATCTTGTCGTGTTAGCTCTCCGTGTGTGTGGCACCATTCCTGGGCAGGCTGCACTTTCTTTCGCGCTGGGCGGCTCTCCTTACGGGTGCACTCCTTGCGCGTGGGGCTCCCCTACGCGGGGACACCCCTGCGTGGCACGGCACTCCTTGCGCACATCAGCACTGCGCATGGGCCAGCTCCACACGGGTCAAGGAGGCCCAGGGTTTGAACCGCGGACTTCCCATGTGGTAGACGGACGCCCTAACCATTGGGCTAAGTCCACTTCCCGATAATTTCATATTTGAGTATTATATTCTTGTGAAAATGTAATTTTAATTTTAGAAATCATGGAGAAATTTAAAAACTTTCAGGAATAATACAAATTATTTGTATATACAATGTTGTACAATACATATACAATATATATTGTATAATATATAATTTGTATATATTAGCATGATTTTAGCTGTATATAACTGAAAACTTACACAAAATGGCTTAAACAGTATTTTTCTAATAAACTATAAATCCCAAAGGCGTAGTAAACCCCAGCAGATTATATGACAGTGGCTCGAAGATTCCTTCAAGAATTGAGCTGTTTTCCTCATCCACTCAGCCAGCATTAACTTTATCCTAATGCCTGTCTCCCATGGTCCTAAGATGTATTTCGCTCACATCCAACATGAAGAATGTAGAAAAATCTCTCCCCAGGACAGATAAAATAATACTTCCCTTCACTCTGACTGGTTCAGTTTAGAATCACATGCCCAAATCTAGACCAGAAGCAATTATCAGAGATAGAGGTAAATATAGTGTAAAGATAAATATCACTTACATGAGCTTTTTCTAAGGCCTGGGGAGGGACGTAGCATTGTGTTCACATGTTCATCATATATTTTTTGCATGAAAATTTTGCAAAATAACATCATTTAACCTCAATTAGTTAAGACTATCTGCCTCTTTGAAGTTTTGATTTATCCTCTCTCACACTTGCCTTCATTTCAGGTGGTGTTTGAATGTCTTTGAATACTTGGATGGATCCTGCTATGGAGAATTAGAGCTGGGAGTTTGCCTAGTTTGAGGTAAATGGGGTATATTGATACAGTTTATGGTGACTTTCATCTTTGGTTGGTAGATGAAAAAAAAAGTTTTTTGCCAGCCTTTCAGCTTGTGTCCCACTGTGCTGATTCACAAAGCATCTGTGGCATACAGGTTCAGAATCTGATGAATTGTGATAAAAACATATCTTACTGTATCTGGCACTGGAAGGATGTGGATAGTGGTTGGAAAAAAAGGATTTGAAATATAGAGATAAAGAATCTAGTCTATGGAATATTCTTCCAATATTGGATGAGTAAAATTATAAGCTGAGGATTCATTTTCATCTTTTTCTTATCAAAGTAGAAGTTTTTCCCTGTCTGGAATACATTTTGTATTGTAGCACATGCAAAATAGATAAATCATTTCTTTTATTTTTAATGGGAATTACATGAACAAAATTTATCTCAGAACTCCTCTGTTTGTAGGGCATATATCCTGCTATGGATAAATGCCAAAAATAGCAAGTAACATGCAATAATAAAAACAAAGTTTGATTCTAACTTTACTGGATTGAAGAGTGAAGCCTCATTCTATTCTCTCTATAGAAAATGATACTATAAAATCATTTCACATGAAGCAGTGATCAGGGATTATACAGTATGGAAAAGAAGGAAAATATATTGCAGTTTGTTAAAATATATTATTTTTGGGATTTTGTTATGTATGTAGCATTTAGTCAGCTTTTTAAAACTTGTCATTTGTTATTATTCCTTTCTTGTTCTCAATAAATATTTAATCATACCTCCTTTTGTATTCATAAGTTATATCATTTTTCTTAAAGAAAACCTCCAAATTTTATAGCTGCCAGAGCCCCAAAACCCTGCTTCCACCTGATCAAGGGAATGCCATGCACAACTTGACCACATAGACAGATTGGAATTCCAATTTGAAATTGAAAGTGGGTAAATTACTGAATATGTTTTGGTATCTTCAAGGAAAGGAGAAATAGAGGTTGAATGGGCCACCAACAAGGTTCACATCAGGATTAATAAAGTAACAGATTAATCAAACCTAATTTGAAATTTCAAAAAAAAAGCAGTAAATTATATAGAAAAGAAGAATCGCTTGTGTATGTGCAACAGTAGACCAGGCTTTATGGACTTACTGGCCACATTTATGGTTCTTTTTCCCTCTGGGTAAGAATATCATCAACAACGAATAAACAGACATAAATCTGAAATTATAAAGTAACTAGAGAGAAGAGAAGCATTAAAGCAATAATCTAAATATTTTTGCTTTTACAGGAATACATGACAAGATAGTTAATAGAGATATCAATTTTTTTTAATCAATCTGGGTCTCAACAGAAAACATATGGCACTCTCAAAATAGAAGCATTCTTCAAGGGTTTATTTACACAGCCAAAAGTGAGGCAGTAGGCAGATCACAGGGGATACTGCATTAATCAGGGTTTAACAGCAGCTATGCTGCTAACATCCCTAAATCTAGGGGGATTAAGAGAAGGCAAGATTACTGGAACTCAGGAGGAGATTACGTTGGCATCTGATGCCTTAAACAAATTTTGGACTTTGGTTCAGGAATTAGCCAGTTGAGGTGATTTGAAAGGGGAGAGGGTAGCCATGGAAATAAATACCTTGACATTACTCTCTTCTCTTCCTCAAACTCCTGCTAGATTTCCCCACTGGTTTGAACTAGACTGGAAGCCAGAGGGAATAAATAGTCCATGAAGGTCAACCTCCCAGTTTAGAAAGCAAGGTAAAGAATATATATGGAAGCCCAAAATGGCATTAGATACAGATGGATAAATGTTGACATAATAATGTCAATTTATCTACATAAGACAGAGAATCTGAGATAAAATAACTAAAATACATTGTATCCTTGAATTGACTGGTTAGTTAGTGAAATGGATAATGTGTAAGTCCCTTACATATGTAGTTTCAATTCTCCAAAAGACAGATACATTTTCTGAATTAGGCCACCTGTTCCTAAGAAATATCTATCACCATTCAAATTTCTTTCCTACTAGTAATTTCTAATGTGATGACTTTTCCCATACACACTTCCATAATTATACATATTTATAATTGAAGAGTTTACATTAATTTCACAATTTTACTCATAGCAAGACAGAAAATATAAGGAAATTGTTTTGAAGAGAAAAAAAGGATGTTTCCATTGCTTATTTTTATAACATTTCCCCACTCAGCTCCTTGAAGGGAGCATAAAAGGAGTACACCGAAACCTGAATTTATAGATATATCATAAAGAATTTGAATGCCCAATGCACCAACACAACCAAATGCACAAAGGTCAAAGGCACACAAAATCTTTAAAGGTGGAGGATACCAGAGTCTCTAAAGTATATCATCCAAAGGGCAGAAAGAATACAGGCAGATACCTTTAAGGAGCAGTCACAGGAGCAAGGTCAAATACAGCATCAATGGAGGTTCCAAAGCCACCAGCAGGAGGTGCTGGTCCCAGTGCAGCAGTGAAGGTGACAGCATTACATAGGCGTTAGTGCTGGGAGTCAGAGCAACCAGGGGTCAGCTTTCCTCTACCTGATGTTCAGTAAGGTGGCATCTGCACTGGGTTTTTGTAGGAAGTACCTCTCTGGCACTTCCAGTCCACATCATCTCCTCACATGAATGTCTGGTTATCACTCATTATGAAAGCAAGCTTTTCTCAATATGGTTACACTCTAATTATGTTTAAAATATTTTTGGGATTCAAGATCATTCAGATCATTTCAATACACAGCAGTAAGTTGGACCTCTTTCTGTGTCCTTTCATTAATACCCATTGGAAGAAAATTTTCTTAAAAGAATTAAAAATATTATATATGGTCTATTAATTATCACGGGGTTGCTTTTGCATACAGTTTTCCCCCTCCATCATTATTTCAGAGGGATTAAATTGTTTTAAGGATATTTTCATCTCCTTGCTTAAATAAAATCTCTAGCAAACAAGAAAGTATGAGAAATTAGTTTTGCTAGTGTTGTTACGAAAAAAGAGAAAAGCCAAATTTTGGTGGATGTAAAGAAAAATACCTTGAACTACTGTGATGGCCTAACATAATGAAATCACTTCACCATGTGCTGCAGATAAATCTGGGACAACATGGTGCCCAGATACCTGGTAGTCTTGCCATTGTTGAAATGAAAGGAAGCTGCTTATCTGCCTTTCTGCTGTATTCTTCCTCTCTTCTTCTTCCTTTCTCTCTCTGCTTTTCTTTAACGAATATTTGCTGAGCACTGGTTTTTGTCCCTGGAATGATCCTAGTGATATAATGGTGAACAAGAGAGAAGTGGTCTTTGGCTTCAAAGAGTATCTATGTAGTGAGGATACGAAAAAGTAGAAAGGCAGTATAATGAAATGAGATGAATTATTTGGTATAAGAAGTTTAGTGGCCTCTTAACCTAGATTTGGTTTCCTGGAAAAAGGGATATCCTTTCCAAAACTTGAGTAATAAGCAACAATAGCAAGAATTAGCCAGAAAGAGCAGGCTTAAAGATCAGGCAAGGATCAGTATGAGCAAGCGGAACAAGGGTGGGAAAGGAAGGGGAACATGGACTGACTGAACGATATCTTTAATTTCCTTGTTTCATTTTACAGTATCAATGATAACTTATTTGATGCTTCTGTTTTCTGGAAGCAGGTTGTGCTGGATCCTGTGAAATAAGTCTCAGGATGTTAAAGATATTAGTCTAAAGAGCATGCCTTTACACCTTCCATCAACAGTAAGCCAGTTTAGATCTTTGGGTTGACTGATCATTGTTTACCTTTTTTATAATGCTTCACACTATTTAAAAAGCCAGTGTAAAAGCCTCTCTTATTGAGTGAGATATCATCAGAATATGAACACCATATATCTTCACTTTAAGCAGTATGCCATGTTCAAATTTCAGTATCTTCTAGGTTTGGCTTCTCCAGCATATAGTTGTCTTTGTGAATAGATCTATTTAAGCACTAACTTATGTGGAATATCATAAAGCAAGTACATTTAAGGGAAAAATGTTCCCCAAGGGAAAGAAACACTAAAATGGCATGCATTGGCCTCTAGCTCTATGGTCATGTAGACAATCTTCATGTTAGATGGTAAAGAATATGTATACATGCACATAGACTCATTTTTACAGAAACAGATGGTGTGTTGTCCATGAGATCTTCTGCTGCATACGGTTCAATGCTTCCTAAAAGCAAATTCTCTAATTTGAATAAGTATTTTTCTTACCATTCTTTTAAATTATAACCTCAATAACTATAATTTATAGACAATTTTCTATGTCAGGCATTGCACCATCATATTTAATTGTCAAAAGCCCTGTAAAATGATGAAATGGTAAAGACAAATGAGTTTATATGGCTAAGAAACTTCAAAATGAGTTGGGACATCAGCAGGAGTGTCATGTTTATGCACATCTCAGTAGGATCTCAGAGACAGCCAAAGTTGAAACAACCCTAGGTAGGGGTGCTCCTGAGGACTGTGGAGACACCCAAGTCCTACGATCATGACAGATGTCTCTGGAATTCAGTGCCTTGCCAGTGGATCCTATTTTGGAATTTGTGCTCCTGAGTGTGATAGAGTTGGACTCAGATGTGGCCTGTCTATGCATGCCTCTTACTGAACCTGTGTTTGGTGCTGCGGTTGGTGTATGCTCAGGAGACTTGAATCTCTGGGCTGTCTATGTGTCAGCTGGGCCCTGAGCCTCAGCAGAGCTGCAACGTCTACTCTCTGGTCCATTGGACTTACCCAGGCCAGCTAACAGGGAGGTGAGGATGGTCAACCACCACACCAAGGAACCAAGAGAGTCTATAGCTGCAAGCAGGAGAATGCCATCCATCAGCCATGTGGGATCTAAGCCCCCTCTTGATTTAGAGGTGGAGTAAACATCGCCATCCCAGGGTCCTCAGGATGGAGGAATAAAATATGGATTAGAGTGGCCTTACTGGTATTCTACTGTAGGACTATTGTGATTCTAATGATGGAAGAAATTATATCCTTGATGGGGAGATAGTGGCCACGGCAGTTGCTGAAGGTAGGGAGAGGGGAAAAGAGGTGTGGTATAGGGGCATTTTCAGGACTTGGAGTTGTCCTGAATGATATTGCAGGTACAGATGCAGGACATTATATATAACATGACCCACTGAATGGACTGGAAGAAAGTGTAAACTGCAACATAAACTATAATCCATGCTGCGTGGCAATGCTCCAAAATGTACTCATCAAATGTAATGAAAGTACCCCACTAATGAAAGAAATTGTCGGTGAGGGAGGAGTGGGGAGTGTGGGGAGTGGGGTATATGGGAACTTCTTATATTTTTTAATAGAACATTTTGTGTGATCTATGTATCTTTGAAAACAAAAGATAATAAATTTAAAAATTGCAATCATGGGAAGTGGATGTGGCTCAGGTGAGGGGGCCTCTGACTATCATATGAAAGGACTCAGGTTCCATCCCTGGGGTCCCTGATGAAAAAGAAAAAGTGTTCCTGTGTGACAAACCAGGGCCCACAGGGCGAGTCAGTGCCTGTGTGGCAAACCGTGTGCCTGCACAGCAAGCCGAGTGCCTGAATGGTGAGGCAGTGCCCACACAAGTGAGTCACACAGCAAGATGATGATGCAACAAAAGAGATGTGAAGGAGAGTCAAGGTGAAGTGCAGCAGAGACCAGGAACTATGGTGGTACCATTGACAGGGAACCCCTCTCCACATCAGATGTTCCTAGGATCCAATCTCAATGAATCCTAGAGCAGAAAGATGAGAAAAGAAGACAAAAAAGAGAAATAGATACAGAAGATCACGCAGCAAATGGACACAGACAGCAAAAACAGCAGTGTGGGGAAGGGGGAAGGAGAGGGGGAGGAAAGGGAGAGGAGAGGGGGAGGGGAGGGGAGGGGGAGGAAAATTGCAATCATGATACAGATGACAAACTTTTAGATTATGGTGACTGGGACTTGCTTATATGAAATTAAGCAAGATGAATAATTAAAACACCAATTTGTCTTTTGTGTATCTGTTTAATTTAATTGAAACTGTCTTTGTATTTTTTTATGTGCATCTTTTGTTACACCAAGCATTTGGTCCTCTTTGAAAATCTAAATCATTTGCTTTTCTTATTATCGACAGAATTTTAGGCATAGGTGACTCCACCTTTAAAGTACTCAGGAAGCTTGAATGGCATCTTAAATATAACCATCTGGTAAGTGACTTTCTGGAATCCATTTATAGAATCAATTTAGAGCTGAGCACACCATAATTTTTGAAGTGTTTTCTTTCCTGGAAAATGATAATTTTATATGCATGAAATACTTTATGATAGTATGGTTTCATTAGTAAATGTGCTACTTCCATCTTGCCAACATTTATCACAAATAAAGATGCCTATCATCTTGGCATTTCTTATTGCTCAATATTTATCATGATTATTGCTATTGATTTTATTAATGCAATATTCTCTTTCTATAGTTTTGTGAATCATGTTCAAAAAATTTAAGTTTAAAATATAAGTGTGTAAAATTTACTTATCCTTGTAAATGTTCCTTTTTCTAGAGCAATATACATTTACTGAGATTTTATTTTTTTATGACAGAAATGTATTTGATACTCTGTACATAATGAGAGCAAGGAAAATTAATCTACACAAAAGTAGAGGCTTGATGTTATCATTCTCACACCTCTCTTTTTCAAGGCTTTCAGATTGTCCCATCTAAAGCTAACCTCTGATCTCATGCTAATTTTTTGGATGGTTTCCTTTCCTCTTTTTCTTGAAAGGTTTCCTTCTTTTCTGCTCCATATTAATGCTTAGCTCTTCTTTGTCTTTTTCCCCACAAATTGGTTTTCATAGTAGAAAATAAAACAGAATGTTTAAGGTTTAATGAATTACCTTGGAAATGCAAATAATTTAATATTATAAGAACATCAGAAGTGTGACACAAATGTTTGGTTATCTGCAAGTATTCACAATGACATGATTGTTTCTGGATGACATTATCATATAATCAAAAACTCTGAGGACAAAGTAAAGCAGGGCTTGGAAAGGGTTGAAATTTTCCACTGCATGTGGAAAATTTAAGTGGACACCAAAAACTGTGTAATTAAGATAAATACTAATTTATTGCAGTATTTCAAGTAAATATTAATGCCAAAATATCCATGATGAACAAAATATCAAGATTTTGCATAAAAACAGGATCAGCATTGCTGATTTTTCCCTTTGCTTCAGGCTCCACATGACATTGATGTGAAGCATTCACTAGAGAGATTTAATTTTCCTAAAATGTAATTATTTAAGTACTAATTAGCAATTAAAAAACTAAAATCACTAAAAATGACAACATTTTTCTCTGCTATTGCACAATTTAAAACAAACAAAATTCAAACACTAGTGGCTTCCAGATCAAAATGCTGAATTAAACACATACATTGACTTCCTGGGTCTGTGATTGCACAATGAAATCCAAGGAGGTCAATTAGGACAGAAGCGTTTTAGACATTGTATTAGTCAACCACAGGGGTGCTGATGTAAAATACCAGAAATTGGTTGGTTTTTATAAAGGACATTTATTTAGGATAGGAGCTTACAGTTACCAGGCCATAAAGCATAAGTTATTTCCCTCACCAAAGTCTATTTTCACTTGATGATGCAAGATGGCTGCCAATGGCTGTGAGGAGAGTTCAGGCTTTCTGGATTCCTCTCTTCCAGGTTCTTGTTCCTCTCTAGGTTCAAGGTTCCTTTCTTCGTAGGGCTTGCTTCTTGGGGCTCCAGCTTAAGTCTTCAGCATCAAACTCCTACATCAAATTTCCAACATCAGAAACCCTCAACTCTGTTCTTTGCCATGCCTTTTATCTATGAGTCCCCACCCTAATCATAACTCAATCATGCCCAGGTACAGATAAGATTACAAACACAATCCAATATCTATTTTTGGAATTCATAGCCATATCAAACTGCTATAGAGAGTTATCTGCAGGCCACATTTTTCTGGAAGTAGAGGACGAATGGAACTATGTGGGAAGTAAAAGAATAGAATAAAGGGAGAAGGTATGAAGGTGTTGTATGGAATCCCAGGAACCAGAAACTGGATTCGGACTAGGTTGAGATGAGGGACCAAAACAAATTTGCTGAACATCTTTGGCTTTTTTCCAACCTGTCTATGCCCTTCCTATCCCCACATATGTGCACAGGAAAAGGCAGCCAGGCACTTGTTCCAAGGCCTGAAACAACAGGTGCTCTACCAAAGAAACTGATGAACCATACTAAGAGATCTAAGGATTCCAGTTTCCGTGAGTTTACTTCTAAATTTTGGCACTGGAGGGGCCCAAAGCCTGATAGGCTCATGTGCTCTCCAATGTGAAGCTGTTGTTCACTCATTCTCTTTATACAAGCAGACTTTCTAGGAATCATGGCATGGGCTTGGGACCAGAGTGCCTGGGGTTGAAATCTCACTCTACTGTTGACTTGTGAGACTTTACACAAATTTATTAATCTCTCTGAGCCTCGGTTTCCTTACCTATAAAAGGGTACAAAAATGGTGGAGATGATAGTGCCTCCTTATAAATTATTATGAGTCTGATAAGAGTAGCACTATATTTAACATTTTAAAAAATCCCCAATGATCAATTCTCAATGAAATTAGTTGCTGTTTTGTTATAAATTCCCATTCAGAGGAGATGTGTAATTGGGACACAAACCCACTTGCACAACCACTGGGGTCAGGAAATTGGCCTGGTAGGAAATAGTTTTGGCTTTGTAGACCACAAGATATCTTGCAACTACTAAACTCTGTCAAAAACAGCCTATGGAAGTACGTGAATGGGAGTGTTTGTGTTCTAATAAAATTTTCTAGCAAAAAAGGACAGTAACCTGGATTTGGCCCTTGGATTGTAGTGCTGAAACTTGTAGAAGCTATTTAGCTTGACTTTTTTTTTTAGGTTCTTTTTTAAAAATTTTTTAATTGTTTTTTTTTTGAAGATACATAGATCACAAAAAATGTTACATTAAAAAATATAAGAGATTCCCATATACCCCACACCCCACACCCCCACTTCTCCCACATCAACAACTTCTTTTATCATTGTGGCAAATTCATTGCATTTGGTGAATACATTTTGTAGCACTGCTGCACTGCATGGATTATAGTTTATGTTGTAGTTTACACTTTCCCCCAGTACATTCAGTGGGTTATGGCAGGATATATAATTCCAGCATCTGTCCTTGTAATATCATTTAGGACAACTCCAAGTCCCAAAAATGCCCCCATATCACATTTCTTCTTCCCTCTCCCTGCCCTCAGCAACTACCATGGCCACTTTCTCTACATCAATGCTACAGTTTCTTCCATTACTAGTCACAATAGTTCTATAGTAGAATACCAGTAAGTCCACTTTAATCCATATTTTATTCCTCCATCCTGTGGATCCTGGGATGATGATGTCCTCTCCACCTCTATATCAAGAGGGGGCTTAGATCCCACATGACTGATGGATGCAATTCTCCTACTTGCAGTTGTAGACACTCTCAGTTCCCTGGTGTGGTGGTTGACCATCTTCACCTCCCTGTTTAGCTGACCTGGGTAAGTCCAACAAACCTGAGAATAGGAGTTGCGACTTTGTTGAGGCTTAGGGCCCAGCTGGCACATGGCCAGTCCAGAGATTCAAGTCTCCTGGGTATACACCAACCCCAGCATCAACAATAGGTTCAGTAAAAGTGACAGAAGAGGCATGTGTAGAAAGGTCACATCTGAGTCCAACTTCATCACACTCAGGAGCACAAATTCCAAAGTAGGTTCAACTGACAAGGTACTGAACTCCAGAGCCATCTGCCATGACCGTAGAACCTGCTTGGAGTTGTAGGCAGTCTTTGTTCCCTGGTGTGGTGGTTGACCATCTTCACCTCCTTGTCAGCTTGACTTTTATATGTAAGAAGACAACAAAGGATCACTAGACACATAGTTGTGGAAGACATTCTGAAGAATTTTCCAGATCTTCCTCCTTCAGTGAAGGACTTTTGCCCCAGCTGCTGGAAGGATTGTTGGCAAACAAGACTACAGCTGCTAACCTCTTCAGGAACTACCTCAGCTGCAGAGGGACTTGTCCAAGGCTATGCCTCTTCTTGGGGTGGCCCATATTCCAAAACTGGTAAATGTGAAATTATACATGCCTGCTTATATTGGTCATCTATCTGAGGGTACTCTAAAGGATCATTCTAGTGTCAGAGTTGTTGGGTGGGATTGGTGAAGTTTGTCTTTAAGTCTGCCTCTGCCCAGTCCTGCTTCCTTCATTTTCCTTGTGGAGGGCAACTCCAAGGGTACTCAATAAACACTCTGCCTCAGGAACCCAACGTGTTATATGAGGGAAACAGGAACTGTGAAGGAGAAAGTTCATGATAAATCAACAGAAAATCTGATCTTGCAAGAAAAATCAGAAAATAGAAGGAAAAGGAAAAGAAATTAAGTAATATAAATGTACACAGATTTAAGGATATTTTATAGCTGTAAACCCATGAGACCTGAAAAATAAATTGAAAATTTGTATAGAATAAAGAACATAAATGAACTAAAAGTGATAAAAATCTGAGGAAACAGGGAAAGTCAAAGAGGACTAGTCAAGCAGGACTAATAATTTTTAATGAGAATTTTAAAAAGGAAAAGAGATAATGGAGGACCCTAAAATATTAAAAGAATATTATCATGGGTATAATCTCAACCCCCAAACCAAATTATGGAAGATATAATTTTCAATAGCAATTTAACTTTTCTTTTAAGCTTTATTTTGTGGAAAAACTTAACTGGGTGTGAAATGGAATTTTTTTGTGGTTTTAATGAGCATTTCCTGATTACTAATGAGATTGAGTCTTTGTCCTATGTTTACTGGCTTTTAGATATCTTCTTTTATGAAGTGCCTTATCCACTTTTTTTTAACATAATTTGTCTTTGTCTTGCAGATGAAATGTTCTATCTCTATCCCTATCACTATCTCTCTCTCTCTCTCTCTCTTTCAATCTCTATCTCTATCATCTCTATCATCTATCCATCAATCAATATATGTCTGGGATATAACACCTTTTTTCAGTTATGTGTATTGAAAATACCTTATATAACTCCATGGCTTACTCTTTCATTCTTTCTCAGGGTCTTTTGGTGAATAATCTAATTTATCAGACTATTCCTTTATGGTTAGTGCTTTTTGGGTGTCACATTTTAAAAATCTTTGCCCACCCCCAAGGTCTTAAAAATATTCTCTTAGGTTTTCTTCTAGAAGTTTTATTGTTTTTCTTTTTCTGTTCTCATCTAAAATTGATTTTGTGTAAATTATGAGTTAGAGATTATATGGACATACAAATAACCCAAAGCCATTTTCTAATTATAAGCCTGTTTATTCACCAATTGTTCTCTAGTGCCACTTTTGTCATAAGTCAAGTGTTCAGACACATGTTGGTTACTTTATGGATTCTATCCTGTTCCATTAGATTATATATCTTTGTGCCAGTACCATGCTACTTATGTCCTTTGAACTTTTTTTTTTTCTTTCAGAATTCCTTGGCTATTCTTATCCTTTAAACTGAGTTTTTCAATTTGAACAAAAATCCTTTTGGGATTTTCATTGGTATCTCCTAGGATCTTTAAAACAATTTAGAAAGATTGACCTGCTTATAATTCCAACACTTTCAATTCCTAACAATGCTAATCCCTCCATTCAGTTAATTGTTTCTTAATATCTTTCAGTAATATTTGCATTTAATTTTTTTCTGTAAGAGCCCTGCAATTTTGTAAATTTCATCCTAGTGATCTGATGTTATTTGATGCTATTGAAAGTGGTACATTTTTTATAATTATATTTTAAAATTTCTATTGCTAGTTTTGAAATACATTCATTTTTTATAATGATGTTTTATACAGTGGCCCTGCCAAATGCATTTATTAACTGTATATTACTTCAAATGTATGTTTCTTATTTCGATGTACAAAATCATATCTTCTGCTAGTAGTGGAAGTTTTATTTCTTCCTTTACAATCCATCCATATATATATATATTTAATTTGACTTACCATGCTAAAAATTATCTTCAGAAAAAGGCTAGAAAGAAGTGGTGATAAAAGTTATCTTTTTCTCATTCTTTATTTCAGACTAAAATTGTTTAGTATTTTTTCTTTTCACCATCTAGCATGATATTACCTGGGGATTTTTGCTTTTGTTTTTGTTGTTTGTTTTTAGACATTCTTGATCAGATTAAGGGAGTTCCCTGCTTTTGCTATTATCAAATGTCTTCTTTACATCCACTGAGAAAGTCATGATTTTCATTCTCTAATATTCCCTTAATGTGTGGAATTATACTGATTTTTAAATATTAAATGACCTTGGAGTTTTAAACTAAATCCTGTTTGTTTTTCATAATATCTTTTGTATATTCTACTAATTTAGTTTCCTAAAGTTTTTTTAGGGTTTCCATCACAAAACAGTCTGATTGAAATGGTAGATAAATATGACAATATGATAAACACATATTAATATTTTGTCTACTAACAGCACATTCACAAAATAATTAGAAACTCCAAGAAAACTAAATCCAAAACAAAACCAAGAAACAAAAGAACTAGTTAAGAATACCATGCTCCAAATATGGATCAAATTAGGATGTTTCATCAAGCAATTGATGAAATGTTAGAAATGAGAGCAATTCTAGAAATATGCCCCTTAGATTATCACAGTGTTGTGATACTCTAGTACTAACACATCATCTGACTTTGTAGTGAATAATAGCTACAAAACCTTACTCATATATTTTGTTTATGGGTTTTCAACTTTAAGAATGAAGAGGGAACACAGAAAAACTTAATTGTGATTCCTAGTTGAATGGAAATATTATTTTAGTTTAAAAGTAATCAATGATTAAAGCTGTAAGGTGGAAGGAGGGAAAGTGAAAGATCTGAGGGAAGATACTGAGGGAAGAAATAGACAAAGAAATAGAAATATCTTATTTATGGTTAAAAATGCAGCCAATAGTATAAGTGGATATTAGCGAGTGGTGTTCTGGAGCTAGGCTGTACTGGATCACTAGAGCTGATCACTAAATTTTCAGAAATTTTTGGAACCAGCTTTTAAACCTCTGGTAGCCTGAAATTGGCCATGGTGGTAGTAGTCTCACCATGGAAATTGGCATATGCTACAAGTTGGGTCTTTTTTATCCTCACTAAATCTATTGCTATAACCATCAAAGAGTTTTAAGTGTGGAAGCTAGTGGCTTAGATTTTTAAGTAATCTAAATCTCCCATTTTTGACTGTCTTATGAGGGAGTAATTAGATATTGTTTAATGCAGACAAAAAATTACAACCTTAAACTGTTGGTCAACAGTAAAAGAAATAAAAGCCAAAATGTTTAAAGCAGCTTGACTCAGATTACAACTGGGAATTAGGAAGATTGAGGTGACAGATTGAGTTTTCATTAAGACATTTTCTGTTCTATCTGCTTACTAACCACACCATACTGGAATTTCTTTGATAAGTTTAGACACATTTAATGTATAATTAAAATATAGAAATATGAACTAAATTTAGAGCTACAAACAAATGGTGTCTAGCCACACAGTTACCTAAATCACTTCAATGGGTTAAGTGCTTTCATCCTACTGGGTTGCCACTTATCAGACATAAGCATCATGTTCCTGATATTCTTTGGGGGGATACTAATCACCTCTGTCCCCTGTGGAAGGCTCATTTGTCTTCCTAAATGCAGAGTGTGAACTCTTATTGATGTATTGTTGGCTTTATGCAAGCAGAAGAAAACACATGAAGGAAGAAAATCACAACCTCAGATGGCTAGGTTTTTGTAGGGGGAGAATGAGATCTTAATATTCCAATCGAAATTTAGTTTAGAAGAGTATGAGAACCTTTTCTGAAGTTTTCTTTTGTCCACTCTGGATGTTACCTTATTGCTTCCTTCCCAAATTTCTTGGCTTCTTTTCTTTACATTTATTTTTAGTGATATGAGATTATGGAACCTGCTCCTTCTAGGGCACTTTCCAGGAAGAAATTCATTTGCATGTGTTTCTCATTTTCTGGTTGATTTCTCATGCAAGTTTCAGTGTGAACTTGAGAACATAGCACAGCAGATTTTGAGAGATGAATTCCTGCTGGGGAAAAAGGAATTTGGTTCAGATATGAGTCATGATCTGTCAAAAATCATATGAGAAAGGGAAAAATATATTTCTGGGGTATCTTTTATAGTTAAAAAAATTGTAGTGTTCCATCAATTTTGCTTATGAATGTGATATGGAAGAAATGTAAGTAACTGAAAAAGAAATATTCAAAGGGGATATTTTTAAGTGAACTTAAAACTTTCCTTTTTGGAGAAGTTAACCCTTACACTTAAAGACATTGACAAAATTTGAAAATTACCTTTTTGCTTCCTGCAAAAGGAATAAATGTATCTTAACTTACTTTTTAAATCTATGTCACAAGAAAATAATTTAGTAAACCAAAACCAGCTACATTCATCACAAAAAAATGTGTTTTATATTTGGTTGTCAAAATAGATAGATAGGTGGCAACTGTGAGGTTAGATTAAATTTTATCTTTCCTTGGTGTGCCATAACATAGCTAAAGTTTATAGGATGGGAATACATAGAGGTATTATCTATTTTTAGAGTTGAAAACCTATTGTATAACTGAATTAGAGAATATTACAGATAGGAGGCTTTTGATCATAACTGTATTCCTTTTGCACAATTTAGATGTAATAAAATTGACCTAAATATACAATTGCAATGTGTGATAAATTCTATATTGTGGTACTATAGAAAGAGAAGAGAAGAGCAGGTCTCTTAGTCTGAGGTAATTTGAGAAAATTTAAAATGTGCTAGATATATTTCTAGATAGAAGATATATATGAATAATGATTAAAGTGAAATAGATTGTATATAACCAGTAAGAGAAATCCAAATGTCAATTGCCTTTTACAACATAGCCATATTTGTGTAACATAACAGAAACTCAGCAAATGCAGAGACCTACTGTTGTGATAAGATTTGGTCTCTGGCTCCGGCTCTGTTTCCTGACAATTTTCTTGGCTCAGCGTGTTGATGTCTTTATTCAGCTGGCAAGATAGCCACTAGTACAGGTAGGTAATAGGATTCTTTGTTGACGTCTAGTAAGTAAAGTAGAATCCCTCTCCCACGATATTGAAGTATAAATCTTTTAGACTGATTGGCCCAATTTAGGAAGTGTGCCCATACCTGGATGCATCACAGTTATCAGAGGAATGTTATGAGCTTATTGGCTATAGCTTGGAATCCATAGACAATCACTGGTCATGGGTTTGGGATAACCATGACTGATCAAGACAAATAATTGTCTCCTTGAGTCTAGCAATGGAGTTGGTTCCTCATGTATCATAAAAATTTAATAGAAAAGGGTGGATACCTGGACAAAACCTTGGTACTATAGGAAGTCTCTATAATAAACAGAGGCCCCGTATTATTTATAATTCCACAGTTGGGTGACTGTGGTGTGCATATGAGATGGTGGAAAAATCTGACTTTATACAGGAAGGCAAGAGGGAAACATTAACTAATTTGGATTTTACCCAAAAGGAATAGAAGCAATTGAAAACTTCTAAGCAGTCAACAGATCATACAAATATAAGAAAACTCTTGGCAAGGGCATGAAGAATAGGTTGAGGATGTTGGAGATCAGGTTAATACAGTACCATGGCAAAAGGTACTAGAAGACTGACAATTATAATGCAGATAGAGAAGATGTGAAGGATTCGAGAGGTATATAGGATAAAGAATTTTCTACTTTACATTCATTTGCTTTAGAAAGAATTACTTATACTCTATCTTCAATTCTTAGCCCTTCATTTCTATTAAGTTCCTTTGATCAGGATTGCACTCCCACCATCCACTGAAATTTTGCTTACCAAATTCACCAATGATTAATTCTCATTCATATTTTATATGATGGGACAGCATCATCATATGACACAACCAATCACTCCTTCCTTCTTACTTGGATTTGGCACTCATCTAGAGCTCCTTTACCTTACTGGCCAGTTCTTCTTTGTATGCCACCCTGTTGTCTCATTTCCTTTCTTGTCCTCTTCTCTTCCTTCGCTTCTCTCTTCTTCTCTCCTCTTCTCTTCTCTTCTGTTCTCATCTACACATTCTCCTTTAGTGATTACATCCATTCACATAGCTTTAAACGCTATGTATAAACTGATGGCTCCCCAGTTGTCAACTTCTATCCAGATGTCTTGTGCAAATGCCAGATTGGACAATTTAAACTGAATGCATTGTAAGCATCATATGTCCCCAACTGGATTCAGGGATCTCAGGGCTAAAACAGAAACAGTTTATGAAAAACTGGGATGGTCAATCACTCTAAAATTGAGGTACTTGGGGGAATATATCCATGTAGTAAATAAGTTACTGGGTTCTAGAGTTTAGAAGAAATATCTGAACTAGAGCCATGTATTTGTCAAGCCATCAGTGTCCAAGTATTATGTTAAGAGTGTAATTGAGATTTACTAGGATTACTAAGATGTGGGAGGGACAATTATCTTTCTTTTCAATGATAGGAGGGTAAACTTAGGGGCTTGCTCTGAGTTTTGCTCTGTAGTGAAGTTCAAGTTCTAGAAGACTGGTCTAATTGTTCTTTAGGGCTGGTTTAAGATTATTATTGGTTTAAGATTAAGAATTAAATGAGATGTTTGAAGTTTCTATCTTTTCAAGATCAGTTAACCAAGAAAAATTTCAGGCAGAAGCCTCAATATGAAGTACTATAAAATGTCAAGAAGTGAGCATCCCAGGACCTGAAAGAGGCAGTGAACAAACAGACTGTGTGTGTGTGTGATTTGAGAGTTCAGCAAACTGTTGAAGATGAACAAATCCTAACAAGTTGCCATTATTTCAAAACTCACAGTAAACAATACAAATACTGTTTTCTTTGCACTGCAGGCAGTAAAGCTAGCTGTAGATGATTCCCAAGTTCTCAATTTACATTATAAGTATGCAAGTAACAAAAGCATTAAATACCAGAATCTGATATATTAAGCTTATGAAATGCCAGCAGTGACAATGAAAGACCCATAGACAGTTGGATGTATGAATCTCAATTATATCTCATAAAACATAATCTGGGATGTACATTGACAAGCATTAATGTATAACATATTTCTGGAAATTTTTCCTTTTTTACCTTTAAGCACTTGTGAAAGTTACCTCGTGTCTTGTATATGTTTTTCATAATATTGTTAGATGTTGATCCCTCTTTAAATATATTACATTTGACCTTTCTCCGGTATATATATTTTCTTCCAATTTATTATTTTTTTTAATCTAACAGCTTTTATTTTTATTTTTTTTAATTTTTTTATTCATTTTTTAAAAATATTACATTCAAAAAATATGAGGTCCCATTCAACCCCACTGCCCCCACCCCACCACTCCCCCCACAGCAACACTCTCTCCCATCATCATGACACATCCATTGCATTTGGTAAGTATATCTCTGGGCATCGCTGAACCTCATGGTCAATGGTCCACATCATAGCCCATACTCTCCCACATTCCATCCAGTGGGCCCTGGGAGGATCTACAATGTCCCGTAATTGTCCCTGAAGCACCACCCAGGACAACTCCAAGTCCCGAAAACGCCTCCGCATCTGATCTCTTCCTCCCATTCCCAGCACCCAGCAGCCACCATGGCCACTTTTCCCACGCCAATGCCACATTTCTCTGTGGACCTTGGATTGGTTGTGTCCATTGCACATCTATGTCAAGAGGAGGCTTAGATTCCACATGGATACTGGATGCAATCCTTCTGCTTTCAGTTGTAGTCACCCTAGGCTCCATGGTGTGGTGGTTGACATTCTTCAACTCCATGTTAGCTGAGTGGGGTAAGTCCAATAAATCAGAGTGTAGGAGTTGAAGTCTGTTGAGGCTCAGGGCCTGGCTATCATATTGTCAGTCCAGAGATTCAAATCCCCTAGATATATCTTAAACCCCAGGACCAACTACAAGTCCATAAAGTAGCATGAAAGGCTTGTGAAAAGAGATCCCATCTGAGTCCAGCTCCATCACGCAGAAACACTAGCTCCAAAGAAGGGCCAACTGACATGGCAGTGAACCCCATCTGCCATGACCATAGAACCTGTGGGTCTCTTTAGCTCTCAAAAGAACCAATACCTGGGGTTGTATCTACTTTACCTGTCTCTGAGACTCTACTCAGGTGTGCATAAGGGCAATCCTTCTGACAACCTCCAGACTCTTTTTAGAGACTCATAGCCATATAAACTCATTTCTCCTTTCCATTTCCCCCTTACATTAGGTCAAACAGCATTTTAAACTCCTGTTATTATATGTAGACAGGGATATTCTGCTGGTCCGCATTGAACCTTTAATTCAAGGTCATTTTCTAGTTGCATCATCATCTGGTACTTGGTAGTGGTTCCTCGGTGCCAGGGAGGCTCATCCCCGGGTGTCATGTCCCACGCTGGGGGGAATGCATTGCATTTACATGCTGAGTTTGGCTTGGAGACTGGCCACATTTGAGTAACATGAAGGCTGTCAGGAGGAAACTCCTAGGCACAGTGCTGCTCTAGGCCTTGTTCTTATTTCAGGTGTATAGGCTCACAAGCATAGTCATTAGTATCAGGGGCTCACTGTTGGACCCTCATTCATTCCTGGTCCTTACCGTTGCACATGGGGGACTGCCGCTGCTCCCCTAGGGACCATGACAGAGCACCCCCGGCCAGGAACCCAGTACCCCCCCAGCTGTTGTTTTTAATTGTTGCTACTATGAGTATATCCAAACATTACCATGCACCCTGGACATATGCCCTGTATAACTCCCTGTCAACCATATGTCACCTGTCAATAACATCCTATACCAGTATTCCTCCACTGCCATTGTTGAACCACTCTGTGATCCAAAACTTCCTGAAAAGTGAAGCCCAATATAATGTCAGGATCCCTTACTCGTAAAATGGAATATAGCAATGGGTTTAAAGATTAGATATAGAATATGTATTGATTTGGCAAAATTCTACATCCTATCTTTTTCTTTTCTTTTTTCCTAATTATTGAGCGTCTCTTCACAAGAGCCTTAAATCACAGTAATTCATATATACAATATACAGTACTCCCACACATCCACCATAAAACCTTTTCCCTTCCACAGTGATATTCTTATAACTTATTCATATCATATTTACTTAAACTGATGTACAGACTCTGAGACAATAGCTTTCAAACAAGGTGACATTTGTGCTTACATTGTGCTCCATACTTTAGGATATACAGTTTTCTAAATTTTTAGTTATCCTAAATTTTACATTATGGTTTACATTATTAGTCTGTCGTCCCCTATATGTTTTTGGTGTAACATTACATGTTTTATATCCATCCTTGTGTACTCTCGCGAAACTCCTCTCTTACCCCCACATTTACCTTGGTTCCATCCATTCAACATCCATTTTCCCCTCCCTTTGGGGCCCACAGTGACAGCCAATCTCCATTTCCCGAGGAGCCACGTCCAGAGATACTTGCAACAGTGTTCAGGGCCTGACTTGCTCAACTGCCCTAATGCCCTGGGAGCCATCCTTTCTCTCAAGAGATACAGTTCCCTCTTTTTTGATGGCATTCGTCCTCCCCAGGATGTGGGTCCACACCCACTCTAAGTACTTGGGTCTCTATCCAATGGTACAACCCACCCACCCTGGCAAAATGAGCATTCAGACATTCCCCAGGAGTCTGTCCCATGTCAGACCATCCCCTCAGACCATCCTAAACAGGTAACCCTCCTAATTATATTTGATACGGTTTTCTCAGCATTTTACTCTCAACCAACACCTGACACCCTCCTATGTTCGTACGTTGTCCCTCCCTTCCCCCAATTTTTTGGGCACTATTACCCATCCGCCCATCCCCAGCCCCCCTCAAACCCGCAAAGCCCCACCCAAAGGCAACCCCTTGCCCCAATTTTATCTCTTCTTTGTGTTCATACTTACCACCATCTCGTCTTAAATTCCACCCCTGCAGACATTGGCTCATATCCTTCCTCCACCCTCCGATTTCCTGTAAGCCTATCGTTCAGTCTCTTGCTATCTAGGGCAGCTTGTTTATTTCATATCATTGAGGTCATGTAGTATTTGTCCTTCAATGTCTGGGTTGCTTCACTCAACATAAGGTTCTCAAGATTCATCCATGTTATCACATGTGTTTGTAGTGTGTTTGTTCTTACAGCCGAGTAGTATTCCATTGTGTGTATATACCACATTTTATTGATCCACTCGTCTGTTGATGGGCATTTGGGTTGATTCCAACTTTTGGCAATAGTGAACAATGCTGCTATGAATATTGGTGTACATATATCGGTTTGTGTCCTTGTTTTCAGTTCTGCTGGGTATATACCCAGCAGTGGTATTGCTGGGTCATATGGCAAATCTATGGCTAGTTTTTTGAGAAACCGCCATACTGTCCTCCAGAATGGTGGGATCCTTCTGCATTCCCACCAGCAGTGGATGAGTGTTCCCCTTCCTTCACATCCTCTCCAGCACTTGTATTCTTCTGTTTTTTTCATAGCTGCCAATCTTATGGGTGTAAGATGGTATCTCATTGTAGTTTTGATTTGCATTTCCCTGATAGCTAGAGATTTGGAACATATTTTCATGTGCTTTCTTGCCATTTGTATTTCTTCTTTGGAGAGGTGTCTGTTTAAATCTTTTTCCCATTTTTTAAATGGGTTGTTTATCTTTTTATTTTCAAGATATAGGAGTTCTTTATATATGCAAGTTATAAGTTTCTTATCAGATATATGGTTGCCAAATATTTTCTCCCATTGTGTAGGTTCCCTTTTTAGTTTCTTGACAAACTCCTTTGAGGTGCAGAAGGCTTTAATTTTGAGGAAGTCCCATTTATCTATTTGTTCTTTTGCTGCTCGTGCTTTTGGTGTGATATTCATGAAGCCATTTCCTATTACAAGGTCTTGTAGATACTTCCCTACACTGCTTTCCAAGGTCTTTATGGTCTTGGCTCTTATATTTAGGTCTTTGATCCATCTTGAGGTAATCTTTGTATAAGGTGTGAGATGGTAATCCTCCTTCATTCTTCTACATATGGATATCCAGTTCTCCAGGCACCATTTGTTGAATAGGCCATTCTCTCCCAGTTGGGAGGGTTTGATGGCTTTATGGAATATTATATGGCTATATATATGAAGTTCTATATCAGCACTTTCAATTCGATTCCATTGGTCTGTGTGTCTCTCCTTATGCCAATACCATGCTGTTTTCACTACTGTGGCTTTGTAGTATGTTTTGAAGTCAGGTAGTGTGATTCCTCCAATTTTGTTTTTCTTTTTCAATATGTCTTTGGCTATTCGGGGCCTCTTTCCTTTCCAAATAAATTTCATAGTTAGTTTTTCTAGTTCCTTAAAGAAGGCTGTGTTGATTTTTATTGGGATTGCATTGAATGTGTAGATCAGTTTTGGTAGGATAGACTTCTTAATAATATTTAGTCTTCCTATCCATGAACAAGGAATATTCTTCCATTTATTTAGGTCTTCTTTGATTTCCTAGAACAGTCTTGTATAGTTCTCAGTGTATAAGTTTTTTACATCTTTAGTTAAATTTATTCCTAAATATTTGATTTTTTTATTTACTATTGTAAATGGTATTTGTTTCTTGATTTCCTCCTGATCTTGCTCATTATTGGTGTACAGAAATGCTACTGATTTTTGTGCATTAATCTTATAACCTGCAACTTTACTAAACTCATTTATGAGTTCTAGAAGCTTTGTTGTAGATCTCTCAGGGTTTTCTATGTATAGGATCATGTCATCTGCAAATAATGAAATTTTGATTTCTTCCTTTCCAATTTGAATGCCTTTTATATCTGGTTTTTGCCTCAGTGCTCGAGCAAGTACTTCTAAGACAATGTTAAATAGAAGGGGAGACAATGGGCATCCTTGTCTTGTTCCTGACTTTAGAGGGAAGGATTTTAGGATTTCTCCATTGTAAACAATGTTGGCTATAGGTTTTTCATATATACTTTTTATCATGTTTAAAAAATTTCCTTGTATTCTGATCTTTTGGAGTGTTTTTATCAAGAAAGGGTGCTGTATTTTGTCAAATGCTTTTTCTGCATCTATAGATATAATCATGTGATTTTTTTCCTTCAATCTGTTTATATGGTGTATTACATTAATTGATTTTCTTATGTTGAACCATCCTTGCATACCTGGGATGAATCCCACTTGGCCGTGGTGTATAATTCGTTTAATGTGTTGTTGAATACGATTAGCAAGTAATTTGTTAAGTATTTTTGTGTCTAGGTTCATTAGAGAAATTGGTCTGTAATTTTCCTTTCTTGTGGTGTCTTTGTTTGGCTTTGGTACTAGGGTAATGCTGGCATCATAGAAGGAGTTAGGCAATGTTCCTTCTGTTTTGATTTTTTGGAATAGCTTCAGCAGGATTGGTGTTAGTTCTTTCCGGAATGTTTTGTAGAATTCACCTGTGAAGCCATCTGACCCTGGGCTCTTCTTACTTGGGAGGTTTTTAATGATGGATTCTATCTCTTTACTTGTGATTGGTTTGTTGAGATCATCAATTTCTTCTTTCATCAATATGGGCTGCTTATTTGTTTCTAGGAATTTGTTTATTTCCTCTGAATTGTCATTTTTTTTTGAATATAGTTTTTCAAAGTATCATCTTATGATAGTCTTTATTTCTGTGGGGTCAGTGGTGATATCTCCTTTCTCATTTCTTATTTTGTGTATTTTCCTCTTCTCTCTTTTTTTCTTTGTTAGTCTCACTAAAGGTTTGTCAATTTTGTTGATCTTCTCAAAAAACTAGCTCTTGGTCTTGTTTATCTTTTCAAGTGCTTTCTTATTTTCTATTTCATTTAGTTCTGCTCTTATCTTTGTTACTTCCTTCCTTCTTCTTCCTGTTGGATTACTTTGTTGTTTTTTTTTCTAATTTCTCCAAATGTGCAGTTAGTTCTTCAATTTTTGCTCTTCTTTTTTGACATATGAATTTATGGCTATAAATTTCCCTCTCAGTACTGCTTTTGCTGCATCCCATAAATTTTGGCATGTTGTATTACCATTATCATTTGTTTCAAGGTAGTCGTTGATTTCTTTTGAGATTTCCCCTTTGACCCACTGCTTTTCTAAGAGTGTGCTGTTTAATTTCCAAATCATGGTGTGAAATCTGGGCCTCTGACCCTTGCAAATTTCCAGCTTCACTCCACTGTGGTCAGAGATATTATTTTGTATGATTTCAATCTTTCTGAATTCATTAAGCCTTTCTTTGTGGCCTAGCATATGGTCTATCTTGGAGAATGATCCATGAGCACTTGAGAAAAATGTATATCCTGCAGTGTTTGGGTGTAATGATCTATATATGTCTATTAGATCCAGCTCCTCTAATATACTGTTCAAATGTTTTGTTTCTTTAGTGATTCTCTTTTGAGATGTTCTGTCCAGAGTTGATAGTGGTGTATTAAAATCCCCCACTATAATTGTAGATGCATCTATTCTTTCACTTAGTTTTTCCAGCGTTTACCTCACGTATTTAGAGGCACCCATGTTAGGAGCATAAATATTTATGATTGTTCGATCTTCTTGACAGATTGTCCCTTTCACTAAAATGTAGTATCCTTCTTTGTCTCTCACAATTGTTTCACATTTAAAGTCTATTTTGTCTGATATTAATATAGCTACTCCTGCCTTTTTTTGGTTATTGTTTACTTGTATGATTGTTTTCCAACCATTCACTTTCAACCTCCATGAGTCTCAGGATCTAAGATGTGTCTCTTGTAGACAGCATATAGATGGGTCATATTTCCTTATCCAATGTCCCAGTCTGAATCTTTTGATAGGTGAGTTTAATCCATTGACATTCAGTGTTATTACTATCAAGGAATTATTTGTGTTAGCCATATTTTGATTGGACTTGTGTTTGTCATATTTTGTTTGCTTTTTTTTTTTCCTTCTCTTTTTGTCTTTTTTGTTGCTCTTACACTCTCCTCCAACTCTGCCTGTCCTGTTTTTTTCCTTTCTTCCTGCAGAACGCCTTTTAGAATTTCTTGAAGGGGAGGTTTCTTGTTAGCATACTCTTTCAGTTTTGTTTATCTGTGAATGTTTTGAACTCTCCATCATTTTTGAATGCTAATTTAGCTGGATAGAGTATTCTTGGTTGGAATTTTTTTTCCTTTAGTACCTTGACTATATCATACCACTGCCTTGTTGCCTCTATGGTTTCAGATGAGAAATCAGCACTTAATCTTATGGAGCTTCCCTTGTATGTGACGGTTTTCTTTTCTCTTGCTGCTTTTAGAATTTTCTCTTAGTCTTGAGCATTGGATAATTTGACAAGTATATGTCTTGGGGTGGGCCTGTTGGTGTTTATGATGATTGGGGTGCACTGTGCTTCTTGGATATGTACATCTGTCTCTTTCAGTAGATTTGGGAAGTTTTCAGCCATTATTTCCTGCAACACTCCTTCTGACCCCTTTTCCTTCTCTTCTCCTTCTGGAATGCCTATAATACGTATGTTTGAGCATTTTGCATTATCATTCAGGTCCCTAAGTCCTAGCTGGACTTTTTCTATCTTTTTATCGACCAATTCTACTATCTGTTTGATTTCTGATGTACTGTCTTCCACATCACTAGTTCTCTGCTCTGCCTCTTCTAGTCTGCTGATATTTGCTGCAAGTGTATTTTTGATTTCTTGAACTGTGGTGTTCATTCCCATCATATCTGTTATCTTTTTGCATATGTCTGCAATTTCCCCTCCAAGTGTTGTCCTCATGTTGTTAACCTCTTCCTTTACTTCATTAAGTTTGTCGGTGATAAATTTTCTGAGATCTTTCATTACTTGTGCAAAGTTCTGCTCCCCTTCCTGATTTTTAGTTTGTTAATTGGATTCAGCCATGTTTTCCTGATTACTGGTTTGGTTTGTAGATTTTTGTTGCTGTCTGGTCATCATTTTATCTTAACGGGTTTAATCAGTTCCTTAGCTTCTTTGTCTAGTCTTGGGGATTAATTAGCTGTTGTTTTTGCGTAAGTGTTATATCTTCTCTTTGTCACTTTGTTCTTCTTATTCTAATTTCTTATTGCTGGTTGAGTTCACATCCCACCAAATCGATGTCCAGACACTTCCTGCCCTGCAAAAATCCCAAAGCAGCCTGCTCCCGGAGAACCTCCAACGCTGCCCAGCTGCTTCTTTGCAGGAGAGACCATCAGGTAAGCTCACTCAGCCACCATCTTGCCCCGCCCCTCCATTTTCTTCCAATATTGACACTACATATTCTTTTTGCAAAAATAGACTGTAGGAGAGTGGAAGAAGCAACTTAAGAACATTGACAGAATTTCTCTCTGAGCCATAGGGGGAGTAGAGGTGAAGTCTAAGAAGATACAATCATTAGGCACACTATGCAGCTATACCTCTCTTCAGAGAAACACATTTGTTCTAACCTGTGCTGTCCAACTTGGTAATCACTAGCTACGGGTAGGTGTTGAGCACTAGAAATGTGACTAATCTTAACTTGAAATGCCTGTTAAGTGTAAAATACACACTAGATTTCTAAGACTTAATAGGGCACAAAGACTATGAAATATCTCATTAATAATTTTACTCCATATTTATTGTTTAATAAATTAATCATTTAGTTTAACAAATTTATTTGCTAGATTAAATAAATATTATGATATTTATTTAACATTGATGACATGTTGAAACAATAACATTTTGCATTAAAATAATAACATCATGCTAAATAGAACAATACAATTAATTTTATCTGTTGATTCTTACCTTTGTAAGTAAAATTTTTTAATATAATTTGCATTAGTGGCTCATATTTAATTTCTATTGGACAATACTGTTTTTCACTTTACTTCTTATCCTCTCTGCATTCAACTTCAAATCCAAATAAGAGAACGTATAGTATCTGTTTGTGTGTCTTAGTGGAATGGTTGAGAGTTAAGTTATAATCATGTTTTTTTCCCTTATTCATCTCAAGATTTTTGTCTAACCCTAAGTTTAAAATACTAAGCCTAATGGCATATCATGAAAACATCTTTTTGATACTTTATTCACATAAAAAGAATATTAAACAGTGAATATTATGGAATGAGATTGCTATTTCATCTTGAAATAAAGTACATGTTTTGTAGAAACAGGAAGAATCTTGGAATATTTTCTCCTAACCTTTATACAGCTCTGTCTTGAGAACAGAAGGTAATTTAAGCACACATTACAGATATTACAGGTATTATTTTAATGACAGCTTTCAAATGTTGATATCATTTACCACCTATAAGCTTTTGAATTTCAGGATAATGCTGAAATTACATAAGAATATATTATTACAATGTTTGAGTTTAGAAATGAGTAATTTCTGAATTTTGTATGCCATCCTAAGATAGAAAATAAAAATTGTCTTCAATTTTATACTGATAATAAGTATTTACAAAATTTTTCCACCAAAGGAATATTTGAATATGCTCATTAATTGCTTATGTGCCAAGTACTGCACTAAGTTCAATTCTGTTGTAAGTTCAATTCTCATAACAAACCTATAAACTGCCTACTGTAATTACTCTTCTTTCATAGACAAGTCAACTAATGTACAGTGTTCTTAACTAACTTGTATAAGGTCATCCATCTAGTCAAAGTGTCTATCTGGAATGTAAATCTGGGAGTCTGGTTCCAAAGTCCTGACTTAATTATCATGATACACTATCTCCTAAATGTCATATTTTGCTGGTTTTGTATGTCTAAACTATTTTGACATATTTATAAAATGCAGTCAATTATGATTAAGTTAAACTCTATACAAATATAATGTTAATTAATTAAAAGAGTTTAACATACATTGAATACTATGTGCCAGAAACTGTAATAAGAACTTTATATTTATTGTCTTGTTAAACCTTACAACAAATCTAAGAGTTGTAATGTTCATTTTAAAAATGATAAATTTAAGGATTCTATAGGTTGACAGGACAGCTATTCAAGCCATGATTATGACTGAATTCAAAGTCAAGGAGGTTTTACTATTACAGAACTGGATACAAGTTGTGAGATAAAATCTTGGATCCTTGGAGACAGTCAAAGGTAGAGTGGTTTCTTAAGTTAAAAATATAGGACTTGCTGCAAAACTGAATGTGATACAAATTACTGGGTGTAGGAACAGAGAATGGATGGGGAAAATAAGTGGAAAGGTGGAAGTAGGAGATAAGCTTCTTTCTTCTCACCCCAGACACCCATTGTTTCTTTCATTTATTTATAAAAGAGGCAAAAAATATACCAAGACCTAACAAGGTGGTAAAGATAAGAAATAGAGAAATGCAGGTAAAATTCACAGTATATCTATCTATCTATCTGTCTATCTATCTATATATCACAGTATATTATTCTTTTAAAGTTACTCATTATAGAGTATCTTTATAACTATTACATTTTTTAATTGTAAAATCACCCAGGGTCTATTCTTGACTACTACTTCAGATACTTGGAAATCTTTGCCCTAAGACCTAAGCAGGTTTCAAAAAAGGATTTAAACAAATAAGGATTATTGTGCTCTTGTTACTGTTTACTAACTTTCTGTGGGTTTCACTTAAAGGTTGATTGAGGCAAGCTACCCCTAACATCCTTATTCCAGAAAAAGATTCAATCTATTTGGCTATTAGTGAGTTAGAGAGTTCCAAGGTTATGTAGAGTAATGTTTAGCTTGCTGAAAGTTGCCAAGGAAATATACCAGAAATGGGATGACTTTTACAAGGAGGATTTGATAACTTATAAGCTTGCAGTTCTGAGTCCAATTGAAGGCTTCATCAGATGATGCTTTTCTCCCTGAAGACTGGCGGTAGGAGATCCTGGATTCCTGTCTCATGGCAGGGCACAGTGATGGCATTTGCTCTCTCCCTTCTCCTTTCGTTCTCCTTACTTTCAGCTTCTGGCTTTCCCCAGCTTTCTCTCTGCTCCTGTGGCTTTCTCTCTCCCTGGTTCTGTTGATTTCAGCTTCTGCCTTCCAGGGCTCCTTCTTCAGCTTCTGAGGGTTTTTTCTGTCTCTGCAGTTCCTTCTTTCTGTATTCATCACATTTATAAAGGATTCCAGTATGAAGATTAAGACCTATTGCAGGACATGCCTTACTGACATAATCTAATCAAAGGCTCTTAAGTGAAGCAATTTAATTAAATGATCCCACTTACAATAGGTTCTCACCCACAGGAATGGATTAGCTCTCAGGACATGGTCTTTTCTCAGGTACATACAGTCTCCAACGACCACAAGGAGGCAGTAAAGATCTTCATGGACTGTATAATGTAGGAAGTTCTAAAACCACAGGATCAGATCTCTTCATCCTTTTTGAGTTTGGACTTTAGGAAACTGGGAACAAACTAAGTGTTTTTGCACTGTGGACTGTGAGTTCAGATTATGAGTTGTGGAAGCAGGATGGTGTTACTATGTGTTTTACACTTATTACAAGGTTAATAATGGCAGAAAGATGAAACAAATTTATTTACAAGGGTGTAAATGTGGTTAGATGTTGACTATGTTATAAAATGATATACTCAATGTCACTCTCTGTAGCAGGTATATTTGGAAAAACTAAGCCACAGAGAGGTTATATAACTTGCCTAGGATCACACAACAAATAATCTATATGATTGGGATTCAAATGCCAGTCACTTATTTCAAAACTTGACTCTTGCAGAGCACAAGTTCCTTAGGGAAGAAAAGTTAGCAGGATACTATACATATATTCTTTAGCCATCAGACTAAATCACTTAGGATTGCACATTTGTGGCTAACATCATGTTTGATGCATAATGAATTAGAAGCTTCTGGTTTGGTTCTCATCCTTAGAAATATTATTATCATGACCAAAAAAGTATTTATTTGAACCCATGTAAGAATGACTTACCAATAAAAAGTACTGGATAGGGAAGTGGATTTGGCTCAACTGATAGAGTGTCTGCCTACCATATGGGAGGCCCAGTGTTCAAACCCACGGCCTCTTGACCCATGTCGTGATCTAGCCCATGTGCAGTGCTGATGTGCACAAGGAGTGCCGTGCCACACAGGGGTGTTCCCCGCATAGGGGAGCCCCATGGGCAAAGAGTGAGACCCCAAAAGGAGAGCTGCCCCACGTGAAAAAAAAGCACAGCATGCCCAGGTGTGGTGCCACACACACGGAGAGCTGACACAGCAAGATGACGCAACAAAAAGATACACAGATTCCCAGTGCTGCTGACAAGAATGCAAGTTGACACAGAGGAACACACAGTAAATGGACACAGAGAGCAGACAACTGGAAGAGGGGAGGAAGGGAGAGAATTAAATAAAAAATAAATCTTTAAAAAAAGAAATAACTGGATATATCACAGGTGAATAGTGTAGTGGCAGACACAAATCATACATCTCAGTGTACTACACTGTATTTTGTGATAATGGTGTCCTGACTTTATTTTTTAAGTTACTCTTAGGGGGAAAGCTTCTTCCACTCTGCTGATATTTTCTTTCCAATCAAACAGTGTCACATTAGCACTATACTCCTGGTCCCTTCCACTCACCCTGCCTCCAAGATTTGAGGAAGAGTGACAAAACAGTAAATTTGGGAAGAATAAACTGTTCTTACTTGCCTCAGCTCTGTACTTCTTTCTGAAGGCAGTTTGCCTTCAGAGAGCATGCTTTTTTTCATGTTTCTCTGGGGATTGGCCTTCCATGTGGGGCCAGACCTGCTGTAACTAGAGGTAAAAGATTGCACACTTCTGGGCTCAGGTACTGGGCCCATTTGGATCCCATATAAAGCTCTGTCCCCTGAACTAGACTTTATCAACCAAAAAGGTAATATTTTAGTTCTTTTGTTACAATCTGTGGCATTTTGAAATTATTTTATGAATCCCAAAAAGAGAAAGATTAGGGTTGTAAATGAACCTATTCCTCTGGGTGTGATATCCTTTGATTGCATTAAATTCAGCTGAGGTGCCTTTGATTAGATTACCTGTTAAGATGGGGGCTTTTGATTCAACTGTGTCAGTGGGTGTGACTTAGGCTGAGGCCCCACCCCCTTGTCGGGTCTGATATCACAGACACTCACTCAGACAGACACAGGAAGAGAGAGTGCTGTCATTTTTTATCTTACCATATGACAAAATGAGAAGGCTCAAACACCTGAGGGCCTAGGCCTAGGGAGAGATGAATCGTTTTGCCTGATAGCTTACAGCTGAAATGAGAAGAGATCAGCATGGTCAAGACTGATATATAAGGCCTAGAAAGAAGCCCTATGCCAGGAGAAAGAGAAAGCCCTAAGAGACAAGCCCTATGCCAGTCTGTAGCTGAAATTAGAAAGAAAGCAGAGAATTGAGCTTGAGAAAGGAAGCCCAGAGGAGAAGCCTGAAACCTCACAGAGAGCAGAGGCCATCTGGCTTCTCCACGTGGCAGCACTCCAGGGTCAACAGTAGACTTTGGTGAGAAAGAATCTTTGCTGAAGCCTTGATTTGGCCTTTGAACTGTAAGCTTTTACCCCCAAATAAATCATCATTATAAAGGCCAAAATCTTTTTGGTACTTTGCTTCAGCATCCCTTTAGCAGACTAATACACAACTCTTATTTTTTTCCCCTTGGTTCAGAACTTGAAAGGAGAAGACAGGTACTATTTATCTTATCTTTCAAAGACCCTAACATTTGGTATATTTTCTGGGTAAGGAAAAGAAATTAAAGAGGCAGTAGAATTTAAAGACTCAACATACAGAAAAGTTTTTTGGATCCAAAGTGAACAGTAACTTTGAAATTCCTTATGTGGACAGCAAACTGTGTTCTTGGCAGTTTGTCAAGACTGATCACATCAGATGGATTGTTCTAGTTCTGAGGATTAAGATGGCCAGATGATATTTTAATCTGAGTGGATTATTATGCTAATAATGACCCTAGCTACAAAGCCATGGCTATTTCCATGAGGCCTTCCATCCTCATGGAGAAGTACATGTACCCTCACCTCATCCCCTGACTGCAAAAGTTGAAGGAAACATAGGCTGTCTAATCTAAAGGTGGAGTGGGGGTGAATGTCCGAAACAAGATTTCCAGTTGGGAATGTCTCAGATTGTAGCCTAAAATGCAGTAAAGCTTGTCTAAGCACCATTGACTGAAGCTAAGATTAGATTAATTGGGAAACAGCTGAGGGTAAACATGAGGGGTCTTTTAACGAGTTTATTAAAGAGGTCTATGAGTGGGGAATTTAAATGTCAACAGTTGAATTCCCATTCACTATAGATAAGCAATGCGATTGTCAATATTTAAATTGTGAGTTCCAGGCTTAACATGACTGTGCAAAATTAGCTGTCCCAACTTCTGTCTTGCATTTATGTCCAGGAAGAAAATTCAACCTTGAATTCAAGGGTATTGTCAGTGTGGAGGTACAGGTGTTGCCTGATATCTGATGAAGTATGCCTGAGAAATACACTAACTTGAACTGGGAGGGAAAGACAGTGACCTGTGGATTACATGGCAGACTCATTGGCTCTCATCTGGAATGGCACAAACTTCAGAAGATTCAATAACAGCTTCTGGTCAGAAATATGCCAAGGGTGATTTTTTAGCTGCAGTAAATGTAATACTAGGAGAAAACCTTGAATAGGACCCATGCTTTTCATACTTAAACAATTTCTCAACAAGAGACAATTATAACCATGTTTAGCATGTTTTCTCACAATATATTTTAGGACCATTATTAGAGAGAATTCATCTTCAATGCAGACGGAAAATAATGAATTCATAGCATACAGGGTGTGGTTTGAATAAGTGCATTCGTTTTCTATTGTGTTTGTAACACATTACCACAGACTTAGTGGCTTAAAAGAACACAAATTTATTAGCTTGCAGTTTTGGAGGTTAGAAGTATGAAAAGGGTTTTTGAGCTAAAAATTAAGTTTTCAGCAGGACTGTTTTCCTCTGGATGCTCAAGAGGAGAGGAGAATGATTCCTTTTCCTTGCGTTCTTTCACCTGCCTCTGTTGCCTTATGGCCCTTTTCTTCATCTTCAAAGTGCATCACTCCAACCTCTGCTTCCACAGTCAGAACTCCTCTGTACTCTAACTCTCTTATCTCCCTCTTTCAAAGACCTTTGGAACATTGGATCCACCTAGATAATCCAGGATAAACACTCTATCTCAAGATGCTTAACTTAATCATAACTGCAAAATCCCTTTTGCCATGAAAGGTAACTTATTCACAAGTCTGGGGATTAGAACATGGTTATCTTTAGGTGGTTATTATCCAGCCTACCAGTGAAGGAAAGGGACTGCAAATAAGATCTTGTGACTACTGCTGCCATGCCTACAACAATACTCTAAGAAGAGATGATTTGTATAAGTGGATTTTCTCCCTAGATATAGTCAAGACTGAGTGTCAAAATTTCCCTTATTGAGAGACTGCCTGTGACATTTTGAAGTATTGTGAACCCACAAAAGATTATGTTCTTTGAATTAATTCATTCCTGTGGATATGGGACCTTTGATTGCATTAGATCACTTGATTAGATCAACAGAGGGTCTTGAATTGGAATTTGCCCTCTCACTGGAGGCTTATTTAAGTGAAGAACTGAAAACAGAAACCCAGAGAAAGCAACGCAGCTACCATTTTTATCCTGCCAGATGAAAGAGATCTCCAGGATCAGATATAGCTGAAAGAGAGGCCAGGAGAAATCCCGAAAGGCTGAGAGAGAAGCCAGAGGCTGAAATCAGCAGAGCTCAGGGACATGGAAAGAGTCCCCTGAGAGGTTAGGGCCATGGAGCAGCTTAAAGCCAAGGAGATGAGCACTGCCATGTGCTTGATCTCCCACAGTTGAGCTTGAGGAGAAGGTGAGCCTGGAGGGGCAAGAAGGGACCTGGGCAGAGACTGGTCACAGCTTTGCCCATGTGTCAGGAGACTATGAGACTGTTTCTCTGATGATGCCTTGATTTGGACATCTTCACAGCCTTGGAACTGTAGGATTTTACCCAAATAAATTCCCTTTATAAGAGCCAACACATTTCTGCTATATTTCATTGGCAGCTTTAGAAGAATAAAATACTGCCCATAATTGAGTTATATTCAAATGTTCTAAATTCTAGGAACCTGGCTGACTAGCATCTTGTTGAAGCTGAAATGAAACCATTCACCGATCTACGTGAATTGCTTCAAAAATGGATTCTCTGCTATTATAGTATTTAGCAAAACCTAGAATATAATTTTATCTGATATTATGGCTCTAGGATCAGAGATATGGTTTGTTTTCCAAATAAGATATGCTTGAGACCAGTGCAGCAATAATCTTGTAGTCAAATAAAATTTTAAAATATTAAAAGTGAGGAACACTGGAAAGTTGGTTTTGAAATAATGCAAATTCTGAGGCCCTAAAAATATTGCATCTTTTCTAGTGACATACAGCCCAGGATGCAGATATTGAATATTTCTTAAGCTTTCTCATGCAAAACTCCTATGAATGAGATTGATTAGATAAAAAACCAAGGAGTATGAAGTTTGGACTATGCTTTCTTGCTCTTTGACTTATTAAGGTGAGACAAATTAATTTCAGACTTTTGAATTTCTTTTATTCTTTTATTTTTTAATGCTTTTAAAATTTAACTTGCAAAATTTAACCTTTAAATTTTAACACCTAGGAATTTTATAATTGGAAAGGATTTTAGTCAAATTTGGGGCTTTCTAGATTGTTTAGTTTTTGAGTGTCTTTATGCATTAGGTGAATGAAATATTTAATTGTTATTTAATTTAATTGAAGGAACTCTGATATGATAGTAAATAGAATTGGACATAATTTGGAAATTAGAATAAGAAAACAATTTTCATTCTTGTGTGAGAATGACTTCGGATTAATGTACTATTCTGAGTCAGAGTTATATTTGAAGTTTTTGGACTCAAGATCTAAATTGGCAAATATGGAGCCAGGAAAGTGCCTAAAGAAGCAGTGATCAGTATTAGGAAAGTATCCCCATGGATGACATATTGTGAATTCCCTCTCTTGAAGGACCCAGCTACACTCCAGGATAACCATTGTATAGCCAAAGGAGCACTGATGCAAAGTACCAGAACTCTGTTGGCTTTTATAAAGGGTATTTATTTGGAGTAGATACTTACAGTCACAAGGCCCTAAAGAGTCCAAGTCGAGATACCACAAGAGGTACTTTCTCACCCAAAGTCTGTTGCCACATGTTGATGCAGGATGGTGGGTGATAACTGTGTGGAATTCAGCCTTCTTTCTTCCTCATAAGGGTCCATGGTCCCAATTGCTTCTGATTTCAGATGTAGGCTGGCATAAGGCTCATCTCTTTTCCCAGGACTCATCTCTTTTCAAGCTCAACTTCTCTGCTGTCTCCTCAAGGCCAGCTGTAAACTATCAGGCTCGTTTCTCTTCCTGGGTGTATCTTCTCTGTCTAATGAGCTGTCTCTTCTTCTGCTCTGTCTTTTACTGTGTGAGTGTCAATCCACCAGTGGGGTGGAGAATTTACTCTGCAAATCCTAAATAAGTGGTCAAATCAAAGCCCTAGTCTTAACATAACTTAATCAAAGGCATCCCAGCTGAATCTAATACAATGAAAGGACATCATGCCCAGAGGAACAGACCAATTTACAAACATAATTAATATCTCTTTTAGGGAGATCCAGCAAGATGACATCAGTTTAAGTGGGGACTCACCATCTCTCTCACAAAAAACAGCTCAAAAGACAAGATCTTGTCTGAGTGAGCTGTTTTGGGAACCCACAGAGCAGGAGGCTTCAGGGCATCAATCTGGAGAGAACTGGACAAAGAGATAACAAGCTGAAGGGAAAATTGAGTTTCTGAACCCTGTGGCTGGAACCAGCAGGAGGCTAAGCCCCACCCTCAAGGCAAAAAGCTGCAAACCCATTGACTTCCACAAGCCACCAAGCAGGAAGGAACATTCTCTGGAAGTAAGAGGGTTTTGGCAAAGGGTGGAGAGGGTTTCCTTTCTGTGGGTTTGGTTACCTGGACCACCTTTGAACTTTAGGAAGCAAGTCAGCTGGCAAGAGGTGGCCCTGGGAAGAGGGAAGAGGAATCTGCTCAGGCAGCCTGATTTACCTAGCTGATCTGGGAGAGAGGATCTTGGGCTGGGAGGGGGCAGAGTCAGGCAATTCACCAGTCCAGTGCCATAAACTGTCAACATTCTAACTCCCCTAAGTGAAGTGGGCAGTAGGAAGCAATTAATAACTTTCCAAGGACCTATTTAGGGTTCCCTGGGAGGAGGGGGAGATCTGGAAGAGGGTTGATAGTCATTTCTTTGCAGTGAGTTCAGATACCAGGGTCCCATCTGAATTTCAGAGGGAATTCAACCTGATCAGGAGGGGTGAGGGGGAATCCAATCACACAGGCTGTCATGTCCTGCTGCCCTGGGAGAGAAAGCATAATAATAGAAAGGGGGCACAGACAGACAGGCTCCTAATCAACAGGAATCTACTCAATTGCAAAGATTCAACCCTGCCCTAGGGAAAGTGACTGGATAGCTCTTTAACTAAATGACCCAATGAGAAAGTTTAGCTCTGTGGAGGAGACTCTGCCTTGAATAAATGAGATTTTCCTGGTTCAATTCCTGGTTCTCCTTGTGTAGTGATATGCCGGGTTATCAAGACTTCTCTATCTAACAAAGCTGGCATTCAAAAATGATGGAGAATTCAAAATATTCACAGATAAACAGCAATTAAGAGAATATGCCAATAAGAAACCTGCCCTTCAAGAAATATTAAAGGAGTACTGCAGGTTGAAAGGAAAAAAAAGAGAGAGAGAAATGTGGAGAGTGTAAGAAAAAATAAAGAAAAAAACAAAAAAAGAGAAACAAAAACAACATAATACATACATAAACCCAAAGAAAATATGGCTAATGTAAGTAATTCTTTGACAGTATAACAGTGAATGTTAATGGATTAAACACACCAGTCAAGACAAACAGATTAGCAGAATGGATAAGGAAATATGACCCATCTATATGCTGTCTACAAGAAACCCACTTTAGACTCAGGGATTCAGGGAGGCTGAAAGTGAATTACTGGAAAACAATTTTACACACAAACAAGCGAAAAGGGGTGGGAGAAGCTATACTAATATAGGACAAAAGAGACTTTAAAAGAAAAACTTTTTTAACAGACAAAGACAGATAATATATGTAGCAGTTTGATATGGTTCATGAATTCCAAAAATAGATATTGGATTAAGTTTGTAAACTGGTCTGTACCTGGGCATGATTAAATTATGATTAGGGCTTTGATTGGGCCATGTTAGAGTGCTGAGTCCCTACCCACCAAGGGTAGGGATAAAAGACATGGCAATGATACAGTTGGAGCTTTGATGTTGGAGTTTTGATGCTGAAGTCTTGAGCTGGAGCTCTGGGAAGTAAGCACACAGAGGAGCATGGTTGTGGGGAGAAGCACACAGAGAAGCAAGCCCTGGAAAGAGAGGAACCCTAAGCCCAGAGGGAAGCAAACCCCAGGAAGAGAGGAATCCAGAAAGGCTGAACACTGGCAGATGTCAGCAGTCAACTTGCTCCAACACATGACAAAAGACTTTGTTGAGGGAAGTAACTTATGCTTTATGGCCTGGTAACTGTAAGCTTCTACTTCAAATAAATACCCTTTATAAAAGCCAACAGATTTCTGATATTTTGCACCTGTACCCCTTTGGCTGACTAATACACTATATGTTAGTAAAAGGGGTAATCTTCCCAAAAGAAAGAAGAATCATAAGCATTTATGCACCTAACTAAGGTGTCTCAAAATACATGAGGCAAACAGTGGAAAACTAAGTGGAGAAATAGATGCCTCTACATTTATAGTAGGGAACTTTAATACACCATTATCACTATTAGAGAGATTTTCTTACCAGAAAATCAATTGAAAAACAAAGACTTTGTATAATACATTAGATGATCTGGACCTAACAGACATATGCAGAACACTACACCCAAACACAGCAGGATAAACTTTCTTCTTGAGTGCACATGGATTGTGCTGCAAGATAGACCACATTTGAGGCCACAGAACAAATCTCCATGAATTCAGAAAGATCAAAATTATACAAAGTAATTTCTTGACCACAAAGGAATGAAGCTGGAAATCAAGAAGGGCAAGAGAACCAGATTTGGCACAAAGATATGGAAGTTAAACAACACACTCTTACACAAACAGTGGGTCAAGGAGGAAATTACATAAGAAATTGGCAACTACCTTGAAACAGATGAAAATAACACAGTACATCAAAACCTATGGAATGCTGCAAAAGCTGTAATAAGAGGGAAATTCATAGCCATAAATGCATATATCAAGAGGAAGAAAGAGCTAAAATTGAAGACCTAACTGCACAACTAGAGGAATTAGAAAAAAGAAAAACAAACTAACCCTGGAAGAAGTAGAAAGAAGAAAATAAAGATTAGAGCAGAACTAAATGAAATAGAAGAAAAAGCAGTAGGAAAAAATAAAACCAAAAGCTGGTTCTTCAAGAAGATCATGACAATTGATGCCCTTAGCTAGACCAATAAAGAAAAAAAAAAAAAAGGAGAAGATGCAAATACACAAAATAAGAAAGGAGGAAGGGAATACCACCACTGACCCCACAGAAGTACAGCGTACCATAATAAGATATTTTGATAACTCATAAACCAACAAGAAGGATAATTTAGAGGAAATGGGCAAATTCCTAGAAACACAAAAGCAGTCTACACTGATGAAAGAAAAAATTGATGAACTTAACAGACCAAACATAAGTAACAAGATTGAATAATTCATCAAAAAACTTCTAACTAAGAAGAGCCCAGGACAAGATGCTTCACAGGTGAATTCTACCAAACACTCTGGAAAAAACTAACATGAATCCTGCTTAAACTCTTCCAAAAAATAGAAGTAGAAGGAACATTGCTTAACTCATTCTATGATGCCAACATTACCCTAATACCAAAGTCAAATAAAGATGTTACAAGAAAGGAAAATTGCAGACCAATCTCTCTAATGAACCTAGATGCTAAAATGCTCAACAAAATACTTGCTAATTTTATTCAACAACAAATTAAATGAATTATACACCATGACCAAGTGGGTTTCATCTCTGGTATGTGAGGATGGTTCAACATAGGAAAATCAATCAATTTAATATACCACATAAATAAATCAAAAGAAAAAAATTACATTATCATCTCTATAGGCACAGAAGAAGTGTTCAACCAAATGCTGCACCCTTTCCTGATAAAACACTACAAAGGTTAGGAACAGAAGGAAACTTCCTTGACAATGATAAAGGGTGTATATGAAAAACCCACATCTAACATCATATACAATGTAGAATCCTAAAAGCTTTCCCTCAAAGATCGGGAACAAGGCAAGGATGCTTACTATCACTGCTCCTATTTAACATTGTGTTAGAAGTACTTGTTTGAGCACTTAGGCAAGAAAAAGATATAAAAGGCATCCAAATTGGAAAGGAAGAAGTCAAAATTTCACAATTTGCAGGTGACATAATCCTATATATGGAAAGTCCTGTGAAATCTACAACAAAGCTTCTAGAGCTCAAAAATGAGTTCAGTAAAGTTGCAGGTTATAAGATCAATGCACAAAAATCTGTAACATTTCTGTACATCAATAATGAGCAATCTGAGGAAGAAATCAAGAAAATCCTAATTACAGTAGCAACTAAAAGAATCAAATATCTAGGAATAAATTTAACTAAAGATGTAAATGCCTTATATGTAGAAATCTACATAATACTGTTAAAGGAAATGAAAGAATACTTATATAAAAGGAAGAATATTCCATGTTGGTGGTTGGGAATACTAAACATCCTTAAGATGTCTATCCTATCCAAACTGATCTACAGGTTTAATGCAATCCCAATAAAAATCACCACAGCATTTTTTCTTACCAAATTGGAAAAATTAACCATGAAATTTATTTGGAAGGGCAAGAACCCTGAATAGCCAAAGACATATAAAAAAAGAAAAATGAAATTGGAGGAAACACACTATCTGACTGTAAAAGATACTGCTAAGCCACAGTTGTGAAAACTGCTTGGTATTGGCACAAGGATAGACATATTGACCAATGGAACCTAATTGAGGGTTCTGATATAGATATACAGTCATCTGATATCTGACAAGGCCACCAAGTCCACTCAACTGGGTGAGAGTGGCCTCTTCAACAAATAGTGTTTGCAGAACTGGATATCCATATCCAAAAGAATGAGAGAGGAATCCCATCTCACATCTTATGCAAAAATTAACTGAAGATGGATCAAATATCTAAATATAAGATGGAAGACTGTAAATATCTTGGAAGATAATGTAGGGAAGCATCTACAAGATTTTGTATTAAGAAATGATTTCATGAACTTTACACCAAAAACACAAAAGCAAAAGAAATAATAGATAAATGGAACCTCCTCAAAATTAAAAACTCTTGCACCTCAAAGGATTTTGTCAAGAAAGAGAAAGGCAGCCTACTCAATGAGAGAAAATATTTGGCAAACACATATCTGGTAGGAGCCTAATATTCAGCATATATAAAGAAATCCTCTATCTCAAAAACAAAAAGACAAACAGCCCATTTTGATTTGAACAGAACTTCTCCAAAGAAAAAATACAATTGGCTAAAAAGCACATGAGAAGATGCTCAACATCACTAGCTATTAGGAAAACACAAATCAAAACTACAATGAATTATCATTTTACACCTATTAGACTGGCCACCATTAAAAAAAACAGAGGACTACAAGTGTTGGAGCAAGTGTTGGAGAGGATGTGGAGTAATTGGAACCTTCATCCTCTGCTGGTGGGAGTGTAGAATGAACCAGCCATTGTAGAGGACAGTTTGGCAGTTCCTCAAAAAACTATCTGTAGATCTGCCATATGATCCAGCAATTCCACTGCTGGGTATAGACCCAGAAGAATGGAAAGCAATGACATGAGCAGATAAATGCACACCAATGCTGTGAACGTTCACAGGGGCATTATTCACTATTGCCAAAAATTGTAATCAACCCAAATTCCCATCAACAGATAAATGGATAAACAAAATGTGGTATTACATAAAATGAAATATTGCACAGCTGTTAGAAGGAATACAGTACTAACAGACCTAACGTGGATGAATCTTGAGGACCTTATTTTGAATAAAGCAAGCCAGGCATTGAAGGACAAATTTTACATTACCTTACTGATATGAATTAAGCAAATTCAGCATTCTCAGAGAGCTAGATTCTGGAAGATAGGTTTACAGGAAATAGAAAGGGAGAAGGTTGTGAGCCAGTGTCCATACAGGTGAAACCCATGATAAGATGGAAGTGAGTAGTTGTGCAGTGAAGGGATATGACAGGGGTACAGAGATACTATTGGGTTAGGCATTGCAAGTTTAACAGGGGGATAGGGTGAGGAAGGTGGTTTGGATGGTACATGGACTGGGGTAGGGTTGGAGGAGAGATCAGGTGAACACTAGGGATTAGCAGATTTGTGATTGAAGCTACAATGTTGGGAAAGCTCTTTTGACAATATGACAAAAAAGGGTTACTGGTTTAGGGTGTTGGATAGGGGTCATTCAGGACAGGACTCACTGGTGGCATTCTTCTAGAGGATGTGCAAGTGATCATTTTGTCATAATGTGTTTTATCAGTGGGCGGAGACTCACATAATAAGGGGGAAGGAGTTGGGCTTCCATCCTGGGGAGGTCCGATATGTTCTCAGACGGAGGGGTGGCTGTCTCTTGAAAGCATGGGTGGTTCCTAATAAGGGAGGACAGACCAGTGTGTCATGCCCTCAGTGTTGTTGTAAGTAACTATGGATCTTGTCCTTTAAGGATTGCAGCCTGGTGGTTGCCATGTGCTGTGATTGGAGGTGGGGATGGAGGGAGGAATAGAGTAGATGGAAGAGGGGGTATTTAGGGGCAATGGACGTGTTCTGCATGATCTTGCAATGATGGATACAGGCCATGTTAAATTTCATAAAAAATTTATGTAAGTGTATGGTTTAAAATGTAAACCATAATGTAAACCATTGAACATGATTAGTAGCTATGTTTCAATACTTGTGCATCAGTTGTAACAAATATACCATCCACATATAAAAAGGTTATTAATATGGAAGGGGGAAAAAGGGGGAGGATGCTTAGTATATGGGAGTCCCCTATATTCTGTTTGTGACTTTACTATGATCTAAAACTTCTTTGAAGACAAAATGAAAAAAAAGTAAGACACTAGGAAGAAATGGAAGAAAATGTCACTGTAAATACAGGACAACAGGTATTATAGTGATGAAAGGCAAAGTGTCAAAAGATTTTTAAAAATATTTTTCATTATTTTTTAATGTTCCAATTATTTTATTTTATTTTTAGTTTTTCTAAATTATTATGTATTTTATTTCTTATGTTTAAACCTGCAATTATTATTTCATTTTTCTATTAATTGTATTTGGTGGTATTCTTGGCTTCATTTTTGAAGAAGTTTTGGATCACAGAAGGGTTACAATTGTGGTGTGGGAGCATCATTGGTGTGGGGTGTCAGTGATGGGGGATACATGGGAGTAAGTTCACCTGGGCATACATATAAGGTATATAAATGTATTCAAATATTCATGGGACATTGTCACAGTGGGTAGAGATTCACACAATAACCAAAAGTATATTGAATTCCCATCCTGGGGAGCCCTGCCACATTCTCTAATGGAACAACAAAAATCCACCAAGTGCAGGGGCAATGACGAGTGAAGGAGGGTGGTCCATTTGATGGGTTCTTGATATTTTGACAGCAATGTTTATGACCCTTTGCTCTTGAAATTTCAATTTAGTGGAGGGTTGTAGGGTGCCTGAGAGTTACCTCCTAGGAGCCTCCTTGTTGCTCAAATGTGGCCTCTTTGTAAGCCAAACTCAGCATACAAATGCATTACCATTCCCCCAGTGTGGAATATGATTTCTGGGGATAAGCCTCTCTGGCACCAAGAGATTACTACCAAGCACCAATTAGCAATTTAACTGGAAAAAAAACCTTGAATAAAACAAGGAAGATGTAATGACAAATGAGTTTATATAGCTAAGAGACTTCAAAGTGAGTCAGGAGGTCATCCTAGAGGTAATGCTTATGCACATCTCAGCAGGATCCCATAGACTGCCAAAGTAGATACTATCCCAAATAGTGGGGCTCCTGAGGGCTCTGGAGACACCCAGGTTCTGTGGCCACTGTAGATAACTCTGGAGTTTATGCCTTACCAGTAGGCCCTACCTTGGAATTTGTTCTCCCAATTGTGACAGAGTTGGACTCAGTTATGACTTTTCTACACATCCCTCTCCTGTCCCTTCTATTTGAACCTATAGTTGGGACTGGAGGTGGTAGGTACATGTCCAAGAAACTTGAATCTTTGGGCTGTCCATGTGCCAGCTGGGCCCTGAGCCTCATCAGAGTTGCAACACCTACTCTCCAGTTCATTGGACTCACCCAGGACAACTAAAAAGGTGGTGAAGATGGACAACAGCCATCTCAAGGAACCGAGAGAGTCTGTAACTATAAGCAAGAGAGTCCCATCCATTTTCCTCATGGGATCAAAGACCCCTCTCAATTCAAGGTAGAGTGGGCATCACCATTAATTGCAGTGAATATACCACACTAAGGAAAGAAGTTGTTAATGTGGGGAAAATGGGAGGTATGGGGTGTGGGGCATATGAGAATACCTTATTTATTTATGTAACATTTTATGCAATTTAAATATCTTTTTAAAAAATAAAAAAAAAATATTTTAAAAAATCCTTGCCTGAGAAAATAAAATGATTTGTGGAAAAAAAAAAATCTTTTAGGAATTCATGAATAATATCAAACTGCCACGACCATATAATGATTAGGCTCAATATATCAAGAGAAGTAAATGCTGGAGAATATTGTTAAGAAATTCTTCTTCCCCAGCTATGTTATTTCTTTCCTTGTAAAGGTTGCCAATTTTTTATTACAAATATTTAATTGCTAAAATATTTTTAGATGACAAAAGAGTTTCTTGAGATTTGAATAAAATTAGTCCTTATTTTCTCTTAAGCTGTTCATTTATAATGATACAGATGTTGATGATAACTTTCATTCTTTTACACAAGCTAAGCATTTATTTCCTTCTTTTGGCTTTTAACCTCTCACATTTCTTTCTTTTTTTTTTTTAAGCAGTTGTTTCTTTATTTTTATTTTTATTTTTTTAAGCTATTTATTTTTTTTATTGACTTTGTAATAATATTACATTAAAAATATATATGTGAGGTCCCATTCAACCCCACCCCCCCCACCCCCCCTCTACCCCCCCAACAACACTCGTTCCTATCATCATGACACATCCATTGGATTTGGTAAGTACATCTTTGGGCACCTCTGCACCTCATAGACAATGGTTCACATCATGGCCCATACTCTCCTCCATTCCATCCAGTGGGCCCTGTGAGGATTTACAATGTCCAGTGATTACCTCTGAAGCACCATCCAGGGCAGCTCCATGTCCCAAAGACGCCTCCACCTCTCATCTCTTCCTGCCTTTCCCCATACCCATCGTCCACCATGTCCACTTTTCCCAATCCAATGCCACCTCTTCTATGTGGACATTGGATTGGTTGTGTCCATTGCACCTCTATGTCAAGAGGAGGCTCAGATTCCACATGGATGCTGGATGCAATCCTCCCATTTTCAGTTGTAATCACTCTAGGCTCCATGGTGTGGTGGTTGTCCTTCTTCAACTCCATCTTAGCTGAGTGTGGTAAGTCCAATAGATCAGATTGTAGGTGCTGGAGTCTGTTGAGGCTCAGGACCTGGCTATCACATTGTCAGTCCAGAGATTCAAATCCCCTAAATATATCTTAAACCCCAACATTAACTGCACCTCCAGCACATTAGCATGAAAGTCTTATGAAGGGAGATCCCATCTGAGTCCAGATTCATCACACATAAACACCATTTCCAAAGAGGGGCCATCTGCTCTGGTAGTTAACCCCATCAGCCATGACCATAACTCCCATGGGTCTCTTTAGCCCTCAGAGGAACCAATATCTGGGGGTTGTATCTGCTTTATCTGTCTCTCTGGCTCTGCTCAGTTGTGCATGAGGGCAATCTTTCTGCCAGCCTCCAGACTCTTTTTTAGAAACTCGTAGCCATATAAACTCATTTCTCCTTTCCATTTCCCCCTTACTTTAGGTCAAACAGCATTTTAAAGTCATGGTATTTTATGTAGACATGGATATTCTGCTGATCCGCATTGAACCTTCCGTATAAGGTCATTTTCCAGTTGCATCATCAGTTGGTAGTTGATAGTGGTCCCTCGTTGCCAGGGAGGCTCATCCCCGGGTGTCATGTCCCACGCTGGGGGGAAGGCATTGCATTTACATGCTGAGTTTGGCTTCGAGACTGGCCACATTTGAGTAACATGAAGGCTGACAGGAGGAAATTCCCAGGCACAATGTTGCTCTAGGCCTTGTTCTTATTTTAGGTTTATCAGCTCACAAGCATAGTCATTAGCATCAGGGGCTCACTGTTGAACCCTCACTCCCTCCTGGTCCCCGCCACTGTACCTGGGAGACTGCCGCTGCTCCCCTAGGGACCACGACAGAGCACCACTGGCCAGGAACCCAGTACCCCCCCTACTGTGGTTTTTAATTGTTGCCACTATGAGTATATCCAAACATTACCATGCACCCTGGACATATGTTCTGTACAGCTCCCTGTCAGCCATATATCACCTGTCATTGGTATCCCATACCAGTATCCCTCCATTGCCATTTTTGAAACACTCTGTGATCCAGAACTCCCCGAAATTTGAAGCCCAATATAATGTCATGGTCCCTTACTAGGGAATGGCATATAGCGATGGGTTTAAAGGATAGATAAAGAACTTGGATAAAGTTAGATAAAGAACTTAAAGAATGTTGACTTGAAAAAAATCCACATCCTATCTTTTTCTTTCCCCCCCCCCCCCCCTAATTATTCAGCTTTTCTTCACAGGAGTCCTAGACCACAGCAATGTATATATATAATATACAGCACTCCCACACATCCACCAGAAAACCTTTTCCCTTCCACAGTGATACTCTTACGCCCTATTCATATCATATTTACTTAAAGTGATGTACAGAGTCTGAGACATTAGCTTTCTAACAAGGTGACATCTGTGCTTACATTATGGTGCATACTTTAGGATACACAGTTCTTTACATTTTTAGTTATCCTATGTTTTACATTATGGTTTACATTATCAGTCTGTCATCTCCTATATGTTATGGTGTAATATTACATGTTTTATATCCATCCTTGTGTACTCTCAAGAAACTCCTCTCTTACCCCCTATTTACTTTGGTTCCACACATTTAACGTCCATTTTCCCTTCCACCTTGGTGCCCACAGTGACAGCCAACCTCCGTTTCCTGAGGAGCCACTTCCAGAGATAGATGGAATAGTGTTCAGGGCCTAACTTGCTCAACTGCCCCAATGCCCTGGGAGCCACCCTTTCTCTCGAGGGATACAGTTCCCTCTATTTGATGGCATTAGTCCTCCCCAGGATGTGGGTCCACCCCCACTCTCACTACTTGGGTTTCTACCCCATGGTGTCACCCACTCTGGCAGAATGAGCATTTAGACATTCCCCAGGAGCCCGTCCTGCATCAGACCCTCCCCTCCGAGCATTCTAAACAGGTAACCCTCTTTATTATATTTTGATATGATTTTCTCGGCATTTTACTCTCCACCAACACCTGACCCTCTCCTGTGTTCGTACGCTACCCCTCCCTCCCCCCACTTTTGGGCAACGTTACCCATCCGTCCCTCCCCAGCCACCCTCAAACCCGCAAAGCCCCAACCAAAGGCAACCCCTTGCCCCCCTTTTATCTCTTCTTTGTGTTCATACTTACCACCATCTTGTCTTAAATTCCACCCCTGCAGATATCGGCTCATATCCTTCCTCTACCCTCCGATTTCCTGTAAGCCTATCGTTCAGTCTCTTGCTATCTAGGGCAGCTTGTTTATTTCATATCATTGAGGTCATGTAGTATTTGTCCTTCAATGTCTGGGTTGCTTCACTCAACATAAGGTTCTCAAGATTCATCCATGTTATCACATGTGTTTGTAGTGTGTTTGTTCTTACAGCCGAGTAGTATTCCATTGTGTGTATATACCACATTTTATTGATCCACTCGTCTGTTGATGGGCATTTGGGTTGATTCCAACTTTTGGCAATAGTGAACAATGCTGCTATGAACATTGGTGTACATATATCGGTTTGTGTCCTTGTTTTCAGTTCTGCTGGGTATATACCCAGCAGTGGTATTGCTGGGTCATATGGCAAATCTATGGCTAGTTTTTTGAGAAACCGCCATACTGTCCTCCAGAATGGTTGGATCCTTCTGCATTCCCACCAGCAGTGGATGAGTGTTCCTCTTCCTTCACATCCTCTCCAGCACTTGTATTCTTCTGTTTTTTTCATAGCTGCCAATCTTATGGGTGTAAGATGGTATCTCATTGTAGTTTTGATTTGCATTTCCCTGATAGCTAGAGATTTGGAACATATTTTCATGTGCTTTCTTGCCATTTGTATTTCTTCTTCGGAGAAGTGTCTGTTTAAGTCTTTTTCCCATTTTTTAAATGGGTTGTTTATCTTTTTATTTTCAAGATATAGGAGTTCTTTATATATGCAAGTTATAAGTTTCTTATCAGATATATGATTGCCAAATATTTTCTCCCACTGTGTGGGCTCCCTTTTTACTTTCTTGACAAACTCCTTTGAGGTGCAGAAGGCTTTAATTTTGAGGAAGTCCCATTTATCTATTAGTTCATTTGCTGCTCATGCTTTTGGTGAGATATTCATAAATCCATTTCCTATTACAAGGTCCTGTAGATGTTTCCCTACACTGCTTTCTAAGGTTTTTATGGTCTTGGCTCTTATATTTAGGTCTTTGATCCATCTTGAGTTGATCTTTGTATAAGGTGTGAGATGGTAATCCTCTTTCATTCTTCTACATATGGCTATCCAGTTCTCCAGACACCATTTGTTGAATAGGCCACTCTCTCCCAGTTGAGAGGGTTTGGTGGCTTTATCGAATATTATGTGGTTGTATATGTGAGGTTCTATATCAGAGCTTTCAATTCGATTCCATTGGTCTATGTGTCTCTCCTTATGCCAATACCATGCTGTTTTCACCACCGTAGCTTTATAGTATGTTTTGAAGTCAGGTAGTGTGATTCCTCCAATTTCATTTTTCTTTTTCAGTATGTCTTTGGCTATTCGGGGTCTCTTTCCTTTCCAAATAAATTTCATAGTTAGTTTTACTAGTTCCTTAAAGAAGGCTGCGTTGATTTTTATTGGGATTGCATTGAATGTGTAGATCAGTTTTGGTAGGATAGACATCTTAATAATGTTCAGTCTTCCTATCCATGAACAAGGAATAGTCTTCCATTTATTTAGGTCTTCTTTGATTTCCTTGAACAATCTTGTATAGTTCTCGGTGTATAAGTTCTTTACCTCTTTAGTTAAATTTATTCCTAAGTATTTGATTTTTTTATTTACTATTGTGAATGGTATTTGTTTCTTGATTTCCTCCTGATCTTGCTCATTATTGGTGTACAGAAATGCTACTGATTTTTGCGCATTGATCTTATAACCTGCGACTTTACTAAACTCATTTATGAGTTCTAGAATCTTCGTTGTAGATCTCTCAGGGTTTTCTATGTATAGGATCATGTCATCTGCAAATAATGAAATTTTGACTTCTTCCTTTCCAATTTGAATGCCTTTTATTTCTGGTTCTTGCCTCAGTGCTCGAGCAAGTACTTCTAAGACAATGTTAAATAGGAGCGGAGACAGTGGGCATCCTTGTCTTGTTCCTGAGTTTAGAGGGAAGGAGTCTAGGATTTCTCCATTGTAAACAATATTGGCTTTAGGTTTTTCATGTATACTCTTTATCATGTTCAAAAAATTCCCTTGTATTCCAATCTTTTGGAGTGTTTTTATCAAGAAAGGGTGCTGTATTTTGTCAAATGCTTTTTCTGCATCAATAGATATAATCATGTGATTTTTTTCCTTCAATCTGTTTATATGGTGTATTACGTTGATTGATTTTCTTATGTTGAACCATCCTTGCATACCTGGGATGAATCCCACTTGGTCGTGGTGTATAATACGTTTAATGTGTTGTTGAATATGATTAGCAAGTATTTTGTTAAGTATTTTTGCGTCTAGGTTCATTAGAGAAATTGGTCTGTAATTTTCCTTTCTTGTGATGTCTTTGTTTGACTTTGGTACTAGGGTAATGTTGGCATCATAGAAGGAGTTGGGTAATGTTCTTTCTGTTTCGATGGTTTGGAATAGTTTCAGCAGGATTGGTGTCAGTTCTTTCCGGAATGTTTTGTAGAATTCACCTGTGAAGCCATCTGGCCCTGGGCTCTTCTTAGTTGGGAGATTTTTAATAACTGATTCTATCTCTCTGCTTGTGATTGGTTTGTTAAGATCATCAATTTCTTCTTTTGTCAATATGGGCTGCTTATGTGTTTCTAGGAATTTGTCCATTTCCTCTAGATTGTCATTTTTGTTGGAATATAGTTTTTCAAAATATCCTCTTATGATAGTCTTTATTTCTGTGGGGTCAGTGGTGATATCGCCTTTCTCATTTCTTATTTTGTGTATTTGTATCTTCTCTCTTTTTTTCTTTGTTAGTGTTGCTAAAGGTTTGTCAATTTTGTTAATCTTCTCAAAAAACCAGCTCTTGGTCTTGTTTATCTGTTCAAGTGCTTGCTTATTTTCTATTTCATTTAGTTCTGCTCTTATCTTTGTTATTTCCTTCCTTCTTCTTCCTGTTGGGTTACTTTGTTGTTGTTTTTCTAATTCCTTCGAATGTGCAGTTAGTTCTTCAATTTTTGCTCTTTCTTCTTTTTTGATATATGAATTTATGGCTATAAACTTCCCTCTCAGTACTGCTTTTGCTGCATCCCATAAATTTTGGTATGTTGTGTTATCATTATCATTTGTTTCAAGGTAGTCATTGATTTCTTTTGAGATTTCCTCTTTGACCCACTGTTTTTCTAAGAGTGTGCTGTTTAATTTCCAAATCGTGGTGTGAAATCTGGGCTTCTGTCCCTTGCAAATCTCCAGCTTGACTGCACTGTGGTCAGAGATAATGTTTTGTATGATTTCAATCTTTCTGAATTCGTTCAGCCTTTCTTTGTGGCCTAGCATATGATCTATCTTGGAGAATGATCCATGTGTGCTTGAGAAAAATGTATATCCTGCTGTGTTTGGGTGTAGCGATCTATATATGTCTATTAGATCCAGCTCCTCTAATATACTATTCAGATGTTTTGTTTCTTTGGTGATTCTCTTTTGAGATGTTCTGTCCAGAGTTGATAGTGGTGTATTAAAATCCCCCACTATAATTGTAGATGTATCTATTCTTTCACTTAGTTTTTCCAGTGTTTGCCTGACGTATTTAGAGGCTCCCTTGTTAGGGGCATAGATATTTATGATTGTTCGATCTTCTTGACAGATTTTCCCTTTCACTAAAATGTAGTATCCTTCTTTGTCTCTCACAATTGTTTCACATTTAAAGTCTATTTTGTCTGATATTAATATAGCTACTCCTGCCTTTTTTTGGTTATTGTTAGCTTGTATGATTGTTTTCCAGCCATTCACTTTCAATCTCCATGCGTCTCTGGGTCTAAGATGTGTCTCTTGTAGACAGCATATGGATGGGTCATATTTCCTTATCCAATGTCCCAGTCTGAATCTTTTGATAGGTGAGTTTAATCCATTGACATTCAGTGTTATTACTATCAAGGAATTATTTGTGTTAGCCATATTTTGATTGGATTTGTGTTTGTCATATTTTGTTTGTATATTTTTTTTGTCTTTTTTGTTGTTGTTGTTGGTCTTATACTCTCCTCCAACTTTGCCTCTCCTGTTTTTTCCTTTCTTCCTGCAGAACTCCCTTTAGAATTTCTTGAAGGGGAGGTTTCTTGTTGGTATACTCTTTCAGTTTCTGTTTGTGAATATTTTGAACTCTCCATCATGTTTGAATGCTAGTTTAGCTGGATAGAGTATTCTTGGTTGGAAATTTTTTTCCTTTAGTACCTTGACTATATCATACCACTGTCTTCTTGCCTCCATGGTTTCAGAAGAGAAATCAGCACTTAATCTAATTGAGCTTCCCTTGTATGTGATGGTTTTCTTTTCTCTTGCTGCTTTTAGGATTTTCTCTTTGTCTTGAGCATTGGATAATTTGACAAGTATATGTCTTGGGGTGGGCCTGTTGGGGTTTATGACTTGTGGAGTGCGCTGTGCTTCTTGGATATGTACATCTGTCTCTTTCAGTAGATTTGGGAAGTTTTCAGCCATTATTTCCTGCAACACTCCTTCTGACCCCTTTCCCTTCTCTTCACCTTCTGGAATGCCTATAATACGTATGTTTGAGCGTTTTGCATTGTCATTCAGGTCCCTAAATCCTAATTGGATTTTTTCTATCTTCTTATTGACCCCTTCTACTATCTGTTTGATTTCTGATGTACTGTCTTCCACATCACTAATTCTCTGCTCTGTCTCTTCTAGTCTGCTGATATTTGCTGCAAGTGTATTTTTGATTTCTTGAACTGTGGTGTTCATTCCCATCATATCTGTTATGTTTTTGCGTATGTCTGCAATTTCCCCTCCAAGTGATGTCTTCATGTTGTTAACCTCTTTCATTACTGCATCAAATTTGTCGGTGATAAATGTTCTGAGATCTTTCATTGCTTGTGCCAAGTTTTGCTCCCCTTTGTGATTATTGGTTTGTTGATTGGATTCAGCCATGTTTTCTGATTATTGGTTTGGTTTGTAGATTTTTGTTGCTTTCTGGTCATCTCTTTATTTTGACAAATTTAATCAGTTCCTTAGCTTCTTTGTCTGCTCTTGGAGGTTAATTAGTTGTTATTTTTGCATAGGTGTTATATCTTCTCTTTGTCACTTTTTTCTTCTTATTCTAGTTACTTGTTGTTGGTTAAGTTCACTTTAGAGGAAAGTATTAGTGTTGGGGAAAGGCAATTGTGTAAGCAAGGGAAAAGTGTAAAGTAGTATTGGTGATGTATGTTAACAAAGCAAGAATATGAGATCTGGGAGGATGGAGGTTAGATTCATGTAGATTGTATAGAGTTATAGCTGTAGGTAGAGTACCTTTTATGAAGTAGATGACTGAATATGGGAGGAATATGGTATGAACTACAAAGCTATTGTTTTCATGAGCAAGGGAAAAAGAAAAGAAAGGTAATAGTTTCAAGAGTGGATAACAGACAGAAAACAGAACAAAGGTATTAGAAATTAAGAGTTAGACACTTTGTGGATCAAAGAACGGGAGGTGGGGGGTGGAATATAGGAGAGACAGTAGATGATAGTGGATATCAAGATGCAGGGGAAGGGGGATAGTGTAGGTAGCCTAAATCAGTTCACACAGAAATGAGGCAGTGGAGGATGGGAAAACCCAGCAAATGTGAGGTGTTTCCTGTAGCACCTATTGTATACTTGAATTAAAATAAAATAAGTGGAAGATGAGGGACAAGAGGGAAAGAGAAAACCGAAAAAAAAAACTAATTATAATAAAGAAAAAAAGAAAGACAAGAAGAAAGGAAGAAAGAAAAAGCGGATGGGCAAACGGTGGGGAACGGATAGGGGGAAGAGAGATACAGGTATACACGTGTCACAATTGCAACACTATCTAAAACAACAACTTCCCCCCGCTTTGCCCTAAAACCTCCCGTCTGTCTGCCCAAATGGGTCTGCAAGCACCTACCTTCCCACAAACCCCCAATAGGCCGCCCAGGGCCCACGAACTCCCCAGTACTGCAGATGCTCAAAAAAAAAAAAAAAAAAAAATTAAGTAAAATAAATTTAAAAAAAAAAACAAAACAAAGAACAGAAATCCCTCCGCAGGCCCGGCTCCGCCCGCCGCTGCCCGCCGCGGAGGCCTGGACCGGCTCTGCCCGGCTCCTTACACCGCCGCGGCCCGGCCCGGCTCCGCCCGGCTCCGCTCGCTACAGCGGCCCGGCCCGGCTCCGGCGTCCGCCTCTCGCCGCCGTGGCCTGCACCGGCCCCGCCCGGCTCCGTACGCCGCCGCGGCCTGGCCCGGCTACGCCCGGCTCCGCTCGCTACAGCGGCCCGGCCCGGCTCCGGTGTCCGCCTGTCGCCGCCGCGTCCTGGACCGGCCCCGCCCGGCTCCGTACGCCGCCGCGGCCTGGCCCGGCTACGCCCGGCTCTGCTCGCTTCAGCGGCCCGGCCCGGCTCCGGTGTCCGCCTGTCACCGCCGCGTCCTGGACCGGCCCCGCCCGGCCCCGCTCGCCGCCGGCGCAGCCCGGCCCGGCTCCGGCGTCCGCCGCTGCGGCCCGGCCTGGCTCAGCCCCACTGAGCGGGGCTAGATGCCTCGTCTCCGCCTACCCAAGGAGGGAATCCTCTCCAGGTAGCTGGGATCTCCGTGTATATTTCACAGATGGATCCTCTCTGTTACCTTCCCTCCAAATCGATGTCCAGACACCTCCGGACCAGCAAAAATCCCGAAACAATCCGGTCCCAAAGAGTCTCCAACGCCGCCCAGCCGATTCCCTGCGGAAGCTGTTTCTTTATTTTTAAAGGAGGTTCAGATTATATATATGTTACATCAAAAATATAGGGGATTTCCATATAATCCACCCTCTTCCCTTCCCACACGTTCTCCAAATTAACAATATCTTTCATTAGTGTGGCACATTTATTACAAATGATGAACGTATATTGAAGTATTGCTACTAAGCATGGTCTATAGTTCACATTGTGGTTTACATTTCGAACCATACAATTTTATGCATAACGGCTTGCATCCATCATTGCAATATCACGCAGAAAGATTCCAGTGTCTCAAAAATGCCCCATATTACACTCATTCTTCCCTTTCCCTCCCCCCAGTACCTCTGGTGACCACTATCTTTATGTCAGTGTTACAAGTTCTTCCATTACTAGAATAATAATAAGTTTACTTTATCCATAGTTGCAATTCTCCCTTGTGTTTGTTCGTTCCTCTGTCTTGAGGATTGGGGGATGGTGATGCTCATTCTGCTTCTGATTGAGAGGGGCCTTAGATACCATAGGCCAGATGTATGGAACTGTTTTGCTTGCAGTTGTAGATGCTGTCTGCTTCTTGGGATGTTTGCTACTTCTCATCATTATTTTCTTAGTTGTTCTGGGTGAGCCTAATCAACTGGAGAGTAGGTATTGGCTGCAACTCTGCTGAGATTCAGGGTTTACCATGAACAGCTGGAAGAATTAAGTCTCTGGGACATATATTTTATGGGTATAATGTTAATTATAGGATCAAATAAATATGGCAGAAACCTTGTATAGGAAAATTTTAAATTAGTCTATCTCTGAAATCTTGGGGGAGATGGGTTATCATATAATCCAGGATAAGGTCCATTGATTGAGTGCCAATTTCCTGGGGTTGTCTGCCCTGCCAATAGTCTCAAGATGTCTCTAGAGCCCCCAAGAGCTCTGCTAGTTGAGTCACTGTTTTTACTGTGTCAGTCAGTAAGATCCATCTGACATGTGCATAAATGTAACTCTGGAATGACTTCTCAATTCACTTTGAAATATCTTACCCATAAAACTCATTTGCATTTAATATTTTCCCCTTTTAGTTTAGGTCTTTCTCCAAATGCATCATTTGTTGGTGCTTGGTATTAATTCTTAGTGCCCATTGTCTCATTCCAGTAATCATGTCCCATGTCAGGGAGAAAGCAGTAAATTTATATGCTTAGAGAGAGTCCACATTTGAGCAACAAGGAAGCTTTAAGAAGGTAACTTTTAGCAATATGTATTACCAAGCCAAGTTTCTGTTTCATAAGAACAAGGTTCAATAACAAGGGCCTGGTGCATTGGTCCAACCATGTAAAGGTCACCATTTGTATAACATATGGGTCTATCTGAAAAGAATGATTGGGCATGTTTGGTTCAACTTCAGCCTTCTACTCACTTTGGGAGCCTACCTACTTCAAGAGAGCTGTTGTCTTCACTTTTGTTCCAGGACCATTCTCTCCATAGAGCAAAGGAGCCTGTCTTAGTCAATCGTTATTAGAATTTTGTACATCTGTCTACTTAATTCCAAGCATTTGTCTTATTTTGTCTTATTTCTTAATTGGTCCATACATCCAGTGGGGATGGAGGGTGTTATTTATTTGTTCCTCTTAGAAATCACATGATCATTGATTTAAGCCAGTGTTTCTTAAACTATACTCCATGTAGCACTTGGATTTATCAAACAGCTTTTTGTGGTGCTTCTTAGAAAAGTTGTTCTGTTCTCAAACATATTTGGAAAACATTGAGTTAAGCACCAATGAACAAGTTGTACATTTTCATTTTTTTACCTACTATAGCACTTATCAAAGCCTTTGATATACTAAAATGTATTTGTTTTTCCACAGGTTTTTTTTTGCTTTCCAATAGATCAATTTTTCTGCGTTAGTATATGTTTTACATATGTATACATATAAACATATGTAACACAGATCTATAATTATTTGGAATTTTATTTTTATTTATATTCAAATTAAACTTCTTTGGTCACCTTGGAAAAAAACATTAACTTTCACCTACCATCCGAAACTCAAAAGAATTTTAAAAATTTACAGGTATACAGAGAAACTATAATAACTAATGATAATTGCCATTGTGGGAAAAACGCAGAGCTCTATTTTCTGCATTAATGAAAATCCCCCCAAAAATGGGTTTAAAAAGAAAACTGTACATTAAGTTTGTAAAATATGATGACTTGGTTAATAAACTACCCAGTACATTTAATCTCACAAGTCACAAAACCCTAAATGGGAAAATGCACACTACATTTAACCTCATGATCTAAAAAATTCCAAATGAGCTTCTGTGCACTGTCAATGACATGAGGAAAAATGCTTGTTGTGAATTCGTTAACTGTGAGATGTTCCTTCTTGTTTCATAATGAAGGTAGTTAACATCGCCTTTCCCCCTTTGCATGTGGGTATTCCTTAAAAAAGGATAGACTCAAGAAGTTAGTAAAATAGTCAATTCTGGGTGAACTTAAAGAAAGAAGCATCAAAAAAGAAAAAAGATAATAATAGAAATGACTATAATAGAAAAAAATCATCAAAAAGACAAGATCTTCAAATAGACAAGATCATTAAATGAAAAACTGGTTCTTCAAAATAAAATAAACTGTGGTATTAATGAAAAGGAAATCAAAGTCACATATAAATAACATTTAGAATAAAATAGACAAATTAAACTATATATAAAGTGAAAGCTGAAAATTTGTAAGTGAAAACAATGAACAACTTTGTGCCATTAGGCTTGAAAGTGAAAAGATTGATTAGCTAGAAAATGTAATCTAAAACTTGTCTCAAAAAGAAACTAAAAATATATAAAATATATAAGAATGTTCCCCACCCCAGATTCTAAGCATAGTTAGTTTTATAGGCAAGATCATATCAAGGAAAATATGAGCCCTGATTTTTTTTAAAGCTTTCATGATTGTAGATAAATTAGAAAATTCACAAACTCATATACTTTTGTAATATCTTTTAAATAAGAGGTCAAACTATGAAAGGAAAATTATAGGCTAATATCACTCTGGTTATAAATGCAAGATCTTTTACAAATATTGACAAATGTAATAAAGGAATTTCTCAGTACAACAAAAAGATACATGACTAGGTTTCCTTGTATGCAATAGAATATCCATTAATAGGAATCTCCACATTATAGGGAAAAAACTCATAGGATTGATATGATTATAACTATACAATAGTTGCAGAAAGATAATTTGATAATATTCAGACCTCATTTGTGATTGAGAAAAATGAAAAACAAAAGTTTTCATAAACTAAAAATAGGACTTAAAATCCTAACCTGTCAAAATAAATCTCTCCCTTCTCTGTTTCTCCCTCTGTCTTTCTCTGTAGCTCATTAAACATCAAATATTTAATGGCAAAATGTTAGAAACAGTTCATTTGATATTATAACATGCCAGAAATTTTTGCTAATATCACATTGTTCAACATTATAGCAAAGGGAGTCAGTGAAATAGGTAAAAAAATAAACTATATAACAGAAATAAAAAGAAAATATCTAGAAAAAAATTGGAGAGGATATACTTATGCACTTTTCTACCTAATAAGGAAATTCAGAAAGTTTGATGGTTAGAAGATCCACATTTAGAAATCATCTGTATTCCTTAAGTTAGCAATGAATTTTTAGAATAAGCAGATTTTTAAAGATAAAATTCATAATACCAACAAATATATTATCTAGAAATATATTTTTTAAATATATAAACTTTTTGTGTGGCAAAATCTAATTTTGTTTCTATATAATTAACCATTTTTCTTACACTTCATTAAAAATCATCCCTTTCTCTGTTGCCTTAGGTTACTTTGCGTATCTTCCAATAAAGCTATTATAGATCTTTAAAAAAAACTAAGTAACAGGAGAATAATATAACGTGACAAAAGCTAGGAAATTCAAGGATAGGAAATGGCTCTTTTCCCTTAAAATTACTTATAAATTCAATGTAATTATAACAAAAAAACAGTAAAATTATTAAAAAAAAAGACAGCAACAACATATAGAAGAGAAATGGCCATGAACTATAAAAGTAATATGAGGAAGGATAATTAGTGATGATTTACCTTGCCAGATGTTAGCCTTAACCATAAAACTACAGTAATTTTAGCACCATTACAGTTGTTAGGGTGCACATTGGCTAAACCAGGAATAGATACACCAGGAGTCAACCCATATGTCAATGGGAAGGTGTAGATAAAACAAGTGGCACTGCAAGAAATGATTTTTTTGAAAAGGTATAAAAAAGATTGTTTTTCCTATGGAAACAAATATATCTAAATAAAAGTATACTTCACAAAATGCAAAACAATTCTAAAGAATTAAAAACCTAAATGCAAAGTTCTAAAACTTTTAGAAAAAAAAACTTAAGAAAATAATCATTATGACACTCAGTTATGAAAGACTTTCTTATATAAAATACATGCATTACTAATTTTACAAAATGTATTGATGAACTTGACACATTACAATTCAAAATTCCTGTGGAGCAGAAACATCCTAAAGAAAACAATATGTGAGCCATGTATTTAAAGACCTTTGAATTATATTTCACATAATATAAAAAGCCCTCAAATGATTAGATGAATAGTCCAATTTAAAAGTTGTCCTAAGAAGTAACACAGTTCATAGGAAAGACCGCATGAATGCCCGATAAATACATTGAAATAATTTTCACTCCCAGCCATCAGAGAAATATATTAAAATAATCTTCAGATAGTCTTTCATGTCCATGAAAATAGAGTACTATTAATCTTTTTTTTTAAAGATTTATTTATTCATCTCCCCCCGCCCCCTGCCCCAATTGTCTGTTCTCTGTGTCCATTTGCTGTGTGTTCTTTTTGTCCACTTCTATTGTTGACAGCGGCATGGGAATCTGTGTTTCTTTTTTGTTGTTGTTGTTGCGTCAGCTCTCCGTGTGTGCGTCGCCATTCCTGGGCGGGCTGCACTTTCTTTCGCGCTGGGCGGCTCTCCCCGCGCACTCCTTGTGCATGGGGCTCCCCTACGTGGGGGACACCCAGTGGCAGGGCACTCCTTGCGCACATCAGCACTGTGCATGGGCCAGCTCCACAGGGGTCAAGGAAGCCCAGGGTTTGAACTGCGGACCTCCCATGTGGTAGACGGATGCCCTAGCCCTGGGCCAAGTCCGCTTCCCTTATTAAGTCTTATATTACCATTTAAGGTAAACAGTATGGGCTAGCTGGGAGTTAATATATTTTGTATGGGTGTATGAAATTATACAACCATTTTAAAGAGGGTTATTTAGGTCCTAGTAAAATTCAAGATGGTCATACTGAAGACTCAGACATCATTTTTCTTTTGTTCATCATTCTAGAGTTACTTTTGTGTATACTAAGGAGATATGTGGATTTAAGTGTCAGAACGTTCATTATCAGTTGTTCTTGTGAAAAATAATGAAATAGATTAAGATTTAAAACTTTTTAAAATGTATTCATATAATGGCATGTTATATAGCTAAAGTATTTAAAAATCTCAACAGCATAAACTTGAGTGAAAAAGTTGCAAAAAGATTTAGAGAACCATACTTTTATTTCTAAAGATTTATTTTTATTTATTTCTCTCCCCTCCCTCCCTGCCCTAGTTGTCTGTTCTCTTTGTCCATTTGCTGCGTGTTCTTCTGTGTCTGCTTCTATTCTTGTCAGCGGCACCAGGAATCTGTTTCTCTTGTTGTTGCATCATCTTGCTGTGTCAGCTCTCTGTGTGTGTGGCACCACTCTTGGGCAGGCTGGACTCTATTTCATACCGGGCGGCTCTCCTTACAGGGTGTTCTTCCTGCACATGGGGATCCCCCATGTGGGGGACACCCCTGCGTGGCACGGCATTTCTTGCGTGCATCAGCACTGTGCATGGGCCAGCTCCACATGGGTCAAGGGGGTCCTGGGCTTGAACCGTGGACCTCACATGTGGTAGGTGGACACCCTATCCATTGGGTCAAGTCCACTTCCTGAGAACCATACTTAATAAAGTATATCATTCATAAATACCTATCTATGTAATATAAAAGCTATACTATACTATAAAAGCATGAACTATAAATATGTACTATATGTATGTACTATAGGTACTATATATATGTACTATAAAAGCATGTACTGAAATGATATATATCAACTTCAAAACAACAGTTATTTCTAAAGGAGAGCATAGAATGGAGATAGAGCTTTAGGTGGCTTTTTTTTTCATTTCATTTAAAAAATTTGTACTCATCTGCATGTTTTAAAAAATTTTTTACTGAAAAAAGTTTAAATCTTTTGATATAAATGTTATATCAGAGATATAGGGGATTCTTATATACCCCACCCCCCATACTTTCACCCATTAACATCTTTCATTAGTGTGGTACATTTGTTATAATTGATGAGCACATACTGAAGTATTGATATTAAAATATGGATCTTATATATTTTTAACCTTTTTAAGAAAAATTTTCAGATCTATCTGTACTTCCTTATGGTACCATGAGTAGTTGTATCTACTTATTTTTATTTCTTAATGTTTTAAAGATACTTAGATTACATAAATGATACATTAAAAATGTAGGGAATTACCATATGCCCCACTCCCTACCCCTCCCATATTTTCCCACATTAACAACATCCTTTATTAGTGTGGTACATTTGTTACAGTTGATGAACACATATTGGAGCACTGCCACTAAGTGTGGATTATAGTTTACATTATAATTTAAACCCTCTCCTGCACTCTTCTGTAAGTTATGACAAGATATATAATGGCCTGTATCTGTCACTGCAATATCATTTAGGAAAATTCCAATGTCCCAAAAATGCCCCCAAATTATAAATATTTTTCCCCTTTCCCCCTCCTCAGAACCTCCAGTGGCCACTGCCTCCATATTAATGATAAATTCCTTTCATTGCTAGTCTATAGTAAAATAACAGTAAGTCTACTTTAGTCCATTGTTCTTTCCCCAATCCTGAGGACTCTGGGATGGTGATGCCCACTCTGCCTCTAACTGAGAGGTGGCTTAGAACCTATGGGGCAGATGGATGAGACTATCTTGCTTGCAGTTGTAGACTCTTTCTGTTCATTTGGAAGGTCATTGCCCATAATTTCCTTGTTAGTTGTCCTGGGTGAATCCAATGAGCTAGAGCGTGGGTGTTGTAACTCTGTTGAGATTCAAGGCCTGACTAGCACATGGACAGCCCAAAGATTTAAGATCTTGGACATAAATCTATCAATTCTAGTACTAACTGTTCAAATACAAGAGGCAGAAAAGCCATGTGTAGGGAAAACAACTGAGTCCAACTCTGTCACACTGGAGAGTATAAATTCCAAAGTAGGGCCCATTGACAGGGTGCCAAACTCCTGAGCTGCCTACCCTATCTATAGTGTCTGAATGTCTCCAGAACCCTTAGGAGCCCTGCTATTTGGGGTAGTGTCTAATTTGGCAGTCAGTGAGATCCTGCTGAGATATGCATAAGCGTAACTTCTGGAATGACCTCCTGACTCATTTTGAAGGCTCTTAGCTACATAAACTCATTTGTCTTTACTCTTTCCCCCTTGTGGTCAAGGTTGTTTTCCAGTTGCATTATGGTTGGTGCTTGGTAGTAATCCCTTGGTGCCATGGAAGTTCATACCAGGGAGTCTTGTTTCACACCTAGAGTAAGTAATGCATTTATATGCTGAGTTTGGCTTAGAGAGAGACCACATTTGAGCAGCAAGAAGGATCTCAAAAGGTAACTCTTAGGCACTCTATAGTACTAGGCTAGGTTTCAATTTCAAAAGTAAAGGTTCATAAGCACAGTCATCAATATCAAGGGCCTATCAATGGTCATCCTCCTTCACTAGTCACTGCCCCTGTACCCAGGGGATTCTTGCTGGCCCATTAGAGAATGTTTCAGAACTTCCCAGGATGGGAATTTGATATTTGTTTTGAATATTTTTCTGTAAAACATCATTTTTTAATATGTGAATAACAGCATATAGAATTGTTCTTTATCTTGTTACTACTGGTTGGTGAAGCAAAACTGGGGAGTAACTTTTTTCCCCAGGAATTTTTAACTAATCAAATCCATATGCTTTTCAAGCCTCTTTGTTGTCTGAATTAGGCAAGGGGACATTTGTAATTGTGAAATATAAAATCGTTAACTAGAATAAACTGGGGTCTTTTTATTGATCTTGGTGTCCCTGGAATGATATTCATATTGGTACAGACAGCAAATTTTGATTTTGTAATGGTCCTTTTTCCTATAACCTATGTTTCATAAAGCAATGTTTTAAGTATTTTACAGATAATATTAGGACAAAAGTAATAACCCTGAGTTCACATATTTTTATACATTTGGGGACTGCCTTAGTCTGTGTTTCTTAAATATGATTCATAATGGGAGAATTTTAACATTTGCTATTAAGCATGATCTCAAATTCTCACATTAGCTGTATGAATCTTATTTCCATTTTATAGTTAAGGAACAATGAATCTAGTAGAAGTTAAGTAACTTACTCAAATTTGACTCTCTGACTCCAAATTATGGGTCAACTCCTCTATATATCACTACTAAAACACACTGATTTTAGGTAATGGTGTCTTGGGATGAGTGTTGAGCTGTTTCAGAGGATCACTTATGGAGAACAATTGGTAAGTGACAACTTATGCTGGGCTTGCCATAGATTCTTGTTACTTTATCTTCTGCTCACTGCTTTCGATCCATGAAATTGTGCTGGTGATATGATTCTGGCAATAAAATTTGTGATGGACTGCTTAGACCGATAAACTCTGATCCATAATGGTTGGAGTTATTGCTGCAAACTGTTCACTCTGTAGGCTATAACATTGAAATACTTTCTCACATGATTGGTTTTTTTTAATCCAAATGTAGTTTCAGATTTGTTTGCTCTTTCACTGTCTTTATCTCTAGATTTCACTTTTGTTATTCATCTCAGAAGTTTTATGACATAGGTGATCCATGATAATAAATTTTGATGGAAAATACATTTTGTAATTGATTTTTCTGAAAAAAAAAAAAACAACGTTCTAAGATTCAACTATCTGCAGTGAAACTTTAAGCACTTTAACAATTCTCAAGATGAGGGAGTTCACTGTAGGTTTTAATATTATTTTTAAAAAGTTAATGTTCACACTTAAAATAAAATAAAATAAAACTTAATTTGATTTCTCCCTGATGTTTCTGAATTATTCTAGGTTTGTTGATTTAACTTTTATTTTAGACCACATACTTTATATTACTTTTTTCCTAATGAATTATGAGAAAATCCAAAATTTTACATACTATATATATTCTTTATATACTAATTATCAAATGACTCTCTGAAAATGCTTAATACCAAAAAAAACCCAAAAACCACTAGATGTGCTGTCACATCTGTAGTCCTAAAAGATCTTCAGCCACATTAATGAAATACACTTTGAAAATGTGCTTTGTCTAGTACTTATGGAAACTATGACAATTCCAAGTTTTTACCTCTCTTTCCACTTTCTCATTTTAAATTTCTTTTGGGAAGGAAAGACAATGCTGAAAATAGGCCCTCGAAGATTGTTATGTTATTTCCTTCCTTCCTTCCTTCCTCCCTCCCTCCCTCCCTCCCTCCCTTCCTTCCTTCCTTCCTTCCTTCCTTCCTTCTTCCTTCCTTCCTTCCTTCAGAATCACCATCATCCTTGAAGAAGTAAAAAAAAAAAAAGCGAAGAAATAAAGAGTTTAGCTTTTAATTTTTACTGATACATTCTGAGGTAATTCAGGTACAGCTTCATATATCAGTGGAAAAACTGGGACTCACTTATTGAGGATTTCCTATGTGACTAGGACTCTCACTTAATGTCAAGTAATCTTCACAGCAAGCTAATGAGGTCAGTATTATTGTCACCAGCATCTTGCAGCAAATTGAAGCTCATATAAGTTAAGTAACTTGCCCAAAGGCATGTAGCTAGTACAAGTGCGGTCACTTTACAGACCCAGTCATCTCAGAATATAGAAGTTGCACTGTGATAGTGTTTGAAAATCATTTGCAAGGCTATATTATCATTCTACACACATAATGAGCACTGTTTTTTCAGTTAGTAAGTCATGTGAGATGATAGTCAATATGCCAATTGAAGAAAAATCACAAAACCTCAATATCTGGATGTAAACCAAGTTAGAAGATAATTAGGGTGATACATGATTATTTGCTGTTTTAAATTAAGCATAAAAATAATGAAATATTATGATTTGAGTAACATCTAATGCAAGAAAAATGAAAGGGTTATTAAATCAGCATACTTGTGGCTTGTAGCTGGAAGGATCTGATTAAGAAAACTATATCATCACATGCATTTTTAAACATTATTTTATTTCATACTTAATTTTATATAAGACACATACTCTTTTATTTTATTAGTGTCTTCAAAACATTATTCCACAAGCTGTCTTTTTTTCACCAAAATTGTTCTACCTTTCCAAAAACAACAATTTATTTAGAATGTGGATGAAAGATAAAAATGATTTAGTATCTTTTCTCTTGGACTGACAGCTATGAGAGTTTATCTTCATCTCAGATTCAGGAATATGATAACCATGAACCCGAATATAGATGTAAGTCATCCAGGCATTTAAGGGATTAGGCTCTCTTATTCTACAGTCAGCTTTTCTTTTTCATGAATATGGGAACTATCAAAAGAAAAGCAATTTACATTCCAAATCAAAGGAAAATAGAGGTCACAGAACTTTGTGAATGAAAGAAACACCTGGTGCAAGAAGATAACAATTTTACCTGTAAGTTTCTAACCTATTCCTTAAGATGTGGAGGTTGGGAGACTTGGTCCTAGAGAGGGAATTGAAGAAACAGGCTGGTGTCAGTATTCTGATCCTCAGGTTCCCAGGAGTGAAATGAGCCCTACAGAAAAGGTGCATGAGCTATTAACAGGTATGGAATTAGTAGTCAGACGGAATTGTGTAGAAGATTTGACTTTATGAGCATAGTCTATAGTGGAGGGGTGTGATACTCTGACTTTAAAAAGATCAAAGTATATAAGAATATATGCTGGTGTAAATAAATTAATGACATTTCAATAACCAAATAAAAATGAGCATAAAAAGGCAATAAAATATTAAAATGGACTTTTAAATTCAGAAAATTTTTTGAATGCTTCCATCCATCCATCCATTCATCCATTTATCTGTCCATCAATCCATCCATTTAACCAAAACCCTAGATAAGCTAGGGATATTGGATGAATAAAACAGACATGATCCCTGTCTTCATTATCCTTACAGTCTGTGGAGGAAGAAAAAGAACAATCTCAGGGAGCTAAATAGTTAGATTTGAGAGTGCTATAAATGCTAAGAACAGGATGCAGAAAGAATTAACAGTGAAACTTATACTGTTGGAATGTTAGGTAATATCCCCCTGAGCAAGTGTTAATCTGAAGAAGGAGATAGTTGGGTGATGGACACAGGGAGTTGGGTTCCATGAAAAGACCCTTTTGGAAGGAGTTTTGATTATACAAAGAGTGAGAAGCCCATTGTGGAGAGACTAAGTGATAGGGGAAGAGATTGTAACATGAAATAATTTTGAAGATGTAAGCTATCATTAGATCATTCAGAAATTTTCAGGAATTTTTGAACTTTATCTTAGCCATAAAGCATCCCCAATGTGAAGACAGATCAAATCTACACATAGAAACAGAACATAGTACTTCAAGTAAATAAGATTCAAAATGCTCAATTGTAAAAAAGTTCTGGCCAAGCTAGTGAATATCAAGATAGAAAAAAATAAATATGCAAACTTCTAGAAAAACTTCTGAAAAAAAAAGACCACCTTCCCCACTTAGAAGCAGGACAACCACCCTGGCTTAGACTTTTACCCAGCAATAATCAATGCTAAAAGATAAAGTAATAATATCTACATAGTTCCAAACTACAGGGGTTATTAATTCAGTTCTATTTGGGATAGACATATACACCAGATATGGATTTGCCTTCCCTGCACACAATACTTCTGCCAAAACTACCATCCATGGACTTACAGAATGCCCTATCCAGATAGCATTGCTTCTGATCAAGGAACCCACTTCACAGCAAATGAAGTACAGGAATGGGCACATACTCATGGGATTACTGGTCTTACCATGTTCCCTATCATCCTGAAGCAGCTGGATGATAGAATAGTGGAATGGCCTTTTGAAGACTCAGTTATGGTGCCAATTTGGTGGCAATTCTCGCAGAACTGAGACAGTGTTCTCCAGGAGGCTGTGTATGCTCTAAATCAGCATTCATTCTATGGTGCTGTTCCTCCCATAGCCAGGATTCAGGGTCCAGGAATCAAGGAATGAAAATGGGAGTGACATCACTCACTATTACTTCTAGTGATACACTAGAAAAATGTTTGTTTCCTGTCCCTACAACCTTAAGTTCTGCTGATCTACAGGTCTTAATTCCCAAAGGAGGAGGGTTGCCACACCAAAGATTTCATTGAATTGGAAGTTTAGACTGTCACCTGGCCACTTTGGACTCTCTTTACTCCTGAATCAACAGACAATGAAGGGATTTACTCTACCGGCTGCGGTGATTGACCCAATCAGGGGAAGTAGGACTGCAACTGCACAAAGGATGTAAAGGAGAATTTGCCTGGAATAGACATTAGATCATCTCTTAATACTACTGTACCCTGTGATTAAAGTCAGTGAAAAATTGCAAGAACTCAATTCAGATAGGACTACCAGTGGCCCAGAAACGTTAAGAATTAAGGTTTGGGTCACTCTACCAGGCAAAGAACCATGACTAGCTGAGGTACTTACTGAGGATAAAGGGAACAAGGAATGAATAATGGAAGAAAGTAGTGATAAATATGAATTATGACCATGTGACCAGGTACAGATGAGGACTGTAATGATTATTATGAATATTCCTTGTTTTATTATATGTACATTTGTATATGTACATAAAGCAAATATCTTTGTTTTCTTCCCTAGCTTATCCTTTTACCATATGACATAAGTTATATTAGTTTCATGTCAAAGTATTTGAATTACAGGGTATCAAGTTTAAGAATGAATATTACCCAAGGACTTGCACCCTATTCTGTACATATTTAGTGCATTTCTGGTTGTACTCAGGACAGTTACATATTGTTAGGAGAAAAATATGACTGTTATTGTTTTTATTTAGTGATTAAGTGTGCTTAAAGGTCATGTATATGGCTGCCAAGTTGATATGGGGTGGACTTTGATGGTTAGGTTCATGTGTCAACTTGGCCAGGTGCTGGTATTCAGTTGTTTGGTTAAGCAAGCACTGGCCTGATTCTTACTCTGTGGACATTTCATGTACTTAAATTTCAATAAGTTGATTGCATCCATGGCTGCTTATATCTGCAATCACTGAGGAGATTGCCTTCAACAATGAGAGAAGTCTCATCCAATCAGCTGTTGGCTTTAAAAGGAGAAGTGATAATATCAGCAGTCAGAACAGAGAATTTCCAACTCTAATTCAGTCAGCCATTTTCTCCTGGAGAATTCATCAAGGAGCTTCATTGGAGTTCCCAGCTTTTAGCCTGTCTTATGGAATTTGGACTTGTGCATACCTACAATTACATGAGAAAAGTTTTATAAAAATCTCATAATCTTTACAGATATCTCTTATCAGTTCTGTTTCCCTAGAGAATGCTGACTAATACACTTAATATTCTACAACTTGGTTATTTTTCAAGACAAAGCTCTAAAGTCATTTATTATCTAAAGAATTTCTCACCTGATCCAACAATTTTTGTCATTTGCACTAATGAACTTATGTGAAATTTTAATATGGTTGTATGTAGTCTCTATGTTCTTTTTTTAAAGAGTATTCCTCTCTCCAATTACAGGCAACTTTTATCATTTTACCTTTTTATTACCATCACTTACTTCTTTATCTCACATGCATGTAGTAGGTATCCAATATATACTTATGAAATAAATACTTGTATTTATCAGGGGATATATGTAGAACAAGCTCAATATGCTGGCCTACATAATTAATATGATATCAAAAGCTGTCTTGTTCCCCAAAACAATTTCCACCTCTGATTTATTAATTAATAAAATTAATAAACAGAGTCACTATCTTTTGGATTAAGCCAAGAAATAGTTTGTCTGAACAAATGCAATAATAATTTTTTTTTTCATAACTAGTATGAATGGAAGTAGGAATAGGCCATGTTTTAGTTTCCTAGCTGCTAAAACAAATACAATAAAATGAATTAGCCTAAAAATGGAAATTTATTAGCTCACAGTTTTAAAAACAAGAGAAGTCCAAAATCGAGTTGATGCTTTTTCTGTTCAGACAGTAGCAATCTGGGGTTGGCTGCTGGCAATCCTTGGTCCTTGGATTTTCTATCACATGGTGGTGTCTTATCCTTTCAACTGGTTTTGGCTGACTTCCAGCTTCTGGCTGCTCTCCTGGTTTATTCCCCATGTGCAATTTCCTTTCCTTATGAGGTCTTCAGCCAAGCTGGATTAACACCTATCCTCATTCACTTTGGGCATAACTTAACTAATAACATCTTCAAAGCTCCTATTTACAAATGGGCTCATACCCACAGGAACAGGAGTTGGGAACTAAACATGTCTTTTATGGGGGACATGATACAATTCCCAACAGGCAGTACCTTCTTAACCAAACCAGAGAGCTTTGATAATGATATCATACAGTAAGAAATATAGCTCGCCCTTCTTAACGGTCTACTATGTGGTCAACATGTCCTAAGTATTTTATTTGTTTTCTGTCATTTAATCCTTGTACAATTTCATAAGATAGTTAATAATACCATTCTGTCTTATGAAGAAGGAAATTGAGACAATAGGGAGGCTAGGCAATTTCCTCAAGGTTATGTAGCCCGTTAGCGGAAGAAGAAAGATTTAAACTTAGACGTTCTCCACAACTTCTTGCTTTACCCTTGTGTAGGACTCCTCTTCTGGGCTGGGTAGCTTCTGTTTGCCCTTCCAGATGCATTTTTCACCCTTCTCCATCCTGCTTTTCCCTGGAGGTTGACTAAATAGAAGGTCTCAATTGATTCACGTGCCTGCCAGTCTCCAGTAGGACTTGACTTATGCAGCATACCAGCAGAAGATGAGAGGATGAAAAGAGTGTGAAGTCTGAAGTTCTTACCCCTGCTCCCTCCGCCTGCTTCTTCAGCTTAGGCATAGAAAGATTCCTGTTACTATCTCCAGAGAGTCTTGCCAGAATCACATTAGTTTACTTAAACCCTACTCATACTTTCGTAAACAGTCTCTTTTTGAACTCTCTCAAATTACCCAATTTGGATGTATCATTTCTTGCCTACTAAAATCAGGACTGAGAGCCCAGCACCGAATCCCAGCCCCGCGATGGGGGATGGGGCGCGGGACCTGTGGCATAGAGAATATCCACTCCCTGGTGCCGCTAGAGGGATACCCAAGTCCTTCTGATTGAGGCCCAGCCCATGGACGGGACAGTGTGAGGCGAGTCCCCAGCACACCAGGCCCGGGTCTTCCTGGAGTCAGGTTGCTTGGGAATGCAGCCCAAGGCAGGTGGTAAACTCCATCTAAGGCTAAATACAGCAAGAGATCAATAGCCAACAAGTATCTTAAGGGGAAGTTAAAAAGAACTTTGAAGAGAGAGTTCAAGAGGGCGTGAAACAGTTAAGAGGTAAATGGGTGGGGTCCCTGCAGTGCAACAGATTTTGATGGGGGAAGTAACTTACTCTTTATGGCCTTGTGACTGTAAGCTTCCACCCCAAATAAATACCCTTTATAAAAAAAATATAGAATCAGGACTGATGTACCACCAATGAAACACTCAATTATATTTTTCAAAGGATTATGCCATTGTGTCATTATTATGTCTCCTTTTTTGCCAAATATATAAAGCACATTATTGCTTATCACATAGCTAAGTGCTTAATTAATTGCTTGTTGACTGTAGAAGTTTGAAACTTTATACTTAATTGTGATTTTAAAATAACACATAATTATACTTGGAGTTTATCATATTATTTTTGTAGTACAGAATGAAAGGTGGTGGATCTTTCAAAAGGTATTTCTATGATCTAAGCTTTGAAAGAAGTTTAGGCAATCAGTGTGACATCATTTCATAGCCTAATTTCCAGAAAACCATAAAGTCAAATTAGAAAGACAGTATGAAAGAGGTGTGCACACTTGGCCAGCAAAGCAAAAGACATTATTATCATTTATTCTAGTAAAAGTTTATCTTCATCTCACTCTCTAGAATATTCAAATATAAATTTATCATGCAGGACTCATCACTGAGAAAGAAATACATGCTCATCTAACAAGTGACTGAAGGAATTAGAAGTTATTTAATTCGATATTACCTGATCTCAAACTGTTATTGTCTGAGGCCTTGAGAAATAGGTGTCTTTCAGAAGAGAGAATAAGAACTCAGTGTTCTGGACTCTAATATTATTATTCTTGTTAGTATATTCACCCTCTCTCATGGAAAGTATGCCAAAGAGCTTGCACACTTGTGTAGAATTGCTTCAAATGCTATCTTAAATGATATTTCTCAGTAGAATGGTACCCTCTCTATCTAAGACTAGAGGAAAGCAGGGGAAGGTAAGTGTAGGTACAAGTAATTTAGTGACTTTGCTGTTAGATACCTAAAGGAATCCACACTTCCTACTTTAGTTTTTGTCAGTGAAAAAAGAGTAAAGTCCTTTTCCTTAGAGAGTGTGATATGGTAGTGAAAGAGAGGAAGGAGGGAAAAGGTTTGTATGGTGGTCACAGGGTTGCTCACTGGTACCTAGTTCTCGTTCCCTTCTGGATAACATGAAAGTTAAGCTTCCCGCTCTCATGGTTGGGTGGAGCCAAGTGGTAGTTCTGTTCAATGACTTCTGAGTAGAAGTGGCATGCATTACCTCTATACTGGAGCACTGTGCTTGAATCCACCCTTGCTTTTGGTCCTCCACCAATATCTTTGGAAGAATGTGTGGAGATGGAGACTATGTCAGCTCTGATCCTGGAGTGAGCAAGAGGAGCACAGTCCCCTGCCAACGCATTAGAAACATCAGTGATGGAAGAACAGACATTTAGTTTTCTTCATCATGGGCTTTTAAGGGTTTATTTGTGTGTACGTGGTTTTTTGTTGGTTTTTTGTTTGTTTGTTTGTTTGTTTGTTTTGAGGTAAAGAGGGTCAGGGATTGAACCCAGGACCTTGTATGTGGGAATCTGGCACTCAATCACTGAGCCACATCAGCTTCCCTGGGTTGGTTTTCCAGTTTGTTTTGCTTGTTGTTTGTTTTTGTTTTTTATCAGGAGGTACTGAAAATTGAAGTCATGACCTCTCCTGTGGAAAGCAGGAGCTCAACTGCTTGAGCCACATCCACTCCCTGAGGGTTGTTAAAATAGTCAAATCTATCAGATACAGTTTGGAATGACTCTCTCCCACAACCTCAAAGAAAATTAGTGAAGAATCTCATTGGGGAGAGTAACATACTTGCTTATTGGAACTTGGGACCTAGTTTTTGTCCTGCAAAATAGATTTTTGGGGGATTTTTAAAAAAAAATTAGTCTTCAATGCTTGCTGCCACCTGGTAATATAGAAAAGATGTAGATTTTAATCAGCATGGTGATAGGAGAACTAGTTCTTAAATTTACCTATTCCAGGGTTTTATAATACCCTCAAGAGTATGCTCTGAGAACCAGGACTACTTTGCATTTTGACTGGGGGGAATATTTGGTTTAATCTAGAGATTTTGCTTTGCTTTGTTTTGTTTTAAGCTCCCAGTACTCTTTAAGGTCTCTAGTTATTTATTGCAATATTTTAGGAAGTGGTTTTTCTTATGTTGGCATCCTCAAAAGCAAACCATGGGATGAGGATTCATATACCAGGATCGACTGGTGCAGGGAGTGGGCCAGGAAAGGGAAGGAGGCCACGAGAGGTGCCATATCAAGCAAAGTGCTGCGGAGGCTAACTTAGCCAACTACACAGGAGACTCTGAAGGCCATGTTGGTCACACCTCAAAGTTGTCCTAATCAGAGTTAAAGGAGCTAGATCATTATTAACCCCCATCCCCAACACTACCTCCAAATATACACACTTGGCAGTTATTTGTTTAAGGCTTTCCTTAGGGTAACATAGTTTTCCATGTACTTCCATTCCCTAGGCAAACAGGTAAAGTAGTTCAAGCTGCCTAAATGTAGCTCCCCTAATGTGTCTGCTATCTACTATGGAGTTACTATCAGAAGAGTTTGACATTCAAAAGGAGACTGATGTTGATGATCTGACAGATGGCTCTATTTTCTGCTGCCCTTATATAGGAACTTGGTCTGCATTTCAGACTCTTAAACTTTCTTTATAATCTTATCAACTGGATAAAAATTGCAAATAATGACTGTGTTTAGTTATAATGCCTACATTTAAGAAAAATAATATTGGGAGGATATCATTAAAGTTTGTCAGTTACTTTTCTAGCTTGATCATATCAAAAGGTACACTTTACAGAATCGTTCTAATATTTTTTTTGTTTTGTCCTTTCTTGAGTCTCTTCCCTGCTCACAGTAACCTGCAAAAAAGGAAAAGTTCCCTGTATTAGTTTGCTAAAGACTCTCAAAGCAATATACGAGAAATAGATTGACTTTTATAATGAGGAATTACTAACCTGTGAACTTAGAATTCTGAGGCTGTGCAAGTATCCAAATCAAGGCATCATTTGGTGAGGCTTCTCCCCAAAGACCTGCATATGGTGGCATCTCCCTTCTCCTCTGTGTCTCTTGTTGCTTCAGCCTCTGGCTCCCTCTCTCCCAGGTTCCATTAATCCCAGCTTCCTGCTCTTGGCATTCTCTCTGTGCTGTGGCTTTCTCTTGCCAGGGTTCCATTGATTTCAGTTTCTGGCTTCTGTGGCCTTCTCTCTCAGCTTCTGGAGGGGTTTTCTTTGTCTTTGTGGCTTTTTTCTATACATATATTCATCCCATTTATTAAAGACTCCAATAAGAGGATTAAGACCCAGTCTGGGCTATACCTTACTAAGGTAATCTATTCAAATGGCCCTTAACTGATTCTAATCTAATCAAAGGGTTCCACCTACAAGAGGTTCACACCTACCACAACTGATCAGTTTAAGAACATAATTTTCTGTGGTCCACAAAAGATCCAAACTACCACAGTCCCCTATCATTGAACCCTAGTTATATCTTCTACAGGATTGCTTGGGCAATAGATGTCTTTATGATTTTCCTTCAACAGTCAGGTTTGGATCTAATTCCCAAAAACTAAATGCTGATAGGATAGATTTGTAAACATAAAGAGTTTAAAAAAATGAAAAGTTGACTTTAAACAAAACAGGCTTCTGAAAAGGAACTCTGAACAAGCACTAATCTACCTGATATAAAAGAATGTTGGACTACTTAGTATAGAGTTTTAAAGAGTTGGCATTAACTCCCCACTTTGCAGTCATTAAAAAATTCAGAACTTCTTTCAATTATAGGATAGTATTACCTAAAATGGCCATTTTTTTCTACCTTAATATACTGTTTTACTTTCTTTACTGAACTTGGTTTAATGAGGCAGAACATTTATGCAGATGACAGATTCCAATAGAGATTGGTTATGTTTAAATGATGGCTAAAATGACATTACTGGGTAGTTTGTTTTCACTTAAAAATATAATCAATATCGGACTATTTAAGATAGAAATTGACCCATAATTTTAAGAAATACTTTTATTTATAACTTTAGTATGAATAAAGGAAAATAAATGCTTTGAGAGTAATTAGCTAAAAAAGTAGTGTAATAATCATAATGTTAATGTTTAAAATAAATTATGTAGGATTACAAAGAAGAGTTAATTATAATAAAGTATAGTGAAAACATGTGAGTGTATGAAAATGATCTAATGTCTAAAATTAAGAATCTGGAAAATATCTTTCATTGTAATGATTATTTCAACATTTATATTCCCTGATTATATAAGTAATATAAGTTCCTTGTAAAAAGTGGAAAATATAGAAAAACATAAAAGGGGTAAATGATTAATAGTCTCAATACATAGAGATGGAACTTATCAATATTTCAGAATTTTTGTATGTATCTCTCATGAATTTATTTTAAAAATTGGACTAACAGTCCTCAAAAAATTAAAAAAAAATAGGAAGATGACTATGCTTATGAGCCTAAGTGCCTGAAATCTGAACTAGGCCTAAAGCTATAGGGTGCCTAAGAGTTACCTCCTGAGAGCCTCCATGATGCTTAAATTTGGCCACTCTCTAAGTCAAACTCAGTATGTAAATGCATTACCTTCCCTCCAGCTTGGGACATGACTCCTGGGTATAAGCCTCCCTGGTGCCAAGGGATTACTACAAATCACTAATTGGCGATGCAACTAGAAAAAGACCTTGAATAAAAGGGGGAAATGGTAAAGACAGATAAGATTATACAGCTAAGCATCTTCAAAAAAGAGTCGGGAGTCATCAGAGGGGTCGTGCTTATGGATGCCTCAGCAGGATCCCAGATACAGCCAAAGTAGATACAATTCCAGGTACTGGTGCTCCTGAGGGCTACAGAGACACACATGTTCTATGTTCATGGCAGATGGTTCTGGAGTTCAGTGCCTTGTCAGTAGGCCCTACTTTGGAATTTGTTTTCTTGAGTGTGATGAAGTTGGATTCAGATGTGGCCTCACTACGCATGCCTCTTCTGTCACTTTTACTGAACCTGTGGTTGGTGCTGGGGTTGGTGTATACCCTGGGGACTTGAATCTCTGGACTGGACATGTACCAGCTGAGCTCTAAGCCTCAGTAGAGTTGCGACTCCTACTCTCAAGTTTGTTGGACTTACCCAGGTCAGCTAACAGGGAGGTGAAGTTGGTCTACCACCATACCAAGGAACTGAGAAAGTCTACAACGGCAAGCAGGAGAATTGCATCCCTCAGCCAAGTGGGATCTAAGCCCCCTCTCAGTTTAGAGGTGGAGTGGACATCACCATCCCAGGGTTCACAGGATAGAGGAATAAAATATAAATTAGAGTGGACTTATTGGTATTCTACTATAGAACTATTGTGACTAGCAATGGAAGAAATTGTGTAATTGATATGGAGACAGTGGCCACAGAAGTTGCTGAGGGTAGGGAGAGGGAAGAAAAGGTGTGATATGGAGGCATTTTCAAGACTTGGAGTTGTCCTGAATGATATTACAGGAACAGATGCAGGACATTATATATCCTGCCATAACCCACTGAAGGTACTTGGGGCGGGGGGGGAGTGTAAACTACAATGTAAACTATAATCCATGCATTGCAGCAGTGCTCAAAATGTATTCACCAACTATAGAAATGATCTCTGAAAGTATAGCCTTGCAATGAATGTGCCACTGATGAGGGAGGTTGTTTATGTGGGTGGAGTTGGGGGAGTAGGGTATGTGGGAACCTCTTATATTTTTCAATGTAACATTTTTTGTGATCTATGTGTCTTCAAAAAATACAATAAAAAATAAATGCTCAAGAAAAAAAAGAAAAAATTGGAGTAATACTAAAAGCATTTGTTAAAAACTGTATTTTTTCTTAATTCATAATTTTTCCATCTCATTTAATAATTGCCTAATATTTTCTTTATGGGTAACAAACTATAGTTAATATGCTGTTGAATCTTTAGGATTTCTATTTTTTCCCATGTTAAGCAATGCTGTAATGAGTATCTCTAAAGATACTATCTTAGCACATTAATTCTTCTTTTCGCTTATGTTTATAAAAATGAATTTATTAAAACTACCATAAAGTGCTTAAATATTACTAAATCTGTTTTGAGGTTTTCACTAGTCTTTCATTGTTTATGTGTATTTTACTACCAGAATAATATTCATTTTGTTGTTGAATATTTTAACACTTTTACCAAATTTTAATACTTTGATAAAATAAATTCAACATTATCATTTCTATTTATCAGCGCTCTTCATTTTCTTGTCAATTTATGGTTTAATAAATTCTTTAGAACTAGTTTTTAGAAATTGTGTGGCAATTTTAACTGAAATAGCCATTATGTTTAGAAATGCATTTAGCAGTTTTTTCATTTCTTCACATTTTAATTTATATTTATCAGTAATGTTTAACATTAAAGTTTCTTGTTCATTCATCAAAAATTGGCATATTTATTACTATCGAGCGATGTTATATTAAATTTTATCTGGCTGATGTTGAAAACTGGTGATTACAAGTTCAATAGTTTATTGGTTTATTCATTTGGGTTTGTTAGTACATATCATACCATTTGTTAATATTAACACCATCATTCCAACTTTTTTCATGGCTAGTACATGAAGAACAATGTTAAATAACAATCTGTGTAACAGTTTCAGTTGGCTTCTCCTTGACTTAAATTAAAATTTAATGTTTTAGCATATTCATCATGCTGCCTTTGATTCACTATAGATTTTTAACAATTTTTTCATGTTACTAGATGTCCAAGTATTAAATATCCTTGCATTCTGGAGTAAATGTTATTTATTCTTGGTGTATTTAATGTACTTACTAATACTTTGTTGAATAACTTTTAAATCTTTTGTTTGTGTAGCCAAAGTGCTTTCTTTTTTGTCTATGATATCAGGGATGTTTCAGCTTCACAAAAAAAACATGTGAAAAGATTTCCATTTCACAATTATAATTGTTTTCCAATCTACACAATGTGACTTCTACCTTAAGAGACATGATGGGAATCAATGCAAGTTCAATATGGACCTTGGGATTACCTATTTAGTCAGCCATATTCTACAGATTAAAATGCATGACAAATTTAAAGGTACATTTATTGGCACATATATATTGGCACATATATATATACATATATATCACAAAAGGCAGATGTGTAGGAATTATGGTAGGGCAGCTATGGAAGAAGTGGTACATATCAGTCCTCAGCTCTGGAATTGAGATGAACCTGAAATCACAACTTAGATCATTATCATATATGAAGTCTTTAGATACAGTCCCAAGTGGAATTGAAAGGAATAATGAAAGACCAGAAATAATGGATGGAGAGCTGCTAATAAAAATGTAATAGAAGGTTTGCATAGTATGAATTACTCAGAACATTTTCAGAATGAATAGCATATGTGAAGAAACTTGAACTGTGCTTGGCACTTGGTAAGATATAATAAAGATGAATTTTGCTCTGAAAAATCATTCCTGAATTTGGTCCCTTGACTTATATCTTAAGGGCACAATGGTAAAGAACTTTTGAAAACACTTTATTCAATGGCATGCTAAAGTTTATCTATACCATTTGCACTGTGTGATATTTTTATTCAAAATTTTGTAAAACCAACTGATTACAAAATGCATATAGAGCAATAACTAAACAGTAAAAAAAAAATTAAAAGCATCAAAGAGTTTCAAACAACTTTTCCCCCACTTATCTGGTAATAGGATTTTCTACATTTTCTTTAAATTAATATCCAAGTTTTTTGTTCATCGAATGATATGTTACTCAAATAAGAGGCAATTCAAAAAAACTCATTTAATTGGGGAAAAAGACAAAATAGAATTATAATTAGAAATCTATCTTGGATCCTCTTATAATTTTAAAGTTCTTTTATGAGGACAATATGTTGCTTTAACTATTATAAGTTGAGCCTGTTATACCTAGCTCTTTTACCACCTTCTCTATCCAAAAAATGATGATAGCCATCATGCAGAACAGACATGTTTTCATTTGCACTGTATGTAGTTTTAATTTTCATTTTCCTAGAGAGTGCTGCCTCACTGTGGATGGATTAGGGATTATTAAAGCTTAACAAGTGATTAGTTATGACTAATATATCTTCATGAAATGTTATATATAAACTTGCTTTACATATAATATCTTTAATTAGTTATTTTTATGGATAAGAAACATTTTGGACAAGAAACATTGTAAAAGATAACTTCTGGAAGACTACTTAAATATAACTATTAAATAGTCTTCCAGAGTAACAATATTCTATGGATTTTGCTTCATAAGCTACCTCTAAGGTGTCAAAATGGAGTAGTGGAAAGACAAAGTAATTTTAAAACATATTACCCTAAAATATTTTACCATATTTAATTTGTACTACAAAAAAATGAGGACTTTGCCTATTATCACAAGTGCTTATTTTCACTTTCAATTTTTTTTTCAAGTCTTGATTGATGCTAAGGCAGCTGGATTGTACTTAAATAGTGAAGATGATGAATTAAATTACTTTATCAAGGCTGATTTCATCAGTCACTTTCCAAAACGTTGACACTAGTAATAGAAATAGTAACAACAATTAAATAAATGATAATGATACCATTATCTATTTCCTTCTTCATTTTAATATGTGTATAATCCTCATTCACAGCATCTGAATTATTCTCCTCAGAATATAAAAGCAAATCTCAGGAGACAGGGAATTGCTGTCTAAGGCATTTTCTCCTTGAAAGTTACAGCTACGTATGGAGTCGTAGTTTTTGAAAATAATGAGTTCTACATCCAACATCTTCTCTTCCCAAACCTTGTTTATACAAATTCTCCCCCTCATCATTCTTTTCCTCTTCTTTTATTATATTGTGGAATTATAGGTTGCAAAGTTCTTATACAGTGCTGCACAATCAAAGTAAGTCTGGGTAGGAAATCAGTAAAGTAGGACTTTATCTCATGACTAATACTAAGTAGATCTGCATGCTTTTGAGTTGCATTTCAGTGTGCACTGAGCTCTTCATCTCTCAAAAGAGGACTGTTCTTTTCAATTCTGTTCAAGCCAAAGGGCAGATGTCTGCATTCCGGGGGTGTGTAGTCCTGTGATAAGCACCATGCTGCCAGAGTCAGGGACCATGTCTGTGAGGAGGAGAAATGAGTGAAGATTGATCAGTTCATGACTTCATAGTTTTCACTTCTCTTCCATGATATTTTATCCTCATTATTGAAGTGGATCCCAAAAAGCTGTAAAGTCAGAAATGGTAATATTTGGCATGTCTTCCCAGTTCTCTCCAGGGACCCCACTAAGTAACTGTGCCCTTGACCCGCACCCTGATTGCCCTGGACCCATTTTGCCTAGGCAATATCCTATGCCCCAAATACATGTCTTTCTTCACCTTCACTCTAAAATACCCTCCACTTTTTTCTTTTTTCCCCCCATTTTCTCAGTTCCTTGTCCTTAATTAACTTTTTAAACTGGATGTGGATCTAAAAAAAATTCTAAATGAATTCTAATTATTATATGATATGTTGACGTTCTAACTAATATTTGTATTTTGGATTCCACAGTCAGTTAAACCTGAATTAGAATCTTAACTCTTCCACTGTAAGGAAGAGTTCCCTCCCCTATAAAATGGGGCTGATCATTCCCACCTAGTAGTTTTGTTGTGAGGATGAAATTATCAAGTGAAATAATTTGTAAAATGCTCAGTGCCAGGCACTTAACAGTCACTCAAAAATGTGGTAGTAATTATTTTTGCTGTTATTTCAGGTTAGGCCATTTGAGACATAAGAAAGTTTCTGTTTTGGAGACCTTGGAATGCCTCTCAAAACAGGCTCCTTTGACATACATTCCTCCACGTTGTTACACTGCTTTTTCTCACACATTTCAACTCTACTGGCATGTTTCAGCACTAGTTCCTTGTGAGACTAGTCGAATGCAAGAAAAACAAATAAACAAACAAACATTAGTTTAAGTTCAGAAAAACGCTGTGTTCTGTAGCTTCATTTTGAAGGTTCAGGTTCCCATTAGCATGTCCAAGACCATGAGAAAAGCTCCAGTTAAGAAAATATGTATAGGAAAAAGTGGCCATGGTGGCTGCTGGGTGTGGGGAATGGGAGGAAGAGATGAGATGTGGAGGCGTTTTCGGGACTTGGAGTTGTCCTGGGTGGTGCTGCAGGGACAATTACCAGACATTGTATGTCCTCCCATGGCCCGCTGGATGGAACGTGGGAGAGTGTGGGCTATGGTGTGGACCATTGACCATGAGGTGTAGCGATGCTCAGAGATGTACTCACCAAATGCAATGAATGTGTCATGATGATGGAGGAGAATGTTGCTATGGGGGGAGTAGTGAGGTGAGGGGGGTGGGGGTACACGGGGACCTCATATTTTTTTAATGTAATATTTTAAAAAATGAATTAAAATAAATAAATAAAATGTATTCACCAAAAAAAATTTATATAAATTCTATTATGCAACAACTTTTAATAGTGTGCTATCTTAAACATGCTTCGGGAGGGGCTGCTATAAAAATTGTACAAAAATCACTTTTAAGTCAAACATCTATTGTTCAGACTATCCAATAAACATTTATGTTTCTTTATTATAGTGGAGACTGCAATATAATATCACAGAAGTCTGTATTTCTCTACAAATTTATGTAATGTTTACTTTGAATGTTAACTTTTACTTATGAAAAATCTCATTGCTTGGAATGATAGATATTATCTACATAATTAAGAACATAATTACATACCTGTTACTATTTTACAGTCAAATATTTGCACAAAAATAAAACAGTCAAAATATTATTTAGTAGAGATTACCTGGATATATGAGTGGGGAATATTTTGTATGTATGGAGTGGAAATTCAATTTCATCTAGTTTGGCCCTCTATTGGAATGCTTGTATAACCCGGGAAACAAGGGGGAGTTGAACACTAAGATTTGAGAAAGCAGGGGGACTGTTGGATGTAACCAGGAATAGCTGGGATCAGGGACCTGCAGGCCTAGGAGATTTCCCTGGCCCTTTTCTGTTTCTTTCAAGGCAGAATACATGTCACTGAGAGCTCTCAAGTTCAGCAGTTTATAGTTTTAGGCAAGAGGAGGGGTGCTCATAAATTTAATTCTAGAAATCTTGGGGAAAGACTCTTTAGGTTCAGTTTGGCTCCATCCTAGGCCAGCACTCAGAGAACAGGTTATCACTGTACTAACATTGTCAGGTCTACACAACTCACTGTGAGCAGTGCCCAAAGAAAGGGGTTGATGGGTAGAGAATTCATCTAGTACAGATGTTCACTGTACTAGGATTAGATTCATCATTCACCAAAAAAATGGGCACTATCTCTTTTAAATAAGCATTCTTAAAGCTTATTAAATTAAAATTGTATAGGGAGTCTCTGCTTGGAAATTTAGGTAGTTTTACTTGAATCTACTATATATATATCTACTATATATTCAAATATATATATATTTGAATTAGTGATAGTCCAGAATCTGCATAATTTCTTTAAATTACTGCAAGCTTCACTGCTCCTGCTTCTGTTTTCCTCTCCATTTGTACTTTCTTATCTATCACTCTTTTTTTTTTACTTTTTAAAAATAAAATTTTGTTGATGTTTACCATTCTTATATAAACAATAAGTGTATAGTAAAATTTGTGAGTTTACAAAACAAACATGCATATCGTAATACATGGCCCCATACATCTCCCCACCACCACCAACTTGCATAGTTGTGAAACATTTGTTACAAACTATGAAAAAGCATCATCAAAATATTACTAACTATAACCCATATCTTACATTTGGTATATTTCCCCCCCAATCCTCCCAGTTATTAACACCCTATTAATATTATATATTTACCATTCAGGAGAAAATATTCTCATATTTTTGCTGCTAACCAAAGTCCATCTTCCACCACTGGATTTGCTGTGTTATACAGTACCATACTTTGTACAAAACATTCAAAGTGTACACTCAGTGGCTTTCATTTTCATCACAGAGTTGTGATGTCATCACCTCATTCACTTCTAGAACACTTTCATTTCTCCAAAAGGAAGAATCCCATACACCTTCTACCCACTATTGTTTCTTAGAATTGATGTATCTTTGCCCTTGCTATAAAATATTAGCATATTACTGTTAGCAATAATCCATAAGTTACATTAGTTGTAATTTAGCTATGTATCACCATAATCTTAGCACTTTGTAAAAAAAGAGCACTCTTCTATTTATATCATTAACCACAACCTTCATCCACCACTGAAATCACTTAGTTATACATACCCTAGATTATTCTCTAATTTCCTTTTAATTGACATTTACTTCTACATACTGCCCCTTTCAGACACAATCACATTATATAAATCAGCAATGTTAGTTATACTCATAATGTATTACTCTCAACTCTATTCATTTCCACACTCTTACAATTAACCTTATTAATGCTACATACATTTAAGTATCGTCTTCTATTCTCAACACATCTTCTATTTCCTAGTAATCTATATTCTAGAGTTTACATCTGTGAATTTACACATCATATTCAGTTCATATTAGTAAGACCATACATTATTTGTCTTTTTGTGTTGGCTTATTTCACTCAACATAATATCCTCTAGGTTCATCCATGTTGTCATATGCATCCCAATTTCATTTCTTCTTACAGGGGAACGGTATTCCTTCATATACATATACCACATTGTGTTTATCCATTCATTGGTTGATGGACACAGATTGGTTCCCTATTTTAGCAATTGTACATAATAAAGCTATGAACATTGTTGTGCAGTTCTGAATATATTCTAGTAATGGAACTGCTGGATCATAAGGCAGTTCTATATTCAGCTTCTTTTTTTTAAATTTCTCTCCCCTTCCCCCCCCCACCCCAGTTGTCTGTTCTCTGTGTCTATTTGCTTCGTGTTCTTCTTCGTCTGCTTCTGTTGTTGTCAGTGGCACGGGAATCTGTATTTCTTTTTGTTGCATCATCTTGTTGTGTCAGCTCTCCATGTGTGTGGCACCATTGCTGAGCAGGCTGCACTTTCTTTCACGCTGGGTGGCTCTCCTTACAGGGCACACTCCTTATGCGTGGGGCTCCCCTACACAGGGACACCCCTGCATGGCAGGGCACTCCTTGCGTGCATCAGCGCTGCTCATGGGTCTATCCACTCTTGTAGGTCTGCACCCAGAGTCATCTTTGGGGCACAAAGCAATGTTTATGTGTACGTGGATGGGTGGGACAGGAATTGAGGCTTTATTAATGTATAGTATGGGCAGAAAAAAAGACTCCAACTGGCGCACACTGCCACTACATCAAAACCATCCCTCCAAGGGAAAAAATAAAGAATAAAAATAAAAACTTCTCCCCCAACTCTCTCCTCTCCCTCCCCACAGTCAGTTGTGAGGAAATCCTTTCCTGTGAACATGTAGAACATTTTATGTAGGTTTAGCACTCCCTACTTAATCCCTTGGGTTCTCATTTTTTTACCCCAATCACTTATTTATTTAGTTTCCTAACAAAAATGCTTTCTCTTTCTGAAAAAGAATTCTGAGTGTTAAAATGTTCTCACTTTCTTTAAACCATTGCAACAGTTTCTGATGTGCTGCTTAGTGATCTGGGTTCCAAGCTGAGTTTTCCAATTCATTTGCTATATTAATTGTATATATATATTCATTATTAAATATCTGCTGTGAATAAGACTTCATAAGAGCTGGTATGAAAGCAGTAGAGGAGGGCATAATGAAACTTTAGAAAACAGTGCTAGTATTCAAGGAATGAAATAATAACAACGATGATTATAGCTGGCACCTATATAACCTGTACTATGAGCCAGGAACTGTTCTGAATCCTTTATCTAAATTAATTACCTCAATCCTCCCAACCATTCCTTGAGATTGGTACTATTATTATCTCTATATCACAGATGGGGGAAATGAGAAACAGAGAAATAATTTTCCAGGTCATATAGTTTATAAGTGGGATTTAAACCCAGGCAATCTGGGTCTCATTAAAATAAATATATGATACAAAATAATGCTAATTATTAATTTCCTTGGGGAGATGATCATAGCAGATGACCTAGCAGGGCTGCTGGCTGCAGGTAAAGAGGCCACCCTTGGAGATTGGGTTGCATTTCTTGAGGAAGTGGCCATGGTGGAGAAAGTCATATGGTAGGACTGGGGTGGTGGTGTTGGAAGGGGCACAAACATGGAAAGTAGGTAAAAATGATGAAATGCTCTGTATAGGATAAGAAGTGTCCCTCCCTGCAATCTTACAGTGTTTCACTGAAGGCACGAAAGGCACATCTTTAAAAGCTTCATTAGTAATTTCTTGTGAAGAATAGCTAGGTGGGCACAGTTAGCATGATGGCCAGTGTGTAGGTGAAAGGTCGAACTCACTTAAATTGGAAGGACATAGGCACAGATGAAACCATGCTGTAATAAATTGTTAAACTAGTAGATATTTTAATACATATCAGTAAGAAGGCGTAGCAGTTTGATATGGTTCATGAATTCCAGAAATAGATATTAGGTTATGTTTGTAAACTTGTGTGTACCTGGGCATGATTAAATTATAATTAGGGTTTTGATTGGGCCACATCAGTAGGGTGTTGAGTCCTTGTCCTTTGGTGGGTGGGGACTCACAGATAAAAGACATGGCAAAAGACAGAGTTAGAGTGTTTGATGCTGGAATTTTGACCTGGAGCCTGGGAAGTGAACACACAAGAGAAGAACACAGAGGAATAGAAATGGCTCCTTAGACACAGCAGAAGACCCGGGCAGAGAGAGAGAGCTGGTTGCCTGATAGTCTACTGCTGGCCTTGTGGAGAGAGGCAAAGCCTAGAGAACCTTGTAGTCTACAGCTAATCTTGTGGAGAAAAGAGAGGGGTTGGGCCCAGAGAGAAATGAACCCTGGAAAGAGAGGAACCTAGAAGCATGAACCTGGCAGACATAGGCAGCCATCTTGCTCTAACATGTGGCAAAAGACTTTGGTGAAGGAAGTAACTTACGTTTTATGGCCTGGTACCTGTAAACTTCTATCCCATTGAAATACTCTTTATAAAAAAAAAACCCATTTCTGGTATTTTGCATCAGCACCTCTTTGACTGACTAATACAGAAGGAAAAATATGGCTCTATGTATGTGTTAACAATTGAGTTTTTAAATAATAAACTTTATTTTTAAAGAGGTTTTAGATTACAGGAAAGTTACATCAAAAGTATAAGGGATTCTCCTATAGTCGATGCCTTCCCCTTACCAATTCTTCCCCTATAAATAACGTCTTAGAATAGTGTGCTACAATTTGTTTCAACTGATGAATAAATATTGAAGCATTTATACTATGGTCTATAGTTTATGTTACATTGTGATTTACACTTAATTCCAATGCCCTAAGAATGCCTATCTTCCACCTATTATTCTCTCCCCTTCTCCTCAGAACCTCTGGTAACCACTATCTTTATAACAATGTTACAAGTTCTTTTGTCACTACAATATCAGTAAACTTACTTTACTCATGGTTGCCTTCTTCTCTTATTTGCTCATTCCTTAACCCTGAGGATTTGGGGATGGTAATGCCAACTCTGCCTTAGATTAAGAAGGGGCTTTATTCTTAAGGAGCAGATAGAAGGAACTGTTTTGCTTGCAGTTGTAGATACTCTGTCTTTTGGGGGGTGAGGGTTGTCTATCATCACTTTTTCATTGTCCTGGGCAAGTCTGCTGAACTAGAGAGTAGGTGTTGGTTGCAACTCTTCTGAGATTCAGGGCTCAGCTGGCAAATGGACAGAAAGTAGATGTAAGTCTCTGAGATATAAATTTAATGGGTATAATGCTAATTATCAGCTTGAAAAAAAATGGTAGAAGAATCGTCTGTAGGGAAATTATAAGTGATTCTAACTCTGTTACATTGGGGAAATAGTTTATCATATATTCCAAGGCAAGGCCCACCTGCAGGGTGCTGATTCAAGGAGTTGTGTGCTTTGCCTATAGTGTCTGGATGGCTCTAGAGTCCTCAGGTGCAGTGGCAGCTGGTGAGACCTGCCTAAGACCTGCATAAGTGAAACCTCTGGAATGGCCTTCCTACTCATTTTGAATCTCTTATTCATAAAAACTCTTTTGTATTTAGCAATTCTGCCTTTTGGTCAAGGTCTTTTTCCAACTACATCACTGGTTGGTGCTTGGTATTAATCCCTTGCTCTGTGCTAGGGAGGCTCATCGCTGGGAATCATGTTCCATGCTGGGCAGGGAAGGGGAGTACATTTATTTGCTGAGTTTGGCATAGAGAGAGCCATATTTGAATAACAATCTGGTTCTCAGGAGGTAACTCATAGACAACAGGTATTATAAGGCTAAGTTTCAATTTTACAAGAATAAGGTTCATAGTTACATGCATTAATATAGAGGGCTTGGCATATTGGTCTGTTATCTTTTATTCGGCACTACCTATGTACTTGAAAGATTCCTGCCTATTTGAGAATGTACTAGGACTCCCCAGAATGGGAATTTAATATTTTGTTATTTATTGTATGGTTCTCCACCCACTGAAACATCCTCCCACCACTGACACCCTGCACCAGTGACTCTTTCCTGCCATATTTGTCAAAAGAACATTCCCATAATTGTATTTTCAACCACAGATCTCCACCTCCCCAGAGTTCACCTGATCCTTCCACCAGCCCTCCCCCCAGTTCCATGGAGAGTCCAAATCAACACCCCACACTGCTTACCCTCACACTCCAGCACTGTCGACCCTACTCACATCCCTGCACCAACATCACCTCCATCCACTGCCAAACCACCCCTTTCTACCTTATCATAGGTTCTGCCCAGATAGAGCATTGGCTCACCACTCTTTACTCCCTTTCTATCTCTTGGTAACCTGTCTTCTAGACTCTAACTCTGCGAGTCTGCTCAATTTCCTTAGGTCATTATCAATGAAGTCATAAAATATTTGTCTTTTAGTGATTAGCTTACTTTACTCAACATAAGGTCTTCAAGATTCATTCATGCTGTTGCATGTGACAATACTTCCTTCCTTCTTATGACTGAATAATATTCATTATATATATATTCATTATATATATATATACACACACACACCTCATTTTGCTTATCCATTCGTCTGCTGATTGATACTTGGATTGCCTCCAACTTTTGGCAGTTGTGAATAATGACACTATGAACATTGGTGTGCATATATCTGTTCATGTCCATTTCAATTCTTCTGGGTATATACTTAGTGGGATTACTGGATCATATGGTAATTATTTATGTAGCTTCCTGAAGAACAATCAAACCTTCCTCCACAATGGCTGCACCATTCTAAATTTCCACCAGCAGTGGATGAGGGTTCCCATTCCTCTACATTCTCTCCAATACTTGTAGTTCTCTGCTTTAAAAAAAAAATAGTAGCCAGTCTAATAGGTGCAAGATGCTATCTCATTGTAGTTTTGATTTGCTTTTCCCTAGTAGTGATGTTAAGCAGCTTCTCATGTACTTTTTTTTTGCCTTTTCTATTTCCTTTTTGGAAAAGTGTCTATTCAAATCTCTTGCCCATTTTAAAAATGTGTTGTTTGCCTATTTATTTTTGAGATGCAAATTTTCTTTATACATATTTATATATATGAGACCTCTATCAGATAAGAAAATATTCTCAAATATTTTTTTCCCATTGAGTAAGCTGCCTTTTCACTTTCTTGAGTTTTTTTTTTTCTAAAAGGAACAAGTAACTACAACTGACTTGCTGTAGAGCCTCACTAGAGAGACTTAGACTCTAAGAAGAATCAGTGGGCCCCTTTAATTCATGCTGTTATGAAGCTAATTGGGAATGAATGCAATAAAAGAGAAAACATAGTGGAGGAATCATTTATGTTCAGGAAGCTGGAGTTGCTGTGTGTAACGCTCTGTCTTCAGAAGTGAAACGCTGATGAACAAGGTCATAGGATGTGGCACTAAGCAGGTCTTCTTCTTTTCTAAAGGTCTCTTGAAAATAAGACACAACTCCAAATTATGTCTGGGTTCACTGCTGAAATACAATTTATAAAGTACAATGGGAATTCATGGGAAAAAGATGTCTCACCCACAAGTTAAAGAGGACTTCATGAAAGAAGGAGTATTTTACTTGGGTTTTAAAGAATGGATATGATTTTAACAGACAGGGGTGCAAAGGTTTTCCATTTAAGAGGACTGAAAATTAAGTAGAAGATAGGAAATTGGGGTGGTGTAGGGAAAAGTGAAGTGCTAAATTTAACTAAAGCATAAGCTACAAATTAGGAAGTGGCTAGTGAAGTGGAGGAAAAGATAGGTATGGATGATATTCTAAAGTATTTAAAGATCAGAATGTGTTGTTGATATCTTATTTATTATGTAATCAGGTAGTAACTAAACATTTTGAGCAGGGGAATTACATAATTACATTGTAATAGAACGTCTCAAATTTAGTTTGCTCCTACAGTGGTTTCTTAAATGCTGAAAGTAAGTTACAAAATATTTTAAGAACACACAGCATGGTTTAGGAATCGGCTGACTAAATGTATTTATTAATCCTCTTATTTGGTTGAGTGGAAGACAACTTTATTCTTTTGGAATCAAAAACTGCAATTCCAAAAGTGTTATATATCCAAAAAGTTAGTATTTTTTAATGAAAATCAATATCATTCTTTTTAAGCAATCATTTCATTTGCTTTCTTACCAAATATCTTGCATGGAAATAATTCATCAAGTCTGTATTTTTAAAATTATATACACTTTCCTTTGTGAATTTATGCTCAATAAGTCAAGTAGTAATTCTACATTTTCCCTACAAGTAAAAAGGGACTTTGTTACACATGTACACTTATGTAATAGCACATATATTTTAGCCTGCTTATAAATCTTAAATTGATTCTTTTTTATATACATTTTATTACATCATAAGATACCTGGAGTAAAATGCATAGAACTCAATGTATTTTTGTCTGAATGAATATAGCTGTGTAACCACCACCCAAATCAAGACATAGGCATTATTGGAGTCTCCGATGCCTTTCTCCTTCCTTCTCCCACTCATTAATTTTAGCACAGGGAAGTAACCATTATTTCACTTGTATTGCAAGACGTTAATTTTTATTCTGTTTTTGAACTTCACATGTACATGTGGCTTCATACTATATATATTATCTTGTATTTGATTTCTTGACTTCAACATAAGTCTGCTAATTTTAATGTATGTTTCTGCATGTAGCAATAGTAATTGCTTTCCTTTCTGTTCTTATTTTTTCTCCAGTATGCCATGGCATTGTATGACTATGGCAATGTTTACTTACCTATCATACTATTGATTGCTATTAGCATTGTTTCCAGATTATTATTATTAACTCTGACTGTGATCATTTTATACACAGATGCACTCTTTTATTTTGGGAAAATAGACAATATAATTCTTGAAACATAGGTTATACATATATCCAGCCTAAGTTTAAGTTTATTATTTTTTACCTACACTGTCTGGAAGTTATCAGAGTATGTATCTGTCATCATTCTGGTAGAACAAACATGTCTCTGTTGTGCTTGCTTTGCCAACATCACAGAAACTGTTGTATGAAGCAAACTCATTTTAGTATATTACATAAATTTCACATATACATGGAAGTAAAATCAGTAAGATAAAATGATTTCATGAAAGTCATATATGTGGTAAGTAAGAGTCTTAGAAATATAATTCAGAATATGAAAACCCTCCTCATTATAAAATTCCACTTTTAAAAAATTGAATCAAAAAGCAAAATATTTTAGTAGGATGAGCATGGCTTAGGACTCAGCAACTAACTGGAATTCTGTGTTTGCCACGTAGTGTTGAGAAGTCTGAAAGGTCCAAGATTTTACCTTACTTTCCAGGTAATAATTTAGACTGCCCATGTTTCATTGATCTTGGTAGAAGCTACAGACATAGGCCAGTTTATTATTTCAGCAATAGCAATAGCCAGGATATCAGCATATTTAAGTTGATTTCCCAAGCCTTGTTTCCCAGGAGGTGACATGAAGGCGACAAGATGATATCTGCACACAGAGTTATTTGCATTACATGAAAGGACCTTTGGGCTTAGAGAACCCACATCTTTTATAATGGTCAATAACATGCCTGCCTTTTGCTCCAGATGGGTAAATGGCAAGCTGGTTCCAGGACTGTAAGAAAACCTGACTTTGCTCTAGAAGGAAACATTATCTTTACCTTCAAAGACTCTTACCTCTATAATTCTTCTTGGAAAGATAATTTTGAAGAAAAAGAATGGTCAGTGTATGCTCACATGATAGAACATTAATAACCCCTTGTTTTTATACCATCTTAACTTCTGGTAGATTTCCCCTTGCATTTATTTCTCTCTTGACCACTCTGACTAATCTAACTTACAGTGGTGGCTACAAAGTCTTGTTTGATTTATATTCTACAGCATTTAGTTAAGGTTACTATCAACAGGACTCCAAGCAGCAGGATGAGGGAAACCTGTGTTATTAACCTCAACTATGGTCCTCCCCAAATTCCTGGACCCAATCAGGTCCAAACTGGTATATCGACCAGGTTGCCCTAGCAGTGACATCAGGAGAAACAAGCATCATACCCATAAGTGATCAAGGCAGAATCCCAAATTTTCAAAATGGGCCCATATATTGCTCCACTCCTTTCATCCTGATGATTACACAGCAAGCAACTAATAGAGGATGATCTCTTTCTTTGGATAGTCATATTCAGTAATCAACTGCCTTACTAAAAAGTATGGACCAATTATTAGTAAGGGAGGTAGATTCAAAACTAGTTTTGATTCTATTCTTAGTAGGCTGTTCCAGTGCTCAACAACGTAAGATCCCTGTGATGTCAGGGTATATGGACATTCCATTAAATACCTTGAATATAACCCAGTTGTTAAGTGGATTTGTTAGACTGCAAATGCACAATACAAATTTAGCCTTGGTCACAAGACAAATAGATCAACTTTTGGTATGAGTCACAAGTCTGGCAGGCTATGATTATGGATGAGTTACCATGTCCAGTGCATGAAGGATCCGGGAAGTGATGATGGTAATCTGGGTGGTGTAATCTCAAACAACAGTTTAATTCCAGTTGGTCTCATCAGAGAATGGATTCTTGTAGTGGACATCAACATGAGTGACCTAGATGGTTTGACCAGAAATAGTAATTTGTTTCTACAGTTTCCAGCCCAACTTCTTCTGATCTCAGCTGTAGGCTAGCATAGGGCTTGTTTCTCAGGGCTTCCTATATCACTATGGCATAAGGCTTGATTCATTCCAGGCCTTGTCAGCTGCTCAGCTGGTCTGTTCACTTCAGCTGCAAACTATCAGGTGAACGGTTCACCTCTCCCACAGCGTTAGCTGTTTGAACCTTCTCTCCTCTAGCATCTATGGAGCTCTCTCTAGTTTGGAAGAAGTTGGGCCCACAGACTCTTAAGAGGAATAAGGAAGGAGACACCAGGCAGAGATTTCCTGCCATCTTACTTCAACACACAGCAGCTGACTTTGACGAGAAAGCAACCTTGAGTTGGACTCTTTAAGGCCTTGTAACTATAAACTTTTACCCCAAATAAATACCCAATTAAAAGCCAACAGATTTCTGGTACTTTGCATCAGCACCCCTTTGGATGACCAACACAACTAGGAAGCCAGATATAAGCCTTAGGGTTTGAAGAAGTGAGTGCTGAAAAATTTTAGGCTAGGCAATGCAGAGAAACTTAGTTCAAAAATGTTTATTTCTAACTTTGCTGCAAGGTGATTTGGAATACATTTCCTTTTTATAGCCTCACTTTAGATAGTGTCCACTGCCTTTTAGCAGACAATTTAGTTGCTTCAGTAGATTTTATTGCTTCTTTCTAAATTTGTCAAGTTGTCCTTTGCCTAAAGCATCAGACAGAGTGAATGGCTAGAGAGATGGTGATAAAATTGCCTCCAGTTGCAATTGCTCAGTTTTCCTATGACATATCAAGCCCTCAGTGTTAAGACATCTCTCAATTCTTTATTAACACCCAGGTTTAAAGATTGGTATGTTTTATTATTACTTTGCTAGTATATCTCTCCACATCCACATCATTTCAGGCAGCTGATATCCTTTGTCATGGTGTCCTTATGTCCTAAAACCTCAGTGCATTATTTATAGTCTACCAAATAAAGCTGATTTTAAAATGTGGGACTCTGTTTTCTTTTATTCCTTTTCTTTTTCTTTTTCTTTTTTTTGCCACTAAACCAGTGACAGCTATTCTTTTTTTAGTACTTAAAAAGGCATAGGAATTTTTAGCTTAAATGTTGTCTTGTAAATTTAAAATATGAAATATTTTCTTTCAATTGGAACACTAATATGTGTTTAAGACTGAATATATTTTGCATTAGGTCCTAAAAATTAAATGCATTCCAAGTTACTATATAAGTACAAAGTACAAGTAAAAAACTGCATGACTCATTTTATAGGTATCTTGTAAATTTTGACCATTTCTGGATTAAGGTTAACAATCTAGACTTTGCTGGGTGAAATTAATCCTAGGTGATGTTATGTAATACTGTTGAAAGACATTGTACTCTTGCTATAAAATCTCTTTAAATTGCAAAAACATGTGGAAGTTCAGAAGCATTTTAATTTTTAAGGTGTATATTATGATTTATATAAAATATCCAACCAAACTTGTTTTCAAAAAGCCCTATTAAATAAGTTTGACTAAATGGGAGTACAAAGGATAAATTAAGATCAAGCAAGTATTCTAACTAGGTTAACCCTAAAGTTACAGAACTGAAAGTAATATTTGTGCCTGGGCTATCCTGTAGCAAAGCTAAAGAAAACAATATCAGTTGGAGTTCTAGCTCTGCAGCTTACTAGGTAGACAAGCTAAGACTAGGCCATTTGTATTACTTCTCCAATTTTCAGTTTCCATAGATTGAAAATAAAGGCTTTAAAACTAGGTCATTACTAAGGTATCTTCCAGATGGAAAATTGGTCACTCAAGTTTCTTAAAAATGAATTCACCAGAATATTAATTCAGGAATTTGCTATATTTTTTCCTAGTTCTTATGCTGGCATGGATCTTTGCCCTAGAGAGATACATACGAGTGCAAAATATATGTCTCAGAATATTAAATGCTATTAAGGAAAGGAGTATTTTTTAACAAATCCATTTATTGATACATAATAATAAAGCATAAATCTATCCAAAGTGTGCAATCAATGATATTTGGTATACTCACACAGTTGTGCATTCATCACTTCAATCATTTTTACAGCATTTTCATAATTTCAATAATAATAATAATAAAAAGTAAAAAAGCAAAAATCATACTCCTTACCTCTCAATATCTCTGCTTCCCCTGCCATACATTGCTGCTATTCTGTTTCTGTCTCTCTAGTGTATTTGTATTTATATTTTGTAAAAATAGACTTTTTAATGCAATATAACCCATATTTGTATTCACATGATGTTTCACTATATTATACAGTCACATATCAAATTTTCTAGCTTTCTTTTTAGTAATATATGTAACCTTAGACTTACCCTTTCAATAACTGTCATACCCATGTAATAGCTTTGCTGGATGAAAACACTATGATGTGCTTGTACCATTTCTATTCATTTCCAAAGATTTACAAACAACCTTTTTACCAATTCTGCACAGATTAAATTTCAGCTTTTTATTCTCTATCCTCATTCTATTTTCTGGTGATATATATTCAAATTATTAACTCCATGAGTTTACACAATATATTTAGTTGATAAAAGTGCAATCATACAGTATTTGTCCTTTTGTGTCTGGCTTGCTTCACTCAACAGAATGTTCCCCAGTTTCATGCATGTTGTCATATGCTTCATGACTTCATTTCCTCTTACTGCTGCATAATATTCCATCGTGTGTATATACCTCAGTTTGTTTATCCAGTCATTTGTTGATGGACACATGGGTTGTTTCCAACGTCTCCCAGTCATGAATAATGCTGCAATGAATATCAGTGTGCATGTGTTCTGTTTATGTAAGTGCTCTCAGTTCTTCTGAGTGTTTGCCTAAAAATAGCATTGCTGGATCACATGGGAAGACTGTATTCAACTCTCTTAACAGTCCTCCAGACTCTCAAACAGTCATTCCCACCAACAGTGAATAAACATTCCTATCTCTTCATATCCTCTCCAAGACTTGCAGTTTTCTGACTTTTAATAGTGGCCATTCTAATAGGTGTGAAATGATATCTCATTGTAGTTTTGATTTGCATTTCCCTAACTGCTACTGATGTTGAACATTTTTTCATTATTTTTCACCATTTGTATATCTTCTTTGGACAACTGTCTTTTCAAATCTTTTGCCCATTTTTTTGCCAGCCCAGTAAAAAGAATTTATTGAGAAATGGAACAGAACAGGGGTTGCAGAGAAATGGGAGAGATGGACAGAAGTACTCACTGAGATTTGATGCAAGCTCCTTTAGGTAGAGAGAGCAAAATTTAGTTTGTATGGTTATCTTTAAGTTATTAACTATTCCTCCCCTTGCTAATGTTTGGGGAAGGGGCTCCAGCTGTTATTGGTTACCACACCAATGGTGGGGTTCAATGGTGAGGTCCTTTGTGTGGGGTTATCTGGGACCAATGGGAAGGCCTGTTTGGAATATCCAGGGCCTCCCCTCAGTCCTGGAAAGAGTCCCAAGTGGGACTTCAAGGTTAAGGTCAAGATTTTTGTGGGATCTCACAGCCATGTTGTCTGTCAGACAGGTTGGGCATGTCTTCTCATTTCCCTGAACTAACCTGCCTCAAATCTCCTTTTGCCCATTTTTAAATGGTTAGTTTGTTTTTTATTGTTGAGTTGTATGATCTCTTTATATATCATGGATATTAAACCCTTATCAGATATGTGGTTGTCAAATATTTTCTCCCATTGAGCTGGCTACTTTTCCACACTTTTGAGAAAGTCCTTGAGATGCAAAAGTGTTTAATTTTGAGGAGGTATCATTTATCTATTTTTTCTTTTGTTGTTCATGCTTTGAGTGTAAAATCTTGAAATGTTTTCTTACATTTTCTTCTGGGAGTTTTATGGTTGTAGCATTTATATTTAGGTCTTTGATCCATTTTGAGTTAATTTTTGTATAAGGTGTGAGATAGGGATCCTATTTCTTTCTTTTGAACATGTCAATCCAGTTCTCCCAGCACCATTTGTTGAATGACTATTCTGGCCCAGCCAGGAAGGCTTAACAGCCTTGCCAAAAATCACTTGACTGTAAACGTGAGGGTCTATTTCTAAGTCCTTGATTCAGTTCCATTGGTAAATGTGTCTGTCTTTATGCCAGTACCATGCTGTTTTTACCACTGTAGCTAAGTAATATGCTTTAAAGTCAGGAAGTGAGAGTCCTCCAAGTTGGTTCTTCATTTTAAAGAAATTTTGGCTATTTGGGGCCCCTTACCCATCCAACTAAATTTGATAACTGGCTTTTCCACTTCTGCAAAAAAGACTGTTGGGACTTTTATTGGAATTGAATTTTATCTGTAAATCAATTTGGGTAGAATTGACAGCTTAACAATATTTAGTTTTACAATGCATGAACTTGATATGCCCGTTTACTTAACTCTTCTTTGGTTTCTTTTAGAAATGTTTTGTAGTTTTCTGCATACAGGTCCTTTATGTCCTTGGTAAAGTTTATTTCTAAATATTTGATTTTTTTTAGTCACTCTTAGAAAGGAGTTATTTTTTTTTCTGATTTCCTCCTCAGATTGTGCATCAGTAGTGTACATAATCACTACGGATTTTTGCATATTAATCTTATATCCCATCACATTGCTGAACTCTTCTAATTAGTTCTAGTAAGTTTGTTGAGGAATTTTCAGGATTTTCTAGATATAGGATCATATCATAAGCAAATAGCAAAAGTTTTACTTCTTCCTTTCCTGTTTAGGTGAATTTTGTTTATTTATCTAGCCTAATTTGCTTTAACTAGAACTTCTAGCACAATATTGAATAACAGCAATGACAGTGGACTTGTCTTGTCTTGTTCCTGATCTCAGTAGGAAAGCTTTCAATCTTTCACCATTGAGTACTATCACAATGCTCCCTGTAGGTTTCCCATGTATGCACTTTATCATATTGAGAAAGCTTCCTTCTGTTCCTATCTTTTGAAGTATTTTTTCTTTTTTTTTAATCAAGAAAAGGTGCTGTATTTTCCCAACTGCCATTTCTGCATCAATCAAGAGAATCATGTGATTTTTCTTTTTCAGTTAATCAATGTGGTTTATGTTGGCTTCATAGAATGAGTTTGGTAGCATTCTTTCCTGTTCAATATTTTTGGAAAAGCTTGAGCAAGATTGGTATTAGATCATCCTTGAATGACTGATAGAATTTACCTGTGAAGCCATCTGGTCTTGAGCTTTTCATCTTCTCTTATTTCTGTGGGGTCAGTATAATGTACCCCCTCTCACTTCTGCTTTTATTTCCATCTTCTCTCCTTTTTTCTTCATCAGTTAGCTGAGGGTTTGTCGATTCTCATTGATCTTCTTAAAGAACCAACTTTTGGTATTGTTGATTATATTGTTTTTCCTTTTGTTTTTGATTTCAATTATTTTTGCTCTGATCTTTACTATTTCTTTCCTTTGGATTGGTTTGGAATTAGCTTATTTTTCTTTTTGTAGCTTCTCCAGGTATGCAATTAGATCTTCAATTTTAGCTCTTTTTTCTTTTTTAAATGTAAATATTTTTTAAAAGATTTATTTATCTATTTATTTCTCTCCACTTTCCCCCCTCCCCCCTGCCCCAGTTGTCTGTTCTCTATCTGTTTGCTGCATGTTCTTTGTCTGCTTCTGTTGTTGTCAGCGGCATGGGAATCTGTGTTTCTTTTTGTTGCATCATCTTGTTGTGTCAGCTCTCTGTGAGTGTGGTGCCATTCCTGGGCAGACTGCATTTTCTTTCGTGCTGGGTGGTTCTCCTTAGGGGGTGCACTCCTTGCGCGTGGGGCTCCCTGTGCGGGGACACCCCTACGTGGCATGGCACTCCTTGCGTGCATCAGCCCTGCACATGGGCTAGCTCCACACGGGTCAAGGAGGTCCGGGGTTTGAGCTGCAGACCTCCCATGTGGTAGACGGATGCCCTAACCACTGGGCCAAGTCCGCTTCTCTTAAATGTAAATACTGAGGGCTATAAATTGCCCTCAAAGCCCTACCTTTGCAGTGTCCCATAAAGTTTGATGTGTTGTATTCTCATCTTCATTCTTCTCAAGAAATTTGCTGAGTTTTTCTGCAATTTCTTATTTGACCCACTTATTATTTAAGATTGTGTTGTTTAATCTCCATATATTTATGAATTTTCTTTTTCCATCCACTGTTAATTTCCAGCATCATTCCATTATAATCAGAGGAAGCGTTTTGTAAAATTCAGTGTTTTTACATGTATGAGTCTTGTCTGTGACCACATATAGTCAATCATGGAGAAGGATCCAGGAGTGTTTGAAAAGAATGTATATCCTGCTGTTTTGGTGTGCAGTGCTCTATAGATGTCTGTTAGGTCTAGTTCATTTATTATATTATTCAACCTCTCTGTTTCTTTATTTTTCCTTTATCCAGATATCTTATCGAAAACTGGGAATTGTGTATTGAAGTCTCCAACTATTATTGTAGAGACACTATTTCTTCTTCAGTTTTGCCAGTGTATGCTTCATGTATCTTCAGAGCACTTAGGCTAGTTGCATAAATATTTAGTATAGATACTTCTTCCTGGTGAATTGCCCCTTTTATTAATATATAATGACCTTCTTCATTGTCTATAATAATTTTGAATTTAAAATCAATTTTTTTCCCTGGTATTATTATCACAGCTACAACTCTTTTGTAGTTACTATTTGCATACAATATCTTTTCCCAACCTTTTATTTTTAACCTAGTTATGTCCTTACATCTCAGGTGAGTCTCATGGAGACAGCATATAGAAGGTTCATATTTTTAAAATCCATTCTATCAACCTATGTCTTTTGATTGGGGAATTCAAGCCACTAATACTCAATATTATTACTGTAAATGCATCATCTAATTCATCCATTTTGTCCTCTGGATTTCTGTTGTCATATCTTTCTATTGTTTCTCCTTTCACTCCTTAATTTATCCTTCTTACTAATCTTCATTTCTACACTCTTCTCCCAGTCTCATGCCCTTGTTTTTTCCTTTCAGACTGCAGCACCTCTATTACAATTCTGGTTTTTTGGTAACATACTCTATGGGTTTTTGTGTGTGTGTGTGTGTAAAGACTTGGAAGTCACTCTCATTTTTGAAGGACAGTTTTCTGGATAAAGAATTCTTGACTGGCAGGTTTCTTTCAGTACCTTAAATATATCATACCATTTTCTTCTCACCTCCCTGGTTTCTGATGAGAGGTTGGCACTTAACCTTATTGAGGTTCCCTTGTATGTGATCGATGCTTTGCTTTTCTCTTGCTGCCTTGCAAAATCCTCTCTTTATCTTTGTTAATTGTCATTCTGAGTAGTAGGTGTTCTGGAGTAGGTCTATTTGGATTTATTCTTTGGTACGTGTTGTTCTTCTTGGATCCTGATATTTATGTCATTCACAAGGATTGTGAAATTTTCAGTCATTATTTTTTCAAATATACTTTCTGCCCATTTTCCATTCTCTTCTACTTTAGGCACACTGGTAATACATATGTTTGTGTGTTTCATGTTGTCATTCAATTCCCTGAGACCCTCTTCCATTTATTCCATATCTTCTCCTTTTTTCTTGTTCAGATGTTCTGTCTTCAAAATCACTAATTCTGTCTTAAGCAATTTAAATCTCCTATGTATTTTTAATCTCATCCATCATGTCTTTCATTCTCATATGCTCTTTATTTTTCTTTGTAGGTTTTCAAATTGTTCTTTATGCTCACCCAGTATCATCTTAATATCCTTTATCTCTTTAGTCATATTTTCTTTCAATTCTTTGAATTGATTTGGGAGAGTTTTGTTATTATCATTAACTAATTGTCTTTTTAAAATTCTGTATCTCTTCAGGATATTTAGTTTGCTCCTTTGTCTGAGCCAGCTCTTCCTGTTTCCTAGTGTATTAGTCAGCCAAAGGGGTGCTGATGCAAAATACAAGAAAATGGTTGGTTTTTATAAAGGTTATTTATTTGGAGTAGGAACGTACAAATACCAGGCCATAAAACATAAATTACTTCCCTCACCAAAATCTATTTTCATGTGTTGGAGCAAGATGGCTACCAACATCTGTGAGGGTTCAGGTTTCTTGGGTTCCTCTCTTCTAGGGTCTTGCTTCTTCCTGGGCTCAGGGTTGTTCTCTTCCCCAGGGCTTGCTTCTTCTGGGGCTTAGTGTTCCTCTCTTCCTGGGGCTGGCTTCTCTTTCCTCTTTGAGCTTACTTCCTGGGCTTAAAGCTTAAGGCTTCAACATCAAACTCCAACATCAAAAAACCCTCCAACTCTGTCTTTTGCCGTGCCTTTTATCTGTGAGTTCCCACCTACCAAGGGGCAGGGACTCAATACCCTACCAACACAAGAGGTTTACTTGATTAAGTAATCCAATATAATCTCATATGCCCAGAGGAAAAGACTAGTTTACAAAAATAATCATATATTTCTTTTTGGAATTCATCAATAATATCAAACTGCTATACCTAGTATGGCTTGTAACTTTTGCTGATGTCTAGGTATCTGAATATGTTAGTGAATTTATTCTGATGGCCAATTTCTTTCTCTTGTCTATTTTTTCCCCACAACTCTTCTGCTATTTGGTTCACCTAATTATAAGTATTTAAAATTACCCAGCTTAAGTTATCAAAATTTGGCCAGGGAATTACCAATAGGGTACAGATTTTTCCCCAGGAGTTCAGGTTAAGAGAGACCTAAATGCAGTTTTTCTCCATGCAATTTCCAGACAATCCAGCAGATGGTGCTCATTGGCACACCTTTCCTCAGAGTTGTTTTAATCTCTGCTTTCCTGTGTTTAGGTCTGGCCAGAGCTGAGATTTAAAGCTATATCTGCTGCCAAATTCACTGAAGAGAAGCCCTGCAACTCACCTTTTACCTTTGTAATATCTGACAGGGTGGAATAGGTCTCTTCCTCTCTCTGTTGCCTGCAGTGAGTCAGGGGTTTTATTCCAGTTTAATATCTTGGGGGTGGGTGCTGGAAACACTGCCCAGCTGCCACAGGGATTTGGTAACTCAATTTTGTTGTTTCAAGTTCTTCATCTCTCTGTCCCTCATCTTCCTGGGAGTTGTGTCACACTTTCCTTGCCAGCTGACCCCCAAAGAAAGTCCCTCAGATGTTTTTTTGGCCCTTTCTTTGTTGTTTCTGTGAGAGAGTTGAGCCCTGCTTCCTCCTCTAACATCATCTTCCTGAGTTCAAGTATTTGGTATGAACTGACTTCTTTATGAATATTGGTTTGTTTGTTTTTTTGTTTTGTTTTTGAGTGAAGTTAAAAAAAAAACCCTACATACAGATATATAAAAACACAATGATTCTTTTGTATATGGAAAGAATTCTCATTTAACTGTTTTTCATCAATCAGAAATGGAAGAACCTTTGAATAGAGGATATTTTCCCCCTTTGTACTACCTTTGCAGAAAAAAAGACTAGTTGAACAACAAAAGTTTCCAAAAATGTAGTATGTATTATTTAAATCAAAGTTTGACACAAATGCTTTTTCTGTATTTTAGAAACTCCCATTTTTCTTGTTAACCATATATAAATGATACCAAACTTATAAATAGGCTTTCCCCCAAAATGTTGCTTAAATATAAATAAATTAAGGAGTTATGTCCAAATCCTAGATATTTCAACAAAATCCATGTATTACTCCAGTTTTTTTTTAAGCTTCTTTCATAAAGTTTGGGTTTCCATTTTTCATGGATATTTAGACTAGTTTCCACACCAGCTTTGCAAGAATTCGCATAGTCACTGTACCTTTCAAGTCTTTTGGGATAGTCATCCTTAATAGAATTGTAGGCCTTTTTTTCTTCTTGTGCATTGGGTGGCCATTCTCATAATTAGTTGAAATTTGTATGATTTTATTATAAATCTAATTGAGTATTTTAAATGTTCTTTCTTTCTCATACCTAATGTGAGCTCATATTTTTACCTAAGATATTTAATTTTATAAATAGCAGCAGTACGGTGTGAAAATCACATTTATATGGTCAGAACATTTAAAGTAATATTTCTGAAGTTAAGATGAAAGATGTAAACTGTGATAAAAATTTTCAACTTTGTTGATTAAGAGCTGTCAATAAGTGATATAAATGATATATCCAGAATGTAGAATATTTGCTTTGTGGTTGGCAAGGAATTAAACTTGCATTTTTCAGTAAACACAGAACGTTCAGTTATAAAGCAGTCGTAGATATTTAGTGAGCATTTTAGTTCTGTTTAGATCATTGGAAAGTTCTTCAACTTGAAATTACAGTGTCATGCAATTCTTAGTCCATATTAAAGTTAGACTAGCCATTTCATGAACATAATCATATGTTTGGCAGTGTATATTGCCCTAGTTGGCAGGTTGTGGGTGAAATCAGAATATATATACAGCCTCAAAGACAAATATGCATTGCCCAAATTATCCATAGCATTCAAGGGGAAACAAAACAGAAGTTTCATTTTTTGTACATTACCCAGCATATTGAACAAGAAAATTAGTAGCTTATTTTTTTAAATGGTTTAGTGCATAAATCTCCTGACAGTTGTCATTTTTCTATTGCACTCTAAGTCATGAGGACCTGGCATTAATTGCAAATTTTCACAATAGGAAAATAAAAGTCTGTTCCCTCCTATTACTAATCAATATCTCATAACAACAAATGCTTGGATATTTAATCTTTACAAAATGCTTTCAGTCATTTAATGCCATTGAATCCTTACATGATCTCTGTAAAAGATATTTTCAGTTCTTTCTATATTTTATTTTTCAGATTAGAGAGCTTAAAATACATAACTAACTTGAAATGGGTGAGATAGCAGGTCTCAAAACTGACTCCTCCACTTTTACTCTCCACATTCATTTTATTCCATTATTCCTTTCTTATCTATATATTTTATATACATATTTTTAAGGCAGCTAGATTACAATTAAATGTTACAAAAACATAGGAGATTCACATATACCCTGCTCCCTACCCCTCCCATATTTTCCCAGATTAACAACAACCTTCATTAGTGTGGTACATTTGTTACAATTAATGAACATATTTTGGAGCATTGCCCTTAACATGGATTATAGTTTACATTGTAGTTTACAATCTTTCCTGCACAATTTTGTAAGTTATGACAAGATATATAAAGGCTTCTATCTCTCATTGCAATGTCATTCAGAACAATTCTCATGCCTGAAAATGCCCCCCTATTACACCTATTTTTCCCTTATCCTCCTCTGAGAACCTCCAGTGGCCACTGCCTCCACATCAATGAGTAAAGTCCTTCCATTGCTAGAATCACAATAAGTCTATAGTAGAATAACAGTAAGTCTAATCTGGTCCATCATTCATTCCCCAATCCTGAGGATTCTTGGATGGTAATGCCCACTCCACCTCTAATTGAGAGAGGGCTTGGATACCATGGGGCAGATGGATGGAGCTATCTTTCTTGCATTGCATACTCTCTCTCTTCCTTGGGATAGTTGTTGACCATCATTATCGCCTTGTTAGTTGTCCTGGGTGAATCCAATGAACTGGAATATAGGTGTTACAACTCTGTTGAGATTCAGGGCCCAACTTGCACATGGACAGTCCAAAGATTTAAGTGTCTTGAACATACACCTATCAAATCTAGTACTGACTACAGGTTCCAATAGATGGGGCAGAAGAGCTAAGTGTAGGGAAAACACAACTGAGTTCAACTCTGTCACACTGGGGAGCATAAATTCCAAAGTAGAGCCCACTGACAGGGCACCAAACTCCTGGGCTGACTCCTCTGTCTATAGTGTCTGGATATCTCCAGAGCTCTCAGGATCCCTGCTATTTGAGGCAATATTTACTGTGGCAGTCAATGAGATTTTGCTGAGACATGCATAAGCATAACCTCTGAAATGACCTCCCAATCACTTTGAAGTTTCTTGGCTATATAAACTACTATATCTTTACCATTTCCCCCTTTTGGTCAAGGTCTTTTATCCAGTTGCAGTGCTAGTTGGTGCTTGTTAGTAATTCTTTGGTGCCAGAGAGGCTCATCCCAGGAGTTATATCCCACACCAGGGAAAAGGTAATGCATTTACTTACTGAGTTTGTCTTATAGAAAGGTCACATTTGAGCAACAAGGAGGTTCTCAGGAAGTAACTTAGGCACCCTTATTACTAGGCTAAGTTTCAATTTCAAAAATAAAGGTTCATAAGTACAGTCATCATTATCAAGTGCCCATCAATGGTCCATCCTCCTTCACTAGTCACTGCTCCTGTACTTGGGGGATTCTTACTATCCCATTAGAAAATGTAGCAGAGCTCCCCAGAATGGGAATTCAATATTCTTTCAGTTATTGTGTGAATCTCCACCCACTGTGACAATGCCCCATGAACACCTGAGCACATTCATATGCCTTATAAGTATGCCCCAGGTGAACCTCTTCTCATGCATCCCTTATCACTGAAACTCCACACCAGTGATCCTCCCCTGCCACAGCTATAACCCTTCTGTTATCCAAAACGTCTTCAAAAATGAAGCCAACAATATAATAAAATACAATTAATAAAATAAAATAAAATAATAATGATATTTTTTAAAAATAACAAATAAAATACAAAGGAGAGTTGACTCTCTGGACTGTCTATGTGCCTACTGGGCCCTGAGCCTCAGCAGAGTTGCAATACCTACTTTCCAGTTCATTGGACTTACACAGGTCAGTGAACAGGGAGGTGAGGATGGTCACACCAGGAAACCGAGAAAGTCTACAACTGCAAGCAGGAGAGTCTATCCATCAGCAATGTGGGATTGAAGCCCCCTCTCAATTAATAGGTGGAGTCGGCAGCACCACCCCAGAGTCCTCAGGATTGGGGAATAAATATGGACTAGAGTGGACTTTTGGTATTCTACTATGAAATTATTGTGATTCTAGCAATGGAAGACATTATATCATTGATGTGGAGACAGTGGCCATCAGAGGTGCTGAAGGCAGGGAGAGGGAAAAAAAGGTGTGATATGGGGGCATTTCCAGGACTTGGAGTTGTCCTGAATGATATTACAGGGACAGATGCAGGACATTATATATTGCCATAATGCACTGAATGGACTGGGAAAGAGTGCAAACTACAACATAAAGTATAATCCATGCTGTGTAGCAATGCTCCAAAATGTATTCATCAAAGGCAATGAATGTACCACATGAATGAAAGAAGTTGTTGATATGGGAGGAGTGGGGGGTGTGGAGAGTGGGGTAAATGGGAACCTCTTATATTTTTTAATGTAGCATTTTGTGTGGTCTATGTAACTTTAAAAAAAAGATAATAAAAAATGAAAATAAAATAAATTTGAAATAATAAAATATTAAAAAATCAAATTAAAAAATTGACATTATGTCTTTCATCACTGTAAGATCTATTGTCTTATTTGTACAGTGACATTTTCTTCCATTTATTCCTCCAGTGTCTTATTTCAGGTCTAAGTAGAACAAGTTAGACTTCTTATATGATTTAAGACCAATTTTATCTAGCATGTGAAATGAATTCTAGTTAATACCTGTTGATTGATGAAAGGAAATAGTGGCATGCAGAATAGGAAAACAAACATCAATTATTTTTAGATTTAAAATGAGTTTCTTTGGGAATATTTTATGTAGTTGCATCTCATATTCTGGGAATTTTGTATGCTTTAAATATAGTTTTAAAATCCCAATGTGGAATTGCAAAAACTATTTAATTTTTTCACCATCTCTCTTGTTTAGTTGTGGTCTCATACCACCTATTCTATGCTGGAATGGAACTACAGAAATCTGTAGTTTTTTTTCTGGACTCCCAATTTTACTACCTCTCTACACTAGATGAACCCAACTCCTCTGGGTAGCAGAAGAACAGTCTAAGTAGAAAACCAGTATAATTTTTCCATCCTTAACCCAGTTCTTAAGAGAAGCAGGGGAGTGATCTTCAGGTATTATGTCTTGGAATTTTCATACAGACAGTAGATGCTAAATCACTAAAAGAATGAGCAAGACATCCCAAATTTGCAACTCTTATGTTTTTTTACCTACCCTGATGGAATAGTCAGCAGGATAAATAACAGGCACTTGGTACAGAGAAGTTCTCTTTAATTTGAAGACTTGAGTCAATTCTTTCAACCTCCATTAAAATTCTTACCTCTTGTCCTTGACCTTTTAGAATGACAAAACCTCCTTCCAAAATTGTCCCAGAATTTACCCAAATGTGGAGGTCACTGAACCACAGGAAGACTCAGCTTCCACCTGATGTTTACTTCATTTCCATGGGTTTTAAAAAATATTATTATATTATTTTATAGTGCTATTTACATAAGGAGGGTAACTCTTTCCATAGGTAGCTGGAAATAGCCACGTGAGCAGTTTCAATCTTTCCTGGAGTTAAACAATACTATATTAAACTCTCGTTGTCTATTCAAATAAATGGAAAACATTTCACAATATTGCCTTCATTCTCTCCATAATTTTTCTCACTTTCTATTCACTTTTTTTCTATCAATTAACAACTATGCCCTTCCTTACCCCTACAGAATAGGTTCCACAAATCCCCTTTGAATTCCCCCTCTAATTACTAATTCTTTGGCAGTTAGGTTGAACAAGTATTTCCTTATGTCTAAAAGCAACTTGCTAGTGACCTGTAAAGTATGTTATAAAGCTTACTAAATTTTATACTTGTTTATTCTCATTAGTTCCTTAATCTGAGACTATACATCATCACTAATATGTCATGCAGTGTGTCAGGCAACACTATAAAACTTCTATTATGTTATATACACTAAAAATATTCAGAATTGCCAGAAGATGAGGAAAAAGTATCTTTTGTCATTATTGTATTAATTGTGTGCCTTGAATAGGCTTTGATTTACAACTGCTACTCTTTTAAAAGTTGTGATGCAGCAATTTCATATTTATTCATTTAGTTGTGTCTTGTTTATTAAATGCATTTTTGGTCTATAATTTTTTAATAAATGATTTTAAGATATGTGTATTGAAGTTTAAAGATGAATCATGTACACACCCCTGCTGCAGTAGATATAAATATTTCTCCAACATACTTACATCGTAAGTGTATCTACACTCTTTTGCTTATGTATTTGTGCTATTTAAATAACCTGAAACATTTGATTTAATAGATACTATACCTTTACTAGATTATGTTTCTATCATAGCATACTGTTTTGTAATAAAAATTCATGTATCTATAATGTTTATTTACCTCCTGAAACATTAATAAACAACTATATCTGTAGCCAGCAATACCTTTACTTGTACTCATTTTATAAATCTGCAATTCTTTGTTATCGACAAGCTCTTTTTCCATGGAAAGAGAATATGGGAGGGGAGAATGAATGGCTTTGGGTCTTTTGATGCATTCCATCTAAAGGTGGTAAGACTATTGAGTATCACTGACAGAGTAAATACCACCTGGATTTTAATATCACAGAAGTCGTTTTTGAAATTTTGTATCAGTTGATGTATTAGTCAGCCAAAGAGGTGCTGCTGCAAAATACCAGAAATCTGCTGGCTTTTATAAAGGGTATTTATTTGGGGTAGAAACTTACAGTTACCAGGCCTTAAATCATACATTACTTCCCTTACCAAAGTCTACTTCTACCTGTTGGATCAAGATGGCTGCCAATGTCTGTAAGGGTTCAGTTTTCCTGGATTCCTCTCTTCCCAGGTTCAGCTCCTCTGTTTCTCCACAAGGTCAGCTGTAGACTATGTGGCTCTCTAGGCCTTGCTGCTCTCCACAAGGCCAGCTGTAGACTATCAGGCCACCAGCTCTGTCTCTTTCTCTCGGGCTTGATTGGCTCCAGGCTCAGCTTCTCTGCTCCTCTGTGTTTACTTCCTGGGCTCTAGCTCAGAACTCTCAACTCTGTTCTTTACCATGTCTTTTATCTTTAAGTCCCCACCCACCAAGGGGTGGAGTCTCAAAACCCTACTGATGTGGCCCAATCAAAGCCCTAATCATAATTTAATCAAGTAAAAGTGAAACCTCTGACAGACCAGTTTACAGACATAATCCAATCTCTATTTTGGAATTCATAAACCGTATCAAACTGCTACAATCACTTAGAAAGAATTTTGCACATCAGTAAATTGTAAATACAATATTTGTTTTCACAGGGTTATACTTAGTATCTGAGATTATTTATCTAATGTATTATCTTTTGCTTCCTCTAGTTCTTGGTTCTTATCTAAAATCTAATTGCCTAAAACTCTATATTTGGCCTTAGTTCATACCTTTAAATGTATACTTACTAGGGCCTAATCCAATATCTACCTAATAGATATTTAATTGTTTAAAATAATTAATATGTTCTCTCCCTTGTAAGGACCAGGAGAGTCAGTTTGGTTGCAATAAGGTCTCAAGTGTCCTTGAATGGCACCGTGAGTGAGAGAAACTCACACAAAGTGGTGGTGCTGGTGCCCTTCTATGCCTGGAGAGAAACAGGTTTTGTGACTGTGGTTAATTTTCCAGCAAATCAGAGTCTCAATAGCAAGACTGGCTGACCTCTACTGCACTTGGAGGAACCCATATTTTGCTCAGGAATCTTTTGCATTAGCTCTCTGAACTTTCTGAAATTCTGCTACTGGAATATTATGGGACTACTGAAGAGTTCCCTGGTTTGGCCTGCCTCTATAATTTGGACAGACCTCTCCTATGTACAGATGTTTGCTCATCTATAATGGAGGAATTGCTATTAATCTGTCTACCCTAAATTGTCTATGATACTGAGTTGCTAGCCCTAATATAAAATATATTATCTTACTTGATATACAGACTGGAATATTATCTATGTAATCTCAGAAATGGTGATCCTACATTTCTATGAAAGTAAGGCAAAAGTACCAGAAGTTTTAATTTATTTATTAGAATAAGGGTTAAATATGCCATGTTTTTATATAGCTAGGGACTTGCATAATGATTAATAATGTGTGTAATTGACTTTTCAAAGGAAATATTTTTTGGTTTTAAACACAGACACATAAATCACATAAAAATAAATTTCATATTTACTTTATTTCTATATCTATAATATAGATATCACCTATGTCTATATCAACTCTCTGTATGTGTATATATGCATATTTATTTTTATGTTGTCATACAATTGCATTACCGTTAGCTTTGTTTAGCTTGCAGAGAGTTGTGGATTAGAGGTAGCTAACAACTGAAGGCAGCATTTCTTTAGGTAAACAACTGAAGGCAGCATTCCTTTAGGTAAAGCTCTGAATTGGGCGCAGTTTGAATCCAGTTTGCTCTCCTTCCCTGGTATATAGGATTTTGTTATCTTTTGGTATATCTCTTCTAAATGCCTTACCTGTACTGTCATAAAAGAAAGTAAGTTACTAAAGTCATTTATGATGAGTTATTAAGGATGAAACTCAGTGTATTAAATCAAAACATAAAGGGTTGAATCTCAAGCGATTGGATTTCAAACATTGAGAAGAGCTTAAGGAGTGAATTTTGGAAGGGACTTGGCCCAGTGGTTAGGGCGTCTGTCTACCACATGCGAGGTCTGTGGTTCAAACCCCAGGCCTCCTTGACCCGTGTGGAGCTGGCCCATGTGCAGTGCTGATGCGCGCAAGGAGTGCCCTGCCACGCAGGAGTCTCCCCTGTGTAGGGGACCCCCATGCGCAAGGAGTGCGCCCCGTAAGGAGAGCCGCCCAGCGAGAAAGAAAGTTCAGCCTGCCCAGGAATGGCGCCACACACAGGGAAAGCAGACACACAAAATGATGCAACAAAAAGAAACACGGATTCCCGTGCCACTGACAACAGAAGCAGACAAAGAACATGCAGCAAAATGGACACAGAGAGCAGACAATGGGGGTGGGGTGGGGGGGTGGGGGGAAGGGGAGAGAAATAAATAAAAATTTAAAAATTAAAAAAAAAAAGAGTGAATTTACCAGCCTTCTCAAAACCTATACCTTAAATAGGTGTCTAACCTCTCCATCCACTCATGAGTCTTGCCCCAAAAAGAACAAAAGGAGTATTAAAATGAAAAAAAAAATCAATTAATATTTAAAAGTAGCTACATTCTACAGATCTTAAATATTTAGTATAAAGGGTATTTTATATGTTTTGAAAGAAGAAATGCCTGTGGATTTTATACATTACCTTCAGCAACTACTAATAAAACAATTCATTTTTCCTTTCACTCTTTGGCAATTCCTCAGTTCTTTCTTGTTCTGAAATATGAACATTGGCAGTGTTTGGGCTATGGGGAACACTATTATTTCACATAAAACTTGCTGTATTATTATTATACCTTAAAATGCAGTCCCCAACTTAGTACTTTCAGCCTCAATGGAGTCCTTTGATAATGTTGACTGTCTACATTTATCTCCCAAAGCCTGATAGATCTTAATTCCCATTAAGATCATCAATCTCAGGCTCTCTTCTAATGATATTGTATGGCTAATGACAATGCTCTGGTATGTACAACATGCTTTGAATTTCTAAGTATATTTGAATAACTGAGAGGGAGTTGACAAAGTAGATAAGAAATTAGTCTCATTTATTGCATACTAAATTATTGGTATAAAATATTAAGTTTGATTGCAACTGGTATTAGGCTGTGTTTTAGTAGTTATACTTAACATTTTGGAAAATCACTGTATCTGGATTACAGTGGATAAAATACTGTGCTTGGATGAAATAAAAAGTATAACTGGCGAGCATTTCTGTGTGTGTGTTTGTGTTTGTGGTGCTGTTTGGGGTTCTGGGGTCAATCTTTTCCAAAGTAAGCCATGTCATGAGAAGACATGGGCAACTGAGGAAAAAAACTAAGGGAAAAAAACTAAGGAAAAAATTTTCACCCCGTGTGTATTTATTATTATTATAGGTTCATTATTTTTCTGGGCCTAGCTCTGATGGCTTATTTTTCTTTTTGTAACTAAGGCAATCATTCACAATGGATTTAGTAGTCATATTAACATTCTTAACCACCTTCCCCATTTGTATATGTATCAAATTTCAAAAGTATGAAATTCTGATTTCTGTAAGAGTAGCAGTTTTTTCCAATCCATTAAAGACCACTTAACTCTTATGCCCTTTTGTGGTTTGGATCTGTATGTACCCCAGAAAGACATGTTTCTAAATCTAAGCCATTCCTGTGGGTGTGAATCCATTGTAAGTAGAACCTTTTGATGAGTTTACTTCAGTTAAGGTGTGACCCACCTCAATTTGGATGGGTCTTAATCCTATTACTGGAATCCTTTATAAATGGAATGACATTCCTTCAGAGTGAGAAAGAGAAAGCCACAGAGGAGGAAAGAGCTGGAAGCTGAACATAATGGAAATCAGAAGAGAAGGAGCTCTGTCATATGTGCATTGCCAAACTAATCTAGGATAAGGATCATCGACAGTCACCCCAGAAGCTAGTCTTTGGAATGACAGCTTCACCTTGATGATGCCTTGATTTAGACTTTTTCCCAGCCTCAAAACAATGAGCTAATAAATTCCCATTGTTTAAGCCAACCCATTGCATGGTATTTGCTTGAGCAGCCAAGAAACTAAAACAGCGCCCAAAGGAACCTGATGGTTTTTGACCAAGAGGAAAAGAACACTTGATTATAAAAAACAAGTTAAGTACCAAATAGCTAAATATGTCTCTTGGACATATCATTTTGCTTTTGACAAATAATTTGCTGCGACGGTTTGCTCGGTCGGTAGAGGTGGGGTCTGGCTGCGGACGAGGGGTCGGTCCAGCTTGGGACGAGGGGTCGGTCCCACTTGGGACGAGGGGTCGGTCTGGCAGCAGACGAAGGGGTTGGTCTCACAGGGGTTGCGTGGTTCGGCTGACGGGGTCGCCTGGAGAAGCAGGCGACGAACTGGGGACAAGGGAGGCCAGGCCCTTGTCGGGGGCTCTCAGGACTGGAGGGCGCACGGCAGAAGAACTACCGCGGAGGCAAGGTAAACACGCAAGTCCAACTTTATTGAGGGAGAGGCAACAGTTTTATAGAGGCTGGGGAAGGCTGATTGGTCGAAGCCACGCCCTGTTTGATTGGTTGCCGGAGAAAGGTCAGTGGGAGGTACTGGCCGGGGAAGGGTGGTGGTTAGGGATTGGCTGTTGCTGTTGCTGGGGGAAGTGGCAGGGTTTAGGGATTGGTGGCTGCTGTTGCTGGGGTAGAAGGCAGACTTGAGTTTCCCGCCCACGCCTGGCTGTTGCTGCTGTTGGGGGGAGGGAAAAAGGGCAGACTGGAATTTTCCGCCCTGCGCCTGCGCAGGGAGAAAGAAGAAGAAGGCATCGTGTGGCGCTATCTGGGAGGAGGGGCGGCCACGGAAGCATGGCTGCCGAGAAGGGGAGACCCGAGGGCACTCTGCGCCCATGCCGAGCTTCCTTCAGGGGTGGCGGTGAGTCCGACCAGCCACCCTATTATGGGGCAGCGGTTTGGAATAGGCCTACCGCCGCAGCCCCTCGCCAGGTCAGCAAACCACACTTCAGCCCGAGGGGCGACCGCAATTTGCCCTTTATTTCCATAAAATAATAAGTGTCTCATTGCTGAGAGCTATGAAATAAAATGTGAGGCTATTGATTGACCTTTTCCTTTCACAGTCTAACAAAGGAAAACTAAGACAGGATCACAATTCCTAGCTTTTGCTGTCAAATTGCAAAAGAAGAAGATATGAAATGCTATGAACCTCCCCATCTGCCTTATGAATAGGATTTTTCCAAACTAGACTGAGGACTGGAGAAATCTGCTAGCAATCTTAGTTTTCAGTTTTTGATTATTATTATCCTAATCTCTTTAGGTGTTTAATATTTTTATTAATTTGTATGAAAATAGGTAAAACACTAGAGCCATTCAAATACTTTACCACAATGAACACTACCTATTCTCCTTGGCCCTTCATAGGCAGTCCTCAGGCTTTTGTAAACTGGCAGGAGTAGTCCTCAGCTCAATTCTGGAGGGAAGACCTTCCTTGAACATTGTAGTGATACACATAGAAAGCACATTTCTCTGTATTTAATGGTGAAAGAGAATTAGCCACAGCAGGAAAAGTAGAGGGAGTCGATGAAGATGTCAGGATTCTAGTGAAGCATTAGCTCAGGTGATATGAGAATCTGGGAAGCTAGTAACATTGCTACTCTTTTCCACAATAAATGGAGACAATTGATGTGAGATATACTTGGTATTTATCATATTATTCAAGACATGGACAACTATATGTATGACTATTTTTATCCAAATGCTCTTAAAATATTTATTAATGCATTTTTCAATTCTTTTGAAACAAAATTTTATCATTGCTGCAATAAGGGTACTTAATAATGATTAGATTATGGATTCTTAGTAATCTGACAAAGGTTATTTTCTCTCTTCCTAGAAAAATATGGATATATACTTACATTTTTCCATTAAATTTCCAAGAGTTTACTGAATTCCTAATATTCATGGACCCTCAATTTATAGACCAGTGACTTAGATTGCAAGATATGAACTTCAACAGAATTTTTAAGCATTAAGCAGTTGCAATAAAAGTAGGTATTACTTTCTGTATAGTAAAAACAATCCATTTCAATAAGCCAGCATTTTAAAAGTATATTTTGCAGATAAATAGTTTCATGGGTATTAAAATATGTTACACAAATAGTCTTTCCTAGGCTCAATGGTCAAATAAGCTTTTAAGAAGTGCTGAGTTTAAACAAAAGTTAACAATTATAAACAGCTTTCTTAAACATGGATTTCTCAGAGGCTTTAATATTCTAATGTGCATTCTGATTCTCCAAGAATGAAAATGAGGCTAAAGAGTAGGCAAAATAAATTTACACATTTAACATTGTTCTCTCATGAGCATGTCACAGGAGTAGTGTTGTTCTGTATCTCAAGAATTTGGGAAATGTAGCAATGGGCTTTTCATCAGAGAATAAAGATATACTTTAGAGATACAACTACCTTAGGCAGTCCTTGTAAATTGTAACACATTTCTATCATATTTTAATCCAAGATCTAACAAATGAGTTTAGTTAGTATTTCAAGTTTTAGGTGGCAAACTGATCAGAGGGGCACATAATATAATGGTACTTTTTTTTCTAATGACTATAGTCACATTTAATTTATGAGAACACATGAACCTGAAATAGATGCATGTGAGAAAATTTTGAATGCATTCAATGGATTAGTCCATTGAATAAGGAGTGAAATAGCAAATTCATTTTTTTAAGAAATAGAGGCAATATCTTGTCTTGTGTCTTATGGAGGGCCCTGTAATCATTGGACACAGATCCTACTTCCAATCAAACTCTGACTCTGTAAGTGGGCATAAAAGTTAATCAGGCTGTGTCTCAAATTAGGGTCAAGTTTCTGCATTTCCAGTTCCATGTATTCGATTTTATTGAGGTAATGTTACAGCCAAGTGTAAAGGGAAAATTTTTTTTGAGTCTAGAAAATCATCAAAAGATGTTAAAACACTTTTAATTCTATTCAACATCAGGAATATTAAATATATAATTTACATTAAGATGACTTTGTTACACTATACGCAAGCCCAATGGTAAACAAAGGACTGAGGCAGTTTGACCTAGTATATAATATTACTTAGTATTATAAGTATATAGTACTTACATATCTATTAGGTATATACCTAAGTATGTAATATTTTCATGAAATAATTGATAACTTTAGAAATAATGGATTAATTAAATCATGACATTAACCTTCATTACTTCAGTGAAATAATCAACTTAATGACACTTCCAAAATATTATACTTAAGTTATTTTCATTTAACAGTTAATTGGGAGAATTTAGTTCAGAGTATAATAAGAAAGTGTTCAGACGGCTTTGAGTAAGTATTGCTTTGTCTCTATCTCTGGCCCCGATTCTATCTCTATCTACCTATGTCTACCTCTATATCCTTATCTACAGCCGCAAGTATATTAATATATGCTGCCCTTCTCTCCCAGCCAGGATTTTGGGGAAAAAATTACCTTTCTTTTTATATATTTTTGTCATTTAGCAAAAAACACGTATGGTTATTTTGAAACACATTTTCCGGCAGGAGTTAATCCTGACTTCTAACTTAAAAATGTGATTTTAATATCTTGGTTCCTTTATTTCCCAGTAGATTATTTTCCACTATGGATTAGGTACAAGCATAGTCTATCAGGACCCATAATTAGAAATGAAATTGCTCCAGAACATTTTTGTCAGGAGCAGAACCATCTTACTGTTAGTTATGTGCTTGAACTGATGCAGCCTAATTATCAGCTCTCAACTTTAAATGAACACCCCAAGCTCCAGCTGCTGTGGAGCCTGCATTTTAATTTGTTTTATTTTTCTCACCAATGAAGCAAGTGTAGCATAAACCTGCAAGACATAAAACTGAGATCAGAGATTCAACTTTTTCTGTAGTTATATTAGGCAAAATGTTGTAAAAGGAAACACAGTGCTGATTGAGAAGGTAAGAGAATGGAGTTTATAAAAATCCCATATTGTAGTAAAGAGAAAGTCAATATATCATGCCAGTATAAAATAGTGAATTTCCAAAGGATTAGCATGCAATAAGAAACATGAGCCTAAATTGATAAAAATCATTTGACTTTTCTCTGATTAATATACAAAATTCTCTGGGTCTTGGAGTAATTATTTATTAAAATAACTGTAAGAATAAATGCAGAAGTGTTATCAAATGGGCAGTTTAGTATTTCTAATTATTGTGCTATCAGAGAAATAAAGTTTTATATATTTTATTTAAGTTTCAATAAAATGGGAAAAAAGAGTTTTTTTTTAAATTCTTTCTGGATGTGCGAATTTGGCTGGGAGATAATATGGATACATGCTCCCAATTTCTACATCCTTCCTTCAGTTAACAAATATAAGAGATGTAGATAATGATAATATGAGCTTGAATTTCTTTGTTGTACATGGACTGATGCTCTGTCAAAGACTATCTCCTAAAATCCTAAGTATATGAACCTAAATGAGAACTGCATCTTGTGTTTCTAGGGAGTGAGTAAAATTGACCCTGGAGATTCTGTTTTATTTTTCCCTAAATTTTTACTACTGAGGATATCACCATGGAATGCTTTGTTTAGGGAAAAGAAAAAAGCCTAATTCTGTTTGTGCGTTGAATTTTCCTAATTGGTGCATGCACAATTTATGTCTACCAGATAACTGCTTAACCAATGTGTTGCTCTAGATTGACTTAGCCTGGAAGAGAAAACAAAGCTTTTAGACAATGGTATAGAGTTTTACTAACACTATGTTAATACATTCACAGAGCAGAAATCAAGTATTAATTTTAGATGCCTGGTTTAATATTTGCCTCTTTTATTTCTCTATAAAATTACTGTGACTCTTCTCTAATAAATTTTCTTTCAGCAAGTTATTGATTAGATTTTCAACCTTTTGTATCTAGCCTCCTGTTTTAGCATAATGGATCTCAGTTGAGCAATATATTAATGTTATCACTGATCATCTGTAAAATCCTCCATGGATAATTTACATTTATGCTAGATGCACGGGCAGAGTAACTTATTGAAAGAAAAATCCATGGTATAATTATGAAACAACATGGGTGACCTATTTTTCTCATTTCACATTTTTGTCTATTGATTTCAGTTCAATGTATCTTTGTCTTGTTGTTAAACTTCAAGGTGGCTCTGTAGCTGCCTCAACTGAAATTATGATAAATAATTACCACCATGAAAATGATGAGAGGAAAGTACTTCCAAATGTATTTTATCCTAGAGATTGATTGGAGATTCTGGGGAAGGTGGAGCTCTTCCTATTTGTCAGGCAGATGTATGCTAGGCTCCTGAAGAACGCTTTCTTAAAACACCCATTCGGCTTTACTAACTGAACACAATTCTTATCTAAAAAGGGTAATGTAGATATAATTAAGCTTAAGATTTAAGGAAAGGTGACATCTCTGCAATCTTTCCTCTAACTGCAAAGTACTGTGCTCTATATCTAAGAAGTAGGTAAGTTTTTTCAATTACTCTGAGTTATTTTAGACCAGGATGGCCTAAGATTAGGCAAGAAGCATTTAAAAATTAAAATATTTTCTAAGGCTGGCATGTAAGTAAAATGGAGGCCTATGGTTGTGTCTATTCAGTTCAAAACAAATACTTGATACATATAATTTGGAACAGAAATGTGCCAGATGTAGGAGAGAATTATTCAGAATTGACCCTCTTTCTGCCATTGGTAAAAATTATGAATATGGATCTGTATGCCATTTTAAAATTTTCGCTATCTAAAATTCAATTTAAAAAATGAACAGAAATAAAGCACAGGGCTACAGTAGGTAAATGAGACACATGAATGAAAGCCATTTTCAGAGGACCCCAGGGTTATAGATAGAACTAGTGTCTGAAGCAGAGATTCAGGGTGTTTCTCTCAGGGTATGCTAATTATCTCAGGCTTGCAAATTGACTGTGAACTGAAACAATTTTAAGACAGGAAATAGAAACTGGATAATAGGTGTGCAGAAAAGGAGGATTTCTGAATTAAAAAACAATGATTAAAAAATATAGAGCAGTCAGTCTTTTCCTAGGCGATGTAGCCAATAGAAAGGGAAACTCAAAAACCTTAGACATAAAAATGCCAATATTCACTGAAAGCTAACAGTATACGACAGCTAAACTGGAAGGGACTGAAATAAACAAAGAAACGTACAAATACAAGAATGTTCTTCTAGGAGCTAGAACCAATGAATATCACTATTACAAGGTGATAAGACTATGGAGATGCATGGGAAAATACAATTAATTATGGACTATAGTTAACATCAATATTGTAATATTCTTGTATTAATGTCAAAGAAGTACTGTGTTAATAATAAAGGGCATGGAAAAAAATAGACGTTAATTAGTGGTAATAGTCTGACGACATAATATGTAATAAATGATCTATAACAAGGTAATGCATTGGTGGAAGGGTGTTGTATGGGAATTCTGCACATTTGCATGATTAGCTTTGTAGGTTTGCAACTCCTCTAATAAAAATATATTTAAAAAATCAAACAGGAGAAAAGCATAATTATGGGGTTTAAAGCCAAATTGTTTCCAACCAGTGTGATGGAGACTAAAGCAGATCAATGGAAGGAGGACTAAAGCACAGAGCTCCCAGATAAGAGGAATTTTTTCCTATGAGTGTGGACAAAAAGAGTGTACTTGGACCTTGTACTTCAGGGGTTAGTAGAAAGACCTCCATTGGATATCTTAATATTCAGTGCAAAATATTCTGAAATGCTGGAATACATCCAATGGAAAGCGTATTTCTTATTCAAGAAGATGAGGTAACAGGAGTGGGTATAAGATCCAAGAAAACACTGTGAAATTGCGACTGGCAGAGACTATATTCACTCTAGATTTAGAAATGGGAATATATTCTTGATTAAAGCACAAGGCCTCTTATTGGTCTCCTGCATCATGTAATGAGTCTTCTTGATATAATCTGAAGAAAATCAGGCAATCTAGATCATAAATTATACATCTTGATTCACTGTGAATTTCCTACTTGGTTATATTTCCTATTCTTCATCTCTTAAGATTGAAAATCTTCAAAATGCACAATATAAAAAGACTTGGAGATAATTTGGTAGCTAGGAAGGACATGGAAGCAGGGAGTCAAAAATTTCTACTCTCTGCTCCATTGCAGACCCTGTTCTTAGTCAAATTGTGTCCCCCCAAAAGATGTGTTGACATCTTAATCTCTGGTCCTCTTTGAAGATGTGTTTAGTTAAAATGAGGTCAAACAGGATTAGAGCGGGCCCTCATTTAACATGATTGGTACCCTTAGAAGAAGAGGAGAATAGGACACAGAAACAGGAGGTTGTGTGAGGATGGAGGCAGGTGCAGGCCTGGATGCCTAAGAACACCGAGGAACGCCAAGGAAAGTTAAAAGAGGCAGGGAGAGTATCCTCCTTACAGATTTCAGAGGGAGTGTGGCCCTGCCAACACTGTGATTTCAGACTTCTAGCTTCCAGAACTGTGAGACAATAAATTTCACTTCTTTAAGCCACCCAGTTTGTAGTACTTTGTTACAGCATCCTTCCGCCTAATAAGGGAAGGAAGCAAATAGTTGCAAAAAGTAAAGGAAAATAGGCTGAAAGCATGAGTCAATACATGGATAGGAGTGCTACACAGGATATTGGCTTGGAGATCTCTGGAATCTCCTTGCCTCGAGGCTGTACGCGGGTGGTGCACATGCCTCTTCAGTGGTTGTTTGTCACACTGACTGTCTGACCTCCAGGCACCCTCCTTATCTGAGGGTAGTTCCAGGACAATCTGGAAGCAGGGCCCTGAACAATATATTTGCTCTCCCAACTCCTGGAAGCCAGAATGTGGCCATGGTTAAAATGCTTGGATCCTTGCTATCTAGGACTTTGAATCCAGGATAAATAATGCAAGGAAGCATGAAAAATCTTAGAATTCATTCTGGAGAGGACAAGAGAAGCAGCACCTGGTGCTGTAACAGCTGTGGCGTGGCATATCCTAGGTCCAGTGCCAGCCATGGCAGAGGTGTCAGCAGGGGTGGCAAGGAGAACTACCACACTATTCCTATTCCTGTGTGGATGATTTTGGGAAAGGTTCTTGCTCACTAGCTTACTACATCTTTGTCAGTTGTCCAAGTCAGGTTTTTTGTTTTATTTTATTTTACTGCCTTTGCATTGATTCTGTGAATTACTGCCATTCTTCTAACAGTTCACTTTTCACCTTACATTAACCAGTATTGGCTTCTTACAATTGCAACTAGGAATCCTACTGATAAACAAACTAGCCAAAGAAGAAATATCATTATAATAATATGGGTAAAAAACACTATGGAAATAAAGAAACAGGAGTAATTTGGTCTATAAGGAATCAGAGCTATCTGAATGAGGATATGGGTTGGAGTGGGCTGTGGGGTTCAAATCTTATCTCTACCATTTAGTTGCTCCAAGACCTTAGGTAAATTGCCTAACATCTTTCGACTTTTTCATTTTTAATGTAGAGATAAAAATACCTATCTTTAATGACTCATTATATTTAAATTGTTTAGAAAAGTGCCAAACACTGTTAATACTTTATAAATATTTGCAATTATTGTCATTATTCACCTGAAATTCTTTTCATACATTTTTATTGAATTCTAATTACAGGCATCTAATCAGGCACTGCTTTAGGAACTGCAGATAGAAAAGTTAACTGAAGGGTTAAGATCCTCCTGGAACTTACATAACAATAAGGGTAGGGAAGAGTTTAGAGATGGGAGTGGGGAAGAGGATGGAAAGAATTCCAGGATGAGTAAGGAGGCATGGAAACCTGCAAGGACATCTCACATTGAGGGAACTTACAAACAGTTATGTGGGGCTAGAACATATAAGCCATTGGACACATGGGAGAAACAGGCACGTGCTCAGACAAGAGAACCTGGCTGAATATCACTAATGTATAAATGTTTGCAAATGTCCCTCTTTCAGTGCCTACCAAGAGGCCTCTGTCATCACACAATTTTCTCAACACATAAAGAGGGTCCTTCTCAGACTGGTAAAAGTTGAAATGATTTTTAAATAAAATGCAGAGAAAGTAATGTGAAAAGAAAAGAGGCATAATAGTCTCAAGTCTAGAAGATGAGTTTTCATGGGTTAGACAGGAACAGAAACAGACAGGAAGAGGCAGAAGCTGATAGGAAGTGGAAGGTATGTAACAGTAAAGATATTATCTAATAAAGACCTAGAGTGCCTGCTCAGAGCTGAATCATTAGCATAGTCATGGTCCTGACCACATGCCATAATTTGCATCAATGTGTTGTTAGTTTTATAGAACTCAGAAAAGAATTTTGAGGGTGTTACCATGGTAATGCCTCTCTTGCCTGATTCTTTTGGGGAAACTGCTTTTTTGAATATAAAAGTTCTCATGGGAATACTTGGGCATGCTATTATCCTGGTTTTCTTCTTTCCCTTCTGTTATATCTTCTATTTTGTTAAACCATATTCTATAATGATCTTTGGCATTCTTATTTGTCCTGTGATATTTTAATTACTTTGAAATTCATTTTGGTTGAATGATCTATTTTTGTGCATTAATCATTCCAGATTAAACCCAATGACTCTTTGAGTCTTGGACAAAATTACAAAGCAAGAGGAGTGCCAGGGTAAGGGATTTGAACTTCATTCTGTATGTAAAAGACAATGGAAGGATAAATCTGTGCTTAAAAAATATTTGCAGAATTGGACAAGTTCCATTAGGCCCCTATAAAAGAGGATAGTGAAAACTAATTCTTGACTAGGATGAGGATCAAATGTAATAACACATACAGAGTACATTCAATATTTAGCACACCCAGGTATACTTTCTTTGTAGTAGTAGATTGAAATATTGAACTAGAGATGTGGAAGAAAAAGCCAGCTCTACAGATTCATATATGAAAACGAGTCAGAAAGAATGATGGTTAAAAGTATAGCCAAGAGAAGGGATCAGCAAACTGTAACCTATGGAATAAATTCAGCCTGTTACCTGTTTTTGTAAATAAAAATTTACTGGAATTTAACCATGCCCATTAATTTAAGTATTGTCAGTGTTGTTGTCATGCTACAAGAACTGAGTTGCGTAGTTGCAAAAGAGACCGTTATGCACACAAAGCTTATGATGTTTATTATTTGGCCCTTTACAGAAATAGGTTGCTGACCCTTAAACTGAGAGATAGATGAGTGATCAGGAGGAAATATGAAAAGAAAACTAAAGAGGTCTGAGCCTTAGGGGCTTTCTATTAATAAGGATATTTTTTTCTTTCATATTTCCACATATGTAGTTAGATGATGGTAAGATCATCAAAATAGCCTTCTAAAAGGACTGCAGATGTTAAAAGGATGCTTTTTTGCCCAGTCCTGTTCTCTTTGTATCAAAGAAGACTAAGCAATGACAGGTTCTCAAGCTGTTGTCAGCATTCAGTTTCCCTAGGGAGACTAAGCATTTTTCTAGCCACGGGAAGGAATTCACAAAAGTAAAGTCCAAGAGATTTCCAGCAACTGAGGCTATAGCTAAATCAGTAAGGGTTTATTAGTCAGCAGCCTATGGGCATAGATTCCACAATACATCCATCGTCTTAATAAAAATATATAATAAGATAAACTCTGCTATGTATTATATACTTCACTGAGAATGTAAAATGACAAACAAATTACTTAGGGTGATAATTTTTCAATTTACCTCTCTACTTAAGGACCCAGGCTAATCCATATATATATATATTTAGGGAATGTTGCCTCTTAATATATCTTTATTTGGACATCTAATCCAACTAAACAATTACAACTATGATTCATAAGAAATTACCAAGACAGGTTTAATAAAAACGATTTGAGAGTCTAAGTGCCAGGTAAGAAAGGAAAAAACAAAACTGCTAATTTATTTGATGATTCTTCTTCAGTTAGGCTCATTCCTACTTCCCGGTGGGATTTCATTTGACAGTCTTTTCCTCTGAAAGCCTTTTACTTGAAAGTAAATGAGACAAGTTTGAAATACTTTGCCCATGTCATTATTAATAATATGGACAAAACCAGCATGACTTAAGTAAGTAAAGTTTTGTGTTTATTTTCCTAAAATCCTTTAGCCATAAACATTTTAAATCCTCTTCCCTAACTATTCAAGCATTATGTGTTTTTTTATCTATGCATAGTGATGTGTTCACTTTTGAATGTTATTTTTGGTTATTGATTACTTGCTAGAGATGACAGAAGAAAATAAAGGGAAGTATGTGATTCTGTGAGATTTGTAAGAATAATTTAAGCATGTTTTTCCATGCAGTTCATTTTATATTTTTCTCTGAAGTTCATAGGAGATGAGTTTCAAGATGAAATTCTAGTTGAAGTTATAAAATATATGAAAATCGAAAACGCAATACATCTTGCTTGAAGAGTCTGGAAAGGACATTTATCATGCTGTTCATACTCTCCTACCACCACATTCAGAAACCCCAAGCAATAATGTGAACTAACCATCTTCATTTAAACAAACAAAGATTACCTATTGACTTGTCAACACCAAGTAAATGAAAATTGTACTCTCTAAAAGGCTCTGGCTTAGAAACAAGTGATATGGACTCTAAAACCAAAGGGATTTGGATACATTTATAAAAGAATATTGCCACCAACTTGAATATAAAGTGTAAAAATTGAGCTCATGATTTAGCATCATGAACAGCGAGAGAAATCAGAATATACTAACAATATTCAACAAAATATTTTAAGGGAAACCGTGCTTTCCAAAATTTCAAAGGCATTTAGTTTCAGTTTCAGAAGACATTGTCCTGCAGCTTTTCCTCTGTTCTTTCTTTCTTGACTAGGAATGGCCAAAATGATATAAAGTGCCCAAAGATGTATTTGTTAAGCTGAGCACATAATTTTCTTTATAAATGACATTATGAAATATATTTTAAAATTGATATAAGTAGTTTAGTTTATCCTCATTTTTTCTTTGCCTATGTATAACAGCTGCTGCAGCTCAAATTTCTCTAAGGAGAGTATGAAGTAAAAAATCTAATTTAAAAGTGTAAGCTGTGAGCAGTTGAGGTTTGATTCAGAAATTTATAGACTCACCACTGGCAATAGGCTCTAAGAAGCACATCTATTACAGTGCATTATGGTGGCATCATTCAAAGTGTTATAGTTAAGAGTTAGTCAGCATTTCTATTTTAAACTCCTATTTTCTAATGTTTATGATTTGACCATTTAGATTTGCTGGGGCTTGAAAAAAAATAGTTTGTATAGATTTAGTTCAGCAGCCAATTGCATTATTTTCATTTCTGGTGAGTAGAATGAATTGTGCAGAAAACACAAAATTATATCAACTAAGTTAGTACTTCACCTTTGTAAAGGAGAGAAGAGATAAATATTTAACTTACTTTCCAAAGGGTCCTTGTTGGCTGAGAGTGAGGGTTGGTGGGTGTAGAACATATCACTGTGTCCAAAGGGGTGGAAGTCATAATGGAAATCTTTGGAGGTATGTGAGCTGACATAGAAAATGCGACGGGCATGGGCCCTATTTAGACCCTAGCCCAGTTTCCTGTGTACCAGAGTAGATTGTTGACCTTCTGTGGGCAAACATATCATTTAACAACTACTTTGAATGTTACCACTCAAAAATTTAAAAATTCATGTTAGGGTTTTGTTTTGGCCTCTTACAAAGACTGAAATCCTGGCTTGCTTTTGTTTGTCCATTCCTGAGTTCCAAATATTTGTCAAAGAATCAGTCTGGAGACAGACTGCTCTCTGCTTTCATTTCCAATTAATCTGTAAACTGTCTTATTTTAGACTCTGTAGTGGAAAATTGACTTTTATTATTTGCTGTTCATCACCTTTAGGCCACTTCCAATTTCTACTGTATAGGGAAATATTCAACTAAAGTTTTAGTGGAAAACAGAACTTGTTATCCATACAAAAGACTGAAAATATTGGACACACTTTCTTCCAGTGTTCCTTTCAAGCCAGAGCAGAGCCACCTGAACAAACTTTTGCTACTCAGATGCATCCTCTTTGATTGAAAGAAGTGAGGTGGTAGTGGTGATGGCTAAGCAATATCTTATTTTGAGGATTTTCCAGTGAGAATTACAATGTCCAGAATTGGGCCAGCTGTAATCAGCATCATTTATTTCTCAGTAGCAATGCCATTATGTCCATATCAGGCTTTTTTTTTTTCTTTTTTGTCTAACTTTTTTTTGGTGGACTGGGTCCAGTGTCCCTGATTTTGGGCAATTTCTAAGACTAGATCTCTAGCATGCCAGGAGATTCTGTGAACTATCCAAAACTCTATTCTGCTTAAATCAGCCAAGGACAATTTCCAAAACTTGCACCTTAGAAGATAGACTGAAATTTTTCTCAAAATGGCTTTAGAGGAAAACAATATTTTGCCTGGCTCAGTTAATTTCTACTATCAACTCTTAATGCTGACTTTTCTCTCCAGTGATTTTCATACCCAGAGTTATATTTCAATAAGTCCATCTTGCTAGGGACAAATTAAACCCAAGAAATAACAGAAATAGAAGAATATAGAAAAAGCAAAATTAATACAGTAATTTTTTAGCTTAAAGCCTTTTTGTTAAGAAAATATTTTAAAAATTTGATCTTATTTTGGAGGAAATGAGCATATTCATTATTTTAGTTGTGCAGATGATTTCACAGGTGAATACATACATAAAAACTTATCAAATTGTACATTTAATATGTACAGTTTACTGCAGTCAATTATAATTCAATAAAGCTGTTAAAATTTTGTAGCCTGCAATTTCTTCTTGATTAGTAAAATTTGCTTTTGCAATTGTTTCCAAATTTTTAATTGTATCAAATAATCAAATGAACATTTTTATAATAGAGTTTGAAAACCATATCACACTATGTAATTGAAAGATTTTATGTCATATTTTGACATCTTTGATTTCAGGAGACTCCTTTCTCAATAGAGCAGTTTCTTCTAAGAAAGAAGAAAAAAGAAAGACTCCCACAGTCAGGATCTGACTTTAGCAAGGCTTTGTGTTTTCCTTTCTAACAGAAACAATTTATAGACAAAACCTGGATATTGCCATAATAAATTTGATTTTAAAAAGACCAATAGATAATCATATTTGAGCACAAATAAAAACAAGAATATTATCAATACCATAAAAATGACCAAGCACATTTTTATCTCTGCTAATAAGAATAATTTTTGCTATTTTTTTAACCATTCACAATTTAACCCTTACTCTATTCTTTTGAACTTCTAGATAAGAATTAAGATCCTTGTGTGGTAAAGAATTTTGCCTTGCCTATATTAAGTTCTAGCCTTTGCTCTAGGCTTCTGGGAGGTATTCTATGCTGTATATGATAGGCATGTCTTTGTTTGAGTTAGAGGCTGGCCACACCAGAAAAAATGACCATGTGATTTAGGGTGAGGGCTTTGGATTTCACGTGGAATCACACCTCAAAACTGACACCGACTTTGTGATAATCAGTCTTGCCTACATAATGAAACCCCAATAAAAACTCTGGATAGTGAAACTCCAAAGAGTTTCCCTGAGTGGCACTACTCTGTGCATATTGTCACTCATATATGCTAGGGTGGGTAATAATCCTGAGGACGGTGCAAGTTTCATGTTTGGAAATCCCCCAGACTCTGCATTTCTTCCTTTATCTGAATTTTCTCTGTCTTCTTAACCATGAGTATAATAAATTTCAGCAAGTTCTAATTATCAAACTGGAGGGTAGTTTTTAAAACCCCTTGAAATTCTATTGGGTGTTCAGAAGTGAGGATAACCTGGTGTGGACCCTTCCCTCTAACTTTGTAGCTGAATCTTAACTCATTTGAGATGGTTCCAGAAGTCTTCATCAGACTTTTCAGTCTGGAGAACTATGTCATCAAACCTCACAGATTGACTAACTCTAGGTACCATCTAATCCTATAATTACCCCTGCTTCCTGACAGCATCTATTCCAGAGAAATCCCTATTTTCTTGATGCTGCCCCCAAATCACCTAACACAAGCCCCAATCCTACAGTAAAACTTTCCTAACATCCTTTAACTAAGACACCTCATGTTTCCCAATAGTGTGCTTTTTCTCTCATTGCAGTGAATCAATAAATACAAACGAGTTCATCTATAGTGTGTTTATTTGGTCTTTAGATGAAAGGCATTGGCACTTCAAATACAAATTTTGCTTATTTTTAAATTATACATTGAAGGAAGAACATATCTGCATTCATCATTAATACTCAATTTTCAGAGTTATTTTTCCCACAAAGATATTACATGCAGTGAGTTAAATTACAAATAAACTTTTCTCAATATTAGAAAACTTAATATTGCACAAATAGGTAATTATTTTTTGTTGTTGTCGACTAGAAATTAGGATTTAAAAAATCACATTTTCCAATGGGGTCTTTGTAATAGATAATATTTTCCCTGCTGCCTGATTGTCCCAGTATGAATTTCAGAACTAGAAGAGCAAATTATGCTTGTTGGGAGACAATATTGCTTCCGTTGCCTCATTGTCAGTTTGCTATTTAAATTTTAAATCAAAATGTAATTTTAAGCTGCAAAGAGAACTGAGGCCCTTTTTCTTTCACAACAAAAAACATGACATTGAATCTGTGGGTCTGTTGGGAAGCTTATTTATACAAAAGATCAGCTCATACACCTACCATAGGAATTTAAAGAGAAAAATTAGAGTGGCTGAACAAAACTGAATTTGAGAAAAGATCACATTGATGCTATTATAGCTTTTAGATCTTTTTGTTCTGGAATGTAAATACATAGGCATTATTTTCTTTGATAATATTTAAAAATAAATATCCAGGTGGGAGTAGGTATATATTTCTCACAGAGGGTAAATTTTAAGTTGGAGAAATATGCTTTTGTTTTTCATCAGTCATCTTGCCAGTAACTATCAGCTTGCACAAATCTTTATACATTTCCTAGAACGCAGGGATGGAGGGCCTTCCATAGAGGGTGAGAAGGTGGGAGTGCTGCTAGTTAGCCTCAAATGGAGCAGCAACTCAAGATGCTCAATGGAAAAAGGGTAAACCATTTTTCATTTTGTTTTGGTTTGGTGAATGCTGAATGTTGGGACCTTATAACAGAAAACTAAAGTGCACAAAATTTTGCAAGTGAACTCATGCAGAGAATTGGGGATTCATTAGACTTTTTTAGGAAATTATTTTCTAAATTTATGTATGACTTGTTTTCCAGTTGAAAGAGCTTTATAAAAGGAGAGAAAAATCACTGCATTTCCCTATACTTGCAGATAATGAAATGTAAATGATCCAGGCATATTTTAGAGCTTTAATTCTTAGCAAATACATTTTTTTCCCCTCTGTTATTAATCAAAGAGAGAAAGAAAGACAAAAAGTACTTTGGACTTTGGAAAATGTTAAAGGGTCATTTTCTGTGTTCCAAAGATGACTTGATCTTAAAAAGTATCAATTAGTGGTTCTTTTTAAAGTAGTCAAATTCTTAATGCACATCAATACATTTTTTCTTCTGTATAAACATTTTATAAATGATTAATTCACAATATATTTTAACAGGAGCTGTAACAATTGTTTTGCATTGGTTGGTTAAGATATTTAAGAAACATTATAAAGGGAGAATGATGGAGATCTAAACTCTTACTACTAAGTTTAAGATTTGGGGAAGCAGAAAGAAAAGGCCTGAATTTATCTACAATTAGGGAGGAAGAGGAGGTGAAAAAGCTAGTGCTTGTTTTGAGACAGGCATGGAGGCTAGTCCAGGGATACCTCTTACATCCCTGGACTCCTCCTGCTTCCCATTCCACTTCTTAACCAGGAAAATATTTGGTTAAGGTAAACTCTATTCACATATCAAAGGAAAATTCTCTTTTCTTTAAGTCATAATTCTTTGTTTTGTCCTCTTACCTCTCTTTTGCCTTCAAAAATTTCAGTATTCTTCTTCATGCTTTCTGAACATTATGATAATATTAATGATTAACAATCACTACCAACAGTTTCAAGCATGTTGTCACTGATTTCATCTCTTCTTTAATGGCTAAATGTGGACCTCAAGCCCTATACATTCTCATCCCTACTCTGTACTAACAATTTAAACTTAGATAAATCAAGCAGTGTAGAAAAGTGGAATGAAGAGATGTGGCTCCCGGCAGCACCCTGGACCCTAACTTCAAAGTTTACCACTTTCAACAGTCCCTTATCATCCTGATAGTTTCAAAAAAATTTTAATTAAATAAGTATTAGTAAGGTTTCAGCGCCCCAGTGGGAATTAGACTTTACATAAGAGATTTCAAACGAAGAGATTTTCATGAAATTTCTCTTACAGGAATGAGAATAATCTTGGAGTAAAGTAAAGGGATGATAAGGCACCACTAGCACTGCCACGACAGGTGGCTAGTTCCCTGCCAGGGACAAAACCACAAAAGGAGGAAATTGAGACACTGAAGCCCAGGGAGAGCTGGAACCTTAGAGGAAGGGCCACACATAAGGAGGGTACACTACTCCAGAAATGTACCAAAGCAGGGAAGAAATGGAGAAGTGCCCATCTGTCTCCCCTCTTGCTGTTTTATTTCCTGTTAGTGCCTTTAATTGTGTTTCAAATGATCCCTGGGGCCTCAGGGCAGGCAGAGAAGGGCCAAGAATGTACCTGATGAGGTGGGGAACAAAGAATAACAAACACATACATTTATTTCTATGTCTATAAGGTTTTTTAAATATGCATTTTTAATTTTTTAAAAAGAAACTTAAATTACATAAATGTTACCCAAAAAATGTAGGGGATTCCCATATGCCCCATTCCTAACCCTTCCATATTTTCCCACATTAACAACACCCTTCATTAGTGTGGTACATTTGTCACAATTGATGAACACATCTTGGAGCATCACCACAAATCGATGATTATAGTTTACATTGTAGTTTACACTCTTTCCCACACATTTTTGCAAGTTATTACATGATATATACTGGCCTGTATCTGTCATTGAAATGTCATTCACGATAATTCCCAAGCCCCCAAAATGCCCCCAAATTACACTTATTTTTCCCTCTCCTTCCCCTCAGAACCTTCAGTGGTCATTGCCTCCACATCCATGATAAAAATTCTTCCATTGCTAGGATCACACCAAGTCTACAGTTGAACAACTGTCAGTTTATTTTAGTCCATCATCCATTCCCCAAACCTGAGGATTCTGTGATGGTAATTGAGAGACAGCTTAGGCCCCATGGGGCAGATGAATGGAACTCTCTTGCTTGCAGTTACAGACTCTTTCTGTTCCTTGAGATGGTTGTTGTCAGTCATCTCCTTGTTAGTTGTCCTGGGTGAGTCCAACGAACTGGAGAGGGGGTGTTGCAATCTATTGAGATTCAGGGCCCAACTGGTACATGGACAGGCCAAAGATTTAAGTCTCTCGAACACAAACCTATCAACTCTAGTACTAACTCTAGGTTCAAATAGAGGCGCAGCCACATGCAGGGAAAACACAACTGAGTCCAACTCTATCTTACTGGGGAACGTAAATTCCAAAGTAGGGCCAACTGGCAGGTGCCAAACTCCTAAGCTGCCTGGATATCTCCAGAGCCCTCAGGAGTCCTGTTATTTGAGGTAATATTTTATTACAAAGGGACCAGTGGAGTATCTACTATACATTTTTCTTTTATTTTAAATGCGATTTTTATATCCTGAAACTTTTAAATTGTTGCTTATCTTACTTTCAGTGAATTTCTTTTTTTCTCTCCCTCATTCCCCCAAATTTCTCTACTACAGGCTTCTGCCCTATTTATCTAAGTTTTGCTTGTTGCATATAACATCCCATTATTTTTAAAGATGTGGAATATATTTTTGAATCACACTCTGTATATCTTCTGATTTAAAAAAAAATTCTTGTCCCTTTCTCAATATTATTTCTGCTTTCTTGCAACATCATTTTTTTCTGTTTAGTTCAATCTATTTTATATGCTGGAGGGTTTTGTAAAACAAACAACCCAAAAGCTATACATCCTATTTGTTTGTATTTAAGAGTAAAGCACAAGAAATATTGTTGAGCTCTCTAAGAAATTGGATGGGGTTGGCAGGTGGGCATCACTTTGGAGGATTCACATGAACAACTATTTTGACTTTTTTGAAGAACAAGGCTAGTTGTCCTGTAAATATCCTACAGTCTGTAATTATCTATTTACTCATGATTAGATTCAGGTTAAACATTCCTGGTAACAATACTATATATTTGATGCCAGTTACCTCTCATTGCCATCATATCAGAGATACGTACTGTTAGTGTGTTAGGTTTCATTGCCAGATGTGTCCATTATAAAATTTTTTTTTGTAATTACATTCTGCTCAGTCATGTTGTAGAAGCCTGTGAATATTGGTTCCCCAATAATTTTCTTCAATGCAACAAATAAAAGCCTTTCCTGAAACCATTACTGCACTGGTGGATGTAAAACAGTGATTTTCTAATTCCATTACTCTTTTTAATTTGTTAGTTGACATTCTTATGTAAAGAGAAACTTTTCCTACTCTATCCCCCTTTCTATGTGAGTTCAAGGATTTTTTATTGTTATTATTATTTAGCATGTCATAGTCTTTTATTGATGTTATCCTTTTTGATGCTCAAATAAAATGGTCTCAAATTTAGCCAGTGGATGATATTACAATGACAGATTCCAGGCATTATACATTTTGTCAAAACCTATAAAGTTGTGTGGTACAAAGTGTAAAACATAATGTGAACTATAGAAAATGGTTAGTAGCAATGTTTCAGTATGTATTCATCAATTGTAACATATGTACCACACTTGAAAGATGTTGTTAATGGGAAAAAGTGGGAGGGGGTGGTGAAATATGTGGGAATCCCCTATATTTTCAATTTAACATATATGTAATGTAAAGCTTCTTTAAAAATAAAGAACTTTTTTAAAAAAAATTTGGTCTGTGGTAGCTACTTCAAGCCAGTTTCATATCTACCTATGTCTTTTAACATTTTTTGTTTTGTTGTACAGGATGTTCTAATTTCCCCTTGTAACTTTCACTGATAATGAACTCAAATCAAATATATCAGTGTGCTCTTCGTTACTTGGGTGCCATTGTTTTTTTGACTCTTTCAGTAGTCAGAGAAAGAATGATTATAAAATAAATCATGAATTCATACTGAGCCCTCCTATTTAAATCTAACACCATAGGACCTTCTTCACCTTTTTCAAAGATTTTTAAAATTTCATTTCTTTCACAATGACGATCTTAGTTTCTAGGAGTATCAATATATTAATTCATTTGATGTATCCTTAAAGCACACAGAGTAGTTTCATATTTAAACACTAATACCACTACCTGTAACAGACTTACTATGTAAAGTTCTTTCTGATGCCACTCTTTTTGTCTTTATATATCCCACAAGTGATGGATGAAGTACTATGTTCAAGGGTTATTTGAATTATATTTTATTTGTTGACTATGGTATCAATTTGACAGGTAGGTAGATTCATTTGTCTTTGCTAGCATTTAATTTTGGGAGCTTATGGCATTTATATACCACGCAAATGTTTGTGTGTATGTTTTTCTTTTTCGACATGGTAAATTTTGTCAATATTTTCTTTAATGCATATAGATTTTGCCACACTTATGTTATAAAGGAAACTACATTTGGAATTTATCCTGGTATATGGGGAAATATGAATCCAATATTAATTTATTCAAATGGTGTCGATTTTTCCCAACATTATTTACTCGGCATTTTAGCTCTTCCCCCAGTGATTGAGATACCACCATTATCACATGCTGAACTTCCAAATGTGCTTGTGTGCCAGTTCTACAGTGTTTTCATATTAGTGGCTTTATAATATATGTTTTAATATCAGTTAAGACTAGCCTCCAAACTTGCTCCTCTTTTTTATGGTTTTGCTAGGCATTTCTAGCTTGCTTAGAAAAAAAAATGGTAGTATTTTCACTGGAATCATGATTTTATGCACTAATTTTAAAATTTCACATCTTTATATTAAGTTCATCTACTTTTATGTCTTTCAGGAGTGTCACAAGGTTTTCACAATACACATTGTGTATATATTTTTAAATTCTTTATTTTTAAATAATTTCAGATTTACACGGTGTTGAAATAATATTTAAAACAATTTCCGTATAGCAGATTTCCCACTTATTTTCATCCTACTATACTGTTTTCTTTCTCTCAGTCTCGTCCCTTTTCTTTCCTTTATTTGTTATTTAATGACATCTCTTTTTTGAACCAGCTTACTTTAATTATATTAATTTTAATTTATTATTTATATTATTTTACCAACTTGTTCCTCATTAAATTCTGATTTTATTTTCATAATTTCGCGTGCTGGTTTGGCCTACTGTGGACCCCAGAAAAGTACATTTTTAAGCTAAGCTATTCCTGTGGGTGTAGGACCCCTTGACTGGATTGAATTCAGTAGGGGACCTTTGAATGGAGTGCTTCAGGTTTTGGCACTCTTGCTGGAGTCCTTCAAAAATGGGAGAAACATGAAGAGACTCACAGAGAGCATGTCATTTTACCCCTGCGACCTGAGAGAGGACTCCAGGATCTCCTGGAACAGCAGAAAGACAGAGAAACTCTGAAAGGCTGAGGGAGAGGCCAAAGTCTGGACTCAGTGGAGCAGTCTGTTGCTGAAGCTGCAAGTCCCTGAGGACAGAGGAAAGACGATCCATGAGCCTAATCACCCACAGCTGAGCTTGGGTTGAAAATGAGCCTTCAGGGGAAGGCAGAGGCCTCAACCGACCACTTGGCAGGAGTCCAGGACTGTTAAAAGCTCCAAAGTGGTGAGACAGCATCTCTGATGATGCCTTGATTAAGACATTTTTCAAAGCTTCAGAACTGTAAGATTCTAACTTAATAAATTCCCATTACAAAACCCAACCCATTTCAGGTATTTTGCATTGGCAGCCTTTAGCAAGCTGACATTTCCCTAATTCTGCTTTATTTTATTACATTTGTTTTCTTTCATTTTAGCTTTAAAATATGTATTCATTTATTTTAAAATTTTTTTCATTTTTATGATAAAAGTATTTGACCATACATTTTTCACCACCTACCACTTAATGATAGCCCGTAGATTGATATCTATCACAATCAAGTTTTACTTTATTTCTTTTAAAAGATTATGTGATTTTGATATGGGATTACCTTTTACCCAAGTAGTTGCTTAGTAAATAACTCTGTTTTTTACTTTTGTTTTGAAGAATTTTTTATTCTGTTTTTAATTCTGAGTTAATTGCATTATGATTAAAGATTTTTTCTGTTTTATTTCTATTTAATGGAACTTATTGACTTATTCTTTGTTAACTCATGGTGGTCAATTTTGTGACTGTTTTATTTAATCTTGAGAAAAGAGTAACTCCCTACATCTTTGAGTAAAATAATACATACCCACTATATTTATCAGATTTATATGTTAAGTCTTCTCTTTACTTACTAATTTTTTGGTCCAGTTGCCTCATAATTGACTAAGATTGAAGTATTAAAGTTTCTCTTATTTGCATGTGGCTCAATCATGGTAAAGTCAGGGGAGAAGAGTCATTATGAGTGTTTGAAGGTTACAATTGTGGGAGGAGCCAAGGAATTGGAAGATCAGAGAAGGAATCAATAACCAGCCAATCTTAGAAGCTGAGGATATCCAAATAATTAGACCACAGAGAAAATGTTGAGGGGTCTATGAGAAACAGTTGCTTTGGTTATCTACAGCTAACCATCTAGTAGTAGACTAGAGAAGCACTTGGGAAGAAGGGGTGTATGTTGAACGGATGACAGTAAGGATGCTGGACTCTATTGGACCTCCCTTTATATATCATAGTTAACTGATTACAGAAAGAACTTCACAGAGTAATGGCTGCTGCTTCACTTCTGTCTCTAAATATTGTACCTATTTCTTTTTTGGTCCATTTTTAATGGAAGCCATGCAGGGAAGAGAATTCTGGAAAATGTAGATCTCAGGTTAACAAAAGTGATACAACACAAGTCACTATAGTGTGTTTCTATCCAAGATTGCAACCTGCCTTCTTATTGTTTGAGTTGCCTGGTATACATTTCTAATCACTTTGTTTTTTTCTGAATTGCATTATTTTATTCATCTCTTAAAACCCCAAACCCAAATGGATTGAGTTTTGCTCTGTGAGATAATTTGAAAATTATTTTAATAGATATATGCCTGATATGTTTAAAAAATCAACTGGAATATTTTATAATTTTATACTTACTCTAAATATTATGTTATTTAACTGTGTTTCTCCCTCTATGGTGTCTATTCTGTTTGCTCTTATGGACTTTTTGTCTCTTAGAATTTCTTGAAAATATTGCCCCACTTTTGCCTTGCTTTGTATTTGTATGTTGCTGTCATGAAATCTCATGTCCATCTGCTTTTCTTTCTTTGTAAATGACTTAGTGGTCCAAAGTATTTCCTTTATATTAAGATTTAGATTTTTACTTTGATATCTTTCAGAGTTTACTGTAAAATCCCCAAACTGGCATGTCAGTTTTCCCAGGTATATGGTGAATCTCTACAATAAGTAAATTTGTATCTTTCATTTCTGAGAAGTGTTCTTGGGTTGCATTTATTCCACTGATTTGTTTTCTTCTTCATACTCCAAATTAACCGTATTTTGGGTCTTCTTTACATATATTCTATACCTATTATTTTTCTAATCTTTTTACTTCATTTCCTTTTTATTATCTTAATTTGCATCCTCACTTCAACTTTTTAGCTTTTTTAAAAAACAAATATATGTAGCAAATATTTCCTTGGACATCTTGTGATTTTTGCCTTCATTTTTTAGGTGATTTGTTCTGTTTTCAATATAATTCTTGGGTTTGTGCAACTTACATATTACAGGTTTTGTCCATTTCTGTCCTAAGTTTTTGGAGTTCATATTCTGGTTGTGTTTTATGTTTGCAAAAGCTTGTTTAAGGACATTTAATTCAGATTGTGTTTTTGTGTTATATTTTTTCCCTCTTTTTGGAGTTAGATTGGGGTGAGATTTAGCATCTTCTGACAAATTTTTCTGATCATTTTCCCAGTATGATTATTGACTATTATTATTTGTTCTTTTTAATATGTTATAGAATTTCTTAGATTAGCATTAAAATTCCTATTGTATGTAGGGCAGGAAGGATATAGTGATTTGATATCTAGGTTTCTCGGTTCAAAAATGTCCACTTTGGATGTTATACTTTTGTTCATGACTTTACTATGTGGTACATTTTACTGGGTGATAGAGAATAAAGATAATGCATCTTTCTAACTTGTTTCTTCCTTTTACTTTTTGTACGGTCCTTAATTTTTACATTAGCTTCCATTTTTTCCCTCATACCAAACTTCCAAGAGATGCTTCCCTCTTTTTGGTCATCTCCTCTTTCTTTAAAGCACTGTCTTCCAAGATGTCTCCCTGAATTTTTTGAACTTTAAGTCCCTTCATTTTGTTTTCTATCTTATCTATCAGATATCAGACTTCTCATTATTTTTCTTTTCCAGATTAGACTTTATCTTCTCTCTTTTTATTTATTTATTTTCCTATGATCCAACCACCGCTAAGCATGCTATTCTGTACTTTTTCCACACAATCTTTGTCTGCTCTTCAGATGGCTTCCTAATTTATAATTTGACATTGACAGAATTCTCTAATTGTTATTATGCTATGGGTTAGTTGGGGAAGTATTTGCCTGTATGATCTGTATTGTTTGGAGGATGAGTGAATAAATTTAGATTTAGTTGGCTGCCATTATACTATCATATGCTATCAGAATCTTGGAGATTACAGACTGATTTTGTTGAGCAGAGCGTCACAATTTTTAAACCATAATCTAAAGACTAAGTTAATAAAGAAAAGAGTAAATGATAAATCTACAATGCAAAGCAATCCAGTATTTATTCTACTTTCAACAACAGCTTTTTTCCAACTGTCTACCACAGAGTAAATGGCAAATAAATACTTATTGAACGATGAACAAATTTTAAAGAAAAAAGGATACATCTGATTTATATTCTCATAAATATTTTGAAACTAAGTGATATTTATCACCTAAATATATGAAAGGCAGAGGATATTTGATTGAAAAATCAAGTATAAAATCCCTAGGATTCTCCCTCACTCTTCCCCACTAAAGACTGGAGAGATATTGCATGAGGAAACATGTAACATAAATTAGTCTTTAGAGATGGTTATCTCTTAGGAAATAACTTCATGAAAAATGTAAAATTTTCCCCATTATAATTATTTTACAACTTCCAAAAATGAAAGAAAATGTTGCTAATCTAATTTTAAGTGTAAAGATTCAGTGATAATCAATATAGCAATTCACATGATATTCAGTACCAACAAAATTTACTTACCTTATCAATAAACTTTTTGCAATCTATACTATAATTGATACTTTATAATAGGCCTTATGATACTTTATTTTGACTTTTTGCTTGGTCTTATATTTCCCTTTCCTCTAAAGGCTAAAATGAATATATTATTTCAGAAATCTGCATTTTTATGATAGCATACAAAGGACTTGCTATTTTTTTGTTCCTCTAATATTTTAGAGTAATTTCAAAGTACTGCTAACCTGGAAGGATGAATTAATTTCAAGGAATTTAATTTTATTTTTATACAGATCCCTTTTGAGAGACTTCTATTAATCACCCTAGTAATTTCTAATAAAAAGAGATAAAAAATATGTCTATGTTGAAGACATAATCATGAAATTCATACAGAATAATTCTCTGAGACATTATAGTTAAAGTAATAAGATACGTCTAGTCTATTCTCTGTAATAGAACTAATCAAATTGTTGATTTTTAAAACTGTCATGACAATAAGTAAGAAGTGAGCTTGTCTAAATCATACTGAAATATCTATTGCTTATCAAGGTGATGGTACAGTGAGTGTCATTTAACACAAATGTTTATCAAGAAAAGATAAGCATTTCCATAGGCTGCTCCAAATCATCTTAGAATATTATTTCCTTATTGAAACATTGTTCATATTATTTTAAAATAATGGTGTGGTCAAGCATATTCAATTCTTTTTAAGCTATTACAGCTTAATCATTGGTCATTTTTTCTAATGTGTTTCCTTTTTTGTATCTTTATCTTTGAGCTACAGGCTGATCACTTTCTCAAGTTACCAGTCTTAATTAAAATTAAAATGGACACACAACACAGGAGCAAGGATCCTATTTTTTGACAAAAAATTGTATATTGTCAAGAAACAAAGACATACTCCAACTCCTCGAAGAGATCATATACCTGACCACATAAAGTTAAGTTATGTGCAAAAGGTATTTTGGTGTGACAGATTCTCTTGTTAAATTTCTCATGCTTTTTTCCTAGAATTTCATTGCCTTACCTTGAATAAAAATACTTTAACATTTTCCATCTTGAAAATTCTTAAAGTAAAAATTCATGCATACTCTTCAAAGAATGATTTATGTGCCTGTATAAGGAGGGGGTAGAGCTCCCCTTTATTTGTAATATTTTTGTTTTCTGTGAGTGAATATTAAACAATTGCAAACCCTATATATCAAACCATCAAAATATTATTTTTTTCAAATCTATCAAAAATGGCAAATTTCACTTAATAAAGAGTGAACATCTAAAAATGGCATAAGTAGAAAAACATTATACTAATTTTATCATTCAAAACCATGAAGATACAATTTTAATCCCTTTTTAATTTTCTTTGAAAATCATATTGGGTATTTTATCAAGGAGTTGGCAGAAGTGGATACAATTTTAAATTTGAGACAAATCATAATAACACTGAAGGCACAGTGGGATTGGTGGTTCTGTGGTAGAATTCTTGCCTCCGATGCAGGAGACCCAGGTTCGATTCCCAGCCAATGCACATTATGGCTGGCGGAATGTTCTCATATATCCTGTCCAGGGTCATACCTCCTTCCCCCTCCTTTGGGAAAAGGATGTGGCTCAACCAACTGGGCTCCCATTTACCATATAGGAGGTCCAGGATTTGAAGCCCAGGGCCTCCTGCTGAGGGCAAGCTGGTTCACACGGTGAGCTAGTCCAGGCAGAATGCCAGCCCACGCATGAATGTGGCTCCATGTAGTAGTGCCGCCCTGCGTGGGAATGCCACCCCACACATGAGTGTTGGCTGACGTGGAGAGCTGGCACAGCAAGATGACTCAACAAGAGACACAGAAGAGAGAAAATAAGAAGATGCAGCAGAACTGGGAGCTGAGGTGGCGCAAGAGAGTAATCGCCTCCCCAGAGCCGCCTAATGAGAATACATGCAGACACAGATGAACACACAGTGAATGGGCACAGTGAATGGAAATTAGAAAAAGAAAAACAAACACTGAAATTGGAAGTCTGGGTTATTTTTGTTTGGTTCAGCCATTGTGGCAAACCTGGTTTAGGGTCAGCTAAGTATGAATCCAAGCATATTTGCCTTGGCTACCCACATCTGAGGATCCCCGGAGCAAACAAAAATGACAGGTTTTTCTAAACATCTTCAAATTTGAAAACCATCCTTAAAATTTCAGATACATTTAAATATTTCTTCCTCCTTCTTGGGATAAGTATGACAATAATAAATTTTGATTATATTAAATATGACTTTCAAATAAGTCCAGCCATGTTCTATATATGTTTTTCAGAAAGATATACTTCACATTCCAGAGCCAAAAGAATTTGTAAGTTTAAAAATTGTGGGAAAATATCTTTAAAATTCTGTTCTTGTTGGTTAATTTTACAATTGAAAAAGAGAGACCAAAATGTAGTAAGATAATTAAGCTTATAAATCAACACTAACCATCTTATATCTGCCTCAGAGAATTGTGAAGATATCAAGAACACCTTGACACCCTCCTTGGAATGACATCTAATTACATTTTTAAAAACTGTTGGCATTTGCTTAGACAAAAATATGGGAATTTCATTTAGGCATAATCCTATGGAAAAAAGACAATTTTATTTTAAAAAATTAGAAGGGTTGAAATGGTGTGGTGATATCTGGAGTAATGTAATATTACTTTTAGTAGAGAATTGAGGTAAGAAGGACAACCCATGGGGTTGCTTCTAGGTCACTTTTTGACCTAGAATAAAAGGAACTTATTTTTAGGTCTAGGGTAGAGAAGGAAGATACCATTGATATTAGTAATAAGCAAAAGAGGATAGGGGTGCCTGTTACTGGGTTTTAGAAGAGAATGCATTGTAACATGACAGAGAATGCAAGTCATAGTAGAGAAGGAAGGAAGAAGGGCTAACCTTGGGGGTGGTCTTTGTATTTCTCCTTTCATTCTTATATTGTTGTTCTGATGAATTATGTAATGTAATATTTCTGACAAAAATAGCTTTACAATAAACTTGAAAGAAACACCATTAGCCCTAAAGTTCTTAGCAATGTTATTCAAATCAAAATTTCTTGTAACATTGAATTTTTTCAAACACTCAATATTATTTTGACAGATATTCAAAGCAAGGCTGTTATAATAATCTTCTGTTTGGGCTATTGCATGATAATTATATTATTCCTGACAGAGGGAAGCACCATCTGAGAAGACGCTGTGCTAATGCATAGAATTTCATATAAACCACTTAGGTCATACTGATGGTAAAAAATCTTAATTTTAGTATATAAAAACCACGTTATATTTATATTTCTTAGCACCAGGATTTTGAAGGTTGTAAACTTCACTACTAATAGGACTTATGCCCAGTTTCAAGATTTCTCATTTTGGCTTTAGAAATATATGTATTTTAGTTTTTTAATATGAAAAATTAGGAGTATTTCTTATCTTTTATGGTGGTTGTATGAATCAGATGAGATAGAATGTATAAAATATTTTGGAAAAGATATATGCTGGCAGTAAAACTTGTTCTTCCCCTCTCTTTCTTCCTAGTTCTCTTGTTCTTCAAGATTTTATTAGTATTTAGATTCATACCTATGTCTCACATTTTTAAACAGTTGGGCATTTTCATATACAGGAAACAAGATCTCTACTTCAATAAAGCATTGTTAGGTAACAAAATACCTAGTAACTAGGTAATTAGAAACTCAAAAAACTACTTATTTATTCCATGAAATCAGAATATGCATTAGGCTGGCATATTAGTTTCCTTCTGCTACTATAGCAACATACCACAAATTTGTTATCTTATAGGTCTAGAAGTCAGACATCTGTCTATCTCCTTGGACCATTTCCTTGCCTTTTCCAGCTTCTACAGGCCACATGTATTCTTTGTCCAATCTCTCTTTCTTTTCCACCTCTGTTTGCATCTTTGCATCTCTCTGATCTTCCAGTTTTTCTCTTGTAAGGAAACTTAGGATTTCATTGGACCCACGTGGATAGTCCAGAATAGTATATCCATCTCAAGATCCTTGACTTAATCATGTCTGCAAATTCCGTTTTGCCATGTAAGGTAATGTATTCACAAGTTCCAGGGATTAGGTTGCAAACATCTTTAGGGGACTATAATTCTGTCTTTCCCATCTAGGCTTACTTAAACTCTCTCATGTATCTCTCATGACTTGATGTTCAGCTAGGAAGCTCTACTGTGGGCCTTGTTGCCTGCTCTCTTCTTGTGTCTCATCCTTCACAAGTTGATCCTGAACCTCCAAGAAGCCAGCCTTGCCATGTTCACGTGGCACTAGCAGAGAGCAGGTAGGAGTAGCCCAACTATGTAAGAGAGGAGGCAAGCAGGAGGACCCAAGCTGCCAGTCATTGTCACTTCTGCTCCAATTTTTGACCAAAATAAATCATAATCCATACTTGATTCAAACATTGGGAAAACAGACTTTTCCTCTTGATAGGAGTAACTGCAAAGTTAAATTTCAAATGACAGGGATAGAAAAAAGCCTTTATCTTAGGTCATCAATGCAATCAGCTTAACATAGTAGGTTGTCACTTGTAAAATGAATGAAAAGAAAATAAATGATTTGCACAACATGAATCAGTTATATAGAATTTGTATCACTTTCACTTTTCTAGCTCAAGTAGTGTATTTTTAAAAAATTGTTTTTAGGTTTAGATGGGCATATTTGATAGGTGGTGGTCACTCAAGAATTCAAATTGTGATTGGATTATAGCTAGGCCACTCCTTAGTCTGTGGTCATCCCTCCTCAGACCACAATCCAATTATTCAAACAGCCAGTAGTTTTTCTTAGTAGTTATTTGGACCTCAGAAGTTTACTTGAAAAAACAAATCTCTGTGAATGGTGGAAAATATCAGTAGTAATCTAGGCTCAAACATTTGCCTGCTGTGAGTCTCTGAGCAAGACAGTTAATTTAAAATATCAAGTGCTCAATTATAGCTACCAGTGATCAAATACAGTATTTACAAGGTAATTGCCTAATGATTCATTTTTCCTGAGGAGCGGTGGGTACTCAAGGGACTGAGAAGGAACTGTAGTATATATGTTAATGTAGATTGGAATATACATGCTTGGGCTAAAATTATGTTGACTTTCAATTCAGCTAATTACAAGATTTCCATTGTGATAGACTTTTATTAAAGACACAACATATACATTTTTATGGTGTGACCTATCAATAAATTAAAATTCTCAAAGATTTTTTTGTGATAACCAAAGAACTCTATGTCGTTTATAGAAATATTGACTTTTCCAAGCTGCTAAAGTTTCAGGCTGAATTCTTTTGCCTGATCCAGGGGACTGAAGCTAGCAAGCACTCAAATTAGATAAAGAAGAAATTTAATTTGGAAATAAACTTAGGAAACAGGAAGTTTTATGGTATCAAACATAATTTTATGAATATGTGGACATATATATTATTCATATGTCTAACAGTGTCCAAAAATTGGACAAAATTTTTAAAAAATACTTCAATTGAATAACTACATTAAGTGATATACATATTTATATATATACACTATATGATTTTTAGCATAATTCATCTCTTGAAGAAAAAAGTTACACTGAGAATTTTACTCCTAAAACCATAATTTTAAACGTTTTAAAATGTGTGCTGTTACAATTGGTATGAAAGTGAATTCTTGTTTCATTACAATGTAAAGCTCGCCCTCTAGTGGTTCCAGGTGAGATACAATTCTACCAACAATATTTAACAATGGTACTCAACAAAGGTATATCTTTTTATTTGCTTTCAGGATCAGCATGCTAAAATGTAACTATTATACAAAAATTCATAGTTCTTCTGAAATGTAAATTAGAAAAGTATCTACTGTAGATGCCACTAACATTTTTTAAACTAAACATTTCAAGTAAACATGGAATATTTATTAAAAGTTAAACTAAAACAAAAATATGTTATTCATTTTCTGTTTTATTTGTAATAACTGGCCCTAATAATATTGTAATTACTGACAGTGAATAGGGAGTCATCCATAGTTGTATATATGACTAGTTGCTTGTGGTCAAATGGTTGAAGAGAGCTGTGTTACTATATTGTCTATATGACTAATTTATTTTGGCCTAAATTTCCAGATTAATTTTTAAAATTCCTTTCATAAGAAGGATTAAAAATTTAATGGCTGTAAGATATTTTTTTAAATGGAAGAAAAAAGAAAAATGCTTAATTTAACATATTGGACCTTTATTTTTAATCACTGTAGAAGAGTCACATTTAAACTGGATAATTCTTTAGTAATTTCAAGACACTTGGGAAAAGAAGGCATCTACTACCTGTTAATCCAACTATAGAGATTATAAAAATAAAGTGGTAGTGTGAGGCTCCAAAATACATTAGGTATATTGATTTATTATCCAAATTTGTTTTCTATTACACTAAGGGCCCACGTTACTGGAAAGTGTTTTTTTAATTCTAATTGTGAATGTTTTAAGTCTGATTGGTTGGTATTGATAACAACTAACCTCCCAGGTACTGTATGTGGTAAAAGTATCAACTTATTTACTCACCACAAGTCTATCAGGTTCAGAGAGTGTAAGTTACTTCCCAATGTCAAACAGCCAGTTTGTAGTGAACATAGAATTTGAACACAGACAGGTACTGCCTTCATTATTCTTTATTTGTCTATTTGTATTAGGAGTATTTGTTTTTATATTATTTATTTTGTCAGCATCATTAAAAAATGTGATCTGAGGCATCATAAAGTTGTTTTAGGACAGTACCAAGATCTGTGTACTGTACTCTCTTTTCTAAAGGACCTTCTTTAGGTTCCTTATAATGGTGCTGAGAATGAATTTAACACAAACCAGCAAGAGCTCTTTATACAAGATAAAAGCTAGACAACTCCATTCATTAGCAGTTCTACTTAGAAGCCTTTTCCTGAATAATTATTTTTCCTTTTCATAGTAATTTTTTGTCTTAAAGGTCTAAATAAATCAAGATACCACTTCTTGGCAAAAATTAAAAACAACAGCTGGGGGCGTACTGGGTTCCTGGCTGGGGGTGCTCTGTCGTGGTCCCTAGGGGAGCAGCAGCAGTCCCCCAGGTGCAACGGTAAGAACCAGGAAGGAATGAGGGTCCAACGGTGAGCCCCTGATACTAATGACTATGCTTGTGAGCCTATACACCTGAAATAAGAACAAGGCCTAGAGCAGCACTGTGCCTAGGAGTTTCCTCCTGACAGCCTTCATGTTACTCAAATGTGGCCAGTCTCGAAGCCAAACTCAGCATGTAAATGCAATGCCTTCCCCCCAGCGTGGGATATGACACCCGGGCATGAACCTCCCTGGCACCGAGGGATCACTACCAAGTACCAGCTGATGATGCAACTAGAAAATGACCTTGAATTAAAGGTTCAACGTGGACCAGCAGAATATCCCTGTCTACATATAATAACAGGAGTTTAAAATGCTGTTTGACCTAAATTAAGGGAGAAATGGAAAGGACAAATGAGTTTATATGGCTATGAGTCTCTAAAAAAGAGTCTGGAGGTTGTCAGAAGGATTGCCCTTATGCACACCTGAGCAGAGTCTCAGAGACAGATAAAGTAGATACAACCCCAGGTATTGGTTCTTATGAGGGCTAAAGAGACCCACAGGTTCTATGGTCATGGCAGATGGGGTTCACTGCCATGTCAGTAGGCCCTTCTTTGGAGCTGGTGTTTCTGCGTGATGGAGCTGGAGACAGATGGGATCTCTTTTCACAAGGCTTTCATGCTAATTTACTGGAATTGTAGTTGGTGCTGGGGTTTAAGATATATCTAGGGGATTTGAATCTCTGGACTGACAATATGATAGCCAGGCCCTGAGCCTCAACAGACTTCAACTCCTACACTCTGATTTATTGGACTTACCCCACTCAGCTAACATGGAGTTGAAGAATGTCAACCACCACACCATGGAGCCTAGGGTGACTACAACTGAAAGCAGGAGGATTGCATCCAGTATCCATGTGGAATCTAAGCCTCCTCTTGACATGGATGTGCAATGGACACAACCAATCCAAGGTCCACAGAGAAAATGTGGCATTGGTATGGGAAAAGTGGCCATGGTGGCTGATGGGTGCGGGGAATGGGAGGAAGAGATGAGATGTGGAGGCGTTTTTGGGACTTGGAGTTGTCCTGGGTGGTGCTTCAGGGACAATTACCAGACATTGTAGATCCTCCCAGGGCCCACTGGATGGAACGTGGCAGAGTATGGGCTATGATGTGGACCATTGACCATGAGGTGCAGCAATGCCCAGAGATATACTTACCAAATGCAATGGATATGTCACGATGATGGGAGAGACTGTTGCTGGGGGGGGAGTGGTGGAGTGGGGGTGGTGGGGTTGAATGGGACTTCATATTTTTTGAATGTAATATTTTTATGAAATGAATAAAAAAATAAAAAAAAAAAGAGGATACCACTTCTTTGCTGTGTAGACAAAGGGATAATTATACCTGCAAGCCACAGGCAAGGACTGAAGAGGAGGCGTAATCCCAAAACCACTCAAAAAGAGAGGGATTCTGTGGACAAATATTATACTGCCTTGTTGCATTGTTCAGCACATTTTGATGAGCTCACACTGACTATAACAAAAAGGCTGTTTTGTTTTCATTTTCCTCCCTCTACCCTTCTCCAATAGAAACATTGACATAGTTACTTCGTGATTAGCAGATTGTTCTCATAGGAATTTGGAAAAATTTTCATGTTCCTTTCTCCCATTGAAATACACAAAAATAGAAAGTGTATTAATTATTATTATGGGTGACAGGAATATTTTTTCAATGATGAGATGAGTGGTGTTAAAAGGTGTGGGTTACGCAGAAAGATTTTACTAATTCCCCACCCTTGCATGAATCATGTGTAAGAGATTGGCAAGTCTGTATCCTCATACATAGGGAGATGCCTTTTGGGTTTAGAGATCTGTTTGGGCCTGCACCCCCACCCTCCACCCATTTAGTATTTGACTCTGCCAATCAATGTGACTCCTTTATCACTTACATAGCACTGGGGGTCCAAAGGAGCAGGGGAGGAGATCCCATCTCTGCTGATTAGCAGCAGTAGATAGCAGCTCTGCACTTCCTGCTTTGCATCAGACAGGAGGGTCAGTCATGGCCAACTGTACTACCCTAGAGTTGTTATTTATACAATCCAGGGGGAGGATGCCTTGCCACTGAGAGTTCCAGTTCTGATAAGCAGCTGAAACTACTTGTTCCTGGTTTCAGGTTTAAGGTATTGTCAGGCCTACCATCTCTCCTGGGCTACAGAATGGAAATATTGAAACATTTGCACACAATAGAAAAGGAAGGGTGGGTTGGTAAGGGCTGGGAGATGACCATTAGGCATGTCCATGGACTCCCACAGCAGGTATTCCTGAATGTCATAAGATGGAGTGAGAATCTCAGGAAGACTTTATGAACAATTGCTTGGCTGGATTTTGGCTGCTTTTTAGTAAATATTTGTATCTTTGTCATGATTTGGAATAAGACTTGCCCTTACTATATACCAGCTGACATTGACATTGTGGGAGAGATGAATAGCTTCTACCTGCCTCTAACCACCAGAGGCCACCAATATTTACCCAAAGTAGTTAACAATTGAACAGTCAAGTTGGCTTAGGTCTATTTACCACAGTCAGATAAGAAGAGAGTCTTGAAGGTGCTATGCAAATCACTAATGTTTTGGAAGCACAGACTTAACCTTTACAGAAAATCATGCATAACTAAAGATTTTATGATTTCCTATTTGGATCTTCTCATGAGCATGAATCATAATTGTACATAGGTGTGAGAAGGGATCAGCCAATAAGTGGAATGAGATCTATTTAAAAATCCATGAAGAATTTCCAATCACATGTTTTTACTGAGCTAGAACTCATTTGAGGTTAGACAGAGCCAAACATTTTTGAACACAGTCCATGCAGTGTTCCAAATAGAGAGAAAGAGTATTTTTGAAGCTCACACAAGTAGAGAAGCCATGATCTGGAAAGAGATATGTCAAAGGATGCATTTATCCCAGTTTTTTTATTCCTAACCAAAATAGATCCTTTGAGCAAACCAGGAATTACACTGTGCTTCACAATCCATATAACTTCCACATGACTCTTTCATACCATCTCTTCTCTTAAACTTTCAACATCCACTAATCAACTCAATGGTAAGATAGATGCTATTGGAAGAGAATTTTTACATGTTAGCACATCATTTCTACAATATACCTGCATCTGAAAAGATATTCCCAGTATTTCTCCTATTAATATGGATGGATTCTCAGTGTTCCTTGACTAGGAATAATGAGAATCCATCCTTTCGTACCTAATCTGTCCCATCATTCCAACAACTTTCCTCTCTCTTTCTGAAATCATATTTTTTCCTCCTTTTCTAGATTCCTCTCATCTATTTTTTTAACCTTTATTTTGTACTTTTAATAATTAAAAATTAAAAATTAAAAACTAAAAAGAAAGCACAGTTGAATAAAAGCATCCATTTTTCAACTAAATGTGCTGGATACACATAAAATTTTTCTTGAATTATGCAATGTGTTATACTATATATTTGGTTCATGGTAACATAATCTTACAGTGTCTGTCCTTTTGTGTCTGATTTGCTTTGCTCAACATAATGTCCTCCAGGTTTATCCATGTTGTTATATGCTTTACAAGTTCATTTCTTCTTATAGGTGCATAATATTCCATCATGTGAGCACACCACAGTATGTTTATCCATTCATCAGTTGATAGACACCTTGGTTGTTTCCAACTTTTGGCAATCGTGAATAATGCTGCATTGAACATTGGCATGCAGATGTCTGTTCATGTCACTGTTTTCAGTTCTTCTAGGTATATACCCAATAGTGGTATTGCAGAGTCACGTGGCAAGCCTATCTTCAACTTCTTTAGGAACTGCCAAACAGCCCTCCACTGTGGCTGTACCATTCTGCATTACCACCAACAGTTAATAAGTGTTCCTGTCTCTTCATATCCTCTCCAACAATTTTAGTTCTCTGTCTTTTTAATAGTGGCCATTCTAATAGTTCTGAAATGATATCTCGTTGTAGTTTTGATTTGAATTTCCCTAATCAGTAGTGATGTTGAGCATTTCTTCATGTGTTTTTTTTGCCATTTGTATTTTTTCTTTGGACAGATGTCTACTCAAGTCTTTTGACTATTTTTTAATTGGGTCATTTGTCTTTTTATCATTGAGTTGTAACATCTCATTTTATATCCTGGATATTAAGCCCTTATCAGATATGTGATTTCCAAATATTTTCTCCCACTGAGTTGGGTGCCTTATCACCCTTTTGACAAAGTCCTGTGAGGTGCAAAAGTGTTTAATTTTTAGGGGACCCCATTTTCTATTTTTCCTTTCATTGCATATGCTTTGGGTATAAGATCCAAGAAACCACCACCTACTACAAGGTTTTGAAGATGTTTCCCTACATTTTCTTTTAGTAGTTTTATGGTCCTGGCTTTTATATTTAGGTCTTTGATCCATTTGAGTTGATTCTTGTGTAGGGAGTGAGATAGGGGTCCTCTTTCATTCTTTTGGTTGTAGATATCCAGTTGTGACCGCATCATTTGTATGTCCTGTTACCATTAACTTGGTAGGTTTGTCAAAACCAGTTGACTATATAGGTGAGAGTTTATTTCTGAATTCTCAGCTCTGTTCCACTGATCGATGTGTTTTCTTTATGTGAGTACCATGTTGTTTTCACCACTGTAGCTTTGTAATATGTTTCAAGGTCAGGCAGTGAAATTCCTCCCATGTCACTCTTCTTTTTTAGAATGCTTTTGGCTATTTGGGTGCACTTTCCCTTCCAAATGAATGTAGTAATTGCCATTTCTAATTCTGTAAAGTAGGCTGTTGGGATTGAATCTATAAATCAGTTTGGGTAAGATTGGCATCTTCACAATATTTATTCCTCCAATCCATGAACATGGAATGCCTTTCCATTTGTTTAGGTCCCTTTTAATTTCTTGTAGTCATTATTTTGTAATTTTCTGCAAATAGGTCCTGTACTTCTTTGGTTAAATTAATTCCTAGGTATTTGAGACTTTTTGTTGCTATTGAAAATGGAATTTTCCCCCGATTTCCTCCTTAGATTGTTCAGTATTAGTGTATGAAAATATTACTGATTTTTGCATGTTGATCTTGTATCCTGACACTTTGTCTCCTCAATCTGTTTTTAAGATTCACTCATGTTGTGTCTATTAATAATTAATTTCTTTTTATTGCTGAATAGTGTTCTATTGTATAGATGTATCAAAGAAGTGAATATTCATGTGCGTCTTTGAACAATTTGGGTTGTTTCTGATTTTGGCTATTATGAATACTGCTGCTGTGTACATTTTTGAACAAGGCATTTGTAGGTATATGTTTTCATTTCTTTCCAATGAACACTTAGGAATGCGATTGTTGGATCACATGGTAAGTGTATATTTAAAATTATAAGAAACTTGCTAGACTGTTTTCCAAAGTGATTGCATCACTTTACATTTCCAACAGCAATGAATGAAAGTTCCACTTGCTCCACATCCTTGTACACTTGGTATGAGCAGGTATCCTGTGAAGGACAGCTGTGTTATAAAGTTGGTTGGGTGAATTTTGTCTATTCATATTTATTGCAATAAATTATATACTTGGTTTTATTCTGTTCATCTTTAATTATATTCACACAGTTTTTACTTTATGTTGGTTACTATTTGTCTTATTGATATTTTCATTAGTTTCGTTTATTTGATTTTCTTGTTCCCCTTCCCATCTTTAATTTGCAATTCTCAATGTGCTTTTATTTTCTACTAGTTATTACCTTCCTACCTGTGTGACAAACTACCCCAATGTTAGTGGTTTAAAGCATTCACAATAATTTACTTTGCTCACAAAATAGAAGTTTGGGCATGATTGTATGAGGAAAGCCTGTCTGCTCCATGTGACTTCAGGTGATGGAGTTCTACCAAAGGACAGAGGATTTATTTGCACTGGCTCACTCATACAACCAACATGTTGGTGCTGTTAGCTGAGGGCTCAGTCAGGGCTGAGGGCCAGGGGCCTCAGTTACTCTCATGGAATTTGAGTTTCAAAGTGAATGCTCTGAGACAGAGGACAGACAGAAGCTATGTCACCTTTTATGATCTAGCCTTGGAAATCACGTAGTGTCATGTCTTCCATACTCTGTTGAATGAAGCAGTCTCGAAGGCTCACACAGATTCAGTGAGGAGAGACAAGATTTTGGAAGAGCATGTGTTTTTGATCTCATCTATTGTGTCTTTCATTCCTATTAGCTCTGTTACTTTTCTGTTAAGGATTTCAATTCTTCTTTGTGCTCACTCAATGTCTTCTGGATTTCATTTATCTCTTTAACCATATTGTCTTTCAACTCATTAATTTGATTTTGGAAATTTGTGTGTATCTTGCTGATTAGTTCTCTCAAATCCTGCATCTCTTCTGGGGCTTTGATATTTTCCTTTTCTTGGACCATGTCTTCTATTTTCTTAGTATGGCTTGTAATTTTTGGTTGATGTCTAGGCATCTGATTAGAATGTAGTTTACTCAGCTGCTCAATTTCTTTCTCTTTTGTAGGGTTCTAGTGGCAGGAGGCATTACCACTGCTCTTTGATTCTTAGCTCCCATCCTGGATTGTTAGGATTGAATGCAGTTATTAGTTATAGAATCCCTTCCTAGGGCCTTGGGAAGGGAGGCTATAGAGGTTGGAAAAAGGCTCTTCTACTTATTTTTAATCTTCTCACATACATCCTTGATTTGCCAGCAGATGGCAGCTCTAAGTTCAGTGCCTGGTGGGAGTGTGTTTGTTGCAACACAGACTGGATCAATGTGATAGAGCTTCCTGTCTGGAGGCTAGGAGCACTGTAATTCAATCTTCTTTTCTGAGACAGTTCATCAGCCTTCTCTGGCAGTCCCCTCCCTTTTCATGGCTAGGAAATATTTCCACTTCCCTTTGAGTCTCACCAATCAGTCCAGTTAGTAGAGAAGGAGATTGGAAGGGTCATGTATCTTTAGCTCTTTGCTGCCTACCAAGGCAAACAGTGGCATGGTCCCACCTGGTCTGGAAGTGCTTCCGGGACACAGCAGACCAAATTTGTGAGTCAAAAGCTGAGTCATCTTTAGGCTGTGTTCCTTTCTCTTCCCTTTCCTGGGGCCTCCTCAACAATCAGTCCCAGCTAGAAGAGAGGGAGATTGCAAGGGTTGGATTTTGCCAGTCCCGTTCTGGCTCCCAAGGCAAATCACAGTGGCCAGGTGAGAGAAAGCAGACCAAATTTGTGGGTTATAAACTGAGTCAGCCTTAGGCTGTGTCCCTCTAATCCTCTTCCTTGTGGTGGTAGATTCCTGGAGCCCCCTTTGTCTGTAGCCTAAGGTGCAAAGACCGGAGAATTCTAAAGTGTCTTTAGTGTTTGGGGGATGGTGCCAGCAGCAGTAGCTGCTGGTTTCAACTCACAGTTCTGAAGTTGCAAGTTCCCTCCTTTGTCTCTCTGTCCTTTGCATGGTGTCCAACCTTCACCTGGCATCCTAAAGCCTAGAAGATCTTTTGCTAGGCTGTTTCAGCCTGTTCTCTAGCTATTTTTCAGGAGGAGAAGAGAGTCCTATGTCTCTCTAGTCCACCATCTTCCCAGAAGTCCTCTTCCCATCTTCTCTTATTTCTCCAATTCCAAAAGCAAGGCTCTTAATTATTATATTAAGTACAATGATCATGTCAGTCTTCAGTTTATTTTATTTTATTTTAGCAAATTTTTATTCCCTTTTTAAAAAACATACATGAATCCCATAAAATGTTACAGTAAAAAATAAGAGGTTCCCATATACCCCACTTCCCACCCCCCCACTCCTCCCACATCAACAACCTCTCTCATCAGTGTGGCACATTCATTGCATTTGGTGAATACATTTTGGAACACTGCTACACTGCATGGATTATAGTTTACATTGTAGTTTAACTCTCCCCCAGTCCGTTCAGTGGGTTATGGCAGGATATATAATGTCCTGCATCTCTCCCAGCAATATCATTTAGGACAACTCCAAGTCTTGAAAATGCCCCCATATCACTCCTCTTCCTCCCTCTCCCTGCTCTCAGTAACTTCTGTGGCCACTGTCTCCACATAAATGATACCATTTCTTCCATTGCTAGAGTCACAATAGGTCTATAGTAGGATAGCAGTAAGTTCACTCCAATCCATATTTTATCCCTCTGTCCTGTGGACCCTGGGATGGCAATGTCCACTCCACCTCTAAATTGAGAGGGGCCTTATATCCCATATGGCTGATAGATGCAATTCTCCTGCTTGCAGTTATAGACTCTCTCAGTTTCTTGGTGTGGTGTTTGACCATCCTCACCTCCCTGTTAGCTGACCTGGGTAAGTCCAATGAACTGGAGAGTAGGTGTTGCAACTCTGCTGAAGATCAGGACCTAGTTGACACATGGACAGTCCAGAGAGTCATGTCTCCTGAGCATACACCAACTTCAGCACCAACCAGAGGTTCAGTAAAAGTTACAGAAGAGGCATGTGTAAAAGTTCACATCTGAGCCCAACTCTATCATACTCAGGAGCACAAATTCCAAAGTAGGGCCCACTGACAAGGCAATGAACTCCAGGGCTATCTGCCATGTATAATGTGTGTGTCTCTGTAGTCCTCAGGAGAACCTATACCTGAGGTGGTATCTACTTTGGCTCTCTCTGGGATCCTGCTGAGACATGCATGAGTGTGATCCCTCTGATGACCTCCCAATTCATTTTGAAGTCTCTTAGCCATACAAACTCATTTACCATTTCCCCCTTTTATTCAAGGTCTTTTTCTAGTTGCATCACCAGTTGGTGATTGGTAGTAATCTCTCGGCACCAGGGAGGCTCATCCCCGGGAGTCATGTCCCATGCTGGGGGAAGGTACTGTATTTACATACTGAGTTTGGCTTAGAGTGACCACATTTGGGCAACATGGAAACTATCAGGAGTTTATTCTTAGGCACCCTGCATCTCTAGGCCTAGTTGAAATTTCAAGCACACAGGCTCATAAGCATAGTCATCAGTATCAGGGCCCATCATTGGACCATCCTTCTTCATTGGTCTTTGCTCTTCCACTTGGGGGTTGTTGCTGTTCCTTTGGGGAATGTGACACAGCTCCACTGGCTAGGAACTCAGCATTCCCTCAGTTGTTATGTGTAACTCTACCTAGTCTGATAATACCCAAGGAATATCCGAACATATTTATGTACCCTAGATACATGCCCTGGAGAACTCCCTCCCACCCATGCATCCCCCATCAATGACACCCCACACCAGTGCTCCTCCCCTGCCATAGTTGAACCTCTCTGTGATGCAAAACTTCTTAAAAAATGAAGCCTAATATATCGCCAAATTCAATTAGTAGGAAAGTGAAATAGTAATGGCAGGTTTAGAGATTAGAAATAGAATACATAATAATTTAGAAAAGCTAAAATAAAGTAAAAATAAATTGGGGTATTAAAAAATGAAAAATATCATAAAACTTTGTTTTTGATGTTTTGCCTTTCATCACTGTACTAGGTATTGCCTTGTATGTGTAGTGGCACGGCAATCTCTTTCAGTCCTTCCTCAGTGTCTACATCCTTTTTTTTTAATTTTTAATTTTGTCCTCAAACAAGTGTTAGAGCACAGTAAAGTCACATATACCATATTTGGGACTCCCATATATCCAACATCAAACCCTTTTCCCCCTTTCCCAGCAATGGTCTTTATACATGTGGATGCTATATTTGCCACAGCTGATATACAGATATTGAAACATAGCTATTAACCATGGTTCCATTATGGTTTACATTATGGTTTACACTTTAGACTGTACCCTTTTATAAATTTTGGTGGAATTTAACATGGCCTATATCTATCATTTCATGATCTTGTGGAATACTTCCTTTGCCCATCAGTTACCCCCTCTTCCATCTATTCTATTCCTCTCTCCCCCTCCCCTCGGGGCCCACAGTGACAACCAAGCTTTACTGCCTGAAAGACAAGATTCATAGATACTTGCAATTATGCTGAGGTCTTGACATACTAGTCTGGCCTCCCCCATTGGGAGCCACCCATGCTCTCGAGAGAAGAAATTTATTTGATGCCTTAGAAACATTCAATGCAATCATACACTTCCTCTATCTTATAGCATGTTCTTTTATCAGAATTTCAGGAAGCCATGATGCCTGTGTCTTATTTTGTCCTTACCTCACAGACAACTAGTCCTCAATACATGTAAGTAGATATCAGAATCTTAACATGTCTGTAACAGAGGCTCTGCTTTTCACTTCCAACCTAAATCTTCACTATCAAAGGGGTGGGAATTTAATGTTATTCTTGTCTCCTCTGTTTCTCTGGTACCCCGTATTTAATCTGTCAGCAAATCCTGTTGGCTTCACCTTTAAACTATGCCTAGAACTTAATCACAGTATCAATACCATATCCTTGAACAAGGACATCATTATCCCTTGTCTAGTTACTGCATAGATTTTCTAACTTTCATACTTCCTCATTTGCTCTGTACAGTCTTTTCTCAAAATACCAGCTAGCCACAATCCTTTAACAACTTTCTACTTAGGCTAACAGCTAAAGCCTTTATAATGGTCTGTAAGTTCCTCCATGATCTGGCCCCCATCTACTCTATGATCTCATTTCTTATTGCTCATCTAGTAATTCAGTCTACTTTAGCTTCATTGGCCTTCTGACTCTTTCTTGATAATATGAGACATGTTCTTGTCCTAGGAATTCTTCATTTGCTGTTCCCTCCACCTGAAAAAAGTTTCACCCTATTTATACACATGGTTTACTTCTTTGCCACTTTTAAGACCTTTCTTAAAAATCACCATCTCTATAAGGCCCTCCATGACAACCTTTTGAAATTTAAAAACATGACCTCAACATCTAGAACTATCCATCCCCCTTTTTGGTTTAGTTTTTGACCCTAGTATTTAAAACTATTGGACATACTGAATATTTTCTGTACTTATTTTATCATCTTTTCTAGACTCAGAAATGCCACATCTATTTTCTCCTTCCTCCCTCCATCACACCCTCCCATCCTTCCTTCCCTTCTTTCCTTCTTTTATTCCTCCCTCCTCCCCTTCCTTCCTTTCTTCCTCCTTTCCTTCCTCCTTCTTACATCATCTTCACTAACTTAATATTCATAATTTCTCTTTGATATTGGTGCTATTATCACCCCATTTTTCAGGTAAGAAAACAGGCAGTTAGTGAGTGAGTTTAATTAACTTTATAACCTAAGCACACAGAAACCAAAGTCTGTGATTTTAATTTCTACTTTACTTTGTTAACTGATGAAGATTGACTTATAATAGGTGTTCAAATATTTGTTGAATGATAACCTATTCAATGCATGGTCTTGGGTGGCTTGTTCTAACTTGTATGAGAGCATAGACGGTACTTACATTTTCTTCTTGTATCTGAAATGTGCCATTCCCAACTTAGATTTTACAAGGTAGTGTTCACTGGAAAGGGAAAATCACAGAATTTTATGCATTTCAGGAATCTTTTACTGAATTCAGAGGATCTAAATCTCTGCATTGATACAGAAGCCACCAGCTACATGTAGCTATTAAGCACTTGAAATGTGGCTGGTTGGAACTGAAATTTGGATAAATGTAAAATATACATGAGATTTCAAAACTTTGAATCGAAAGAAGTATGTAGGTTTTTCTCATTAATATTTTCCATGTTGGTTATGTATTGATATAATAATATTTTATATATACTGGGTTAAATAAAATTTAATACTAAAATTAATTTTACCTTTTTCCTTTTACTTTTTAAATTAATTGCTTTTTTACAGATGTGGCTTACATTATATTTCATTTGAAAGCACTGATTTAGACAATAGTTATGTGGAAAAGTTCTGCCTGGAGAGTAAGTGGTTGATCAAGACTTTTTCTGTCAGCAGACAGAAGATGATATCTGAGCTTTTACATCAAGTTCATGCTTAACGCCGTTTTAAAGACAAGACCTCCTGCTTACTCCCATCTTTTACCCTGAAGCCCTGGAAAGCAATTCTTTGCTATTTATACTGTCTTTAGCCATACATATGAAGACTAAGAAAACTGTTAATATGTCATTGAAATGAATCTTTAGTAATATAGTATGCTTTGGTATTCCATCAAACAAAATTGAGTTGCATTCTCTGATCAAAATTTGCTAAATTTGATATTTAAATGGTTAACCTCTCTGTACATTGAAGATAGAAACTTGATCTGTGGACTCTAAATAGATTAATTATGGTCTGAATGTGTTTTTGAGTGTAGTATATATTGACCACTTCACAAATCTCTCTTTAGCATTACAGGTTGAATATTAATATATTCATTTGCAAAATATATTGAGCATTTCTGGAAGACATTGGTTACTTTGTTTGCCAAGAATGTTTATGATCTAGAATAAGAAGCAATATCTGTTTTATTTACAAAAAGCAAATAAGAACTTATAAGATGAGTATTTTATTTTTACTTAAATACGTATATGTTATGTGGCAATCATGTGTGCTATATACTATTTCAAATAAATTTCTTATTTTACTTTTTGTAGTCTGAGTGTTATTGAATTCCTCTTCTGTGGCATCTTTAAAACTTAGGCTACGTATTATTTCTTCATCTAAAATATCAAAGTGTCAGTAAATTGCAGTGTACAGAAGTGTTATACTATGATAACAACGATAGAGGCCAGTAAAGTACTAGGCTTTGTTATTTCATAAGATAAAATTTTCTTGATAAATGGAAAAGAAAAACCCACCATGGCCTTTATTCAAATCTAGTTACATATCAAAACACTTTATTTTCATATAGAAAAGAAAATTAAAGAGTTTTTTAGAAGTGGAAGCATTTTGCACAAAAACTGAAAATCATATGTGAGCTCTGAACATATGGTTGAAATTTAAAATTTCTGTTAGTGCAGATTTTTACTGTTTTATAATAAAGACTTTGGAGTAAAAGGTACTTTTTAAGTTCACTACAAAATTTTTGCTATGACCTTTGAACATTTATAATGAAGAATCTAGTCACCTCCCCACCTCCCTATATCCTTTGTATAGCAAAACAATCAAATCTGTATCCATTCATTCATTCACTGTACATTTTTACAGGCCTGATTGCAATCAGTTAAAAGCAGGAGTATGCTCTGAGTTCATGAACACTTCTTTTCTCTAGTCCATAGATCTGTCTCTCAAAATACAATTTTAATTGAATTTTGTTGGAGTTTTAGAAAGGCTAGCAGAGGAGTTTCAGCTTGTTAATAGACTTTTTCCAATATAATTCATGATAACATACTGTAGACTTATTTGTTCTTGCCAAAATAAATTTTGGCAAAAATATTGAAGCCTGGATAATTAGATTAGCTTTTAAAAATATGAGTCTATTTCTGTTTTAAAATTTTTAGACAGGCCAATGGAACAACCTTCAAAGCATAACAGTTGACAATAAGCTCTTTAGGGCAAAATGCATAAAAGAAAAATCTGTTCGACACATGGCTATTCTAACTTCATGGGCAACAAGAAAAGGTTTTATTTTATTTGGGGTTTTTATATGCCTTCCTGATTTCAATAGTGATACAATTTGGAACCACAAATGCTAGAGAATTGAAATTCTCTCTTTCTGCCAAATCTAATATAATGCATTTATTCTAGTTATTTAAATTTTAATTTACTCAGATGGTTTATTTCATGTTGGAGTAGGAATGAGAACTGACCTTAGCCACAGCTCAGTAAACTGTATGACACATTTTAGTGTTTGAAATAACATGTTGTGATGCTGTTATAATATAATTTGCTTATGTTTCTATAAAACGTTAGGACCTTTGTTCCCTTCACATCCTTTGCTCATTAATTTGCAGTAGACAGGGGACAGCATTTCGAAGTGGCAATCTACATTTATATTAGAGGGAAAATTTTTAAAAAATTCGGTTAACTTCCATGTAACTGAATTTTTAAGCAAGTGACTGAATAAAAAAGTGATTCAAAATAGTTTATGAAGTACCTCTTTGCTTCAGGTGTTGTAAAATAATCGTTACTGTACCCTAATTTTGTATCATGAAAACATACTCATGGTATCTATTCTTCACATACGAATACCTTTGCAAATCATGTAATACCACCTACCTTCAGTTCTCTTCCTGATGATGCCCTTATTCTTCATGAAGTCAGAATACTATCTGGCATAGAAATAAGATGTTAAAATGATCATTCTTGCTATTGACATTATGTTATCTATTTCTGTCATTTTATCTGAAATAGCTAGAATATAATGTGCTCCCATGTCCCTTGATAGTGACACTGTCTAGAAGAAGCCTCAGCTGTGCAAGGCTGCCCACACTACAGTTATTGTATAGAGGAACAGGGCCAGGTGGACTTGCATATCCTTTGGCTGAATGACAAACTTGTAGTAATTGTTTACCAATTTAGTTTGGATTTCTTTCAGTCACTCAGGGAAAAATTGACAACGATTTCATGACAGGAATTATGATTTAAATAGGTCTTCACCAGTTCAGATCTCTAGAATGAAGTCTGAGAGGCTGTTCAGAAGGGTGATTATTTGTGAATCAAACTAGTCTAAAAGTAGTGAATTGAGATCTGGGAATTCTATACACCAAAAATTCTTTTTTCATTGAAGATTCTATTCTTGCAGTTTCCTTACTCTGTATTTACTAATTACTTCAGCATTATTGATATACACTTAAATTAATATCTAATATCTAATATTTAAAGGACATAAATTATCAGAAGCTTTTTTATAATAGATGAGATAGAACTAAAGTATAAGAAATGAATAAGCAGCTTCAATAAACTTTATCTATATCTTCTAGGTAGGTAACATAGTTATTTCTTCTCTCTACCTGGAGCTCAAGAGCAAGAGCTTTTGATGAGACAGTTCACCTGAGAATGCCAGTAGGGTGAACAGTTTAACAAAACTTTAATACAGCATTTTGATGTATTTGGAAGAAGATCAATAAAGAGCTTTTAAAGTGTTTCACTGGTGGCATTAATGGAGTTGTTATCATTGAGCAGTCTCTCCTGGTAACTCCCAAAGTGCTAATAGCATAATAATATAGAATAAAATCCTAATAGAATAATAATTTCAGTCAGCAACATGGAATAGAAATGTACTTTTATTATGAGTGCTGTGGGGTCATTTGTGTAAACGTTCTGATGAAGTCAATTTGCCTTAGTGTTACTGGAATTCCAGAAGCTTTCACAAAAGAAAGCATTCTATCAGTTTATTTAAAATACTTTCTACCATATGTCCACTTGGCTAACTCCTTATCTCTCTCAAAGTTTTGTTCAAATCTCACCCTCCATTGTGGCCTACCTGACCGTCTTTCTTTTTTATCGCTGTTACACCCTCACCCCTTCCCTGATAACCCCTGGCATGTTGGTTCCCATTTCCTTGCTTTTTTTTTTTCTTTTTTCCTTTTTTTCCATACCACTGTAAGGCTTGAATGTCCAGAAAAATATGACACCTGTTAAATAGTGAATCTTTTAGTATAAAACCTGAAATATTTGAACAAATTAATGATTTGACTATTTTCCAGGCTGGGACTTAGATATCTATACAGACATTTCTCACCTGGTTCAATCTTTACCTGACTCAAACACTGATGTTTTTCCCCAGCATCATTGCTGCTTTCCTATCCAAATCCATGATTGCAATATATCTGAGCAGCAGGTTGCATTTTTAAAAGTCACATTTATAAATACTTAGTTATAAGTTATATACTTTTTATTATTTTACATAATTATCATTCTATTATTCTTTTACATAATAAATATAAAATTTTTATAATAATGGTTTATTATGTATGTGTTATATACTTATTATTATAGTAATTTTAAATGTAGAAAACATTTATTAATAGGGAACAAATCCCTTGTCCTCCCATGATCCAAGGCTATTCATTGTTTCTTTGTGTATTTTCTTCTACTGTTTTTATTTCAGTTATTTGATATCTGATTTAATGTGATTTTTTTAAACTTTTTATTATAGTTAAATATTTCCTAAATTATTACGAGGTCTTCAGCGTCTTCATTTTGAGCTGCAGAATATTGCCACCTAAGTATATATATAATAATAATAATAATAATAATTTGTACCACTCCTTATTTGCCTGGAAACATTTTATTAGTAGGTCAGCAGTAATCTTAACTCTAGTCGTAGTTTTATCACAACATTCACAGAAATTTTCATAAACTATAGTTCTCAAGGATCATCAGGTATCTAAAAGCCAAATAAAAAAAAGATGGTTTATTTTTATTCTCTGCCTATTAGAGAACTCCATGTTTTAGATTTTTTGCCAGAAGCTATGGAAGTTTCATTTATCCTATTGTGATAGATTTCTCTTTACAAATTTTCTAAGTTTCTGAAAGGAATTCAGATAGGGCACACTTTACCCTGCCCTTTCATTGTGTTTTAAAGGTAATAAATCCCTTTTAAATAACTTCAAACAGATTTTTATTTATAACTGCTTTCTGTTTCTCTGTAATGCAAATCAGCATCGTCTTATTTCATGCTTGTTAAACTCTGCCTTGTTATAGTATGCTGAAGTATCTATCGTTACAACTCTCAATGATCTTTCAAAATTCTTTCCATCTACCCACTTATTCGCATGAAATCTTTCATTAATTTGTTATGTAACAAAATGAAATTCACATTCTATCATTTAATTATGTCTTAAATATTTACTCAACTGTAAGGACAATTAGGTATATAACCTCTATGGTAGTTAGCATAAAACTTTTATGCAATTTGAAGAAATATTTTATATGAATCAGCTTAGTCATTTTTATAACCAGCAAATTTAACTCAGTCCTCACCTTTAGTTTTCAAGGCAATGTTTTTTAGTTTAATGTATAACTTTTCAAAGTATATATTCCCTCAGAGAGCTGAAAATAAGATACATTTAGGTAAAACAGCCTAGCAAATCATTTCATAGATGTGTTTAACAGGGCCTAATTCAAAAGGACTTTTTCCTTTTGTGCATGACCTGTTTTTTCAATAGTGTCATATTAACAATGCAATCACATTAGCCTGGATGATTCATTAGGCAAATTAAAGCAATGAATAAAGTGATATTGTAGTCATTATCCTTTATTGTAAGAGAGCATTTTCAAGTATTATGCAACACAACGTTGCTGCTTGGTTACTATTTATGTATACAGATTTCATTTGATGCTTTGAATAGTGAAATGAGTATAATGCATGATTGAAACCATTTCTACAGAGTAATAATTTCTCATACTATTTTCAGCAATCTTGCCCAATACCTCAAGTCACTAATTTAGAAGGATGTCACTAATTCATATGTATTTGCTGGCATATTCCACCCCCAAACTGTCCCAGTCTTATTAGAATATATACATTATATGCAGGAGGCAGGGTCTTGATCAAATTCATGTGTTCACTTAAGATTGCCATACTATCTCTTTAGTTAACAGAAAATATATGCATATATATATATATATGACAAACATTGTTTGCTTCTTGTTTAATGTCCATTCACCAAACATGGCAGCTCTAACTTCTCTTGTCTAATTCTTGACTGACTTAGATCAAAGACACATGGTGATTTTAAGGGGATTAAGCTAATTGGAATGACAGGAAGTAAAATTGGCTAGTTTGAAGATATGCATCTCAGATTTATTGAACCGTTGTTAAAATAATTATCATTGGTAACCACATTGAAAATATCTTAGTATGTATGGAAGTTTTAACTAGTGTCAATTTAGTTTCAGAAAAAAATATTTAAGTATTTCATTAGTAACCTAGGTAAGGCTTTGCAAAAGATGCTAATATGCAAAAAAGCAACATCTGGCCACACAGAACAGCTCTCCCACTCTTCCTCTGCTACTGCTTTTCATTAATTGGGGTTGTTTATAAATCTGCTTTCCAGTTTCCTAATATTAACAACATCATCTCTAATAGAAATGAATCTGGATTACCTATTACCATATCCAGCAATAAGCAGGCAGAACATGGCTAGTCTGTTTGCTTTTATGATGCCGAACAAGAAGAATCAGAAAAGTCAAAATGAGGATGTGTTTTTTAGGTATTGAAAGCAGTGTTCATGACAGCAAAAAACACATCATTAACTTATACCAAGAGTGGTTTGAAAGAACATAAGATTTTTAGAAGATACATTTGTGCTAAGAAGTGGTACTTCTTGTATCAAATACTAAAATTTAATATGTTAATAAGTATAATTAAAATTTAATTATATTTTCCATACACTGATATAACATAAATTAAAATACACAAAATGTTCACTTATCTGGTTTTATGTTGTTTGGGTTTGATTTTAATCTCACAGAAGCAATCTGCCATTCTTAGAGAGATGGGTCAATTGGCTATGAGATGGTAACTACTTAAACATTATAAGAGAAGAGTAGTGTTCATTCCTGTCTCTCTCACTCAAAACTTTAATGATAAATATATTTTAGATAAAATGTGGGATTTGTTTTTCTTTAAAATCAACTTTTAATTGAAATATAATATACAAAGTTAAAGACCATATATTTTTGTATAAACATGGACAGATTGAATTTTCAGAGTGAATATATCTGGGTAACCCATAACCACATATGTTCACTCTGAAAAGAAAACATTGCCAGCATTCTGGAAGCTCACTTGTGATCCTTCTCAGGCATTTATCAATCCCAACTCACCAGAATTAAACTACATCTGGATTTATGTCATGATTTATTAGTTTTGCATGAACTTTATATAAATGAATCATACAAAATATACTTCTGTGATAAGTATCCAAATTGTTCACTAGAATAATAGCTCATTTATTCTCATTGCCACAAAACATTCTGTTACGACTATCCCAGTCACCTTGTTGATATAATTTGGGTTCTTTGAAGTTTCTGGCTATTATAAAAATGTTTGCCATGAAAACTCCACTACATGCCTTTTGGTAAACACATGCTTGCATTTATGATGAATATATGCCTAAAGTAAAATCTGTGGGCCATAGGTTATGTGCATGTTCAGCTATCATATGTACTTGCAAAAAAGTTATCCACCAGGAGGGCAAGAGAATTAGGTATTTTTGGTCTTCTTAAGTTTATCCATTCTTTTGGATTGTTGGGATATCAAGTTGTTTTAATGTGCATTGTCATGAATTAAGCAGGTTTACAAATTTTTATAATTTTTCTTGGACATTGGTGTAATCTCTTTTGTGAAGCCTTGGCTTAATTTTTTGCCTACATTATTATTGGTTTTTAGGAGTTCTTTATATAGTCTGGATAGAAGTCTTTTCTTGGGTATATGTATTACAAATACTTTCTACTCTATATGCAGCCTCTTTACTTTCCTAATGGTGTCTTTTAATGAACAGATTTTTGTAATTTAATGGACACTAATTTGTTAGTCATTTCCTCTTTGGTCCGTAATTTTCATGTTCTATTTAAACAATTATTACCAACTCAAAAAGTATGGAGATATTCTAGTCTTTTAGAAGCTTTATTTTTTGACTACACTTAGATGAAAAATCTGTCAGAAATCATTATAGTGTTATAAATAGAGGGTCAGAAACATTTTTTTTTTTTTTCCTTTCTCTGTAAATCCATTTGACCTGCACCTTTAATTGAAATGTTGAACCTTTTCCCCAAAGCACTGACATTTCACCTTTATGGTAAATCAAGTTACCATATATAGGTGTCTCCATTTATGCACTGTATACTTTGTTTCATTGGTTTTGTTATCCATGTTTTATCAATGCTACTCTGTCTTTACTGTAACTTTAAGAGAACTCTTAGAAATCAGATAATACCAATCCTCCAAATTATTCATTTTCTATAGATCACATTTTCCACTGAAGTTATGTTTTTTAAATCCATTTTCCTTAAGCACATTAATCCCTATTATTTAAAGTCCTTGTCTGATAATACAAACATGGTGTAATTAGTGGGTCTGTTCCTTTTACTCAAAAACCCAACCCTCCTCTTTTGACTGGTTATCTTTTATTGAATGCTGGACATTGTGTACTGAACAAATTTTTAGTCTCTGGTAAAGGGTATATTAACACAAAAAGGATTTACACTATATTTTGGCAAGAAATTGAAGTTGGAGCATATCACCTCAAGTCCAATTAGGACCTAAGCTTACTCAAAATTGCAATCATTATAAAACTTGTTCTACCTCTCATTCATACTCCTTGAGTTCTAATTATAGTACCATTTTTAGGACCTCCCTCTCACTTACCCCCTTACTGAGAATGTCCTGTTTTACAATTTTCAGTCCACTCTGTTTTACAACTACTTTTTACTAGGCTTCTTAGCCTCTTGAGCTGCATAGTTTGAGCCAATAAATTCTTGGTGAAAACTAATGCTTGATGTTAGTCTCACTGCTTTGCATCATCTTCTCTGTAATTTTGGACTGTTAGTCCTGGCTGGTTTGACATCCCCAAGCTCCTGACTTTGGTCTTTATTCCCCACACCTCTAAAAGATTGCTGAAGCCTGACTGGCATCACCATTTCTTATAGCTGCCTTCTACCTGGATTTTTTTTTTTAAGATTTATTAATTTTATTTATTTATTTCCCCTTCCCCCTCCCCACCCAGTTGTTGTTCTCTGTGTCTATTTGCTGCATGTTCTTCTTTGTCTGCTTCTGTTATTGTCAGCAGCATGGGAATCTGTGTCTCTTTTTGTTGCGTCATCTTGTTGTGTCAGCTCTTCGTGTGTGCGGCGCCACTCCTAGGCAGGCTGAACTTTCTTTCGCACTGGGCGGCATTCCTTATGGGGCACATTCCTTGCATGTGGGGCTCCCCTATGTGTAGGACACCCCTGCATGGCACGGCACTCCTTGCATGCATCAGCACTGCACATGGGCCAGCTCCATAGGGGTCAAGGAGGCCCAGGCTTTGAACTGTGAACCTCCCATGTGGTAGGTAGATGCCCTATCCACTGGGCCAAGTCCGCTTCCCCTACCTGGATTTTATACCTATGCAAAGGAATTCTAAATGCTTAGAGAAAAAAAATGGTGAGGAGAATTTTGGACTAATTTTACTGAGCTTTCCTTCTCTCAATGATCTTGGCCTCTCAAGCAATGGATGTTTCAGCAACTTTTTGAGGTCTTTAACAATTATTTCTGTGTGTGGGGGGGATAGGGGGTTTTATCTGGATTTTCTTGCTTTCCTTCCTAGGAACTTACCCTGCTACTATTTATTGTGTCAATGATGGAATTGGAATTCCTTAAGATTTCTTCTGTTGTTACCTCATGAGAGCCTCCATGTTGCTCAAATGTGGCCAGTCTCGAAGCCAAACTCAGCATGTAAATGTGTTGCCTTCCCCCCAGCGTGGGACATGACTCCTGGGGATAAGCCTCCCTGGTGCCGAGGGATTAAAACCAAGTACCATTTGATGATGTAACTAGAAAATGACCTTGAATAAAAGGGTCAATTTGAACTAGCAGCATATCTCAGTCTACATATAATACCAGGAGTTAAAAATGCCTTTTGACCTGAATAAAAGGGGGAAATGGAAAAGACAAATGAATTTATATGGCTATGAGTCTCCAAAAAGAGCCGGGAGGTTATCGGAGGGGTTGCCCTTATGCACAACTCAGCAGAGTCCCAGAGACAGCTAAAGTAGATACAACCCCAGGTATTGGTTCTTCTGAGGGCTACAGAGACCCACATGTTCTATGGTCATGGCAGATGGAGTTCAGTGCCATGTCAGTTGGCCCTACTTTGGAGTTTGTGTTTCTGTGTGATGGAGCTGGACTCAGATGTGATCTTTGTCCACAAGCCTCTCCTGTTACTTTTAATGGATCTGTAGTTGGTGCTGGGGATTAGTGTATACCCAGGGGACCAGAATCTCTGGACTGACCATGTGATAGCCAGGCTCTGAGCCTCAACAGACTTGCAACTCCTACTCTCTGGTTTATTGGACTTACCTCACTCAGCTAACATGGAGGTAAAGAAGGTCAACCACCACACCAGGGAGCCAAGAGTGTCTACAACAGAAAGCAGGAGAATTGCATCCAGCATCCATGTGGAATCTAAGCCCCCTTTTGATGTAGATGTGGAGTGGACACAACCATTCTAAGGTCCACAGGGTGGAGGAATAGAGTATGGATTAGAGTGGACTTACTGATATTCTATTCATGAGCTATTGTGATTAGTAATCAAAGAAAATGTGGCATTGGTTTGGAGAAAGTGGCCATGGTGGCTGCTGGGGGTAGGGAGTGGGAGGAAGAGATGTGATGTGGAGGCATTTTTGGGGGTTGGAGTTGTCCTGGGTGGTGCTACAGGGACAGTTACCAGACATTATATGTCCTCCCATGGCCCACTGGGTGGACTGTGGGAGAGTGTGGGTTACGGTGTGGACCACTGACCATGAGGTGCAGTGGTGCTCAGAGATGTACTCACCAAGTGCGATGAATGTCTCATGATTTGGAGGAGGTTGTTGTTATGGGGGAAGGAGTGGGATGAGGGGGTGGGCGGTATATGGGGACCTCATATTTTTTTAATGTAACATTTAAAAATAAAGACAAAAAAAAACCGATTTTTTCTGTTTATCACAGACTTCCTTATAAAATGTTGAAATTTGAATTTGACCTTAGATTTACCTAAATAAAGGTATTAATGCCAATCATTTGAAATTAAATCAAAATATGTATTTTCTAGCCTAGGCATATCTATTTTAGTAAGATATTTGGCAAGATTTTTGCAAGATAAAGAATTGTATAGATATATTTGTCCTATGAATATAGTTTACAATTAAGGTAAATTATCTGGTATATGAGCAGCATTAATTTTCTTAGATTGTAGGTAGGGAGTTGAAAGGGATAATGAATGTTTTGTGTGATTTTCTCTTTTTTCATTCTGGTTTGACCATGAGATTTCCATAGAAAAGTAGTTAGGCACTTCAGAAGCATTGGTTTCTTCCCTCAAAGCTTCCAGTTTCGTCCAAGGCAGCAGCTGTATTGGGCTCTTCCTAATGGTGGTCAGAAGGAACCAATGATTGAAGTTTTATCCTAGGCACCATAGAGATCCACCCTTGTCTCTTTGGTTCTGGTTTTCTTTCTTTTTCCACTTGGCAATTCTCTCTTCTTGGAGCTTTTCATGGGTGTTTTCTTTGGAGCAATAATAGCAGCACTCAGGGAGGAAGTTGCTATAACAGCTTTTGCTCAAGTTACGTACCAGCACCTATATAACGCAACAGCTTCATCTTGATTTCATATTTATGGACATGGGATGCTGATCTTTGCTTAGGAATAAAAATATATATTTAGAATGTATGTTTTCCTTGTGTATAAATGGTTTTGCTGATTTGATTTTCTATACATTAGAATAGTTATAATACAGTGATAAACTTGTATTATTAGGTATTATATCAAGAATATCTTGTGTGTTTTGAAACACTACCAGAAGGTTTGTGTTCTTTAAAAAAAACCTGCCAGATAACATATAATAAGAATAAGAAAATTACAGAATAAGAAAATTAATTACTTTGACATTTTTGTAATAAAATGAATTAGAATTATAAAATCTCTTCAAATCACTGTAACATATTCTTCTACTGACTTTTAGTTTTGCATTGTCAATTGGTACATTTGGGTACCTCTTACACTGTTAAGATGCTACAGAAATGAACAAAGAAATACTAAAATATTTAAAAAGATGCATAATATCCACTGTTTGTAAACTGTAAGTATACGGTATCTTGAAAACAATGGCAGTAGAGATGTGAACTGAAATGACAATTTAAAACCGCAATTTAATATGTCTAAAAATTAAATAAAAACATAATAGAGATGTGCAAATATGTATGCCCAAGTGTTTATATGTAATTGTTTACAACAGTAAAAATCAATTATAGGCAGCTAAAATGTTCATCAGATTAATCAAATAATCTATGCCTTAAATGTACAGTAGATTGTTTTAAAAGTATAGCAAATGAACACAATGGTAAACTACTCAACCATTCAAAATACTTAAATTGTATTCATTAGCTTAAATAAGCACTTAAATGTGGGTGTGTTTATAAGCCAAAATATATATACCAATATTATTTTAGGAGTTAAGGAGACAAACTAGAGAATAAGATTGTGAGAGATTTTTAAATTTCTACACTTATTTTCAATGAATAATCTTATATTACTTTTATTAGAAGACAAAATAAATTTCCATTTCCAAATATATAGATAAAATAAATAATTTAATAGTTTTAGATATGCATTTATCGATTTAATATATTGAAATTTTAATTACAGATCTTTCTTACCTGTTTGAGGCCAACCCAAGGTAGGCCACAGGTTCAAGAAGAGGATATTGATAAAGATGAACTAGAGGAATGGGTTTGGCTGCGGTCATCCCTGCCCTGGAGACTAGTGAAGACTAGTTGTGGTCATAAAGCACAAATATGGGCCTTATTGTTTTCATAAATATTTTTCTGAGAGCTTCTTTAATTGATTTATTATTTAGTTCTTATGTGAATTCTTTAGCCTTATCACAAGGTCTTAAAATAAATGTTCAAATAATACAGAGGACATGTGTCATTCACAGCAGTAAAGGGATCTGGTCTACCAGGCAAGGGAATTCTGAATTAACTGGAAGTCCACATCAATGGTTAGTTTCCCTGGAGAGAATCTGCTCTGACAAGTCTTGGGGTTTTAAATTGTCAGTACCAACTCTTTGGCAGTTTCTCTGATTATTGAAGAGCTCTCCCTGTTATATATCAAGCAAATCCCCTAGCAACTCTAACAAGATATTTTTGTATATACACACTGAGTGTCTTAACTCAGGGCTTTATAGTTGCCCCTAAATTCTCCTGGCATAACAATTAAGAGGCCAATTCCCCTTGTCACCTGGCATTTTATATCATTTGGGGTGGTAAAGAGCCCAGACTATTGCCAGACAGCCTGCATTTGAATACTTGTTCCATCACTTTTTTGTTCTGAATCTTTGAGCAAATCTCCACTTTTCTGGGTCTCGATTCCTAATATATAAAATGAACGTAACCAGAGTATCTGCTTTATTGGGTTTTTGTGAGGGTAAATGTGAGGTAATTTATATAGAGACCTTGGAAACATGGCTGTTAAATAGTAAATGCTCAGTAGTGGCAGCTGTCCTAAAGTCTCTAAGAGGCTACAGAAAAATGAAAGTATTTTATAAATTCAAATGTACTTTAGTTTTATTTTTTTAAAGATTTTATTTTTTATTTGTTTCTCTCCCTTTCCTGGTCTCCTCCCCCACCCCACCCCCCAGTTGTCTGCTCTCTGTGTCCATTCACTGTGTGTTCTTCTGTGTCTGCTTGTATTCTTCTTAGTGGCACTGGGAATCTGTGTCTCATTTTGTTACATCATCTTGCTGTGTCAGCTCTCCGTGTGTGTGGCACCATTCCTGGGCAGGCTGCATTTTTTTCATTCTGGGCAGCTCTCCTTACAGGGTACAGTCCTTGCTCATGGGGATCCCCTATGTGGGGGACACCCCTGCGTGGCACAGCACTCCTTGCACGCATCAGCACTGAGCATGGGCCAGCTCATTATATGGATCAGGAGGCCTGGGATTTGAACCTTGGACCTCCCATGTGGTAGGTGGATGCCCTATCCATTGGGCCAAATCTGTTCCCATCAAATGTACTTTAAAATATCTTCAAGTAGTTTAGGATAATATCCAAAACAATGTAAGTGTTTTTGAATGAAAATAAGAGTCTCTCAATTAAAGCTAGCTACTGCCAGTTACTCTATGGGAGCTAACCTTTCCTAACGAATATCAATTATCAAGATTCTGAAGCTATTGTGTTTAAGGGATAATGACAGAACTTTTCTAATCGCACCCTTTGTTTCTTATCTTTTTTTATTGTAGAAATTATAGGTTTACAGCAAAACCATTCATAAAAATACAAAGTTCCCACACTATTATAAACACCTTGTATTGTTATGGTACACTATTATAAACACCTTGTATTGGTATGGTATGGTACATGTACATGGTAAAGCACATTTTTATAATTGTACTATTAACTATAGTCCATGTTATATCTTAGGATTCACTGATAGTGTTGTGCAGGTCCATGAAATTTTAGTTTTTAGGTTTTATTATAGTAAAATACATACAACCTGAAATTCCCGCGTGAACCACATTCAAATTCAGTGCTATTAATTAGGTCTACCATTACCACCCTCCATCACCAGAACATTTCCGTGTCCCAAATAGAAATGCTGTACAGTTTAAGCCCTAATCTCTTTGTTTTTAATTGTGTAATACTCTTAACCAGGTTTTTTATCCAATGTGAGAAAATACAGATTATTTTATGTGTAATCAGTTTATTACTGTCAGGAAGTGTTTTAACTGCCATCAGAGATATACATTGTGGAACAACTCCCTGAGAATTATAGTATATTAATATATTATCAAACTGAGATGTTGCCATAAAGATGTATTAGAAAAACACCTCTAAATGCAACACTTTGAAGCTGTTTTCCCCAAATGAAAATGAACCAATGTGTGGTAGTCATTCTTCCTCAGTCCTAAATGCATTTCTGTATTTCTTTGATGTGACTTACCGACACCATATAATGTTGATTTTTCTTTTTTTTAAAGATTTATTTCTCCCCCTCCCCCTCACTGTCTGGGCTCTGTGTCCTTTCACTGTATGTTCTTCTGTGTCCGCTTGCATTCTTGTCATGTAAACTTAATCAAGAATTGAGCACCGGGAAACTGTGTCACTTTTGTTGTTGTTGTTGTTGTTGCATCATCTTGCTGTGTCAGCTCTCCGTGTGCGCAGTGCCACTCCTGGGCAGGCTGTGCTGTTTTACGTGGAGCAGCTCTCCCTACAGGGTGCACTCCTTGCACGTGGGGCACCCCTATGTGGGGGACACCCTTGCATGGCACGGCACTCCCTGCGCATGGCAGCACAGCACATGGGCCAGCTCACCACATGGGTCAGGAGGCCCTGGGGATCGAACCCTGGACCTCCTATATAGTAGGCAGATACTCTATCAGTTGAGCTACAGCTGCTTCCTTGATTTTTATTTTACCTTGTCAATCCCTCTTTGTCACTCACTCTTCTTTTTTTTTCCTCCCCTTTAAAAAATATGTTTTCCAAATGCTGCCTTTGTGATTTTTTCTTTTCCTCCTATTTTCTTCCTTTTGTGAGATGATTTTTATTTTGCAATCTTATGCTTATATTTATCTAATCAGTAACTTTTGTCTACTTCTGGATCACAATTTCTATACCACATATTTATACCAGCTATGATGTCACTTCAAACTTGTTATGTCTTAATCCAAATCCTTCATCCATTCCCACAAGTTGTTTCCTATCTACCCTGAGTTTATTTTTGCTGGTGATGTTTTCTAATCCATTCCAGACCATACATTAATAATGGTTCTGTGAGCAATGGGATTTCAGCTGGGGTCAGTGACTTTCCTCCTGCTCTTCCATGGGCTCTATTATTCTCTCTTCTCATCTCTAGCTCTTTGTTCCCCCATGGAAGCCTTGTAACTTCGGATTGGTTGCAGGGTTTCTTTAGTTTGGTAAATGACAAATAATAGGAAATGCTTAATAAATGTCAGCTATTACTACTTTCTTTGTGGCTCTTCTCCTGTTTATCAACTCCCACTTCACTAATTCACCTCTCCCACTTGCTCTGCATTCCTGCCTTTTGAAATCTTCCCTCCCTTTTGAAACAACTTTCACTCAGGGAAATACTCAATTTTGTCAGCAATGTTGCCTTGATGAGACCCACATGTTTTGGACTAGCAACTGACAAGTGCCATGATCATCCAGGTTTATAAATCTTGAAAACAGGTGGAACATTTTAACCTCACCCAGTAAGTTACTATTAAATATTGTGTCTCCAAGTTCTCGCACATCAAAAGTTGGAAACATATTTATTGGAAGGATATGGACACACTCACAGGATTCAAATTAAGGTAGAATGTCCAGGCTTAATTTGGACATTTGGACTAAACAAAATCTTGGCACTTCTGTAATTCTTGGTAGCAGTAACTTCTGGTCAAACTTTCCTTGGGCATTGAGATATGAAAAATTCCTAACCAATGCCATGCCACTGGAGATTCAAAGTCTTGGGAGAGTGACTGATTGGCCATTGGTCAATTGTCTCTCCTTTGTTTCTATGGGGCAGGTAGAGCAAAAATCTCAATGAAGGAGCTCCCACTGAATCCTTTAGCTTTCATGGTAGAAGGACAGAAGAGTTTCTTAATCAAGATTGAATACAATGTGAAGGAGAGATATATTCTTAAATAATGTTCTTACCCAGAAGAAGGAAGACATATTTGGGTAGCCAAAAATGAAAAATATCTATGGCAACTCTGAATATGTACTTTTTCTCATCATTGTATTTGCTCATGCTTCTTCTTAATCTTTTCTGCATACCTCAATGCTATCCATATTTTAATGTTGAACTCTACATGAATGCTCCCAGCACATTTTTCAGCTAGTGTTTTATCTTTCCATTCTTAGATGTTGTAGCAGTTTGATATGGTTATGAATTCCAAAAATAGATATTGGATTATGTTTGTAATCTGGTCTGCACCTGGGCATGATTAAGTTATGATTAGGGCTTTGATTGGGCCATGTCATTAGGATGTTGAGACTCACAGATAAAAGGCATGGCAAAGGACAAAGTTGAAGCTTTTAAATGCTGAGGCTTTTTGATGTTGTAGGTTTGATGTTGGAGTTTGATGCTGAAGCCTTAAGCTGGAGCCCCAGGAAGTAAGCACACAGAGAAAAAGGAAGCCAGCCCCAGGAAGGGAGGAACCCAGGAAGCCTGAACCCTCACAGACGTTGGAAACCATCTTGCTCCAACACGTGAAAATAGACTTTGGTGAAGGAAGTAACTTATGCTTATGGCCTGATATCTGTAAGCTCCTACCCCAAATAAATACCCTTTATAAAAACCAACCAATTTCTGGTATTTTGCATCAGCACCCCTTTTGCTGTCATAGGATTTGATATCCTATGACATTTATTTTATATATCAGTGCTTTTGGCATCTAAAAATAAACCTCTTTATAATGATGAACTGTTTTATTGATGTATGTGAAATATTCCTTCTATATTCTAAATTCTCACAGGGCAGGGATTATGTTATCAACTACATTTTAAATTTTAGTTGTCACTAATGTAGTACTATACATGTGGGACAATGAATGAACATATATGTTTGAGTTAGTCATGCTTACTATTTTAGTTTGTTTGAAATTAATTGCTAAAGTGTGAATTTTCCCTGCTCATGGATGTTAGTAGTGAACTTTGGTTCAAATGTCAGACCCTCCAGTCGTGTCAGTGCCTTGACTTTATGTCATACTCAATTGGAAGCTCTACCATGAATTACCATTGAGCAAACAGTAAAATGAGACTTTTTTTTTTTACAAAAATTCAGTTTCCAATATGTTTCTAATGTTAATCTAAAAAAGTAAATTAGATAGTAGGAAAATCTGGTTCTATTTTATTTTATCCTGCTAAAATAACTAAAGAGATCACCAGATTTAAATTATCATTGACATTTTACCATCTTCTGCTGCATTAACTTCTATTGAGTGAACTATTGAAGGGAGGACTTATCTCAATATTATTATTGCTTGTGATGGACATAAAGACTATTATGTACTCCAGGAACAAAACATGAGAAATATTGCCATAAGTACATTTGTAATCTGATCAAAGACACAGACATTACCACATCTCCTCAAGTAACAGGACATCAACTTTCTTTTATTACCAATTGGGTTATCTTCGCACAATGATAAGAAAAACTATAAAAGAATAATAATGATTATATGGGTAATATGGATGAAATACCTAGAAATTCTGATGTATGACTTTCCATTGCTTTAATAAAACACATTTAAAGCTAACTGACTTAATTTTAAATTCTTGGAAAATCCTGACACATATACATGTTTATATTACATTAAAATCAAATTTTATCACCTAGAAACATCAATTTGCACTATTACAATTTTGGTAGGAAATTGTTGCAGTAGACTGTTACATTAGTGGTCCCCAGTATTCATCCACTTGTGCAATTCCCTCCTGTTGAAACTAAAAGGGCTGATAACCTGTTTTGAATAAGAGAATGCAGAGGAATTGAAGGTGTGCCAGTTCTAGATCTAAGCCGTAAGACTATGCTTTTGTGTTCTGAAGACATCAGCCTCCATTAAAGAAGTCTAGCTACGCTGAGACCCTCTTTTCCATACCTTTAGGATCCCAATCTAAATAACTGGAGACACCAGGTAAAGAACAGAAGCGCCTGGACAACAGCCAATGCTGAACTACCAAGGTCAGCCTGCACTAATTTTCTGGAAATGTGAGAGATGTGGATTGTTCACCCATTGAGCCACCCTGCTGATGCCACGTGGGAGACGATGTAGCTGTCCCTGCTCAAATTACAGAATTGTGAATAAATAAATTGAGTAGTTGCTGCTTTAGTAACTAAGTTTCGAGGTAATTTGTTTTATAGCAAGAGATTAGTGAAACATTTGTTTCTTCTATATAGGTATTTTAATTTATCAAGCTAGGAATTCTGGATTTACATCCTTTGAAATGTACTTAAAACTACATTTGGGCATTCTTTTCAAGGAGCAAGGCAAGTCGTATTTTGCTATTATACCTTGCTATGTGATTTATGGCCTATCACAATTTAAATGTATGGAGTAATATATAGTTGTATGAATAAGACACTGAAGTAAGAACTTGCTTCCTTAATTATTAGTTTGATATACAGAATAATTAACTAAGTGGTAGCAATAAAATTACATAGACATGCAATAATTCACTTTGTGTTCATGCACCATGTCCAATTTTTTATCAGTTAACCTTCAACCTGCATGTTATCACTCACATTATAAATTTGTACTAACAGATGCTCATTTTATTTTATTTTATAATTACCTGAGAGGGCATTTTTACTTATACAACTATGGTAATAAGATGTAGCTCAACAGCATTGTTGCTGAAAAAGACCAAAATGCCACTCAAACCACATTAATACAGCAATGATTGGTACTTCAAAATGAAAATGTCAAAATAAGTTATTGTTATGCCAGCATTTAAAAATGTATCATAAAATATATACACATGGAATAAAAGAGAAATAATGAGGCAAATAACTTTTTACAATGCTTTTATAACCACTTCAAGGGTATATTTGTTTAGGGTGTAATAGGAAATATTATTACCTACCACCTGTATCCTAATGACCAATTTGTTCATTTTTTTATTGTGGATGTACTGATGTGTTTATGATCTGACCACCTTAATTAGCTACCTCCTTGAGAATTCCAAAAACAGAATTTGTCAACATAGGAGGAAATGGTGAATTGAGAACTCTATTTTCCTGTTCTGTAATATGCTATACTTTATTCATATCTATGCAGGTAATGTAGTTAAGTGGAATGTAAGTAGTTGAGAAGGAAAAAAAAGTTTATAAAAATATATTATGGGAAACATTTTTTTTTTCAAATTCTACTCAATTTATTCATTTTTTAAAAAGATATTACATTAAAAAAATATGAGGTCCCCATTGGCCCCACCGCCCCCACCCCACCACTCCCCCTGCAACAACACTCTCCCCCATCATCATGTCACATCTATTGCATCTGGTGAGCACATCTCCAGGCATCGCTGCACCCCATGTCCCGTGTTCCACACCATAGCCCACACTTTCCCACGTTCCATCCAGTGGGCTATGGGAGGACATACAACATCCAGCAATTGTCCCTGGGGCACCACCTAGGACAACTCCAAGTCCTGAGAATGCCTCCACATCTCTTCTCTTCCTCCCCTTCCCCGCACCCAGCAGCCACCATGGCCATTTTTTCCACGCCAATGCCACATTTGCTCGATTATTAACCACAATAGTTCATGAATAGAATATCATTAAGTCCACTCTGATCCTAACTGTATTCCTCCTTCCTGTGGACCTTGGCTTGGTTGTGTCCATTCCACATCTTTGTCAAGAGGGGGTTTAGATTCCACATGGATATTGGATGCAATCCTCCTGCTTTCAGTTGTAGCCACTCTAGGCTCCATGGTGTGGTGGTTGACATTCTTCAACTCCATGTTAGTTGAGTGGAGTAAGTCCAATAAATCAGAGTGTAGGAGCTGAAGTCTACTGAGGTCAGGGCCTGGCTATCATATTGTCAGTCCAGAGATTCAAATTTCCTAGATATATCTTAAGCCCCAGTACCAACTACAGTTCTAGTAAAGTAGCATGAAAGGCTTGTGAAAAGAGATCCCATCTGAGTCCAGCTCCATCACGCAGAAACACCAGCTCCAAAGGAGGGCCAACTGACGTGGTAGTGAACCCCATCTGCCATGACCATAGAACCTGTGGGTCTCTTTAGCCCTCAAAAGGACCAATACCTGGGGTTGTATCTACTTTATCTGTCTCTGAGACTCTGCTCAGGTGTGCATAAGGGCAATCCTTCTGACAACCTCCAGACTCTTTTTTAGAGACTCATAGCCATATGAACTCATTTGTCCTTTCCATTTCCCCCTTAATTTAGGTCAAACAACATTTTTAATTCCTGTTATTATATGTAGACAGGGATATTCTTCAGGTCCACGTTGAACCTTTAATTCAAGGTCATTTTCTAGTTGCATCATCAGCTGGTACTTGGTAGTGATCCCTCGGTGCCAGGGAGGCTCATCCCCGGGTGTCATGTCCCACGCTGGGGGGAAGGCATTGCATTTACATGCTGAGTTTGGCTTCGAGACTGGCCACATTTGAGTAACATGGAGGCTGTCAGGAGGGAACTCCTAGGCACAGTGCTGCTCTAGGCCTTGTTCTTATTTCAGACGTATAGGCTCACAATCATAGTCATTAGTATCAGGGGCTCACTGTTGGACCCTCATTCCTTCCTGATCCTTACCGTTGCACCTGGGGGACCGCCCCTGCTCCCCTAGGGACCACAACAGAGCACCCCCTAGCCAGTAACCCAGTACCCCTCCAGCTGTTGTTTTTAATTGTTTCCACTATGAGTATATCCACACATTTCAATATGCCCTGTATAACTCCCTGTCAACCATATATCACCTGTCCATAACATCTATGGGAAACTTATTTTAAGCCTTTTTTTAAAATAAAAAAAGCAATAACAAAAACCCCATTCTAAAGTAGATAACTTTTCCCTTATTCAAGCAAGTCAATAGATTAATATCTATTTGGTATTAGGTTGCATCTTTTTTTCCCTGAAAACAGTACAATTCTCTATGTGAAATAGCTAATTTATTACCCAGAATTTCTGGTCCAATATTTAAGTGACTTCATGGCCATGTGTAAATAGATGTGTTTGTATAATCCATTTCTTTTTTTCCTTTATTTCATTTTATATTTCACTTAAAGAATATTTTTTGAACATAAATGAGGCAGGGTTAATGCAGAGGCTAAGAATGTTACAGTACATTGAGGACTTTATATATTTGTCCCCTCACATATTAATGTTATTTTGCCTTTCTTCTTAAGTTCTAAAGTATTTGGATTATTGTATATTTTCCTCTTCTTTTCCTGATTCTTTAACCTATGGGCTTTAGTCTATTGGAAGAACATGGAAATAACATTAATTTTGATTCATAGTAAAAATAAATTTCTAGTGATCATAATTAAGAAACTACTTTGAATCTTCCTTGATATAACTCTACAGAGATCTTGTTGGTTGTGGTAAAAATAACTTCTTTTTTAATTTCCTTAATTTCTGATGATTCCTATTTAGAGACAGGCACTGTTAAAAAATTGCCACTAAGGCTCTATTATGGTTCTGCTGGGGGTTTAACTTATTAGATTTGGTCCTAACCTTATCAAATGAGCTTCTAACTAATGATTATACTCTAAAGACCACTTTTACACTAATTGGCTTTCCCTGTTTAATTGTTTTACAAAATTGATAATTTAGTAGAAATATAATAAGCCTTTAATATTTTAGATAATTTGGCCCCTTTGTGGTCTTTAGAGGGTTCTCACTTAATAGAAAATCAGAATGCACATTGTAAAATTTAGGTCTTGCTTTCAGCATATAATTTGTAAAGGCAGCATGAAGTATGATTTTGATAATGCTATGGTTCTACCACAGATGTTGGAATGGTTATACATAGAATATTATACATTTTCTTATACATTTAGAACAGTCTAAGAACATCAATTTGAAAGGTTTATTTCTGGATTTCAAATAAACATTGCTATTTTCCAAAGGACTTTATATAAATTCTTATTTTCCATTCAAGGCAATGATTTCATATCTATTTTTCACTTCATTAAATTAAATTTTAGGGTCATTATTTACCTAATTTTACTCAGTGTTATTAGAGATGATGTGGTTTCTTGATTTCTAGAATAATGCATTCTATTGTAACATACCTAATACAATAATCTGAAGACTTTTCCATTACTTTAAAATATTTATTCATGTTACTCATTTCTGAACATCTGAATAAAAGCTAATTCCTCTGAGTATTCTTCCTGGTACTCACTAAAAAAGTCACGCCTTGTACTAGAAACGTACTCATATTCTTTTCCCCAGCAGAATATGAGTTCCACAAGAATAACAACCTTCTACTAGTTGAGCAGGAAATGCCACAGAGCTCTCTGCTGACCTTCTTACCCAATGAAGCAATCTGTTTACTCAGGAGTGGTCTGGGAATGGAGAACACAAGCTTCAAATGGAAGTGCCAAAAATTGATGAGCACGGCGATATAATGACATGAAAATATTTCATGACTATGCTTCTTTTATGAAAATATAGATTATAAATTTTGTTATTAAGATAGAAAAAGAAAAGATAATCTTGCTAACTTGTAGAGTGACATAGCACAAGATTTTTCATTATATGTTCATGAAATGAAAGCTGTTGATTAAATGAATAGTGAAATGAAAGAACTTAGGGCTTTTACTCTGTTCCCTTTCTTTAAATGTGAGACTATAATCTATTGAGGTTTTTGGTTTTGGGGAGAGGTGAGGGGGTAGGTTTCTGATAGTTCCATGGATGCACTTGAAAGCTTAAATGTTGGCCTAAATGAGGAAATGAACTAGTTCTTACAATCACACTTTATTTTGTTTTAGGCATTTAACAAGAGGAAAAGAAATGCTTTAAAAGAATAGTCATACTTTGTAAGTACTAGACAGACTAAATATACTGACATTTTTAAAAAGGAAATTCTTGTTCTAGCAAATATCACCTTAAAGTCAATTTTTGTTCTTTATAGAACTGTTCCCAAATTTTAATATGCTTTTTCTTCCTTCAGACACTAATTGCATCCACATACTCTATTCTACGTAGAATGTTTAGTCTCCAAACACTTTTAAATGTCCTCAAATATCAGAAAACCAATATCTAGAATTGTAATACATCTGTAGATGCAATTTAGATGTAGTTTAGAATATCATAAAGACTGATCCATAGAGTGCATCCCCCATCATGCACATTTTGATCTCAGAACACAGCAAATGCCATCAATAATGCAGGAAGTGAAGTTAATTACAGGCTCCCATTTAGCATGCCACTGGTGGCCCATTATAATGAATCATTCTTCAAACTGAGAAGCCATTGACAGAAATTTTTAAACTTTTCACTCCCCAAATCTTTTCAGTGCCTGCTGTACACTGGGAAAGTGATTAAATATCAATTTCATGGAAACCTGGGAATAATGTTTAAAAGACTAATGAGACACTATTTTTACTGCTTAGGTACTGTGACACCCCCATGAGTCAGAAGACTGCCTGTCATTCTAATTAGTCATCATTTGGCCATTTTTTTTCTTTTTCTCTTAAAGGTCCCTAATTGGGTTATTTAAGAACTTTAAACTTAGTACCTCAGTGGGTGGAACGCTCTTATAAGATCAATATGATTGTTATTTCATAATTCTTTTGATTTTCATGCCAGAGGAGAGCATTGATTTCATTTGAAAAAAACTCGTTTTGTAATAAATCCATTTCCAACTGACTTTCTTGCCAATATGAAACTTACTTTATTAAAAATTAGACTTATTAAGTACCTGAAAAGGGACTCTAGTCCAAAATTATGATTGTATTCTTATATCTGATATTCATTTAAAATAATTATTCCAATTATTCTGCCTATATAAGTAAAAGTAGTACAATACAGCTCCTATAATCATATGTGCAGTAGAACCAGACACATTCTTTCTCCAACATTTAAATGAATTGACTACTTTCAATGGATTAAGTGTTCTAGCTTCAGGAGAATTTGGAAAACAGGATTATTTTTTCCCTGTGCTTACATACATCATAATTCTGAAGGGATTCAAAGACCAAAGAGTAATCGTTTCATGGACAATCGGGTTTCTATCTTTCAAGAAGTATATGAAGAGCTTTACTTACAAATATTTCAAATGAAAGCCCAAATTTCTGCGGTGTACCAAAAATATCACATAATCATTTAACTTCAGTGGTGGAAGAACCTTGGGAAATAATTTACTTCATTCTCCTATCCAACGTTTTTTATCCTCTCTGTGATAGTCTATGAATTCATATCTATACTTTCCCTTAACTCTAGTTTTTTAATAGGTTTTGAGAACTAAATAGGAATTAAAATTTATGACTGCTCAAGTTCTTCATTTTCATTAAGGCCCATCAATACAACTAGTAAAATTTTTTCTATATGATTATGCTATCTGAATTTGAGCTTTCTCCTCAAGCTTTATGCCAATGTGAACATATTTTGGGCTGCCATTAGTGCTTCAACCAAGTCCTTGATAAAAACTTTGAAAAGGATAATGTTAAGATTTCCTTCCAAAATGACATCAATCCATCTGTGAGACTGGTCATTCAATCAATTATTAATCTACTTAAGTGTATTTACTTCAAGTCACATTCTTCATTTTTTTCACTTTTTTTAATGATAGGCTTTGAAAAATGCTTTGCAAAAATATTTAGAAACATCTTGTGTATGGCTTCTTACAACCTAATAATACTGTCAAAAAAGCAAATGAGTTTCTGATACCTGTGATTTCTTCTGAAACTTTTTTTTTAAATTGGGGCATTTGTTTCCAACCTTCTGGTTTCTTTCATATTCTTCATGTATACGCAACATGTCTTAGGAATAGGCCGATAGAATTACCTGTATTTTCTCTATGCTCTATTGTATTTGAGAGAAGAAACATGATTTCATTCATAGGAGCTAAGTTCTCTTTGCAATCACCTCAGTACTATGATTATCTGAATGCTACTTCTATCCAAAGTTAAATCTGTGTTAAAAATATATATTGTCAAAGAATAGTGGTTCAAGGTTTCCTTTGTATATAGTAGAAAAAGAAATACTCATTGTAAGGCAATATAATTTTTAAAAAAAACAAAAAAAGAAAAAAGCTGAACTAAAATTTAAAAACTATCAAAACTTGCTGACATCTGTTTAAAATTAAAACTTGCAGGGCTTTAGTGTAATCATTTTTTTTCAAGTGAATTTGTCAATAATTGATCTATTTCTAATAAATAAAAACAATAGTAAAAGACTAAGTCAGCTTTGAATAATAGTGAAATTAGTTTTGCACTATGCATTGTGTGTTTGTGTGTGTGTGTATGTGTGTGAGTATATATAAATATATATATCCCAGACACATAAATACATTGGTTCATATTGGGTTATAAAGCATACCAATTCTGTTACAAAATATCCTGGTAAAGATACTATATTAGATTGATAATCCATGCAGGGCTTTTCCCTCTTGGTTATTGTTAATTACTGAAATATTCTTCTCTGAATTGAGCCATTTGGGGAAATGTATATAAAACACACACATTTTCGCAACTCATGTATTTTGGTACAGCTGCTAAGTTTTCTTAAATTTGCTTCATGAGAAATAGCAGTTTAAATAAGATGTCCCGTAACATTTTTTTTTAATTGTGAGATGTTTTAGTTTTGTTTTATATCATTCATGGGTGACAGGAATAATCAATTAGACTATGCAGATTGTTGAGATGTAAGACTGGATATCACCAACCAAATAATTTCTTTCTTCAAACAATATAATATCATAATGATGTAAAAGGGATGACAAAAGTTTTGTATATTTAATTGAGGCAGACTATAGAAAGACCTCTGTTCTCTGAGTCTTAAGCTAAAGTGTAAGATGTTTTTGGCAAACTTATTTCCCAGTTGTGCATTGTATTGATTTTGATCATTAAGTGTGTGACTAACATTGTTAAAAATAAAAATCTTGAAATCTCATTTTCAGCACTTAATTTTAGCTCTCAAACTTCACACTCTTTGTCTGAATTAAACTCAAAATGAATATATGAGACATATTTTTAAAACAAAATACATATTCAGATACAAGATAATATTCAGAACAAATAATAATGACCTAAGTATGATTATGATATCTGGAAAAAATATACTTATCTCTCCTGTACCTGAAATTTTACCATCTTTTCCTTACAAAATGAAAAAAATGGTATAACATTTTCAGGATCTATAGGTTTTTACAGACTTTCCCCACATAAAACTCAATTAAATGAATTAAATTTGCTTAGTCAGATATTGCCTAAAGGAAAAATAGCATTGTTACTGTTCTGAATCTGTTTCACTAGTAAACTAGAGGTTTTAATAAGGAGCTATGCTTCAATAATCAAAAACTTACTTTTATTCACTTTGCCAATAATGTACATTGACTTAATTGCTTTTCATGTCATTATGGTACTTGTTCAGAGCTACTTGATAGAATATAAGGGCTTTTAAGTACAGTATTTGTAGATACAATTTTGGTTAAGAAAGACAAAGAATTTCGTAAATGATAAGATATAAACTAATGAATGAAGAGGAAGGTTTTTAAAAGGAAAATCAATTTTAGAAAGCAGTCAATTCCATATGTCTATATGGTTGTGCTAATTGTATTCATTAACTCACAATTTCAGTAACGTGGAAAATAATTCAGACAAATAGCCAAGGAAGTTAAAACACTTAAAGGGTGAGATATGCTTTTGCAGATGTGAAAATTATCTTTAGTCTTTTAAAATACCCTCTTCTTTATCTATTCATTTATTTCATAGATGAAGTCAGAATTTTCTTGAGCTAACAGGTATATTGTTATTCTGTTAAAATTTCTAACCACTGGTAAAAGAGAATATAGGGCAAACAAGGTGGTACATATTTGTATGGTGGCTGAGTGTTGATTTGTTGCTTGCTCAGTGCTCCGATTAGACATCTTTTTTTTGGTCTGTATATTATTGGGAAACACAATCAGGATATTCTAATTGCCTTAGCATTCTTAAGCTCGCTAGCAAGCGCACATTATATTATGAACAGATGTTCAGCTTAGCGAGAAGTCTCACTAAAGACCTGAAATCCTGATCCTTTCCAGAAAATGTATAGCATCTGGCATGTTTGAAATAGAACTGCTCTCATTTATTCATCCATGGAATGGTACTCCTGTGTGTTTAGGTACTATGACTAACATGTCTGAGGATGGCAACTCAATTTATCTCATGGGAAATAACTTAGAAGAGCATTCAGGAAAAAAACACACTAAGTGAAGAAAACAGTATCATGGGAGAAGAACATGGTTGCCAGCAGTATCATCCTATCTTTATTTGGTAGTTGATGACTGGCATTATCAGGATACTGTATTTTATTGCAGTCTTTTTTCAATACAGGTTATAGATCATGATGAATTTCAAAGAACTAGCCATTTTTACTGATTTTCTTACCTTTTCTGAACCCAAATTCCTCTGTAGAGTACTTTGAAAAATGCTTTGTCTTTTAAAATGTTGCTCAGGTACATGTTCATAGAACCATATGTTTTATAACTGCTTTTTTCTAAAACATTCAAACATTTAAAATTTTCAAGATTCTGCTGCAACAGCCTGTTTATAGTAACATGCTTTCATTCCATTGGTCTATGGCTCAACTGAAAATATACAATGTTTTGTAGAAGATATCCACCAATATTAAGTAATTATTAAAACCATTGTTCAATTTTCTCCTTTTAAATTAAAAAGCAGCATCACTTGGATCTGAAAAAGCAGCATAGAAATGTTATTAAAAGTTTCATCATTGCTTTTCAAAAGCTCTTAAAATATTTTAGACATACAAGTTATTTTTCTTTCAGATGCTCAGCACACCAATTGTTTGAGGAAAAGATGTAGGAAAAAAATCCTCAGTCATTTTCGAATGATCCAGAAGCAAATAAAGCTAAACAGATTGAAGATGCAGAGATGTGATTGGTCATTTAGTCGCCTGAAATAAAAGAGCACTCTTACTGTAGATGAACAGTGCTGCAAAAGCCAAAAAATACGATGGAAATCCAAGGGCTAAGTAAACAGATATTAAAACACACGCACACACACTCACACACACACACACGAAATAAAACAGAAGAGAAGAGACAAGGAAGACACCAATGATTTGGGATGTGAATTAAATAGTTTAATTAGAAATAAAGGAAGCAGGAAGCAGAGGGTAGAAAGCAAAGGCAATGAGCATGTATTGAAATGTCCTCAACCTGGAAGGGAGAAAAGAATGACTTTGGAGGTACCAAATTTTGTCAAATGAAATATGCCAGAAATCTCTAGGGAATTTAAATGTTTAGTTTTTGGTGTAATATAGCCAAAGACTAAACATCTTCAAGTGAGTTTTCTTTTCTTTGTGGTCTACCTTTTAAACAGAAATAGTAGAGATAGCTGTAGTGTATTATATACGCGAAAACATGAGTTTAAGATTAGGTGTACTTGACCCAGTGGTTAGGACATCCATCTACCACGTGGGAGGTCCGTGGTTCAAACCCCAGGCCTCCTTGACCCTTATGGAGCTGTCCCATGCACAGTGCTGATGTACACAGGGAGTGCCATGCCCCGCAGAGGTGTCCCCCGTGTAGAGGAGCCCCATGTGCAAGGAGTGTGCCACGTAAGGAGAGCCGTCTAGCACGAAAGAAAGTGCAGCCTGCCTAAGAATGGCACCGCACACAAGGAGAGCTGACACAACAAAATGATGCAACAAAAAGAAACAGATTCCTGTGCCTCTGACAACAGCAGAAGCAGACAAAGAAGATGCAGCAAATAGACACAGAGAACAGACAACCGGGGTGGGAGGGGGGGGAGGGGAGAGAAATAAATAAATAAATAAATCTTTAAAAAAAAGATTAGGTGTAATTGCAAGTGAAAGAAACTCTGATTTCATCATGATTAAAATTCTTCCTCTCACGTAGATGCAACCGCATCTCAGGACTGGTATACTGACTGCCTTATTACCAGGCACCCAAACACCTTTCACCCTTTTCTTCATCATCCCCCAAAATTGGATTCTATTGACTTTTCACTTCTAGCCCACATAACTGTAAATACAACCAGCACAAAGAAGAAAAGGAGAAGGAATTGGATCATACTCTATCTTTAGAGATGATTTCTACAAGTTGTATATGCCGTTTGTTTTAAAATCCCATTGACCAAAACATAGTTACTAACATATCCTCTAGCATCAATGGCAGTTGGACATTGTAGCATTTTTTTCAGGTGGCATTTTCCCAGCTAGCAATCAGAAAGTCTACTAATGTAGAAAGGAAAGACTAGTCCCTGGGAGACAAACAGTAGCTTCTATCACACATCCATACCAAAAGTATCTGTCAATCACTGGTAACGGGGAATTAGAAAAAGAATATTATATAATCTTTAGAGTGCAATTGGAGATAATCTCACATAAATTGAAATTAATGAAGAATAAATTTATTAAGATTTGTAAACACTGATTTTTGGATAAGAGCAAATCTTAGAACGTTAAAGAAACTTTTTTTTTTTTTGAGGTACTTGGGGCTGGGGCTTGAACTTGGGACCTTGTATGATGGAAGCCAGTTCTTGATCCCTGAACCACATCAGCTTCCCTGAGTTAGTTTTTGCATTTGTTTTGCTTGTTGTTTGTTTTTGTTTTTTTCAGGAGGCACCAGGAACTGAACCTGGGACATCCCATGTGGGGGAGGGCACTCAACTGCTTGAGCCACATTGTCTTCCCATAATTTATTTTTTTAAATTCTGAGCAATTGAAAATTGTCCCTGTGTAACTCATTTAGGGTACTTTTACAAAACTGCTGTTAAGCAGGAGTTTTAAAATTGTCCCATCTCTATTCCAATCTTAATTGAAATTCCGAATATTTTTATGAGCAAATGCAATTGAATAAGCCATGATGTTTTCCAAGTAAAATTTTGTCACATTAAATACAGATACAACATTAGAAAGCAACCATAGTACATCCAAAAGAATGAATAAACTGTGAAGCTGCAAAATGATTTTGTGGCCTCTTCAGAAAACTCATTTCTCAGTGCAATCTAGACCCAGAATAGTTTTACAATGCCAGTGAGATTGCTCTATTTATGATACTTACCATATTCTAACTTAGCATTTCTTTGTGATTTTCTTCCCAATTTTTAGGGGAATACTTTCAGGTTGACTACTCCTTAGTGCAGTATTCCATCAGACAAAATCTTGAGTTTTGAAAATTTAAATAATCTCATTTAATTTATTCTCAATGGTGAGAACAAAAGGGCATACTCCAGAACCACCTGTGTAGTGTATTTAGACTTCATATTTTCTTTCCCTGCACAGATTTTAATATATCCCTCAGTAGGTTTTGGGGGGAGGGTGGGTAATGCAGCAGATGATTTAAATTTTCCTTATTTAATAACATTCAACCACTTAATAATATAATTTGCCTTGCTCTGCTCAATTTTCATATGACTTACCCACTTGAGAATGCTTTCTTATACATTTAAATTTAGTAATTCACTCATTTAAAAACCATCAATACATAGAAAAATGCATACCCATATACATATATACACGTGCATTCATATCTCTTTCTACTGCTCTCTCCCAAACTAGACATCAGCTGAAAGTTCTGCCTCCAATTTCTCACCATAACTCCTGTCTGTGGGGCCCCAATTAACCCTTGCACTTATTAATTCCCACTCTTACTCAGGAAGAATATTATCTAGGGCAATTGTTGGGCTTTTTATTGCTTCCTTTCCCTCCATTTCTCAGATGGTCTAGTCTAGAAGACCAAGGTCACTTCCACTCAGCCTACTCTTGCAATTCTCCCTTCTCTGTGGGCTACCAGACTCATCCACATGGTTCTCTGTGTTTGGCCACTCTCCTATGTGTAAATCACAGGAACAGGCTGAGAGGAGCATCAGAAATGTGGCAGTCAACCCCAAATCAGTGTGGGCAGATGTCAAGTCAGGACAGACGGGAAACTTAAACCAAATTATAAAGGACAAAATAAAGTGCTTAACTGATTTAAGAGAAAAGATGTCAGGGAAGGAAAGTGTTACCATTTATTTTTCTCAGTCTTTGTCTCTTTCTTTCTCTCTCTCTCTTACACACACACACACACACAAACACATGCTTGTTTAATTTTACATTCAGGAAAACTGAAAAGACAAAACAATAACCCACATATGGCTCTGCCAACAAAAATTAAAAACATTAATGTTTTTTCATAATTGCCTTATATTTTTTCTTCTTAAAAAATCATAAAGTTAAAGATAACAGTTTTCCTCTCCAGTCTTACTCCTCTGTCTACCTCCCCCGAGGTAATCACAATCCAGATTTTGGTATGGTTATGAATTCAGAATTAATTTTATACTTTTTGTGCATTCATTAAATATAACATACTACTTTGTATGTTTTTATACCTGTTATTCTCATTTTGCATTAAGAATTCTATTAAAAGTTAGGAATATCATAGAGAAAATTGTCACTTGTTATTAAGTTCCTATAATTATCTAGAATAAAGATTCCAAGGATAATTTTCATCTTTTATAACATTTTGAAAATAAATAGTAAAATGGTTGAAAATGCAATGTGTACAGGAGGAGTGTATATTAGTAACAAAAGCTGTGTTGGGAATAAATGCAGTATAATGTGGCATGAAACATGCTTGTGTTATTTAGAAGGACAGGGAGATGGGCCAAGGTAGATGATTCTGTCAGGGTGACTCACATATATGAACATTCTCTGCACGGATAGGCTGAAATAAAAAGATCTTAGATGTCCTTTTCCCAGTCCTCTGCTCCCATAAGCCTTTCCTGTTTTATTGTGAAACTGAACTGAGATTTTTATCCTAATCGTGATCTTTAAGCAGGTGTCCATTTTTCTAATCTTAACAAATTTACTGAATTCTGTATTTCACAGTCTGGTTCCAATATTCTGTATTCCTGATGTTGTTGACTGCTTGCTGCACTACTACAGACAAATCTCCATTTCTATGTCACCGTCACTACCTAGTAACTCAACCAGGATTCCCGACTGTCTCCCACTTGATTGCTTGACTCTGCTGGTCCTAGTTCTCTGATTAACCCTGCCACTGGGCCCCGCTCGGCAGAAAGGGTCTCACCCCCTCCCATTGACATTGTGCCAGTGTGGCAGAAATAATGGATCATGTTTTAAATGCTGCTGACAAGGCAAAGGACATTGATAATGAGAGTAAAGAAGTTAACTTTCTGAAGAGCAAGAAAATTACTTGGAAGAAGGGCTGATTCAGCCTTTGATTCACTAATTAATTTTGTAAAAAGACAGACGTGTCACAGAGTCCAGGAGGTCATGGAACTGAACATTCTTCATTCTAGTTCAACAGGAAAGAGGTAAATTGAAACAAAAACTTCATGTTGGAGGTTTTCTCAAATAAGTAAGCTCTGCCTATCTCCTGGAGTTAGTATTTATTCAACCATATGGTCAAAACAGCAAAGACAAGCACCACTGAATAAAAATTGATGTTCCTTATGATATCCCTTGGCCAGAGTGTTTTGTGTTTACTAAGTCAGGGAGTTGATATAAGATTTTTCAAAAAAAATTTTCCTCTCAAGAAAAGTTTTCTTTCATTTACATTGATAAAAATTCAATCCTTTCACTTTTCTCTTATCTGCTCAGTCAGAACTTCCAAGCCTGATAATTTTTTGCCAAAGTTTAGCTTACAGTAGATTGTTTTACATGGTTTTATTTTCTTTATTGGATTTTTAAATTTTAATAACTTTTAAATTACAAATGTAATAAATAGTTGTTTTACAAACCAAACAATAGAGGATTATAAAGAGAAAAAGTAATTGATGATTTTGCCAACAATCTCATCTCACTAGTAACCACCTATGCTCACATCCATTTGTATTTCAGATACTCACATTATCCCTATACATTTGTTGTATTGAGATATATTTACATACCATATAATTCATCTAGAATATACATTCAATGGCTTTTGATATAATCACAGAGTTGTGCATTCATCAACATTCACAGTCAATATTAGAGCATTTTCATTACTCCTAAAAGAAAAACCTGGGACATGGGTGTGACTCAAGCAATTAGGTTCCCGTCTACCATATAGGAGGTCCCATGGTTGATTCCTGTGGCTTCCTGGTGAAGGTGAACTGGCTCACACAACCCATGTGGAGAGCTGATGCAACAAAGAAGAGACACAGGGGAAAGACAATGAGAGACACAACAAAACCAGGGAGCTGAGGTAGCGCAAGCGATTGAGTGCCTCTCTCCCATGTTGGAAGGTCCTGGGATTGGTTCCTGGTGCCTCCTGAAGAGAAGATGAGAAAAGAAGACAAGCAGACATAGAAGAATGCACAGCAGACAGCAAATGCAAGCAGCAAGGGGTGGGGGGAGTAAATAAATAAATCTTAAAGAAAGAAACAAAGAAACAAAGAAAAAAAACCCTGACCCTCAGTAGTCACCTCTCAATCCCCCTGTCCTTTTCCTGCCATACATGTCCACTAATCTAATTCCATCTCTATAAATGTCTTTACGTAAATGGAGCCAAACAATATGCAGTACTTTGTGTCTGGTTTCTGTCACTTAGGATAATTCTCTCTCTTTTTTTACAATTGATGAAAAAATATTAATATATCTCTATTCACTGTGATCCAAATTTTGCTTAGGTGTACTTTTGCCCAAATACCACCCTATTATTAGCATCTTGTACTATTAATGTACATTTGTTATGAATCATGGAAGAACATTCTAATATTTGTACTAATAACCACACTCATTGCCCACTGCAAGGTTCACTATACTGTAAAGTTGCTTGTTTCATCCTTTAGCTTCCCTTCTAGTGACATAGCCAACCCTAAATTTCCCTTTCAACCACAATCATGCCCACATATTGGTGTTACTAATTATATTCCCACTAATGTGCTATCATCACCTCTATCCCATTTAAAACATTTATAATCAACCTTTTTATAAATTTTGCACAAATTAAGGCTCTGCTTCCCATTCGCTATCCTCAATCTATCTTCTGGTGACCAGTCTTATAGTTTATATTAACTCCATGATTTGCTCATTGTATTTAGCTCATATTAGTCACATCATACAACATTTGTCCTTTTGTGTCTGGTTTGTTTCACTCAACAAAATATCCTTAAGGTTTATCCATGCTGCCATGTGCATCACAACTTCATTTCTTCTTAGAGCTGAATAATATTCCGTTGTATGTGTATACTACATTTTGTCTGTCCATTCATTTGTTGATGGACACCTCAGTTGTTTCCATCTTTTGGCAATTGTGAATAATGTTGCTTTGAATATCAGTATGAAAATATCTTTTCATGCCCCTGATTTCAGTTCTTCTGAGTATATACCTAGGAGTGGGATTGTCAGATGGTGTGGTGGAGCGATATTTAACTTCTTGCAAAATCACCAAATAGTCTTCTGCAGTGGATGCATCATTTTTCATTCCCACCAACACTGAATAAGTATTCCTGTTACTCCACATCCTCTCCAACACTTGTAGTTTTCTGTTTTTTAAATAGTTGCCATTCTAATAAATATGAAAAGATATCTTATTGTAGTTTTAATTTGCATTTCCCTAATAGCTAGTGATGCTGATCATCTTTCATGTACTTTTTTTGCCATTAGTATTTCCTCTTTGGAAAAAATGTCTATTCAAGCATTTTACCCATTTTTTAAATGGATCATTTGTCTTTTTACTGTTGAGTTGTAGAATGTCTTTATTTGTCATGATATTAAACCCTTACTTAATATGTGGTTTCCAAATATTTTCTCCCATTGAATAGGCTGTCTTATCACCTTCTTGACAAAGTCCTTTGAATCACAAAATTATTTAATTTTGAGAAGGTTCCTTTATCTATATTTTTCTTTCATTGCTCGTGCTTTGAGTGTAAGATCTAAGAAACCAGCTTTTACCACAAGATCTTAAAGATACTTTTCTACATTTTTCTCTAGGAGTTTATGGTCTTGGATTTTATATTTCAATCTTTCATCCATTTTATATATTTTTAATAAGGTGTGAGACAGGGGTCCTCTTTCATTCTTTTAGATATGGCTGTCCAATTTCTCAGCACCATTTGTTGAAGAGATTCTGTTCAAGTTGAGTGGGTTAACTTACCTTGTCAAACATCAATTCAGCATAGATGTGAGGGCTATTTCTGAACTATCAATTTGATTCCATTGATCAATATATCTAACTTTATGCTAATAACATGCTGTTTTGACCACTGTAGCTTTGCAATATGCTTTAACATCAGAAAGTATGAGTCTACTGACTTTGTTTTTCTTTTTAAAGATATTTTTGGCTATTTGGGGTGACTTTCCCTTCCAAATAAATTTTGTAATTGACTTTTCCATTTTTGCCAAAAAGACTATTGGAATTTTATTGAAAATTGCATTGAATCTTTAAATCAATTTGGGTGGAAATAACATCTTAACAATATTTACTCTTCCAATCCAGGAACACAGAATGGCCTTCCATTTGTTTAGGTCTTCTTTAATTTCTTTTAGCAATGCTTTCTAGTTTTCTGAATACTAGTCCTCTACAGCATTTGTTAAATTTATTCCAAGATGTTTGCATCTTTTAGATGTTATTGTAAATAGACTTTGTTTCCTTATTTCCTTCTCAGATTGTTAATTTATAGTATATAGAAATACTATGATTTCTTGCATGTTGATCTGTATCCTGTCACTTTGCTGAACTTGTTTATTGGTTCTAGTAGTTTCCTTGTAGATTTTTCAGTGTTTTCTAAATATATGATGATGCCATATGAAAATAGTGACAATTTTACTTCTTCCCTTCAAATTGATACTTCAGAAATAGCCCTCGTATCTGCTTATATTAAAAAAGAAGAAAGAGTTCTTTTTTCTTGTCTAATTTTTCTAGCTAGAATTTCTAGTGAAATGTTGCATAGCAATGGTGACAATGGCATCCTTGTCTTGTTTCTGATCTTAGACAGGGAGCTTTAAGTCTTTCTCCATTGATTACAATGCTGACTGAGAATTTTTCATATATGCCTGTATCATGTTGATGATGTTTCCTTTTATTCCTGTATTTCAAAATGATTTTATCAAGAGAGTATGCTGGATTTTGTCAAATGCCTTTTCTGTGTCATTACAAATGATCATGTGCTTTTTATCCTTCAGTTTGTTGATGTGATGCATTACATTAATTGAGTTTCTTATGTTGAACCAACCTTGCATACCTGATATAAAACCCATTTGACAATGATGCATAATTCTTGTAATGTGTTGTTGGATTCAATTTGCAAGTATATTGTTAAGGATTTTTACATCTATATTTATTAGAGAGATTGGTCTGTAATTTTCTTTTCTCATGGTATCTTTATCTGGACTTGCTATTAGGGTGATTTTGGCTTCATAGAATGAGTTAGGTAGTATTTCAACCTCTTCAAAATTTTGGGACAGTTTGAGTAGGACTGGTATTAATTCTTCTTGGTTTGATTGGTAGAAGTCACCTGTGAATCCATATGGTCCTGGGCTTTTCATTTTGGGGAAGTTTTTGATGACAGATTCAATCTCTTTACCTATGATTGGTTTATTGAGGTCTTCTATTTCTTCTCAAGACATGGTAGGTAGTTTGTGTGTTTCTAGGAAGTCGCCCATTTCATCCAAGTTGTTGTTAGTATATAGTGTTCACAGTAACTTTTATATTTCTTGTATCTGTGGGATCAGTAATAATGTACCCATGCTCATTTCTGATTTTATTTATTTGTATCTGCATTCTTTTTTTCTTTGTCAGTCTAGTTGAGAGTTAGTCAATTTTGTTCATCTTCTCTAAGAACCAACATTTGGCTTTGTTGATTCTCTCTATTCCATATTTTCTCAATTTCACTATGTCTGTGCTAACCTTTGTTTTCTTTCCTTCACTTACTTTGAGATTAATTTGATGTTCTTTTTCTAGTTCCTCCAGGTATACAGTTCCATCATTAATTTTAATTCTTTCTTCTTTTTTAATATAAGCATTTAGGGCTATAAATTTCCCTCTCAGCACTGCCTTTGATGCATCCCATACATTTTGATATGTTGTGTTCTCAGTCCATGTGTCTCAAGATATTTACTTATTCATTTTTACAATTTCTTCTTTGACCCACTGATTTTTGCATCAGTGTGTAGTGTGTTGTTTAACATCCATATATCTGTGAAATTTCCCTGCCTGTTATTGATTTCCAGTTTCATTTCTTTTTGATCAGAGAAAGTGCTTTTTATAATTTCAATCTTTTAAATTTATTGAGATCTGTTTCATGATCCAATATATGATCTATCCTGAAGAAACAGTTGTAAGTACTTGAGAAGAATGTATATCCTGCTGTTTAGAGCAGTATATATCTGTTATGTCTACTTCATTTATTACATTATTCAAGCTCTTTTTTCCTTCTTGTTTCTCTCTAGATGTTCTATCCAATGCTGAGAGTAGTATATTGAAGTCTAGAGCCATTATTGTAGAGTTGTCTATTTCTTCCTTCAGTTTTGCCAATGTGTGCCTCATGTATTTTTTTAGGCACTCTGGTTAGGTGCAGACACATTTGTGATTGTTATTTCTTCTTGGTGAATAGTTCCTTCTATTAATATATAATGCCTTTCTTTATGTCTTATAACATTTTTGCATTTACTATTTATTTTGTCAGGTATTAGTTTAGCTACCTCAGCTCTTTTGTGCTTACTGTTTGAGTGGAATATCTTTTCCATCCTTTCACTTTCAGCCATTTGTGTCCTTGCATCTAAAGTAAGTCCCTTGTAAGCAGCATTTAGATGGCTCATGTTTTTCATTCATTCTGCCAGTCTGTACCTGTGGTTGTGGAATTCAGTGCATTAACATACAATGTTATTACTGCAGAGGCAGTACTTACTTCAACCATTTTATCCCTTGGCTTCATATGTCCTATCTTACTATTGTCAGTCTTCTTACCCTTTTAGTTACTTTTACCAATAATCTTCATTTCTACACTCTTCTTGAAGACTCTCTCTCCTGTATTTTCCCTTCAGGTTGCAGCATACCCTTTAATATTTCTTGTATGGTCAGTCTTTTGGTGACCAGTCAAAGCTTCTGTTTATCTATGAAAACTTTAAACTCACTGTATTAGTCAGCCAAAGGGGTGCTGATGCAATATCAGAAATTGGTTGGTTTTTATAAAGGGTATTTATTTGGGGTAGGAGCTTACAGAAACCAAGCCATAAAACATAAGTTACTTTCCTCACCAAAGTCTATTTTCTTGTTTTAGAGCAAGATGGCTGCCAATGTCTGTGAGGGTTCAGGCTTCCTGGGTTCCTCTCTTCCCAGGATTGCTTCTTTCCAGGCTTAGGGCTCCTCTCTTGCTGGGGTTCCAGCTGAGGTCTTCAACATCAAACTCCAACATCAAAACTTCAACATCAAAAATGCTTCAATTCTGACCTTTGCCATGCCTTTTATCTTAATGGTGGTGACTCAATGCCCTAATGGCATGGCCCAATCAAAGCCCTAATGCTAACTCAATCATGCCCAGGTACAGGCCACATTACAAACATATCCAATATTCATTTTTGGAATTCATAACCATATCAAACTGCTACACTCACCCTCATTTTTAAAGGGCAGTTTGGCTGGATAAAGAATTCTTGACTGGCAGTTTTTTTCCTTTCAGTGTCTTAAATATATCATACCAATGCCTTCTTGCCCATGGCTTGTGAGAGTGAATCCACACTAAATCTTATTTGACACATTTGTATGTGAAGGGACACTTTTTTCTTACTGCTTTCAGAATTTTCTCATCTTTGGCATTTGACAGTCTGAACAGTATTTGTATCAGAGTAAGTCTGTTCAGATTTATTCTGCTTGGAGTATGTTGCCCTTCTTGGATGTAAATGTTTATGCCTTTCATAAGAGTTAGGAAACTTTGGCCATTATTTCCTCAAATATTCTTTCTGCCCCTTTCCCATTCTCTTCTCTTTCTAGGACACCCATGGCTCAAATGTTTGTGTGCTTCATGCTGTCATTCAATTCCCTGAGACCCAGTTCAATTATTTTCATTATTTTCTGTCTCTGTTTTTCTCTTTTCAAGTTCAGATGCTCTGTCCTCCAATTTGTTGCTCTGTCCTTTTCAAATTTGCTATTTTCTGCCTCTAATATATTTTAATCTCATACATTGTGTCTGTTTTACTTTGCAGGCTTTCAAATTCTCCTTTATGCTCATCCACTGCCTTCTTAATATCTTTGTATTTTTATCCATATTTTCCTTCCATTTCTTGAGTTTATTTAAGAGATTTATTTGGATGTCACTGATTAGTTGTTTCAGATCCTGTGGCTTGTCTAAATTTTTAATTTATTCCTTTGACTCAGCCATATCTCCCTGCTTCTCAGTATGGCTTGTAATTTTTGCTGATGTCTAAGCATTTTATTATGTTGGTGAGTTTACTCTGATGGTCAATTTCTCTCTCTTGCCTAGGCTTTTCTTGTTGATTGGTTTTATTTTACAGTGATTCTTTGATTCTTGTTCCACCTTAATTCCAGCTTTTTAAAATTGCCCATGTTTAAACTATCAGAAAAGGACCAAGGACCCACTAATGCAGCACAAAACAGGTCCAAGGGAGCCTGGGCATAAGGGCGAGAAAAAAGCAAGATGACCCAAATCCTTTTTTAAAATTCTCCTTCACTTACCTGGCCTGCCAGCAGATGGCACTCTTCAGCAAGCCTTTCCTTAGAGGTGCCTCTTCCAACCTTCACCAGATGGCGTATAAGGTCTGATTAGAACTGCAAGTCAAAGCCAAGTCCAGCTGTTCAAACTCACCAATCAGAAGCCACACTCAGCCCTCTGCCATACCCTCCCTCTTCCCAGGGAGGATCCTCTACCCACTTAGTTGGCAGCAGTCAGCGATTGGGTGTAAGGAGTCTGTTCGCCTCAGGGGTGGGGGATGGGTGTTGCTCCCTGTTATTGGAGTGATTAATTCAGAGTTTTTGCTTCAGCCTCTTGGACTCCCTCCCTCCTAAACAATGCGTGTAACTCCCCTGGTCTGCAGATCCTCCAAGCAGCTGCTTTGGATAGTTTCTGCTTTCCTCTGATGTTTTTTAAAGTAATATATATTTTTATTTTTGAAAAAAATACTTAGATTACATAAACGTTACACAGAAATATAGGGATTCCCATAAGCCCCACCCCCACATCTCTCGGCTCCATCACTGTCTTCCCAGACTTCTGCTGACGGTATAGTTGAATTTGCTTAAATTCTACTTTTAGTTCGGTTATCTTGATTGTCCTAAAATCATAATGTATATATTTTATTAATATAACTAAAATAAAATTTCCATTTTCAAATTATCTTGGAATTTAGATAATTACTAGAATATTTGCTAACATCATCCATCTTTGCATTTTATTCTTAGATTAAACAATAAGTTTATAAAATACATTTAAAAAGCATTATGCCTCCATTTTTTAGTTAAAATATTTGTGTATTCTTCCCTCGGTTTTTAAAAGTTTCAGCTAGAATTTTTCATTTCATACTACAGTGAATAAAATCTACTTTCTTCTTATCATACCTTGTTGGAATTGGATTGCCAATAAAAGTTTTGTATGTATTCCACAGAGGTCACTTTCAACCTGATTCTAGAATGTTACCAAAAATATAATTAAAAACAGAACATGAGGTTTTTTCACATTGATGCCTGGAAAGAAAGAAATTTGGTTTCAAATAGTCTTAGACTTTTTTTTAATAATGAATGCAGAGTATAAGGAATGCATTTTAATGTTCACTGTATTGGAAGAGTTTGATATTGTTAAGTATAAAAAATGCAGCTTGTTTTAGTCGGCTGGACTACCAAAATGCAATATACCAGAAATAAGTTGGCTTTTACAATGGAGTTTTTTTAACTTACAAGCTTATATTTCTGAGGCTGAGTAAATCATCCAAATCAAGGCATTATCAGGTAATACTTTCTTCTTGAAGACTGGCTGCCAGTGATCCTGGACTTCTCTGCTGCATGGTAAGGCATATGGCAGCATTTGCTGGTCTCTCCCTTCTCTCTGGGTATCATTCTTTTCAGCCTCTTGCTTCCATGGCTTTCTCTCAGAGCCTCTGTGGCTTTCTTTGTCTCTCTCTCTCTCCATAGTCATGCCTTTTATAAAGGAGGTCAGTTAAAGGATTAAGACCCATCCTGGGCTACACCTTAACTGATGTGATCTAACCAGTTGACCCTTAACTGAAGTAACATAATGAAAAAGCTCTGCTTATGATAAATTTACAACCACTGGAATGGACTAGCTATGAGAACGTGATTTTTTTGAGGCCTGTATGACTTCAAACATCACACAGTTCTACTGTTTGTCCTTTTAAAAGCCATCTCTTGTTTGTATTTGGTAAAACCAGATCATCTATTAGAGCAAAGACAAGGTTTAATAAAATTTCACAAGAAATATTATATTAGTAACTGCAGCAGTTTGTTATGGTTATGAATTCCAAAAAAGAAATATTCGATTATGCTTGTAATCTGATCTGTACCTGGGCATGATTGAGTTATGATTAGGGTGTTGAGTCCCTATCCCTTGGTGGGTGGGGGATTATAGATAAAAGGTATGGCAAAGAACAGAATTGAGGGTTTCTGATGTTGGAGTTTTGATGATGGAACTTGATGCCAAAGGCTTAAGCTGGAGCCCCAGGAAGTAAGCTCCTAGAGGAAAGAGAAGCCAACCCCAGGAAGAAAGGAATCTTGAACCCAGAGAACAGCAAGCCCCAGGAACATAAGAAGCCAGGAAGTCTGAACCCTTGCAGAAGTCAGCAGTCATCTTGCTCCAAATAGACTTTGGTGAGGGAAGTAACTTATGCTTTATGGCCTGGTATCTGTAAGCTCCTACCCCAAATAAATACCCTTTATAAAAACCAACCAATTTCCAGTATTTTACATTAGTACCCCTTTGGCTGACTAATACAGTAACATTTCACAAAAAGTATTATGAAATTTTTATATGTGTGGAAGGTTTTGTTTTGTTTTGTATTTTAACTTTGAACTCAATAAGAAAGCATGTAATAATAGAGAAAGCATGCTATAGAGAGATGCAGGGGAAAGGCCCAGATACCATAGAGGAGAATCACAGAATTCCAGGTGGAGACTCAGTGGGAGATCAAAGATCTCAGGAGCCTGACATAAGAGTATGCAAACATAGCTTATCAGTGAACTGGTGGCAAGGAATTTTGCAGGGGCATTTTAGGGGAAAGAAAAGCTCTTAGACATCAGTTGATGATTACTTTAAAGCTTGGACCTTTAGCAATTACAGATGGAAATTGGAAATCTGCTGAAATTAATAATAAGGCAGAAGGAATGGATGTCTAAGTATAGCTAATAGATCACTGTGAAAGTCAGAAGAAAATCAGCATAACCTGGAAAAAGACAAATTCAGATTATTTCCATATAGACAAGATTCCAAATAACATCATTTGGGATGCATCAGGTACTGATTATATGCCAGTACCTCTATTTCTCATCATGATTCCATAAGAAAGTTGCTTTTATCTACACCTTACAAATTTAAAAAGCTGAACATTAGAGATGAGAGTTAATATACCCAAAGAGCTCATTATTAATTCTTAACAGTGACAAGACAATCCCTATTTTTTTCATTTCAAATCTTCTGTTCTTTTTTTCCTAGAGTTTTATTGCCTTTTTAAAAAGATATATAGATCACAAAAACTGTTACATTACATTAAAAAATATGAGGTTCCCATATACCCCACCCCTCACCCCCTACTCCTCCCACAACAACAACCTCTTTCACCAGTGTAGCATTGGGTGAATACATTTTGGAGCACTGCTGTACTGCATGGATTTTAGTTTACATTGTAGTTTACACTCTCCCCCAGTCCATTCAATGGGTTATGGTAGGATATACAATGTCCAGCATCTGTCCCTGCAATGTCATTTAGGACATCTCCAAGTACTGAGAATACTCCACATCACTTCTCTTCTTCCCTCTCTCTGCCCTCAGCAACTACTGTGGCCGCTGTCTCCACATCAATGACACAATTTCTTCCATTGCTAGAGTCACAGTAGTTCTATAGCTTCTGTTCTTAATCCATCCACTAAAGTACTTTAGCTATGTTACCCTGCCTCCTCATCTTAGGTTTTCACCATCATTCAGTGAATAAGCATTGATGGAATGTGTATATTGTGTTAAATATAACTAGGCCTGTTAACTATAGTATAAAGAATAAATATTTCTCACCATAATATGAGTTGAATAATGTGTTTATCACTTTTATCACAAAGACCCAAGTTAGAGCACTATATATGGGTTGATATCTTACTTTACACAGAAGTCAATATTCTGATTCTGGGATGAGAAGGTTTGGAAAGAAGTACTTAGAATGTTACCTGAATAAGTCATACCCCCCCCCCTTTTAATTTAAATTAATTTAAACTTGATTTTCTACAGAACAATGTTTTCTGAAAGCAGCCAATATTAAAGAATTGAAGTTGAGTATGACACTAAAGAGAACAAAAAATCAAGAGTAAAGTGCATAGGTAAGTCAAAGGCCTAGAACTGCTGTTTACTAAATGGGTTGGATGTACAAGGGAAAAATGTATCATGAAAATATTACAAAAGTATATAGCTGATAGAGCAAAATCGAGGATGTGTCCACAAGTGGACAGCATGAGAAAAAGAATGAATGATGAGTTTATCAATCTCCAAAGGCCTGTGATGATTAAAGCTAAGGAAAGGAAAAGGGAAAAAAAAAGATTCAGGATCAGGATGACATTTTTCTTGTATTATTTTTAAAAATGAGGAAACTTCTATTAGAACTAATCGAATAGTATTTAAAGCCCTGTGTTTCACTAGAAGAATATTTATATAAGAAATTAGCTTCTTAAAAAATACTTACAAGTTGAAGCATTTTCTTTATAAATGTGATTTATATATGAAAGATACATTATGCATAAAATTTATATTCATTATTCACTGAACATTTTGGATTTATACACATGCATTTATAATAATGCATTTGCTTTTATAATGTCCTTATGTAATATGTAGTAGATGAACTAATCAAACATTGCTGCCCAGCTCTGGTCACTTTTCCAATCATCACCAAATTAGAGCTTTCACCACATTGTCACTCTTTACCCTATGACTGATCTTAACCATAGTTACCAATATATTTACTGGAATTAATTCAGAGACATCAATGTGGTAAATGTGAACATTTAAACTGATTTTTATCAAAAGCAGGCAGAAATACCAATCTCTTAAATTAAAAATTTCCTTCACATTTATTTTATCATGATAGCAAGGATAACTTAATATACATAGTTAAAGTCAGTAAACACAGTTACATGAATCTAAAATTAACCCATTGTTTTCTAAAGCCTGGCTGCCAATACTAACATGTAATAATGACTCACTATTTTATAACATGTCAGTCCATTGATAAATGGTTCCATATATGCTATCTCATAAACTCCTCACAGAAACTCTAAAAAGAAGATCCAGTTATTTTCACCTCCACTTCAGAGATGTGGAAACTGAGGCTTAAAAATATCAAAGTAATTTAATTGACAATGGGATGGTGAGGAAGCCACAATTGAAGTCTTGGCTATACTTTGGCTTAGGATTGTGGGCAGGCCACACCTATGCCAGTGTGAGAGACTGAGCGTGAGCAGGTGATGGGACAAATGGGAAAGATAAAGTCCCTATTTTTGAAAAATATTTGACAATTTCTATTTTATACATAGTAAAAATTTGCTTGCATTTCATAAAAATGTTTTATAAACAGCTTCAAGTGGTGATGGAGGTCACACTATTATACTAGAATGTCTGAATTCCCATCCCAGCTTGGCAGTTTACCTCATTAGCTGTGCAACACTGGGTGAGTTATTTAACCTCTCTGTGCTTTCTTTCCTCATTTGTAAAATGATGATTGTACTAGTACCTGCCTCATGAATTTTTTAAAAGTTGGCGGTAGTGATATTTGGAACACTATTGATACAAAATGCAGTAATTGTTCAATGGTTGTGTATGCTGCAAACTTAAGAGATTTAAATAGAAACAGAAGTTTCAGAGGAGTAGGTTTATACAAGGAAAATCTATAATTCACAGACTTTGAACACAGCATGGACATACTATATGTTCCTGAGGGCTGAAAATAAAATATTTAAGGGTAGAATCCCAGAAATTTAAGCCTGGTGTTTTTACTTTCTAAAAGCAATGAATGTCTAAATGGAAAGGGCATGCATGGAAGTCACAGATACAATGGCACACTTTAATATAATGCATAGAAATTTAAAGATTAAACTTTTCAAGAAATATTCATTTATATTTAATGCAGTTTGTGAGGAAGTCAATTGTTCAGAGCTATTGTGTGAGAATCTGAAACTTTTCCTACCTATATTTCCATAATGTTTTTAATTTTGAATGGAGTTTATGAATAGGTGAGCCCCACATGGAGTATCACCCCATCTATTATCAATCAAATTAAGGGTACAGAGTGCACAATAATATGGTAAAAATAATTATTTGTTCTGCTCTCCAGAATATATGCATTCTTTCACAACTAATGCTTACTTCCTTTTCATAAAGGATCATTAGACATTTACAAAAATAGTCTGACCATGTTTTATATTTAAAACAAAACCAGAATAAAGCTTTATATAATAGAGAGCAGATCTTGGTGGCAATAACCTAGAACTATTTTTTCCCTCACACGGTACAAAATAACCTTTTGAATTAGATTCAAATCCCTAGACCACTTTATTCCCTCTCCATGATCCACAAACTACTTTTAAAAGGATCAGGAGTCAGGAATAGAATCTTTAAGCTAGTCAAATGATGAAATTGGTGGATAAAGCATATTTTATGTTGAAATATCTTTATTAAGACACAGCATATCTGACTTCTTGTGATAATCATACATTCCCCTTGTATTATTGATATATACTGATTCTTTATACATTATAGCCAAATAATTTTATATTTTCAAGAAGCTCTTATTTTTATAATGTTAAAATTTTTTCAATATCACAATTTATTTGCTTTTCATATTTCACAAATTCTTCTGACCATCTCCCTGGGCTAATTTTGTTCTTTAAAGGTTTAAATAAGGCGAATCAACACAAAATTGGATAAGAGATAAACTAATGTTCAAAATACAGTTTGAAATTTTGACTTTGCTCCCTTTATCAAGTTTCCCATAAAGAATTTGAGTTAAGGAAGCAATTCTCAGAGATGCCCCACTGTCTTAGTCTTTATGCCCAGTAGATTTCACTTCTTTCATTTACATGATGTTTTACAGTTTCCGATCCTACACTCATACACCTCACTGTTCTGCCAAGGAAAGAGGCCATGACTCACGTGGCACATGTGGCACGTGGGAGATTTAGGAGATGTGGGCTGAAAAATGCCACTGCAAGCTGCTGGGCAGTTAGCTGTCCTGTTCAGGGAAGGCCCCCTTCAGGCCCATGGGAACTGGGAGCAAGAGTTACAGAGGCCAAAGCCTGGGCTGAAACTCTTCCTTCTAGGCAGAGCAGAGGTGCTTCAAGCTGTTAGGAAACAGAGGGAAATCTGAAAGCAGTATAGGAATCAAGTCTGACTATAGACGCTTTTTTCCTACTTAGAGCAAGGAAGCACCACAAGCCTTCAGACTGGGGCTGCTCTGTGATCTGTCCCTTGTACGACACTAGACTCTCAAAGCTCAATACTGACCATGTCCCTCATTACTTAACCTGAAGCCCGAGTTTAACCTCTGTGTTCAAAGTCAACACATTTTTAGAATTAATATCTTCCAGTCTCTTCACTTATCCTTTGCATGGATAAAACTGGCTACTTTTCATTGCCTTGGGACCCTGCTGTTTCCACCTCATTTACCTTGTTTGCCTTCCCTTTGTCCAGAACGCCATGTTTCCCAGTGCTCCAATCTTCCTCACAGTGCAATATCCACATCCCGAGAAATCTTGCCTGCCCTTACAAGCTGTAATATTTGTATACGCAAATTACCATCTCCCCCTTTATTAAAAGCTAAATCTTGAATACATTTTTTGTGCATTTTTATGTTATGTTTTACATCATATAGTAAATGCAGTGTGTTTTGAGTTCAAATCTAGGTTCTGTCACTTACTAGCTACATGATTTTAAGTTTTTCTTAAGCTCGGCTAACATTTATTTTCTGTTAAATGGGAATAATTACCTTTCAGGATTGTTGAATAATTAAATTGAGATAATATATGTAAAATATATGTTAAAGAGCTTAGTACAGTCTTTTCATTCTTTTTCTCCTACCTCTATTCTTCTGCAAATGTAGACTATTTGCCCAATTAACCTTGGACTATCATAGCACAATCTGACAACTGCTTTTTTGAACTGCAAGTGTAGCTTGAAATAGGTGTTAATTCCCCAGTAAAGATCCTTCCATTTTAGTCATCCCTATTTTAGTGAAAACATTGATCATACCTGTCAAGAAGAAAAATAAATTTGATTTTCCCACTGGGGCTATTTGATTTTTAAATTGTTCTATTTCAGATTGACTTTGATTTATTCATGTCTTCTATTCCTACTACTCAGTCTGAAGTCACAGAAATATACTGGCAATGTGTGGGCAGGTTTGAATGAAACTTATGTGAAAGATTTGCTTGAATTTATTTAGTAAAGGACCTGCTTAACAGTAAACTTTAGGCACCCATTCTAAGGTATACTTCTGCTGGGATAATCTGTTTCCTTTGTTGTAACTAGATGTTTATGGAGTGTCTTGAATTTGCTTTCTAAGTCTTCATTCACAACCTAAATAATAACCATATTTATAATTGTGTAACTCCTAGGTCTATGTGCTTTTCCAGTTTTATTTTAGGGAGTTGTTTGCAAAAGTCCCTACACAACCTATATATTAAAAAAAAAAGTCAAAGACATGTCCCCCTAATAAGGTCACAAGAACAATATCTAAATGAAAGAGAGAATGGAGTCCTCAAGAGCAGTAGAGAAAACTTAATGGGAAATGCTCAAACCAAGATGAAGTTTGGTGCAAAGCTTTTTAAACTACAAGCCCATGTAAATAACCAAGAGATGAATAAATAATATTAAATAAAATGAATATTTATTTATTTCAAATAAAATAAAAGTAGTAACTTAATATTCATAAACAGCTACTTTGACATTAATTTTAAAGAAAGAATTTATGTGGGATGAAAATACCAACAATGCTATAATCAAGAGGAAAGTAGAAAATGTAAAAATGAAAACCAAAGGATGCTAACTCTTATGCTCCTACTTTTTATTTCCTACTACATCAAAAGTTAGATCCAGGAATCCCGTAATTCAGCTCTTTCTGCTTACTGGGGATGGAGAAGCCTCTTTCAGCCAACATATATTTAGTGTTTAGTCTATCACAGACAGAATGTATACAAACATGAACATGACTTGGTCCCTGCTTTTATGTTCTAGTGGGAAAGACCGATGTATAAACACATAATTACAGTTCAACTGGGCTCACTCTGCCAAGAGAAGGAGTCTCATATTATTGGGGCACTGTAAAGGGCTGGAAGAAATTCTTAAAACTAAAGGGTGGGCATCAGAGGAGGAAACTCAGCCTCACATAGAAAATAGGTAATGTGAAAACGTGAAACCATAATGAATAAATTTTGGTAGTAACTATTATATAGAAAATCAAAGTGATGAAATTTCTCTCTCCTAATAATTAAACTTAACTGGGATTTTCTGCTTCTGCCTAAGTAGATCTGATTTTTTCATCTTTAGTTGTAAGTCGTTTTTTGGCTTTGTTCAAATATGAAGGAGATATTTAAAAGTCTGTTATAAAATCTATAAATTAATTTGGTGTTCCAAAACTAGGCTTTAATCATTAGTTAATAGACTGGCACTTATTCTATGCTAGGCAACATGCCAGGTGCTGGGTTGTGATGATGTGTAAGACACAGCATTGCTGGCCTCATGGTGTTCAACTGACTTAAACCTCAAAAAAATGTTTTCTGTTTTCACCACAAAAAAAGTCAGGAGAATATAAAATCTTAGTGTTCTATATGGAATTTATGACACAAAGTTTGAAGGCAAACCAGGTATACCTGGGCTGGTAACCAGATTTCTTAGTTTATTGGTTGTAATGGTACCATAGCTGCTTCCCTGGAAACTACCTATTATCTTACTGAAAGCAAGATACTTTTCACATTACCCTCAGAAGAAAATAATAAGTTCTCCCCTGAGTTTATGTATGTGTGTGTAAACTAAACATCTATAAGGATTTTCTTTCAGATGTAATATTCTCTTGAGTTTCCAAATTACACTTCTATTATACTAAGCGTCTAATGTATTAAACAGTCATTGGTAGAATGCTTTCTTTCCTTTCAAAAGTAATGTCTATGACTGTATTGAATATACTGTATTTCTTTCAAAGAAAGTCTAGGTGATCAAATAAATTTCAAATGTTAAAATGGTGATGTCTCTTTTGTATACATAAGGTTTTATTTTATTGTTTTTTCATCTTCATGCATCTTCCCCATAGTTGCTTGTGAATAATCTCTGTTCTACTGATTGTTCTATATTTTACTGCCCATTCATGTGAAGTAAAACTATTAAGAAAAAGCAAAATGGTATTTACATTGATGAAGTTGTGCACTCTTGAAAGTATGTGAAAATGTTGGGTGGTAGAGTAAAGAGCTTATAGAATTAGATCTAAAGTCACATTCTTAATCTGCTCAAGATGGAAGAATAACTGATGTGTGAGTATACTAAACCTCTAATTTTACAAAAAGAAAGAGAAAAGGTGTAACACAAACTTGTCTAATCTACCAAAAATAGAAAATTTAAAAGCATTGACATTTTTTAAAATTATCAAATCTGACGGTAGAAACAAAACCCAGCTTTCAGTTAACATAAGAAATCTGAATGTGTCATTTCCCTTATTAACAGAAAAAAGTAAACTTTAGTAAAAAATCAAATATATCTGAATGGTTTTTTTTTAAAAAGATTTATTTATTTATTTCTCTCCCTTTCCCCCCACCTGGTTGTTTGCTCTCTGTGTCTATTTGCTGCATCTTCTTCTTTGTCTGCTTCTGTTGTTGTTAGCAGCACAGGAATCTGTGTTTCTTTTTTGTTGCATCATCTTGTTGTGTCAGCTCTACATGTGTGAGGCACCATTTCTGGGCAGGCTGCACTTTCTTTCATGCTGGGCAGCTCTCCTTACGGGGTGCACTCCTTGTGCGTGGGGCTCCCCTACGCGGGGGACACCCCTGCGTGGCACAGCACTTCTTGCGTGCATCAGCACTGTGCGTGGGCCAGCTCCACACGGCTCAAGGAGGCCTGGGGTTTGAACCGCGGACCTCCCATGTGGTAGATGGATGCCCTAACCACTGGGCCAAGTCCGCCGCCTATATCTAAATGTTTTACATTAAAAAAAAAAAAACTGTACTAAAGGACACAAAAATATAAAACAAAGGTTTGAGCAAAAATATACCATGTAAATGCTCATAAAACACAGCAGGTTTTTCAGTATTTAACTGAGCCAAAATACATTTTAAGAAAAGTGTGCAAATGGGACAGAGACTTTATGTGCATTGACAAAAGCTGTAAATCATCAAAAAAATAATGCTTCTGATCTTTTACTCATTAAGTACCATTGCATTGACTTATTTAGAGCAAAAGTCATTACAAATAAAATAGACAAAACCACATTTAGAAAAACATATCAATCATACATTCTATAGATTTAGTGAATCACATAGACAAAACCATAAATTAAGATATTGAGGAAATATATAAATGGTAAACAGTATGTGACTTTATGTCCTTGGTTCTGGGACAGAAAGAGAGGGGGAAGGAGAGAATATAGATTTAGGAAAAATATCTATTCCACACATGCATACCTACATACCTAGAAAGAGAGAGAAAGAGAGGGAGAAATCTGATGTGTGCAGTTTAGTTCAGAGTAAATTTAAAAGAACTGAAGATAATTTAAAAATTAATAACAGTGATAACCAATAGAGATAAAGACTTTCAGGAATCTACAGAAAATGTGAGGAAGAATTTGGCCTTAGTGTTCAAGGTCTACCTCCAAAAGTACAGGATAGCATGAGTTACTACTTGGATTATGTATGTTACTAAAGCAGAACAAATACAAATTCCATAAAGACATCCCCAGCCTGTTAACAATGATATTAGCAATCTGAATCCAATCAGGTAAGTAAAACCATGCCAAGTAGTTCAATAAATAAATATTAATATGATGCACTATTTAAAAATTCAGATGTTTAAAGCTCAAACAAAATAAGGTGAGGCAGCCTAGAAGTTAACAAGAGCAGAAAGATACTATCACTCTTAAAACTGGAGAGGTAATGGAAGATTTGGTGTTATTAAAGTTTTGAACTGCTGAAGAAATTTGGAGAACAGAAGGCATTCTGTAAATGGAAGCTGGAGCAGGGTGAGAACATAGCCACTGCTGAATATACTGTCTCAATCAAAGTCAGGGAAGAAGGAGGAAAAAGAACCTGATTCTCCCATTCTTCTCACTGTTTAGTCTCCCACCAGTGCCTTCCACTGGCCAACTATAGCCAGCATCTAATTAGTGAAAGAGCCTAGGACACCTAATGTACTCTGTCATTCCTCTGTGTTACAGAACAGACTAGGGGAAGCACAGGGAATGGATCTGTTAGTAACGTGTCAAGAGACAAGCATACATGATTATCTATTCATGGAATAAGGAGTTATGGGATTGCTTTCGTTTTCTCTCTATTGTGAATACAGGAAAACAGATAACACAAATACTTTTATGATTAAACAAAACTATTGAGAACTTCTAAAATTGCTATGCATTTTTAAGGGGAAAAGCAATATTATTCCATTTTGCAGAAAAGGGTATATGTGTAAAACCATATTGTTGTGTTTTTTTGAATTAGCAAGACTTGCAACATTAATCCAAACACAACTTTTATCTACTGCCCTTCCTTTAGACATTTTTCAATTGAGATAATCTTACCCTGGATGAGAACACAGATAGATTTCATGGCTTTTCTTCTCATCTTTGGTTAACTGAGAGTCCTAAATTTATTTTCAATTAAAAAATCCTAAATTCTGTAATTAGAATCCTCGATCCCATATAGTAATCAAAACTCCAAATTTGGTTTAGCATTAATCTTGTATACTTTTCCAACTCAAACTTGTTTCAAGCTGCCAGATTGCAGTGAGAAGAGAGATTTCATTTTATGCTCTCTATCATCTTCCAGTTCACTTCCACCCCACCATCTAGCTCTTTCTTTACTCTCATCAGAGCAGAAGTTGTTGAAGGAGGGAGGGAACTGGGGTTGACCAGTTTTGACTTAACTAAGTGACTTCCTGCTTAGAGGCAGATCTTTTAAGATGTTTCTTTGTTGTCAACTATTCATTTTCCTTAATGAACCTTTATTTCTTCCAGTTCTTATGACCCAAACAAATATTTTTGCAGTCCCAGATTATGCATGACTCTTTCCTCAACTTCTGGATGTGTGACACCATAAATTCAACCTCTTTTGGAAAAAAAGGGACTTCTTAGTCTCTAGCATCTTCTTGGCAGTGCTCAAGATGATCTGATCCTACTGTCTTTCAGTTATCCACATTATGTTCATGATAAATGTGGAATTTCTTTGGCAATCCCAAATCAGGATAATTTAAGCAAAATTTCCAACTAGAACATCAGATAACTAAAGGACCAAGCTTTGGAGTAATTATGTGTCATAGGAAGACCTCGAGAGGAGAACACGATTTTATCTAGGTGTCAATGATTGGAAAGAATGTATTCCTTGGATCACTCAATTCAGATATATAATCCTTGGAGAGAATTTCTTATTTGCAAAATTTGGGACTTGTGCCTACCCTTTGACTTTACTTGGTTGAAAAGAGGAATTTTCACGTTGAAGAATACTTCAGGAAACCTCTGGTTGGACAAATATCTACTAGTCAGTTTGAGATGAATTTCTATTACTTGTACCCAAAGAGCCTTGAAAAATAAAAGACAGCAGTATGAAGTAACTTGAAAATTTCAATTTTATATTTTAAGTAGTTGAAGCAATGGGTTGTTCTTTAATAAAGGGAACAAGATAATTTGACAGTGTTGTTTCTTTTATTAACTTTATTATTGTGTTGAAAAATGTAACTATTCAACATAAAATATGAATGCTTCAAATTGTTTTTTAGAAAAATAACAAGATAAAAGTAAAATCATTTGAAATCTCACAGCTCAGAGTAGAACAATATTGACTTTTTTTTTTGCTTATGTAACTGGTTTGTTGACAAATTTAAACCCAGTGAAGTATTAACATGAAACAGTTATATTTTCCTACAATGCCTGTGTTAGGGAAATCACAGACACCTGCTAAGTGGCCATAGACCTCACCTATCCCCACCTCTTTCTAAGGGAATATCATAAACACAACCGCTTATGGCCATCTTCTCACAGATCTTCTGCTCCTCCCACCTCCTTAACTCTTGTGTGCCATTCCACAACCTGGGAGAGATGTTAAGGCTAATGAAAAGGCCAGGCCAGACTTCCTTAAACCCAGGAACTGGAAACAAGCAGCCCCAGACACTCATCAGAACAGGATTTCTTAGTGGCAGTCCCCTTCCCCAGAGGTGGATAAGAGCCACTCTCAAACAGTCTAGATTTGTCTCACTTTTCTGGTGCCAAGAGGGGAGTGCAGAGCTGCCATTTATCAATGCTGACCTGACCTGAGCTATTTCCAAGCACCCTGAGAAATTGGCTGTGATGGAACTTCTTGCCCTGCTCTTTTGTACCCTTGTTCTGTGTAAGTGACAAGGAAATTATCTGCCCTTTCTGGACTTTATTCTGTGTGAGTAATAAAGGGATCATTTGCTGAGAGTTTCTGCTGTGCTCTGAAACTGTGTTCCCACTCCTCCATAGGATGATTTGAATCATGTTGTCTGGAGTCACTTTTCCCTAGTATTTAATGCTATATAAAACATTCAGACTTAACTACCACATTCTCTTATCATTTCAGTCTAGTTTTATACTACAACATTACAGCTCATTTAAACTATTTCTCTTTCTCATCACAGGCTGGTCATTCATTTGGGAAGAAGCCTTGGTTTGCTTGTTTTCCAACTCCATGTATGGATATAGATCCTCTGTTCCTGGCATAGTGGAAAGTGAATAATGGGAACAGAGATCCTCTTAAGTAGCATGTCATATGTTGGTGAAGAAGGGTGACTCAATGCCCTCTCTGATTTAGCTTAGGTATAGGTGATACTAGTGATGTCTGCTGATAGAGTTGTACAATGCCAGGGTCCTCCCACTGAACAGATAACATGCCAGAAAAATAATTCATGAGAAGTTCATTTACAAAGGAACTATTATCAAGAAATGGACAAAGGGAAATGGCAAAGGATAGTGCAGTAATTTGAACTTGATGCCAATCTAAAGCTTACTACCTTCTATGCCCAAAGGGAGAAGTCCAAGTGGTTGCCAAAGCCCAGAGATAAACACTCATGTAGACTTGGCTAACTTGATAGGAACAATAATATTTAGTAGCAGGATACATTCTAGTCAAGATAATCTTAGGAGAAGGTGGAAAGGGAAATCCACTTTGTCTTTATACAGCCAGGACTAAGAGAGCCTGGAACCTGTTGATGTAATCTTTAAAGATTAGCCTATGGAGGGAGCGAACAGAATGGAAAGTATAGATTTTGGCTGGGATGCATGGGTGCAAATGGAAGAAATCTGGCTCAGGTTGCAACTTCATAGGCAGTGTTTCCTTGCAGAGGGATGTTTAACTTCACCCTGGCTTTTTCTGAAGTGGATGCCCCTTTAGAAAGGAGCCTTCATTTCTCACTTCAACCCCAATAGTGGCCCAATATCTCCAAACTAAGTGGGCTGACATATTGTTTATTCCTGCTGTTGATTCTGTAGCCCTATAGTTCCTGCCAAGCTCCAATCTTTGCAACTTCTCACAGAAAGTTGTGAGAAGGAAACAATAGCCTCCAATGGCCTCTTCTGTATTCATCAAAGCATGGAGAAATAGAATGGGACATCTCTTTTTATTTTCCCAGGTATTTTAACTACATTATCTTTTTTGCTTTCTTGGTGCAGGCTACTCCAGCCAGTCTTGCACATTCAGAGACCGTTAGTCCAGATGTTGGAGCTTGTATTTACACTCATGCTTGAGTTCTTCCAAGGATTCACTCACCCTGCTTCTTCCCAGTGGTGGAGGCAGAATGGGCCTACAGTTCCAGGAGCTCATAAATCATCAAGCTAGGAGTAGTAGATTCAAGTCTCTATTTCTCATAAACACCCTCAGTCCCATCAAGTGATTCTACTCAGAGTATTCATTCTGCAATTGGCTTCTGATGTGGGAGAAGCATCCACTGGATACAAATACTATGCATGTCACAAAACTGATGCCTTGGGTCCCTCACCCTTCTCTCCAGTCTCAACGACTGGAAATGGGATAGGGCTTCTCTCAGCTCTCAGTAAACCCTGGAAAATTTGGTTCTAATTGGCTATTAATAGGCTTATTTCCTTAGATTATATTATCCTCTTTAATGGGGTATGCTGGGAATACTGACATCAATTCAAATTCTGTGAACAATAACTCTCAAAATCTTTAGGCATTTCCCCAGTGCAGAGTTACCTTAATAAATGGCCATAGGTCCTATTGGGGAAAGACCTGGAAAATCATTATAATACTTATATTATAAATATAATAATGTTTACCATGTCCTTCCTTTTGGAGATCTAACATGCTCTTAAGGTAATGTACTAGGTCTAGAAATTGTAAAGAATTATGACTTCCTAGGGGGATGACCACCATCAGCTCATTCATTCTGCCTTGTTCTGATTGTATTTAAAAAACAGCACCCTCACTGCCTGCCTGTGTATTTTGTCCCTGCAGATGACATGTTCTAGTAACCATCTTCACTACTCCCTGCTAATTGAACTTCCTTGGCTCTTCCTTTGACCCTACTAGTTATTAAAGTAATTGGGGCCTCCTGGCTTCTGGAAGTTCAGTGTTGCTAACTGGCATTTATTGCTTTGGAGCCCTATCCTGTTATTAATTATTAACCCATTGTTATTAATAAGCCAAGATATATGACCACCACTCCCAATGCCAGCTGAGAGCCACAGAAGAGGCCATTACTAAACTTCTCAGTGATACTGGTGTCTCTCTCACTAGTGAATTCCTGGTGACCTTGATGAATGGTGTGTCATCTGAGCCCTCCTATAGAACATAATACTTTGAAGAGTCTCCTGGTCTCACATAATGTATCTATTCCAGAAGCCCACTTCCCTTGACCTTTGGATCCCTTCTTCAATATCTGTCACAGAACATGGGCATTTCATTTGTTGATGTCTCCAGCTCTCTAAGAGTCATCCCAGCAGTGCAGTTTTCATATACCTCCTTCCCTGACATCCTTGAAAGGGTGTTGAAGTTTGTGCCCTGAGAAAGTACCCCCAACTCACTGAAGTCTTTCTTGTCCAGTGCTATCTTCCAGTCCCCTCAAAAGCCAATCCCATTGGTATTCTTACCATAATGTTCTATTAAATGATTTCATTTCCTCTGGGATATAATCCCTTTCTTTAATTATTTAGCTCAATATATTCCCAGCAAGGTTATGGTGGGTTTAACTCTAGTTATTTGCCTGGAAGTCAAAAAAGAAAGGTAGGAAAGATCCTGAAGGGACTCTTGCCTTATAAAATAAAGGCCTCTATAATGCTTTCTGGCATGGGAAAAGGGCTGATTCTACACAGGGAAGGGTGGGACAACAATGTAGACTCTAAGGGCACAAGGAAGCCTGAAGAGTCACAAACTTTGGGGGCATCCATTCAAATATTGCCATCCCCTGTTTCCAGGCCCCAGCTTTTACCAACCAGGCACTTGAATTAAGCATAGCAGACCAGTCTTTAAGCATTGTAGCATTTAATCATTTTTGACGATTTGTATCTTAATTATCAGATTCTGTGTTTGCTCCTCCTCTATGTCTAATCTCTTATTGAAGGAAATAAAGTCCTCTTTGTAAGCTACCAACATGCCCACTCATCTTTCACTTAATTTTTAACTTTCAGTTTCTCATTATTCTTCTAGGACATCAATGCAATTTAAGAATAACCAGTCAATTCCAATGACATTGTATATGTAGTTCTCTCTTACATTTTATATGACTGAATCAATGTCCACTGGGATATTTTTCCAACTCACCTTCAATGAAATTCTTAACAATTGGTCTACCACTATGTTCAAGGGACTATTTGTGCCCCACATACCACATGGGATAGGGTTTCCTTGCCTGCTGGGAAATGAGTGATCCAGACCCTGAACCCTATTTTACCATCTGCTGTCTCCCACTACTTCTAATTCTACCTGTCACCTGGGTCTTTCCAAAAGCAATGCAAAAACAGTGATAGGTACAAGTGATTTATTCAGGTAATACCTGCAAAAGATAAAGGGGAGCAGGAGCAGGAATAGTCAGAATAGCCCTCAGACCATGATGCAGGTTTTATACCTGCAAAAGGAGAGGGAAAAAGAAGGACGATTGTGTAGGAAGAGCTTCAGGCTGTGGTGCATCTCTGAGAATGTCTAGGTCAGCACAGCAGGGAGGGCTAGCACAAAGATTACCAATACAGGCATCTTGAACTGGCTCAAAATGATGAGCCCTTGTACCAGCACCATGTTCAGTCCTTGACAGTGAAGTACAGGAAGAACATTGCCTTGGCTCAACCTAATGGGATTGATGCTCAACCCAAAACAGAAGGCTATCAGCTAACTGCTCTCATCATGGCATGTTCTCTCTTGAAGGATCTGAGAGATGCCACTGAGATGTCCGCAGGTAGGTGCATGCTACCATGTCAGTCCACACTCTTTACAGCTTGCTACTATAATAGGGAGTGATAAAAAGAGCCTCTAGTCACAGATTATATAGAAATATCTCCTTACATTATTCTTGAGATCAAAGCCATAGAATTCAACCAATAGCAAATCAAAATGATATACCAAATTTTACATAACTCCATGACAATTAAAATAATGATGTTTTCTTTTTTATCTTTTATATAAAAGCAAATAAGTCTGGTATTTAATTTGTGAAAAAAAATGTTTCTCCAGGAGATGGTATAAAGATTTCAGACATGCTCAGCTTCATAAAGAGACTCAATTAAATCTAGGTACTAGAATTTACAAATTACCAGTTTGCCCAGTGTCCTTGAATCAATTTTTCAAATAATTTTATTGAGTTTCTATTCCATCACTAGGTGGTCTTTATTTTAGTATTAACCTAGCCACAGTTTCCAACTCTTAAAAAGTAACATGGGTTAACTAGCCTTCCTGTTTCTTTGCATCAGTTCCAGTTATCATATTTTTATTTCATTAATTCACTTAAAATTTTTAATTTTGATTAAAGATAAACTGCCTGCATTCAGGAAGATCTGGTCTTACAAACAATCATTGCTTTGCTTGTGGTAGGAGCTTTTAAACTTATTTAATGGCTGCTACTGAATACTATTACTTATTAGAGGAACTCCACTCTTTTAAACTCTTTCAAATGTATTAGGTTTGCAAGAGAAGAGAAAAAAATATGCATAACAGGACAAAATCTCTTTCTGTTACATAATAATTTTTTCTAAAATTGGTTTACCATAAATTTTTAGTGAAATATTTTGGTAAAGAGTACAGTGGATGATTGGACTTTTAGACTTCACTGTGAATTGAACTTTCTGGTGGAGATTTACAACAAAATTTTCAGAAAATCACATCATTCATCACATCACTATTTCTTTCAAGTACATTATTAAGTCACTAATACATACAAAATATTATGGAAAGTGCTTGAAGATTATGACCATGAAGCTCATCCATATATGCTGTAATTGAAATGCTTCTGTATTAGTAGTAAGAATACATTTTATAGTAATATTTATTTTGAATTCTACCTTTGTTGTTTGCTTTCTCTGTAACCCTGGGCAATGATCATTGGTAAATTCTTCAGCAAAATGGGCATGATTTTTAAAAAATTCTTTGTATTGTTAGCTTTTGCTGCATAATAGACCCCTCTAAATCTTAGTAAGTTAATATAATAACCTATTTACTCATTATTGTGTGGGTCACCAGTGTCATCTGGGCTCAGCTAGGATGATCCATCTCTGTTCATGTGGCTGGGCTTACTCCTGTAGTTTTAGACCTCAACAAGGATGGCTAGTGGTCTATCTCCATGTGGTCTCTAATCCTTGAGAAGTCTAGTCCAGGCTAGATCCCATATAGTGGAAGAGATAGAAAGTCCAAACATGGAAGCACTTACCAAACTTATGTTTGAGTTCTGTATACTAATGTTGAATTGGTCAAAGCAAGCTACATGGCCAAGCCCAAGTTACAAGGGATTGAGAAACAGAGTCCACATCATGAGCGGAGGAGATGAAAACAACAGCAACAACAACAAAAACAGCAAAGAGCATGTGAATACATGATTGGGAAGAATTTGTGACCTTTGTTTTGTAATCTACCATACCTATATAAAAAATTATTTTATGGCTTAAACTCAGTCTTTCACTAGATGTTTTCAAGAACCTATTTATATGAGTCACTTATTCTTGGCACTGGGAATTCATATACAAATAAGGAAAAACTCTGGTGCTTAAGAAGAAATTACTCCAAGGACATAAAGGCAGGCAAAATGAGTAATTAGAAAGTTATGTGCTATATGCCATGGTAAGGTTACTCAGAGTATTATAAAATAGTATTGAAGGAGTAGTAAACCCAGCCCTTTGGAGAATTAATGGGCAAAGGTAATGATCTCTGAAGAAGATGACCCAAAAAGTATAGTAAATATAAGACCAGGTTGCCCATCATCATCACTTCTATTCAATATACTACTGGAGTTTTTTGTCAGTGCATAAAGAAAAAAAAGGAAATAATGAGAAAAAACCTGGAAAAGAAAAAGTAATGCAATAATGACTTGCAGATGATTAAATTATATACACAATAAAAGGATCTACCAATTGGAATTAACATTTGAATTTGACAAAATTGCTGGCAAAATTTTATTATATAGAATTTAGTTGAATGCTATACTAGAAACAATTAACTGTAGAGTATTTTAAAAATACCATTAACAATAGTAACAGAAGACACAAGTATTTAGGAATAAATCTTATAACATAATTATAAGACTTCAGTACTAAAAACTCAAAATATTAGTATGAGAAATTTGAAAGTTCTAAATAAATGGAGAGATTATACTATGGTCATTGATTGGAAGTTTCAATATGGTTAAAATATAAAACCTTTACAAATTTATCTACATAATCAATGCTATCATGAGCAAATTCCCAGCAGGCATTTGTTGTGGAAATTGACAAACTGATTCTAATATTTACATGAAAGTGAAAGTATTTAGACTAACCAAGGCAATATTCAAGATGTAAATAAATATCCACCCCTTTCATAGCTCTTGAATTCTTGGCTTCTGGTAACATATTCTTTCAGTTTTTGTTTGTCTATGAACACTTTGAATGCACCCTCATTTTCTGAAGGGCAATTTTGCCAGATACAGAATTCTTGGATGGCAGTTTTTCTCTTTCAGTACCTTATATATATCATACCACTTTCTTCTCATCTCCCTGGTTTCTGATGAGAGGTTGGTATTAAATCTTATTGAGTTTCCCTTGCATGTGATGCTTTGATTTTCTCTTGATGCTTTCAGAATTCTCTCTTTATCTCTGATATTTGTCATTCTGAATATTAGGTGTCTCAGGGTAGGTCTAGTCATATTATTTTGTTTGGGGTGCATTGTCCTTCTAGGATATTGATATTTATTTCTTTAATAAGGGTTGGGAGTTTTCAATCATTATTTCCTCAAATATTCTTTCTGCCCCTTTTCCATTCTCTTCTCTTTCTGGGACACCAACAAAGCGATTGTCAGTGCATTTCATATTGTCATTCAATTTCCTAAGATTCTGTTCCATTTTTTCCATTCTTTTCTCTTTTATTTCTCCTGTCTTTTCCAGTTCAGATGTTCTGTCTTCAAAATCACCGTTTGTCTTCAACAATTCAAGTCTGTTCTCATATGCCTCTAATGTATCTTTAATCTCATTTGTATTAGTCAGCTAAAGGGGTGATGATGCAAAGTACCAGAAATCTGTTGGCTTTTATAAAAGTTATTTATTTGGGGTAGAAGCTTACAGTTATCAGGCCATAAAGCATAAGTTACTTTCCTCACCAAAGTCTGTTGCCATGTGTTGGAACAAGATGACTGCTGATGCCTGCAAGGGTTAGGCTTCTTCTTCCTTTTAAGGCTCTGTTGTCTCAAATTCTTTCAATATCAGCTGTAGGCTGCAATATGTCTTGTCTCTCTCCAGTGCTCATGTCTCTCTTAGTTGAGCTGCTTTGCTTTCTTCAAAAGGCCATCTGTAAACTCTCAGGTAAATGGCTTGTCTCTCTTCCCAGGGCCTCTGCTGTGTTTAAATGAAGGCTTCTCTCTTTCCTCGGGGCTCCAGCATTATTTCCTGGGACTCCAGCATTAAAACTCCAACTAACTCCTCTGCCATGTCATTTTTCTCTGTCAGTCTCCACCCACCAAGGGGGCAGAGACTCAGTGTCCTACTGGCATGGCCCAATCAAAGTCTTAATCATAATTTAATCAAGTAAAAGTGAAACCTCTGAATCCAATATAATCTAATATGCCCAGAGGAACAGACTGGCTCACAGACACAATCCAATATCTATTTTTGGAATTAATAAACAATATCAAACTGCTACATCATCCATCATTTCTTTCATGCCCATAAGCTGTTACTTTTCTTTTCAGGCTTTCTAATTGTTCTTTTTGCTCACCCAGTATTTTCTCAATATCTTTTATTTCTTTAGTCATATTTTCTTTCAGTTCTTTGAAGTGACTCGGGGAAGTTGCGTGATTATCACTGATTAATTGTCTTAAATCCTTTATCTCTTCAGGATATTGGGTTAGTTCTTTTGACTGGGCCATTTCTTCCTGTTTCCTAGTATGGCTTGTAAACTTTTGCTGATGTCTAGGCGTCTGAATATGTTGGTGAATTTACTCTGAAGGCCAACTTCTCTCTTTTGCCTATTGTTTTTTATTTCACAGCTCTTTTTTGATATTCAGTTCAACTTGTTTTAAGTCTTTATGATTACCCATCTTAAGTTATCAAAATCAGGCCAGGGACTCACTTTTGGGCACCTATTTTCTCCCAGGGATAAGGATACAGAGAATATTATAAAGTTTTTTCCATGCAATTTCCAGACTAACCAGCAGATGGCATTTGTCAATGCACCTTTCCAAGGCGTTTCCATTGGCTTTCCTGAGTTAACTGTGTTGAATCTTCAAAGCAGGCTCTACTGGCTGAATTCACAGATATAAAGCCCCCCATACCCCTCCACCTCCCCTCCTGTTTCCCTTGAAACAGCTGAAAGGGAGAAAGATGTCTATTCCGCTCTCAGTCAGTTGCAGTGTACCAGGGGTTTTAGCCCAGCTTACTATCTTATGGCTGGGGAAGGTTAGCTCTGTTCAGCCACTGTGGAGGCTTGGCAATTCACTTTGTTGATTTGCCTTCTTCCTTTCTCTGTCGCTCACCATCCTAGGAGTTTTTTAGCACTATCCTGGTCTTCTGACCCCCAAAGCAGGTCCCTTGGACAGTTTTTGAGTCTTTTTACATTGTTTTTGTGACCACATTGAGCAATGCCTGTAGTTCAACATCATATTCCCACAATCCCTTGTCTCATACTATTTTGCTTCTTCTCTTGGTACAACTATTTACCAGTTGTCCTTAGAAATGTTTGCATTAGTTTACATTCTTACTTTTTTCCAAATCTAAAATCAATTATCAAGTTCTATATATTTTATTTAATAATATTTGTAGATTTCACTAGGGGACATCTACTAATTTTGAGGGCTCAGTTGATTTTTATATCATTATTAATTCTTGTAACAATTCTTACTGGTATTTTAAGGGATTTGAGAGAGAAGAGAAAGAGTGAAGGAGAGAGAGAGAAGGAGAGCATTAGCTTACATTCTTTCTTACATTTTTCCAAATTTAAAATCAATTATCAAGTTCTATATATTTTATTTAATAATATTTGTAGATTTCACTAGGGGGCATCTACTAATTTTGAGGGCTCAGTTGATTTTTATATCATTATTAATTCTTGTAACAATTCTTACTGATATTTTAAGGGACTTGAGAGAGAAGAGAGAGAGTGAAGGAGAGAGAGAGGAGACTGGCTAATGAACATTTAATGACTTGTTTAGATTTTTAAAAATGGTCTGTAACTGGCTATCAAAACCAGTTGTGTTGGTTAGATCTGAAACTTGCCCCTTTCCCAAAGAGTTTCTTAAACTTACCTGTTATCAAATCCTTTTCTTTCCCATCCAGCCACACTACTCTATAACCCTACTTCAGATATTTATAAATTCTTACATGAATTATTGAAATTGCCTTCTACTTGGTATTACTGGTTGATTTCACACCCCATCAATTAAAATCAAATTTGAATTTGTCACTATCCTCTATCAAAATGTGTTGATGGATTTCTATTTTCTACATGACTAAAATCTGAACTTCTTAACCCTTCCATGATTTAGTCTCACATACACTCATGCCCTTCTCCATTTACCGTCAGTCCTTTGTCCCACTCTCCCCATTTTTTCCCCTTGTTTCTTCTTGATAACCTAGAAAATGCATTCTTGCTAATCTTTGAGTTTTTCATCAAATTCTCTTTTCCAAAACTTTTCTCTGTCCCTCCTCTCAACCTAACTTGAAAAATGTTGGTGTTACTGCCTGTGTTTTCCAAATATACTTCACATTTTATAATAAAGTTATTGTATTAAAAACGTTTTTCATGTATGTTTCTTTACTGCATTATGGGTCAATTTTGGGAAGATATGAAGCATTTACAGTACATGGTATATAGACAAAAATTCAATAAATTTGCAAAACAACTAAAAAATTGATGAAATATTTTTATTCAGAATAATTTGATTAATTTCTTAAAACAGGCCAATAAAAGCACATACTCAAGTGATTTTTAAAGTTTACCCTAAATAATTAATAGATGAAAAAAATTTTTTGACAACAAGAACATAATAACCTGGTAACCGTACTCTTGGCTGATTAATTTTTTTCTTAAAATGTATATTATTTCCCTTCTGAACATAGAGTTGTGATTTAAACTAATATCTCTGGACTATATGGAACTTGAATTTACATTACAAACAATCCCTAAAATGTTAAACATAATACACTCAGATGCCTTCTATTAAGTTTTTTATTTACCATGGAGCCTCTACCACAGCAAGATTATAGGCATAAATAAAAAAGTAAAATTATTACTTTATATTAATGAGATATTATAGGTACACTATTTATACTATTCTAAAGTATAAATAAACTCACTTTTCTTTTGTCACCTTATTATACATGCATGTATAAAACCAAATGAAAAGAATATTGTGTTAACATACATCAGATAAGACAAATGTAAATATTTCCAAAACAATACAAAACTTTCAATATGGATTGCTCTTCTTTATTATTTAATTTACAGCATAGAAAGAAATAAAGTGAAACTTTATACTTGTAATTATAATGTTTATGCTTAGGTGCCTATTGCAATATACCTTCAGATAACAGTACTTTTTCATTACACAGGAATGCTAAGCACAATTTGTTTTGAGAATTGAATATTTTTTATAGATTTTTATTTTAAAAGGTCAGATAAAATAATGAAACTTTAATTCTTCATATGCACTATGTTTTTTAAAGTACAAAATGAAGGAACTGTTTTGTGTACACTAGTTCTCCCCATTTTTGTAGAAATCTGTTTATTGAATATGGTGCTATCCTTAATCACTAATAAATTCAAGTTTTCATTATTTAAAATCTAACTTTGGAAAGTTTAGTATTATAAGTATCATATAACTTATCACAACTTTTCCTAATGATTTTATATTTATATCTTAGAATTTTGAGGACAAGGTCTATGCCTCATATATCAGAAATAATAGGATTGAATTTAGTGTGATACTAGATTATTTTAGGCTGAGGAATATGGCATATTTGAATCCTGATCTGCCCAAGACATTTCTCCTGTTAATGAGGGGATGATCATAAATGGAAACAATAACCTTTAATCATTTGCTCTGCTTGACTTCTGCAAGGAAACCATTACCAAATTGGCAAAATTTTACTGGAGATTTGGTCTGTGCTAGAGGTCAGAGGATGATAAACAAATCCAAACCTGAATCTTGTAATCACAAGGACTTATTTCATCTAAAAAGAGAAGAGTGACAGAGAGACAACCATTAGATATTATAGTACTTATGCTTCATACTTTAAAAATACTTAATGTTGTTTTTAATTATAATACTTCCATTCCAAATAATGACATATGGGAAAGCATTCAGTTTGCTGTTTATAAATATTTGCCTGAATATAGCTTTGGTATAAGGAGGCTTTTGATCCCAACTAATGAAAAATTAAATTGGAAATAAGTGTTACAAATATATTATCATTTGGATATTGGTTTTCAATTATTAAGGATGTTTTGATACACTGTCAGAAATTTTATCAAAAGAATGTAATTTACACATTTGGTGGAAAACTAGGTGAGTTTGCAGCATTATTATTTTCAAAGTTCCTCATTATCTTGTCATATTTCTACATTGGTGTTTGTTATGCATCCTGTCTTTTACCAGTAGAGCATTATGGGCATAAAGTAACCAAAGTGTAAGTAAGACCATTTAAAAAGAAAATTTAAAACCAGTTAATGGTCTTAACCATGACAGTAATAAGTTATAAACTATTGGATTGGTTGTGTCAGGTGTATGCCCATCTGATCTCCTTGAACCAGACATTGTTAGACCACATGAGTTCTTGAAGAATTCCATTATAAAGAAAAAATATGATTATACAATTAATATGTGTATTTATTTAAAAATATAATTGTAGTGTTGTGAACCTCATGCAACAGCGTTCTGAACCCCACAAAAGTAAACACCAATCATGTTCAAAATATACCTCCAAAAACTCAAAAGAAACTAAAATAGATTCTCTAAAGGGAGCAAGCATATATCAGGATCATCAGCTAAGGTGTTTTGCTGCACTGATTTACTGAGGAAGGAGCAGAGGCAAGCCAGAAATCAAAGAAGCTACACTACACCCATTTAAGAGTGATTCTTACCCTGTCATTTCTAAAGGCACCTTTAGAAATAAAGCATTACTCTAAAAGTTATCTAAGGAAAAGTGCATACACATATGTATATACGTAATACGTAGTAAATTATAATTTGATAAAATATATAGGTATATAATCTATAAATACTAACAGGAGGCTAGATGGGAACTTCCTACCTCCAGTCTGGCAAAAGTACAAATACAATAGATAGTTGGCAGCAAAATGAGTATGAGGAAATATTTATATGTAGAATTTATAAAAGAAATGACAAAAATTAGTTCCTTTATTTTTAGACTTTACAAGATTAAAGTATAAAATTGATCAGAGTGAAAAGAGGAGGAAGAATGTGAGAAAACTTTTTAGAGAGAGTTGTCTTTGGAAATGAATTCATAGACAGAAGAAGGACTTTTGTCTCTTTTTTGCCAGGTTAGTAATGCAGTGGGGCCACTAAGAGTTCTGAATTATGTTTTCGAAGTTGTGAGAAATAGATGACAAGCATCTGACTTCCACAGAGATCAGGAAAATAAGAAATGGGCTAACCTACCATTTTTAAAGTAAAGAGTGAAGCTCTTTTTGGATTAGTCTGAAAATGGCTCTTGTATTAGGTTGAGTTTGTAATCTTCAGAGGGAAAACATGGGTAAATCTTTCCTGTATAACAGGTATGGGATGTGGAGGGGAGAAGGCAAGCCCCTGCTTATAAAATTACCTGAAGGGGTAGAAGAACTCTAAGCTAGAGATGAACACCAGGCCCCTAAAAGCTAAAGGAGTTAAGAGTAGCTACCTCAAAGTGATGTAATCATCCAAGTGAAAGGAACTGCATGATGGAGGTCAGCAGCAAAGGAATTTCTAAAGAATTGTCATTCTAGAAATAACAAACTAAGCTGCAAGACAATGAAGGCATTTATTTTGGGTCTTAGAAATACAATTTGGGGAGCACGGATACTTTTAACAGAATCTGTGAGAGAATGTGTCATCAAACATACATAAAGGTCTGTAAGGACAGCTTATGTTGGAACCAGGTCAAGTAAATTCATTTTTACCTTTAACCTCTTTCTCATCTTCCTTCACTCATTTCCTGCCATATCTCCCATCCCCACTCCTGGTTTCTTTCAGAAATTTTAAAGTAATAATAATAATAATAATTAGAGAAAAAGTTAACCTTGTCTTCTTTTCTTTTTTTAATTAATTGTCTTTTTTTTTAAAGGCACATAGATCACAAAAATTGTTACATTAAAAATATAAGAGGATTCCCCCCACACACACTTCTCCCACATCAATAACCTCATTCATCACTGTGGCACATTCATTGCATTTGGTGAATACATTTTGGAGCCCTGCTATACTGCATGGATTATAGTTTACACTGTAGTTTATACCCTCCCCCAGTCCATTCAGTGGATTATGGCAGGATATGTAATGGCCAGCATCTGTCCCTGCAATATCACTCAGGACAACTCCAAGTTCCAAAAATGCCTCCACATCACAACTCTTCTTTGCTCTCCCTTCCCTCAGCAACTCCCGTGGCCATTGTCTCCACATCAATGACACAATTTCTTCCATTGCTAGAGTCACAATAGCTCTATAGTAGAATACCAGTAAGTCCACTCCAATCCATATTTTATTCCTCCATCCTGTGGACCCTGGAATGGTGATGTCCACCCCACCTCTAAATCGAGAGGGGGCTTAGGTCCCACGTGGTTGATGAATGCAATTCTCCTGCTTGCAGTTGTAGACACACTGGTGTAGTGGCTGACCATCTTCACCTCCCTGTTAGCTGACCTGGTTCTTTTCTTTTCTTGGCAAGCTTTGAGTAAAAGTCGGTAAAAGTTAGTGAAAAGGAAAAAGGAAAGTTTAAATTCAGTTTGCACTTTGAATACATCTTATAGCTGACATCTGATTTTCTCAGTTGAGATTATGTTTGTCAGTTAAATGTACTGAAGCATCTTCTTTGCTAAGACTTGACAGAAAAGTCACGTGCTTGCAAGATTTTTCATCCAGTAGCTGCAAAAGATAACTCTCAATTGAATAAGTTTTAAAATAAGCTTAAGACAAAAATTAATTTTCATTTTGACTATGTTCTGAGTGGGCTTACTCAATATACTGTTTATATATTACATGATTTTTTATATTTTTATATGGATATACATACTCAAAATATTTTTATATGGATATACATACTCAAAAATAAAGAAAAGAAATCTTTTTTCAGTCCTTTCATGTTACATAAATAAAAATAAAATTCTCAGGGCACTAAACCTGGGAAGAAAATGGTTCAAAGACATGTTATGTGCCCTCTGATTTAGGTTAAATGAATTGAGGTGATGGGTCCATTACCAGGGCTTTCTGGGAAATACCAGATTGTTCTGCCATTACCCTGGTTATTTATTACCCTGGGTATTTTGAGTGGCAATAGTCACTCAAAATGTTAGGTCAGATCTACATATTAGTAGTAGGAATTCTTCATGATTTAAGGAATTAAAATCTATAAAGATAAATCAAATTTATTGTCTGACTTTTAAATTGTGTTAATTTTTTAAAAAGAATTCATTTCTCTTCCCAATAAATCTAGAATGAGGGTAACTTTCACATCTCTTCCATAAATTTAATAAATCTGAGAGATATCTACCTTCCCATTCCTATCCACAAAATATGTATACATGCTTAACAAATTATATTACTTATTCATATTTATACTATTGAGAAACCACTTCAATAACTTTCTCAATGTTGGCCTAAAGTATGTTGCTTGTACTAAAACTGTGTGTGATAGGACTAGTGTATAGAAGGCAGAGATGCCAGACAGAATGGGAGAAATTCTGGGTTAGGTGTCCAAAAATGTTCTCATGGTGTTAAGAGATGTAAGGTACATCATTTTGTTGAAGATATCAGGGAAAACTTTATGAAAGTTGCATTATTTGTGTGGGCCTCTTAATGATAGTAAGGATTTGTTAGATGATGGTTGCGGCAGTTTGATATTATTTATGAATTCCCAAAAGAGACATTGATTATGTCTATATAACTGTTTATTCCTCTTGGCATGATACTCTTTGATTGATTTAAATTCAAAGGCTTTATGTTTACTTGATTAAATCAAGATTAGGTCTTTGATTCAACCATGTCATTAGAGTGTGCAGGGTTGATTCCCCACCCTGTTGGTGGGCTATATAAATGGACACACACAGAAGTAGATACAGAGAGAAGGTACACAGAGGAATAGAGAGAGTTCCATAGACATAGAAGAGGAGAGAACTTGTCATCTTTGTTTAGGTGAAGCTAATCTTGATTTCATTTCAAGCCTCAAACCAGAGCAGCTGAGACTAGAAAGGAAAGATCCTTCCAGCCTACAGCTGAGATCAGAAGAAGCTGGGCCCACAGAGCCTTAAGAGGAAGAGGAAGGCTGAACTCTCGCAGGTATCAGCAGCCATTTTGCTTCAACATGTGGCAAAAGACATTTGGTGAGGAAGTACCTCTTATCGTATCTTGAGTTAGATTCTTTAGGGCCTCATAACTGTAAGCTTCTACCCCAAATAAATACCTTTTATAAAAGCCAACAGATTTCTGGGGCTTTGCATCAGCACCTTTTGACTGACTAATACACTGGTATAGAAGTGGAGCTATATAAAATGATTTCAGCCAAAGGAAGGAACCTGAACAAATGTTTGGAGGTAATAATGTGAAGATGTATAAAGGAAAGAACAAGCAATCCAAGTTGACTGGAAATTAGAATTTGCATACAGGAGAAAATATTAGAATTCATCTTCTATGTAACACTGCTAAAGGAGGTTGTATGTCAGGGTTCTCTAGGGAAACAGAACCAACAGGAGATACCTGTATATAGTATGAGATTTTATAAAATTGTCTCATGTGACCTTGGGGATGCACAAATCCATATTCTATAGGGCAGGCTGCAAACAAGGAGCTCCAATGAAAATTCTTGATGAGTTCCCCAGAAGATGCCAGTTGTCTGACATATAGGTGGAAATAGTCTCTCTGAATGCTGAAATCACTTCTACTTTTAAGGCTTTCAATTGATTGGATGAGATGTTGCTCATTGCTGATGTCAATCTTCTCAGCTGATTATAGGTATAGCCAAGCAATCTATGCAATCAACTCACTGATGATTAAAGTCCATGAAATGCCCTTGTGTTACAATTAGCCCAGTGCTTGCTTGACCAAACAACTGGGCACCATGACCTTAGCTGAGTTGACACATTAGCCTAACCATCAAAGAGATCATTCACAATTTTCTTAGTCTAGAACTGATATAAACCGACCTGTCATTTAGAACATTAGTCTAGCAGTAGAATATATGGCAACACATTTTAAAATGAGAATAATAGAGGGAACTATTTTTCTGTTAGAAAAAATGTAGGTTTACAGAAAAATCATGCAGAATATATAGAGTTCTCATTTAACACCTTATTAACATTTTGCATTAGTGTAATAACTTTGTTACAATTGATGAGAGAATATTATTATAGTTAAACTATTCACTATAGCCCATAGTTTAAATTAGGGCTCACTGTTTGTGTGATAGTCCTTGTAGTTTTGTTTATTTTAAATTTTCACTTTAGTAACATATATAAAACCTGAGATTTCCCCTAACCATAATCAGATATATAAATGTGTAGTTTCATTCACAATGTTGTGCTACCATCATCACTATTCTTGACCAAAAACTTTTCCATCACTCCAAACAGAAATTCTGTATGAATTAAATATAATGCCCTATTCCCTACTCCCACTCCAGCCCCTAATAAACTGTATTCTAGTTTATGACTCTGAATTTGCTTATTCTAATTATTTCATATAAGGGAATTCATATAATACCTGTCCTTTTGTTTCTGACTTATTTCACTCAACATGAAATCTTCAAAGTTCATGCATGCTCATCATACCTTTATAAGGCTGAATAATATTCTATTGAATATATATTCCACATTTCGTTTACCCACTCATCTTTTGTGGGACACTTAGCTTGTTTCTACCTTTTGGCTATTGTGAATAGTGCCTCTATGAACTTCAGTGTGAAAATATTTGCCCAAGTTCCTGCTTTCAATTTTGGGGGGGTATATACCCAGAAGAGGGATTGTTGAATCATATGATAATTCAATACTCAACTTTCTGAGTTACTGTCAAACTGTTTTCCACAGCAGCCACATCATTTTGCATCCCCACCAACAATGAAAAGTGTTTCTAATTCTCCACAACCTCTCCAACACTTGTTGTTTTTTTTTTTCATTTTTTAATAGTAGCCATTCTATGAAGTGGTATCTCTTTGTGGTTTTGATTTGCATTTCCCAAATAACTAATGATACTGAACTTTTTTCATGGCTGCCATTTGTATATCTTCTTTGAAGAAATGTCTGTTCACATCTTTTGCCCATTTTTTAATTGGGTTATTTGTCTTTTGTTGTTCACTCATATGCTTTCTTTATATTTTTGGGGTATTAAACCCTTATCTGATATGTGGTTTCCAAATATTTTCTCCCATTCTTTATGTTGTCTTTTTACTTTCATAATGAAGTCCTTTAGTGTACAAAAGTTTTTAATTATGATAGATTTCCATTTATCTATGTTTTTTCTTTTGTTGCTCATACTTTTGGTATAAATTTGAAGAAAACATTGGCTAAGAAAAGGTTCAATGCTTCCCTATGCTTTCTTCTAGCTGTTTTATAGCCCTGTTTTTTATAATTAGTTTTTTGTCCATTTTGACTTAAATTTAACTAATACCAATCCTGCTCAAATTCCTCCAAAAACTTGAAGAGGAGGGAATATGCCCCAACTTATTCTATGAGGCCAGCATCACTGTAATATCGAGACAGATAAAGATACCATGAGAAAAAAAATTAAAAACCAATAACCTTTATGAATATAAATGTGAAAAATTTTCCTCAACAAAATACTAGCAAACTGAATCCAAGAGCATGTTAAAAGAATTATACATCATGATCAAGTAGGATTTATCACAGGCCTTGCAAGATTGGTTCAACATAAGAAAACAATGTGATATAAGGTAGAAAAGCCATATGATTATCTCAATTGACACAAAAAAGACATTTTACAAAGCCAGCATCCTTTCTTGATAAAAACAAAGGAAAACTAGGATAAAGGAAACGTCCCAACATGATAAAGGGTATATGTGACAACCCACAGCTAACATAATACTCAATGGTGAAAGACTGAACGTTTCCCCTCCAAGATCAGGAACAAGATAAGGATGCCTACTGTTACCACTGTTATTCAACATTACACTGGAAGTTCTAACCAGAACAATTAGACAAGTAAAAGAAATAAAAAGCATCCAAATCGGAAAGGAGAAGTAAAACTTTCCGTTTGCAGAAGACTTAATACTAGATACAGAAAATCATGAAAAAATCCACAACAAAGCTACCAAAGCAAATAAACAAGTTTAGCAAAGTGACAGAGCACAAGATCAATATGCAAAAATCCACAGTTTTGTAGTTAGTAGTAAATAATCTGAAAAGGAAATTAATAACTAATTTATTAACTTAACTAATTTAAGGATGTAAAGGCTTAAATACAGAAAACTACAAAGCACAGATAAAATAAATCAGAGAAAACAAAGAGATTCCATGCTCATGGATTGGAAGACTAAATATTATCAAAATGTCAATTCTACCCAAAGTGATTTACAAATCCAATGCAATCCCAATCAAAATTTTAACATCTTTTTCAGTAATGGAAAATCCAATCACCAATATTACATGTAAGGATAAGGAGCCCAGAGTAGCCAAAAAGATCTTTAAAAAGAGGAACAAAGTTGGAAGTTGATCCATCCTTCCCAATTTTAAGACTATTACAAAGCTATAGTGGTCAAAACAGCATGATACTTTCACAATAACAGATATATAAACCAATGGAATCAAATTGAGAGTTCAGGAATAGATCCTCACATCTATGGCCAAATGATTTTTGACAAGAGTGCCAAGTTCACTCAATGTGGAAAGAATTGTCTCTTCAACAAATGGTGCTAGGAAAATTGGATATCCATATGTAAAAGAATGAAGGAGAATTCCTACCTCATGCCATATACAAGAAACATACGTTGCACCACTACCTCCTCTGTATACATACACACACGTAACAAAAAAATTCATAAAATTAATTATCTATATTTATAATAGACTTATTTTCTCAATGTTATATCATTCTTTTCTTCTATACTATCTTGTGTTCTATTCCATTTCATTTCTTAATGATGTTTGTAACCTTTTAACTTGATTATATAGCCTAGCTACCATTGAGTCTGTTTCAACCCAACTTTGAAGGGCATGAGTTGGTGCAGCCATAAGAGACCAAAGAATATACCAGGCAAACGATTAGACATGAGTTTATTGAGACTTATGAACAGGAGGGACTTCAATGGTGGCCAATCAAAAAATGAAGATAGGGCTCTGCAAAGAAGTGAGAAAAGGGGGAGAATATAAGGGATCTCAGAACAAAGACATTCTGTAGGTATGAGAACAGTTTTTCTGCAAAAGTTGGATGAGGTATACAAACAGGTATTTGGTGATGTCTTTGCAGGTAGGAAGTATACAGACTTGGATTCCTGTTAGTTTTTAACTAGTGAGTGTCCAGGCTATGCTGGCAGCTACATGCTACAGCCTGTTTCAATTAAGGGGGGGTATCCCAGGGTCATAATGAATAATTTGAAAACTACTTATATTAGGCTTATCATATGTTAGAATGAGTGTGTTTTTCTGCAGAAGATCTAGATAGAAAAAACTGCATTAGTTCTAAAAGCATTAAACTGATCTAAACATGACTGGTAAAATCAAAGCAGGTGTCCACGTGAAAAATGTTTAGGAAGTAGTATCCATAGGTCTAGCATACAAAAGGGATTATAGGGAAGAGGGAGATGGAGAGAATAGTTCCAAAGTTACAAAGAGAGGTTATTAAAAGTTAGGGAGAATAGCTTTTTGTATGAAAGTATAAACATGGGAGGCATATGATCATGTAAGTGCTTAGATGATGAATTTGGCTTTGTATGATTGTTATAAAATATTTACTGGTCACTCCAATAATGCCAAATAAAGAAATGCATGAAGAGAACAAAAATGTGTTAGAGAAAGTAAATAGTGTGAATCTATCCCATTTTAAATAACTAAATTTCAATTACTTAACACATTAAAGCCTATATATTGCTTTAACTTTGTAGTCCAAAGTGGATATCCCTGGTCATGGGCTGCTCTCTTCAGAGAACAGGTATACACATCCTGGGTTCCTTCCATCTTGTGGCTCTTCCATTCTCAACCATAGCTTTCAAGTTTGTCCTTGAGCTCCATTCTGGCCAAACAGAAAGTAAAAGAACAGGGCAGATCCCAAGTGACCATCTGTTTTGACCATGGGAATGATCATTTTAACCTACATTCCATTTACCGGAACAGTTAATTATGTTAATTACTTATCTGGTTGGCTTGAAAATGTCATATAAATATGTGGCCAAAATGAAAAGGAAACTGAATTTTATAAATAGACATTAGTGTCTTTCACATAAACAGAAATGCCGGGATTTAAACATACAAACTTGGGATCACCCAAATGTCTATGATGGAGCAATTTCAGTGAAGGAGACTTGGGATTAAATGGAAAGAGATGCTTATGCACAAAATTTCAAAGTGTTTATAGTGGGTGGGAAAGCAGGAAAAGGATTTAGAAGAGTGAGCAGATTTCTTCAAGAGGGTCAGAAATGTGGATCAGATGAGGATAATTTAAATGAGAATAACACAGAGTCACAGAATCAAGGGAGGAGAATGTTGTGTCTGAGAAGAATGCTTCCTGAAGGAGAAAGTCACCAGTGCCAATTGTTGCAGCTGTTGGGCAACTCTTTGCCAGGCTTGTGTTCAGTATTCTCTTTGTATAATGAGGACATTCTCATACAGAGAACAATAGCTTGCCCAAGATCTTTATAAGCTACTGTCAGAATTGGTATTGGCAATGAGAACTCACAAGTCAGAAGTAAACTAAGTTCTTGGCTCTCTAATTTATTTGTACCACCTGTCTGTTTTCACTGGGAAAAACAGTGAGAGAACACACATTTGTCTCTATATGAATTTTAACTTGTGAAATGCTTTGGATTGCTTATATCATTTTTCTGTTATTTTCTAGGGCCAAAAAGTTTATCTGGGTTGATTTTGAGACAAATTAGGTTCTACAGATTGATGAAGTATGGTCTTGTTATGATACCAGTGTCTAGGGAAGTAGCACAGCATATGGAAAGACTTCTAGATAGGACACAGTATAGCCAAGACGTTAATTCTTACTCCCACTGTATGAGCCTTAGCAGTCCCTTAGGCACTCTGAATTTCAATTTCTTTCTATACACAATTGGTAGTTAGAATAGAAAAATTGCTAAGATATATCACCATCCTTGCTATAATCTCTCCTTGTATTTCATACTCAGATTGAATAAATATGAAAATCTATACTGTATGAGAGGCAGTATTCTAAGCATTCTCCTACATGTTAATTTATTTAATAACTACTTCAGTGGATATTTGTTTATTTAGTGAATAAATGATTCATTTATTTAGTAAGAGTATACTCTAAAGAGTATATTCATGGAACAAAATTTAAAATCGGTAGATTGGTATAAATTTTAATCAAAATGTTTTTCTATGTCTTCCCACTACGTGTAATGAAAACAGTATCCAACAAGTGCAGATAGAAATAAACTCTAATTAGCCAGCATTCAGTGAGAGGTATAACTTTTGACACTGGAAATATACAAGTATTGTCCACCAATCTCAGGTTGCTCAATGTAACAACACCTGGAAGGATTTGTTAGCTTGGGACTTTAAGCAAATGTCCAAAAAAATCTGTGAAGAATAATTGAAACTTAATTCTTAAATGAGAGCTATATATAATTTTCTATGTATTAATTTAAGAAATACATGTGTTTTATTTTTATATTGATATGTGTTTGTATTTAAACAGGTAATAGATATGTGTGTGTGTAAATGTAAATAAAACACCTATAAATGCTGTGAAATGAGTTTTTATATAATAATTTGTGGCAGGACAATGACGTTGACCAATTCTCCTTTGACTCTTTTTTTTTTACTTTGAATAGTCTGATTTACATTAAAAATAATTGCAATTCACAGGAACAATCTGGGTTGCAAATTTAGTATCCAGTCACTTCAAAAAATGTCTATTAATAATATGTAATGTTACTTACTCATAAGACGTACATGCTGATTTGTAGCAGCTCTTGCCGTAAAACGGAGAATTTTGAGGTTACGCAGTAGAAAGGGAGTGGATGAGGGTTTCTGAGGGAAAAGAGAAGATAATTCCAAAAGCCAAGGAAGGGGACAAGAGTTTGTGGGTCACAACACAACAGGAACCCTTGCTGTTCTCCATTTGCAGTGCCCAAAGGAGATGGCTAACCTTAGGGAAATGGCTTTATGATAAATGCTTTGCACTAGGTACTGAGAATTCTAGCCACACCAAATATTTTCATGACCTAAGAATGGCACATAATTAACAGACCCTTTGATGAAAGGAGTTCATTTTGATTGTCTTGCTGGTAGCTGGTATAAGTTAAGGTCTGGTGCCTAGAAAGAGCTTACAATGCCTTGGCAGACCCCTAGACATTTGCACAATTATTGGAGGTAGAGAATGAGGTAAAATGAATTTCCAACTTCCACAATGGATTAGGATTTTGGGTTTAAGTTGATAGAAGAAATAAATATTATATTTCTTGTATATCAGAGTTTTAGAATTAAGAGTAATTCCTTAGCCAAGGACTAGGTGAATGATCTCAGTTCTTTTCCAGTCTAAATTCCTACTGCTCCTCATCTAATTGTCTGATGGTATTATTGTATAATTATGTCTGTGCAAGAATCACTTATTTTATATACCTTATTACTATTTTCAGTACTGTATGCTCTTACTGTTTACATCCATGGATTCTCATATTTCACTTTAAATGCTTCATGGTCACCAACTGATTACCAAAGCAGATTGATTCCTCCAAAATTCTCTGCAAAGAGAGAGTGTCTAGATTGGCTTATTGACAGTGGGGTAACTTTTGTGAGTTTGGTTGATCCTTCAGCTCTTTCTCTTACTTGAGTGGAGGGAACAAAATTCACTCATACTGCAGTCAGATATGTAAAGAAAATGGCCCCCTTTTTTTCACTATAATTGAGGTGATTTTCCTCCTGCCTCCATCTTGCTCCATAATTCACTTAGGGGAAAATTTAACTTTAAACCTGACAGGTTAGAGTTGGCCCTTTTAGTTTAAATATGTTTTTGGTTACTTGGGCTTAGTGTGTGGATTCTGTCCCTGTCTGCGTCTTGTTCTTCTAACGTGTTGCCTGGGTTTATATGTCAAAGGGGTTTACGTGCCGTCACAAAGGTGAGGGGAGAGGAGACCCTCGGTTCCACCTTTTGTCTTCTGAATTTTTTTTTTTTCTGCTGCCAAATGGCCCTTAGATACTGTCACCTGCTAGATTTTGCTGAATGTGGGGTTTCTTTTACAGGATTGTAATTACCCAGACTGTCGTTAAGAATTCATGTCTCAGACATCCTTCCCATCTTGAGCAGTTCTCAGATATCCAAAATGCCTACCTGGATGCTTCCTCCTGACCTACCCTGGTGGGTGTATCTAATCTTTCTTCCCTATCACACCCACAAATACAAGAAGGGATGGAATTTCCAATTCCTCTTTCTCTCAAAACTCCTTTTTCACCCAGGGGATTTTTTCTCCCTTTGTTAAGAGTGGAAAATTTGTTGGGGGACTCAAAACGTCCAAGAGAAAAATGAAAAAAAAAATACTAGTTAAGTACTAAAGTGATAGATGTTATAACTGTAAATTCTCTTCCCCTCCTTGGTGATCTTAAAACTAAAACAAAGAGGCCTTTCACACATTTATTATTCTACATTTACTGGTTGATTCCTCCTTCACTGGAGGGATGTTTAACTTCCTGATTAGAGCCTGAAGATAATGTATTTTCATGGATATTAGAGGGCAATCATGGAAATTATTCTTCTTTTCTAATGAAATTTATCATCTTAAGCTACTATAGGAACAAAGGATATATTTGCCTTTCTTGTTTCACACTCTATATGTTTTTCAGGTTTTAAAACTTTTTATTTGTATATTTTAAATATTGTACATTCCAAATATTAAAATCATTTAAATAAACAAACAACATTTTCCTATGATTAAACTGCATTCTATAGCTTACATCTCAGCTTGGACCAATTTTGCCTTTACTCTAGATCAGGGGATCTTAACCTTTTTTTCCTACAGACCCTTTTTCCCATCAGGTAAAAACCACAGACCCCTTATTAAGTCCACACTATATTATGTGTTATTTAATAAATATATCACACCTGCGTCGACACGTCCCTACAAGAATAATGTCATTTTGAATTTCATTTCAAGCTCACACACCTCTGGTTAAGAACCCCTGCTCTAGATTCACTGTCTTCCCACCCAGCTTCTTCCTTCACAACATGCTAGTTCTTTTCCTTAATTGCCAGCCAGAGAGGCAGATGGGAGAGGAAGGCGCTGCCTTCCTTGTCAGTAGTTCTCAATTCTTTGATGTAAAAAGGGGCAGCACAGTTATTTAAACTTGATCCAACCTTTTTGCATCTTACGAAGTTAGCAGCTCAAAGAAGTAAAGTAAGATGTGGAATATACAGTGCACATTGGCATGCCTCATTACGATTCCCCAGCTAGCTTCTTTGATTTGAGCGTTTCTTTTGAAGGCAATGGATTTTTTCTCCTGTGTTTCTTTCTTCTTCAACTTCGACTTTTTGAATTTCACAAGCTCAGCCATATCGAGTTTGTCAGTCATGGTTGTAGAGGAAGCGGAGCAAGGTGCGCAAAGTCTGGTTTGGGCAGTAGCTGCCAATGAGTGTTCAAACTCAATATTACATAAAATATAAAAGCATTTGGAGAGATGTTCTTTAATCATGACAATTGGAATCATTTATGTTTAATAATTTAGAACTTTTCTCAAAGCAACATAGTGTAGGATCATAAACATACATTGAATAATTATTGAAGTTGCCATTTTGTTGAATAATATTTCTGGTAATAGATACTAAATCAATCAATTCATTTAGCTGCACGAGCACGCACACATATGTACACACACATTTACAAACGCTTATGATTCATTTCTGGACGGTAACCTGAGTCTCAGAGAAATTAAGTGTGATGTGCCATAAAGCACCCTCCAAAGATATCTTTGTTACATATGTGGAACTAGCAAATGTTATCTTATATGGAAAAAGGGTTTTTACAATTGTGATTAACTTAAGGATTTTGAGATGAGGCAATAATCCTGCATGATCATACATTCAATGATAAGTACTTTTATAAAACAGAAGCAGAGGGAGATTTGAGACAAACACAGAGGAGAAGGCAATATGAACTTGGAGTGAAGCTCAGTATGAAGATAAGGTAATGCGACTACAAGCTAGAAGAAAGCCTGAAACAACAGGTTATCCCCCAGGGCCTCTGGGGGAAGCTTGAGTCTCCTGACACCTTGATTTTGTACTTCCAGTTTCCGTTACTATGAGAAAATATTACTTTTGTGGTTTTAAGCCAGGTGATAATTTGTTATGGCAGCCACAGAACACTAATACATTAAACAATCTTGTGGTTAAAGAGAAAGAGGTGAAGCCAGAACCCAAAGCCAGATGTCTTTGTTTTAAAAAATTGTAACAATAGTAGCTAATATGTAATGTGCACTGTTTCAGACCATTTACATCTTTAACTAACTTATTTGATTATCACAACTATTTCACAGAAGTAGGAATGAAATACAAAGAGGTTAAATAGCTTGCTCAGTAGTTACCCAATAATTAAGCTTGAAGATACGATTTGACTCTGACTGCAGCTTATAATAGTCAACTGTCATAATCACTGGCAGATTACATTTTCTTTGTTTTGAGAAACAACTGTCTTCCTCCTTTTCTGACCAGCTATTTTGTGTATTGTCATTCTAAATTATCATATTTCCTAGGTAATTTTGTTAGATCTGTACATTTTCATTAAACGAAAGTATGTAAAATATAGGCTTAATTTTTAAGAAATAGAGATTTTGTACCCAAATACAAGGCTAGTGGTAGACTTATTTAGTTTTAGACTTCCTTGTTAGCTTTCTAAATAAAAGTAAATTGTCTAACTTTCTTCTCAGATTATTAACTATCCTGGAAAATGACAAAATTCTCTAAAACATTTTCTGTATATTTTTATCAAAATCTGCTACAAATGACCTTATATTTATGAGTAAATAATAACATGCATTAGAATTATATGAAGGGATTCAGAATTATATTCTAATCAACATTTTCTTGTGAGTTATATTTTCCTAAAGTAAATTAGACTAACCAAAATAAAACATGCATAGTTGATAACTTGCATTATTAAGAGTGTGTATGATTTTTAGGATTCTACAAATAGGTGAACACACATGCAACTAACTGGTATTTTGTTGTGCTATGCATGACATTTTCTTTTTTTAAAAAATATTTATTTATTTATTTTTTTAATTTCTCTCCCCTTCTCCCCACCCTGCCCCAATTGTTTGTTCTCTGTTTCCATTTACTATGCGTTCTTCTCCGTCCGCTGGTATTCTTGTCAGCGGCATTGGGAATCTGTCTCATTTTTGTTGCATCATCTTGCTGCGTTAGCTCTCCTTGTGTGCGGCTCCACTCCTGGGAAGACTGCACTTTTTTTCACGCTGGGCAGCTCTCCTTACAGGGAGCACTCCTTGCGTGTGGGGCTCCCCTACGTGGGGGACACACCTGCGTGGCAGGGCACTCCTTGTGAGCATCAGCACTGTGCGTGGGCCAGCTCACATGGGTCAAGGAGGTCCTGGGTTTGAACCATGGACCTTCCATGTGGTAGGCAGATGCTCTATCTGTTGAGCCAAGTCTGCTTCCCATGACATTTTCTTTCATGCGATTTTGTTCTTTGTGATGATATGTATTTTAAATGTTGTGTGTGTGTCATTAGAGTTTATGTAGAAATAATACCATTCTAGAATCAAAGTGCTAATAAAATTTTAATAAAATCATACAAAGATATTTACAAATAGAAAAATAAAATAATAATACTGTCATTGTAGTTTTAAAAAGGTGGCATGAACAGACATTAAACATTTTTGAAATATTTTTTACTAACACTATTCTTTTGTATGCATTTTAAAATATCCTTTCTTTAGAACAGATTAGACCAGTTGCATTTAAATATGTGTAATTCTGAAAACACCAGATTTTTTCAGATGGCAAATCTTCATCTAGTTTTTTGGGGGAGGCAAATTATATATGTGAGAGCTGAAAGCAGGTGCATATATAAAACAAAGAAAAACTCCATTGGAAATTCAAAACAGTTCACAAATTTGGCCAGAACTTCTATGTAACACTCAGAAAGTACTGAAAAGAATGATGTTTCATATTCAAGAGAAACTTTTAAGATCTTGTATAATATTTCCCTATTTACCATGGTTAATATTTAGTTATTTGGGAAAAAAAGAACATTTTAACAACTACTCTCACTTTTCCATTAGACAGAATGTCAGTAAAAGACTCTTTGGAGACTTACCTACTGTTCTAATAATAAGAATTTTTTTCTTGTAAAGATTTTAGTTATTTAATAACAAATAATGATTTTTAAATACTATTTCATTAATTTTTCTCATTTTTCATTAAAATCATGATCATACAAATATTTCAAAATAATTGTACTGTCTCTTTAGTAAACTTTTTTAAAAGTAAAATATATTAAGTTCCTACCATGTGTCAGGAGTTTTCTAGGGATTAGTACATAAGATAGGCAAATACCCTTATATCTTTGGTGCAAAAAAAACCCAATCAAGTAGAAAATAGGTTTACAAATCAGGTGATAGAAGAAGGGTGAAGACTATTTTAAAATGGGTATCAGAAAAAGTCCTTTTAAGGGCATACCATTTAAACTAAAAGCAGCAGGACGACAACTAAACATTGTCAAAGAAAAAACTGCATCACACAGTGGTAAACAGGCAAGATAACTTTATTTAGGGGCTGTTATAACAGAGTGAAAGTAGAACTCTACTCAGTCAAAACAAACACAGACAGCATTTTAAAAGCCTGGACTGGGTTGGAGAAAACCACTGGAAGGTAGCAAGTGGATTGATCACTATGGTGGGTCAGGTATTTACTGAGTTTATCCTTAGGACCACTTGGTTCAGAATGTTTACCTTTGTGGAAATTAGGTCTCTTGTAAGGGCCCAGGGAGAGAGGAGGAGGGAGTTAAGAAACTGCCTAGTTAGGAGGTTCTCAGGTGCCTGGGTGGCCAGGGTGAGAGGGAGAGGTGTAGGGGAGTTTAGGGGCTGGACTGATATTTGGAACAGTTAGGAACTGAAGTGTCCTTTTTCCTTTTTGATTCCTACAGCCTGAGTTGTTTTTCTCTCAGTCCCATAACTGCAAGATGAGTTTTCAGGTAACCAGGATGGGTGAGGGAGCCAGTGGGAGCATGCCAGAAGCAAGACAGACAGCTTGGTCAAAAGAAAAAGAAAACAGTCTTGGTAACCATCATGCAATTATGTGTCAGATGTGTGTTCCAAGCAGAAAGAACTAAGGCAAAGCCATAATGAAAAAGACGTGGCACGAGGGAAGAGTTGAATGGAGGCCAATTTGACCGAGGCAGGGAGCTGAAACAAGGCATGTTAAGAGATGGGTTCTGCCAGGTTGATTTATTAATGGTATTCACCATGGTATTGGGAGAATTCAAGAGATGCCACTGCTATGGACCAGGCAAGCGAGGGTATTTGAGTCTCAAAGACATTGAGTTAGAAGATGTTACTACCCCTCAGAAAGTTTAGAGGAATTCTCAGGGTAAGGATCTCAGAGATAAGGCCAAGGACACAATGCTATGTGGCTTTCTCCCATCTCCTCTGATGAACTCTGCCACCCTATCCCCCCACCTCCTGTGGAGGCAAGTTACTAGGCTGGAAGAGCTTGAATCCCAAGGGTAAGTGTGCATAAGGAGAAAAGTCTTTTTTAAAAATTTTATATGTGTTAATCAAAATTATTTTATAGTGAGGCTGGTAAGTGTCCTTGCAATACATATCTATTCAGATTTCAGTCAGACAAACTGGTATTTTTGTTCTTCAAGATTGTCCAAGATCCTAAAGTGTTGCTGAGAACACTGCTCAGTCCATTTTTGCTTGAAGGAATGGGTCAATTAATAAGTAGTTATTGCATACCTACTTTATGCAAGATGTTCTATTAAAAGCAAGATAGAATGACATTCTCTCTACTCTTCAGGAAATTATCTCCTTCTCAGGGAGAAATGATGTAGGTCAACAGCAAAAAAATAACAATATGAGAAGATACAACATGATCATCATTATCATCCACATCATATTAATAGCAATAATAAATTTATGGAGCACTCACAATGTTCAGACATGCTTCTAAGTTCTTTGCATGTGTGGTAACATCTAATCTTCACATTAATACTGTGAGGTACTTTGCTGTCATCATACCCACTTTATAAACAGGAAACAGAGACAGAAGACCAAAGAAATTGTAAAATTCACAAAAATAAGTCCAATAGGAATTTATAGTAGAAGGAGCCCTTTCACGAAGTTTGAGGAAAGGTGGACAGAGCTTTAATCCAGGGCTTGAAGTGAAGGTAGGTTTCTGAAAAGGGAATTGGATTAGGGAAGAGAAAGGAAGGGAGAAGAGGCAAAGGTACATTCTAGGCTGAAGGAGTAGCTTGGGATGTATTTTGGAGTTTAGAATGCTCAAGTTGAGTTCGGTGTTAGTGAGTATATCTGAGCAATCTCATGGAGGGCCGGTAAAGTGATAATGAGAGTTCCTCTTTGTTATTTATTTCATGAAGCCTTGTTGGAGAGATAGAGTTAGGAAATTATCACAGTGGTTCGGAGGTAGTGTGATAAAGATGGGAATTAGTGTGGAGCTACCAGGTCTGGAAATGAGGCAGCAGATGTGAGAGGAGGTTTGCAGAGAATAATCAATAGGCTTTCAAAACTAATTAGATGGGAGAGCTGAGTTGTATCTGGATGTGGAGGATTGAATTGTCTGAGGAGTGGCCACAGGATGGAGCTCTCTAATTAGCACGGAATTACAGTCTTTCTTTTAGTAAGAGGGATTTGAGATAAAATACAGGAAAGCCACAGAAACCTGCAGTTAAAGGGGTTTTTAACTGCAACAAAGAAAAATGATAAAAATAAGATTTTAAACAAATACAAATTATCACATTTCTGTCACCAAAGCACAGAAACAGATTAAGAACAAGTTTATTAGTAGAAATATATTTGGACAAATTGTCATCAAACATTATATATCTCCTTTGACCTGGGGAATTTAATCTAGGAAATCATAAAAAATATATATCAGTAATAGCCAGATATTTATGTGTGTGTATATATGCATATATGTATATTTATATACACACATATAGATTCTTTACAGTGATACTTTAATATAAAAAAGAAAGAAAAGAAAAATGATGCCTGAATTGCCAATAACAGAAAATTATCTGACTTAAACAAATTATTAGATAGTAATTAAAATAATATTTTCAAGAATATTTAATGGTACACACCATCTCTTTAAAATATTATTAAATGGGAAAAGGATTTTATTAAATATTATGTAAAGTATAATACATGTTTGGAGTTTATATTTTAAACATGTATGTGCATTTACATGTGTGTATATATGTGTGTATATGTATGTATAAGATTTAAGGGCTATAAACTGATCTATTTAACTGGCAGTTTGAATTTCTAGATGATAGGCAAATTTTTAATCTTAGGATAATTAAAATTGTAATGTATATCTTAAAATTTGTACCATAAGAATTCCGTTAAAAAAGCATGTTTAAGAAATAAACAATGTTTTGGTCCTGAATGGTGACTATGGTAGCCCAACATTGTGAATGCAATTAACAGTACTGAAATATATATCTAATATGATTAAAAGGGGATTGTATATATGGTAACAAAATAAAAATTGCAAAGGGAAGTCCATGGAACTGCACTGCACAGTGAACCCTAGGATGGACCATGGACTTTGGTTAATGGTTGCATTGTAGCGATGTTCTATATCAATTGCAACAAGTGTTCCACACTAATGCAGGGTGTTGATGGTGGGGTAGTGTGTGGGAATCCTGTATTTTATGCATTGTTGTTCTGTAGACCCACAATGATTCTAATAAAGAAAAGAAAGAAATATATTTTATTGTTAATGAATGGTAAAGTACTCCTAAACTTCGGCTTAAATATCCTAACAAATAATACGGAAGCCTGATCTTTTAGTGTAATTGAAGATTTCACACACTCATGGCCTGGTAGGTTTTAAATGTAGGCAAACTTTCACTTCCTTGAACTTCTAGAGGGATGTCAGAAACACAGCTGTGCAGCCATGCTGCTGCTAACCATCCTTCTATCCTTGGCTTGAAATATCTACTACCTAGACCATTACACTTAAATTTTTCCAAGCTGGATTTTTTTCTTTCTATTTGTGGTAGTAAAGCAAGAATATTCTAAGCATATGTTATGTACTTAGCTCCGATATAAAGTAAGCTAAAAACATAAGAACTGTTTCTGATTTTTTTTTTTTTTTTAGTGAATGGGAGATGGGGGGCTAGGAGGTTAGGAAGCCCAAAGTCACCTGTATCTATTTTATCTTTTCAATCCCTGATTTGTTAAATTTCTCAGAATAGAGTTACAATAAATAAATTCCATTGATCTGCTCTGAAATTTCAAACTTACTTTATGTTTAAGGATTATTACATTAAATTATACCATATCTAGGTTCAGTTTCTAATAGCTACCACAATTTTGTGTATTCACTCTGCTAGGCATTTAATAAATATTATCTCATTAATCCTCTATACATTTATTCTAGGTAAATATAGTTACTGCCATTTTTATATGAAAGAATGAGAGTTCGAAACTGATAAATAACTTGCTCAAGGCCACATTGCTAGTAAGTGAAAAAGAAGAGCTTTGATTGAATCCATGTCTATGTACTAAAAAAGCCTTTATGTCCTCTACTAGGCTACCTTTTAATCTCTCTGGACACTCCTTTCCAAGTATCCCAGGTATTCTTCATGAGTTCTCTTCAATTATAAGCATCCCTTGACATTTTACCTCTGTATTGTCCCTGTTCTCTTTGTTTATCCGAACCAATGGTATTACTTGGATAATAATTTTTACAACACTCTTCCCCAACTTATGCTGTTGCAGTGTCTCCTACTCTTCAGTTCTAACCATGGGCATCTTTTAAAGTCAAATTGTGGTGAACAGTCTTTAAGGTGGACTCCATGATTCCTGCTTCTGGGTGTTCACACCTTTGTGTATTCTCCTCTCCTTGACCTTATGACTTGCTGCTAATTAATAGAACTCAGCAAAAGGGATGGACCTTTGCTCCCACAATTGTGTTACATTGTATAAATTTCCATCTTGCTCTCACTTCACTGCTGGCCTTGAAGATGCAAGCTGCCACGTGGTGGATGCCTATTGGAAAGAGCAATGTGGCAGGGAAATGTGGATGGCCCTTAAGAATTATGAATAACTCCTAGGACCTAAGAGTAGCCTCTGGAATTTGAGAGGGCCCTCCAGATAATACCTAGCAAGACACTAGGGCCCTCAGTCCTACAACCACAAAGAAATAAATTATTCCAACAACCTGAATGAGCCTGGAAGGGGACCTTTGCTCAGTTAGGTTTGAGAATCCAGTTGTATCAATTAGGATTCTCCAGAGAAATAGACCCTATATATACATTTAAACATACATATGTATATGTGTGTGTGTGTATGTGTGTGTGTGTGTGTATGCATATATATAATTTATTTTAAGGAATTGGCTTATGTGATTGTGGGGGCTGACAAGTCTGAAATCTGTAAGACAGGCCAGCAGACTGGAAATTTAGGCAAGATTAGATGCTGCAGCCTTGAGGCAGAATTTCTTCTCTGGAAAACCTCAAATTTTGCTCTTAATGCCTTCAACTGATTGGATGAGGCTCACTCATATTATCGAGGTCATCTCTTTGCTTTAAGATACCTGATTGTAGCCTGATTGTAGTTGTTACCCACAGCTACACAATACCTTCTCAGCAAAACCCAGATTAGTGCCTGATTAACTGGGTACTATAGTCTAGCCAAGTTGACACATAAGACTAACCAGCACACGAGTCCTGGCCAACACTTTGATTCTAGCCTAGCAGAGAACTCATCTAAGCCATGCTGGATTCCTGACCTTCAGAAACTGTGAGATAACGAATGTGCATTATTTTAAGCCATTAAGTGTATGATAATTTTTCATGCAGTAGTAGGAAACTAATATAAAGATAAGTGCTATTTCTTTCATGAACAGTGATAACTTTAGTTGGAGTTAACTTCTTTTTGTGAACCTCATCTGAATAATTTATGATATTCTACCATGCATAATGGTATGAGATCTACCCTATGTACTAATGTGGGATTCTACCATGTGTACTAGTTAAAAAAATTTAGTGCCTCCCAATTCAGTTCTCCCATAGTCATGATCCCACAGAAAATAGAGAGGCAGAGCCTGTGCAGGTTCCAAAGAGCACAGATATCTCAGACTGGATGATCAAATGGCAGGGCCTTGAAAAGCTAGTGTATCAGGGCAGGAGGAATAAGGAAAGATATCGGTCACTTTGTAGGGATATTGGAAAGAAGCTAGCACCCTTTATTAAGGCAGAAAAGACATAAGCAGAGATTTACATAGGAGCGCTGATCCTAGAAAGAAACACCCTTGTTCTGATTGACATGAGACCAAAACAAAGGGAATTATAAGAAGGAATTCAGGAAATACAAAATTGAGGTAATTCTTTAACCACATTGGCTCAGAATTGTAACCAGGTCCTTTGGAAAGAGAAACTGGATGTTGACAATAGATTTCCACAATATGTCAGTTATATTTTGTCTATTTTTTGCTCAAACTGGCTATAAATGAAACAATCTTTTCATTCCATAGTGTACAATCATCTTCATAAGATAAAGTACCAAATCTTTTTCAATTCCTTAAAGTTTTGACTTAAAAAAGCACTCTAGAAATTTACTGAGAGCTCTGTGATCTCAAAAAAGCCAATGTGAGCTTGAAAATTGAGACTATTGTCCAGAGTAGGAGAAGCCAGGTAAGAAGGAGCTCCTCAAAAAGCTGACTTTAAGAAGTAATTTTTAAAATTACCTGATTAATTTCATTTTTAATATGTTGCATTGAGGCAGGGCTAATATGGAGTTACCACAAGAAAGAGGATAGGTCTGAAGATAAGGGCTTTGTATCATTATCTCCTTAGGCAGGATGATCAAATATAAAAGAGCAAGTGTGATCACTCCCAACTAGAGGGCAAAAGAAGAGGGACTAACATTTAAATCTTAATTTAAAAAGTGGGCAAAAATAGAAGGAGATGGTAAAGGTTACTAAGAAAAATAAATTATGAGGGTATCAGGAAAAAATAAATTCTGGAGAGACCTAGAATCCGAATAAAAAGAACTATATGGAGATAGAAAAATAAATAGTTTAAAAAGTTACAGCCGAGTACAAAAGAATGAAATCTGAGGAAATTATATCGGGTACATTTTTATGAATGCATGAGTAAAATAGAGAGGAGAGAAGACAGACAGCAGCAGTGAAAGAATGAAAAATTGTTAAGAACATAGGTTCAATGGACACATGGCATCCATTTGATTAATTTGCCAGCTAAAGAAGGAATGAAATAGAGCATTTGCAAAAAGAAAAACTAATTTGCTTGTATATGTGTGTTTGAAAGGGATAGAAAGAGAATATAAAATGTGGTTGAAAGTGGAGGGAGAGCAAGGGAGATCAGTGCATATTTGGAGGCACGAAGGTAGGATTGAGGGCGAAGATAACAGAATGAAGATGCTCTAGAACAGGGATCCTCAAATTTTGCTGTACAAAAGATTCACCTGTTAAAAATACAAATTCCAGGGCTCTTTTCCCAGAAATTCTAATTCATTGGGTCTTGGGAAGGACACAGTAAGGGGGACCCTTGGCACGAAATTTGAGAAGCATTGTTGTAGCAATATGAGTTTATTGGAGAGAAATTTTCAGAGGTTATAGAAAGTGTTAAAAGCATGGAGTCTAAATCTTTCATGGGAAGGCAGAGTTTATCCTTTTTGACAGGTAGGAAGAATCATGGCTATTTGCAAAGGCAGAGATGTTTTGAAATAAGCTTTGAAAATATTATGTGAATAATGCTTGATAGTAAATCACCCACTGAGTGAAAGGGTGAGTCCATGGCATGACACTGTAGAGGCGGTATGAAATAGTAGAAGGTTGAAAAAAAATAGCATCTTGGTTGAACGATTTTCTGACAGAAAAAACAGAGTTTTATTTGAAATTATAAAATGTTAACATTTCAATTCAATTTAACAAATATTTATTAGTCACTTAATATGTGCTATATGCTCTATTAGAAGCATGAGATATGGAGCTAAATATTCCATCAGTTGATAATTCAGTGGACATTAGCAGACAGTAGACATGACACACATAGATACAGTGAAGTTTGATTAGGAAAATAATAGATACATAAGCAAGATGGCAGTGAAGAATAAAAGGTTATTAACATTGGTCTCAAATTGATTATAAAACTTATCACAAGGTAAATATTGTATTGGTGGGTTTGGAGGGATTGTGTTTTCTAAGGTGTCTTAGAGGATGTAGGTTTGGGGAAGAGTATTGAGGTACAGAAAGAAGAATAGGAAGGGGAGGTCTAATAGGAAGAAATTCATGACAGAGAGAAGTTGTTATTCATGAATAGACATTAGTGATATGGAGGGTTGGGAGACTTCAAATAATTTGGTATTGTTACCCTCTAAAGTTCAAGGGCACGATGTTTGCTGAGGCTAGGGAGATGGGCTGGGCCACTATATTGATTTACAGTTTGTGAAAGAGCTTGGACTCCTTCCTGTAAGACGAGGTTAGGGGGCTATGGCAGTCCTGTGAAGGGTATATTGGAGATGAAGGCTATTGCAAATGTCTAGAAAAATAGATGTTAAATGCTGAAGTAATGCAGCGGCAGTGAAGAGAGATATTAAGGGATAAGTGTGTGTGTGTGTGTGTGTGTATAATAATTGCTAGACAGGATGGAGCTCTTTCTAATTTTTTAAGACTTATTTTATTTATTTATTTCTGCCCCTCTGTCACCCCCACCCCCATTTTGTTTGTGCTCGCTGTCTGCTCTCTGTGCCCATTCATTGTGGGCTCTCTGTGTCTGCTCATCTTCTCTTTAGGAGGCACCAGGAACAGAATCCAGGACCTCACATGTGGGAGAGATGCGCTCAATTGCTTGAAGCACCTCTGCTCCCTCCTTTGTTGTGTCTCTTTTTGTGTTTTCTCTTTGTATCTCCTTATTGTGTCATCTTGTATCAGCTTATTGCATCACCTTGCTGTGCCAGCCCCTTGGGTCAGGTGCTATCTTGCTCATCTTCTCTAGGAGGTACCAGGAACTGAACCTGGGACCTCCCTTGTGATAGGCGTGTACCTAAATACTTGAGACACATCCTCTTCCCTGAAGCTGTTTCCTTTATTTGACCTTAATCCATGTGTCATCCTTTTGAATGACCACCCAAAGGAAAGCACAGAGAGTCATATTCCTTCCAAGTCAGACCTTCTTAAGGAAATAGTGAGAAGGCACCAAGGCATGCAATGTCAAGTGCCAAGAAGTGCACCAGTTTAATATGAACTAGGAAGGTTTGTTCTCAACTAATAAATAAATACTAAAGACTAACTGGTAGACCATGACAAGGCCTGCCCTTCTCAGCCCTTCCTATGTCTTGTGGCACAATAAATAAAATACAGCAAACTGCCTACAGATTGCCCAGCATTGCAATAAAAGTACAAATGGAGGATACATAGTCATGGCAATAAAAACCATATAGAATACTATAGTAAGAACCAATTATAGGAAACCAGATATTTATTCTAGTGGCATCACTTCCCAAAAGCAAAAATAATGTGCTTTATTTCCCACCACATAATTATTTATGTTGAAGTTTCTGGGTGATGTGACAGGGGCCTTAAGGGCTTGAAAAGTCTTTCTCGTGGCTCTCTACTGCAAGGTTTATAAGACAGAACTTCCTGTGGATATGCTGGCAGTTGTTGCCACAATCTGAGGTCATCTCTGATATGATAAACTATTGGAGTTGAGAAGCCAATATACACTGACCATTCCTTGGTCTTTTTTATACTTTGAGTCTATTGTAGGAAACAATGTCTTTTGTAAAACTTACGTGTCACTTTCAACATTTTTCAAATTTTGTATTCTGTGTGAATAAACAACAGAGAAGAGTGTGGGAATTTTTTCAATGTTTGGAGAGTTTAATGAAAATGACTACAAGAGAAATGTTATTTTAGTATGGTCAGATGGAAAGCCATTCCCTATCCAAATCAGAGGGGCTCAAGACAGACCCAGAGCTAGAGTCTGGAAGATAGGTTATCAGGAGACAGAAAGGGAATAGAGTATGGTGAGTTGATGCTTAATATGGACAAAATCTATGATAAGGTAAAGTGGGTGATTTGGCAGTGGATGTGGGTGACAGTGGTGCAGGAACATGAGTGGGGTCATTGGTACAGGAATATGAATTTGAGCTGGGTGTGAGGTATTGGGTTGGACTATTCATGGAACTGGGGGGCGGTGGCTGGAGGAAGGAACAGGTGAACTCTGGGACTTGTAGATCTGTGGTTAAAACTATAATTGTGGGAATTTTTTTTTAGCAAATACAGCAGGGGAGGGGTATTGGTGTTGGGTGTCGGGGGTGGGGGTGTATGTGGGAAAGGGCACACCCAGGATTCTATGGAATATAAGATTCTATATCCAAGATTCTATGGAATATAAGAGTTCATTTTGTCATGGGGTGTTATCTCAGTGGGTGGACACCACACAGTAAACAAGAAAATATTAAACTCCCATCCTGTGGAATCCTGTAAGGTTCTCAAATAGAGGGGCAAGAGTCTCTCGAGAACATAAGCAGTGCCTAACAAAAGAAGATGGGCCAATATGTCAAGTCCTCAATATTAATGCATGTAACTATGAACTTTATTCTTCAAAAATTTCAATCTAATGGTTACCATGGGTTCCTAGGGGAGAGGGATGAAAGAAGGAATGGAGAATTTTTAGCATATTGGAATTGTTCTTTGTGATCTTGCATTGATGGATACAGGCCATTATGCATTTTGCTAGAACTTATAAAACTGTATAGTACAGAATGTGAACCATAATGTAAAGCATTGACCATAGTTAGTGGCTGTGGCAGTTTGATATTATAGATGAATTCCAAAAAGAAATATTGATTATGTTTGTAAACTGGTCTGTTCTTGTGGGTGTGATACCCTTTGTTTGTATTAAATTCAGAGGTTTCACTTTAATGTGATTAAATTAAGATTAGGGCTTTGATTTGGCCATGTCAGTAGGGCATTGAGTCCTCACCCCCTCGAGGGGTGGATATTCAGGCAGAGAATAACACAGCAGAGGAGAGAGCTTAGTTTTGATGCTGGAGCCTCAGAAGTCGAGATGGTTGCCTGATTGTTTACAGCTGGCTTTGTGGAGAAAGCAGAGCTGCTGAGCCTAGAAACATGAGTGCCCTGGAAAGAGAGACAAGCCTTATGCTAGCCTACAGCTGAGATCAGAAAAAACTGTGACCATAGAGCCTTAAGAGGAAGAGGAAGGCTGAACCCTCAGAGACTGGCAGCCATCTTGTTCCAACACGTGGCAACAGACTTTAGTGAAGGAAGTAATTTACTCTTTATGGTCTTCTGACCATAATGGTCTACCCCAAATATATACCCTTTATAAAAGCCAACTGATTTCTGGTACTTTGCATCAGCATCCCTTTGACTGACTAATACAGGGAAATGCTTCAAAATTTCTCATCAATTGTAAAAAATGTACCACACTCATGTAATATGTTATTAATAGGAGTAAATGTGAAAGAGAGAGATGGTGATATATGGGAATCCCCTAATTTTCTTTTATCTAAAATAAAATATGTGACTTTTCTCTTACCTAAAGCTTCTTTGAAAATAAAATGAAAAAAAAATGACACTGGGGGAATATATAGAAGAAATTGTCACTGTACATAAAACATAAAAGATCTTACAGGAATGAAAGAATGCAAATTTAAAAAATATATTTTCTTATTTTTACTTATTTATTTTTTAGCTTTGTTTTTGCAGAGGTTTTAGATTGCAGAAAAGTCACAGCTGTGGCAGGGGAGGATCACTGGTGTGGGGTGTCAGTGGTGGGGGATGTGTGTGTGGGGGGGTGCAGCTGGGGCATACCTCCATGGATTATGAATATGTTTAAGTGGTCATATGGTGTTGTCTCAGTGGATAGAGACCCACACAATAACCAAAAGGGTATCAAATTCCCATCTTGGGGAGTCCTCCTATATTCTCTAATAGAGTGATTAGAATCCCTAGAGTACATGGACAGTGCCTAGTGAAGGAGGGCAAATTAATATTCCAGGCCCTTGATATTGATGCTTGTACTGATAAATGTTTTCTTGTGAAATTGAAACTTAGCCTAGTATTATATATTGCCTAAGAGTTACCTCCTGAAAGCCTCCTGGTTGCTCTAATGTGGCCTCTCTCTAAGCCAAACTCAGCATATAACTAACTCACTACCTTCTCTCAGCATGGGACATCACTCCCAGAGATGATCCTACCTGGCATGGAGTGATTATTACCAAGTGCCAACAAACAATGCATTTGGAAAAAGACCTTGACCAAAAGAGGGAAATATTAAATACCAATTAGTTTTTATGTCTAAGAGATTTCAAGGTGACTTGGAAGGGCATTCCAGAGGTTACATTTATGCATGTCTTAGGAAGCTGTCACTGACTACATCAGTAAACAATGCCTCTAGCATGAGGGCTCCTGAGGGCTCTCGAGACATCTGGACCACTATAGGCAGAACAGACAACCCTAGGAATTTGACACACTATCAGTGGACCTTACTTTGGAATATACAATAACCAATGCCTCCAATATATCAGAGTTGGATTTATTTATAATTTTCCTACACATGATTCTTTTACCCCTTTTATTTGAACCTATGATTAGCACTATACTCTTTAAATATGTGTCTTATAGACTTAAATCTTCTGGTTGTTCATACACCCATTAAGCCTTGAATCTCAGCAGAGTTGCAACCAACACCTACCCTCCATTCATCAGATTCACCCAGGATAGCAAACAAAGAATGATGAGGGACAATGCCCTTCCCCCCAAAAACAGATAATATCTACAACTGCAAGCAAGACTGTTCCACCCATCTGCCCCATGGGATCTAAATACCCTTTTAACCAGAAGCAGAATGGCATCACTATCCCAAAATCCTCAAGACTGAGGAATGAACAAATATAAGAGAGAATGCAACTATTGACTAAAGTAGATTTATTATGCTAGTAATTGAAGAACTTATAACATTGACATGAAGGCTGTGGTCACTAGAGGTTCTGAAGGGAAGGAGATGGATAGACACAACTGGGGCATCTTTGGAACACTGGAATTATTCTGCATGACATTGTAACAATGGATACAGGCCATTATACATTTTGTCAAAACCTATAAAATTGTGTGGTACAAAGCGTAAACCATGTCATGTAAACAATAGACCATGGTTAGTAGCAAAACTTCAATATGTGTTCATAATTGTAACAAATGCACCACACTAATGAAAGATGTTGTTAATGGAAATAAGTATGGGAGGTGGAGGGTTAAGGCATACAGGAATCCCCTATATCATCAATGTAATATTTATTTAATCTAAAGTTTCTTTAAAAATAATAATAATAATAAAAGAAAAAATTTTTAAAAGGGTACCAATAGAGTGGAAAAATAAAATGGCAGGCTCATGAGCATCTCTAGGTAGAAATGGCTAGTGAAAATCTGTGACCTAGAAAAGACTTCAAAGCAGTCCCTTATTAGTGAGATGATGGTGATCTGCTCACGGGAGATGGAGCAGGGTGAGTCACAAAGCAAGAACAATTAAGAGAGCTCAGGGGCCCTAGGCTGGATGGAAGAAGAGATTGGCTATGCTTATAGGACCATAGACAGAGTGATATTTTAATTGAGACTTAAACAATGAGTAAGATTTGAAAAGAGGTGAGTCATGGAAGAGGGAAAGAATGGAAAAACTCCTACAGGCAGAGATAATACTTTATTGGAAAGCACAGAGGGGAAAAAGTATAAAGGATATTTAGGGAAGAGGCCCTCCCTGGGGATTAAGATAGAAAATGCAAAAAGAAATAAAAACAGTGAGATTGGGATATGGGTTTTATTCTGTACATATTAGGAAGATATTGCAGGGTTCTTTGAACATAATCAAAGCAAAAGTAAGATGATTTGGCTGCAAAGTAAGAGTGAATAGAAATGGGAAGACTTGCTGAGACAGTAGAGTACTCTTAGGTAAAGATAATGAGGAACTCTACTAGGGCAGTTGCGTTTAGAAGAAGAGAGAATGATAATGGGTAGGAAGAACTAAAAGCCCAAAGGATTTTAGGGGTTTTGCAGGCAAATGGGCATTGATGAAAAGCCCATTTGACTGAGAAGATAATGCTACTCATAGGCAAGTCATGAGGAAAAGGAAACCATGAAGTGATATGGGTAGATAACTTTGTTTTTGGAAATGTTAATTCAGAAGAAATGATAAGAACCAAATTTTCTGACTTAGTCTAAATAAGACAGGTTAGTGTGGCCATCCACAATGGAGTCACACACAGAGAGTGGGTTACTATAGTTACAAGTTTGAGGGGGCAATACAATTTTCCAGTTACGGACAATTTTTAAAAGGGAAAAAAATGAATATCAGTTTTGGGGGAGCTCTTTCTTTCAGCACTGCACAAACGCAACATTTTTTTTTACCTCTAATGACAGAGTTTATTGAGAGGTAGATAAATAACTTCTTTTTCCATGTTAAAAGTCAGAAAGACAAAATTGAGGAATAAAGAACCTGAACAGACAAGAGAGGATAGCAGACTATATGTGGTGAGGGCAAAGAGAGGAGACAGGGAAAGGAGAGGAGCCAATGTGCTGGAACAGGAGAAAAGCAGCAATGGAAGTATCCAATGAAGTATGCAGAGAATTTGAGAGACAAACAATACTTTAAGAAAGCAGAAGAACACCATTATGTGGCGCTATGACAAAGAAGGATAGAAAGTCCTAAAATTATGAAGATATTATCATGCTGGAATACTTATTGAAAGAGTTGGAAAGTCCTCTGCAGCACATCTCATAAAGAGGATGGAGACCATCTGAGACAATGATCAACTCATTTCATGGTATCAAAGAGGACCAATTTTAGAAGATGGAAGGCCAATTGTAAGAGGAGAGAATTAATGGAATGAAACAGGACTGCAGCCTCTTATGCTTGCAATCATTATCAATCTTCAGGAGAAGAGGAATAATAGTTAATTACCATGTATATTGTATTGCTTTCTTGGTGACATCTGTGTTTAGTTAATTGTATATCAGTCATGTAACGGTTTATTAAATTTGGTCATTTTTTTTTATTTAATAAGAATTTCTATTGCAGTTATTCTCAGATAATAAGAATAGGGCCTGACTTGTCTAATCACCACTGTGCCCCAGCATCCAGCACAAACATGGACTATAAATATTTTGAGTTAATGAATGAATAAATGACTAAATTTATTCTCCAATTAACCAGGAAATAGAAATGTATGAGAACTTCCTGAGTCCAAGTTGACCCAAATGAACATCTTGCCACCACAATGGTGTCTAAGTAGGAGCTATATCATCCCTGCTTGAACTACCTCTGCTTCTACCAGCATGGTAGAAAGTATCTCTGACAGTTATTGATCCAAGGTGTAGCAGTTTGATAATATTTATGAATTCCAAAAAAAGATATTGATTATATCTGTAAACTGATCTGTTCCTCTGGGAATGATACCCTTTGATTGATTTAAATTAAAAGACTTTACTTTTACTTGATTAAATCAAGAGTAGGGCTTTGATTCAACCACAGCATTAGGGTGACTCAGTTTGAGTCTCTGCCCCTTTGGTGGGCTATAAAAATGGATGCTCAATCAAGGAGACAGACACAAAAGTAGAAACATAGAGAGGGTATACAGAGGATGGAAGCTCCATAGACACAGAAGAGGATCCTACAGCCCCAGGAGAGAGATAAGCCATGAGCCATTTGCCTGTTAGTTTACAGCTGACTTTTTAAAGAGAAGAGAACAGCTGAGCCTGAAAGAAATGAGCCCCTCTGCATCCTCTGCATACAACTGAAATCAGAAGGAGCTGGGCCCATGGAGCCTTAAGAAGAAGAGGAAGGCTGAACCCTCACAGACATCAGCAAGCCATCTTGCTCCAATATGTGGCAACAGGTATTTGGTGAGGATGTGCCTCTTACAGTACCTTGGGTTGGACTCTTTAGGGCCTTGTAACTGTACCTATTACTCCAAATAAATACTCTTATAAAATCCAAGAGATTTATGAATCTTTGCATCAGCACCCCTTTGTCTGATTAATACCCAAAAAATGCAGGATTCTTTGAGATGTTTACTTCTGAAGAGTTAGGACAGAACTTTAAAATAGTAATAGTTTTGAGGTAAACTTTTAAAAAGCTATAATGCAACATTGATGTATTTAGCTGACAGAATGTAAAACTCTTCAACTCAAATAAATACTGCTTGTAATATTTCAACCTATACACAATAATAAATGATTTAAAATAATTAAACATGTTAATGAATGTGTTTTAGGCTTAAAAATACATGTTAGAAACAGAATTGCCACAACACTTTCTTCAAGTTTCTGTTCTGTGATGAGCAGGAAAATAATTTTTCCTGTTATCCCCAACACATACATTTACTTAGCTCTAATACACTGTTTAAAAGATAGCTAAATGAATAGGTACTAGATAGTGATTGAATAGATGTGGTTCAGTGATGATATGAGGCTAATATTAATTTGATATTATTAGTTTCAAAATCGGTTTGTCTATTTAAGGTTAGTGCCTTCCTGAAACACTTTATTTTCTTTTTCTTAACTATATGCCCTAAATTACATTCTTTAATAATACCAGAAACTTATAATTTTCATTGAATATTCTATTAGGACTCTTAATGCTCTAGAGTTTTTGACTCTACATTTTGGTTCTTTATATTTAAGCCAGCTGTATAAGGTTCCATTTTTGTACATTAAACTACTTTTAGCACAGTAGACTGCCAAACTTCACTGATTTTTTTCTTTCTGCCTGCTCTATATTTATTATTCTCCTCAGAGTTTTCAAATTTAACAAATTCACAGATGCTTTCTCTGTCTAGGCTCATTTATGTAGATTTTTATAACAGTAAATATGTCTACTGACCCACTCAACACTTCTCTTTTTGCAGCACTGGTAAATTCTACATGTTTTAATCATCTCTTCTACTCACAAACTTGCCTTAGTGTAATCATTTCATTATGTGATATTTGAAAACTCTTCTTAACCATGATAGCATGGAGGTTAATAGGACGTAGATTATTGTTTGCACAGCATTTTATGACCTCAACGCACCCATTTGTTTTTTATTAAAAATACATTATTAACCCTCCTTATTTGAAGAAAGATCAGTATAATTTTAAGTTTTACATTGAGCAGTACTTGGCAGGACACCTCATTGATTTTAGAAACAAATTTGGACATGTTCTTAATCATGCTGGCAACTAATATCTTTGCAGTGAAATAGTTTTTGGGACTATGGCCAACTAAAGCTAAAAGAAATGGATATAAGAAATAAGTTAAATTTATCTTTTTTCTTTGGTAAATTTCCTATTTTCCTCCCCTACATATCCTGAGCACTTAGATCTTAAGGAAAGTGTAAAAATAAATTATATATAAAAGGATGTTTTGGCTGTTGTCTTAAAAATATACACATAAGAATGTTCTTTAACCTTAAAAGTAGCTTGAGCTTAACATGATGATCTAATATCTTTGTTTCAATTTCTCCACTTCTAAAATTATAGCTTTCCACATCTTTCTATTGACATGGTGCTTAAGGGCATTATTAGAGAATGTCTGTAGAATTGAAATATTACCTTTTTGAATGGCACCAGATTTGAAAGTTTTTTAAGCTGAGATCAGTGACTAAAATGGTAAATTCCATTTCAGTTATTCATGATGATGACATTTCTTTATATTTGCAAATTCCATATGTGCATGGATGATTTTTCCTGACCTGCAGTAAAATTAGACACTTTTATTAAATCTGTTGTCAATCTATAATTCAGCACAGTTAATTCCATTCAGGGATTACAGTTGATGATGATAAATTTAGAGAGAGAATTAGTCACAACACTTCTGAGACAAATTTTGTGTCTGGCTAAAAATGATAGGTCTTGAAGATCCAATGCTAATAAAGTGATCAATTTTCCTGCCTTTAATGAAAATTTCATTGTTTATTGTCTCATGGACTTATATTTCTATGTTCTGCATATCATAGCTGGTATTGTTTTCAATAATGAGTCTCTACAGCAAACACTTTCCTACAGATCTTGCTTGTTTAGTTACCTAATTAAGTAATCATTCTGGAATTTCATGACTCCTGGTAGAATTTTAACTAATGTTATCTTTCTTTGTCTTTAACATCCAGACATTTTACCTAGAATACCAATTAGAACTGAAATTTCATTTCAATTCAGAGTAGATTGATAACATATTTCAAATTATAGCTTTAAGAAAATTTACCAGAACAAATGGAAACTTTTTTCATGATTCCTAAATTATATATTTTTATATTTTTAACTTAATAATATATAAATAAATTTTAATTTATTTCCAAAGAAAATTAAAATATCTTAAATATTTGTTACATTCTGTTTTCCTTTTAGGCCATTGGAATCCCTTTTTCAATAGTTGATAAACATATTTTCTATTGTTTTATTATTGCAGAGTGAAATCCTATTTGCTGTATCATAGATCATGAGCTAGCTTTAATTTAAGAATAATATTATGCTAATATGTTATGTAAATTAATTTCTAGAATGGCTTCCGTCCTATCTAGTGATCATCAGATTCTCATAAAATTATATTATTTTGCAGCTTTTAGAATAATGTCATCTTTTAAATATATAGAATCTACTGGAACAGTGAAGAAGTTATCTAAAGTTACCTTCTTTAGGAATCTCATTTTTCATAAATATTCCTTCAACAGATATCAGACTGGAATTTGATCTGGAACATGCACTGAAAACATAGAAAAATGAAACTAGTTAGTATTTAAATAGAAGATTAATGGAGGGGAAATACAAGTTATACTCCTGACCACATGAAATAGTGAAGTTGTTTTTATTTTTAAACTCATAGATGAATGATTCATATAAAATGCTGCACATGGGGGAATTAAGAATTTTGAAAGAGTTAAATAAACATAATATGCTGTCATACTTGGCATTATAGAAAATAAGTTAGACTATATTTGGTCTAAAAAAATTCAAAACAGATGATCCTGAAAATCAAGAACATTGCTACAATAATGAGTAAGAAGGATGATTTTACTTTGAAGAACACATTGGAGGTAAGACTCTAGGGAAAGATAGAGACTAGTTTAATGAACAACCAAACAAAAACATGGAGTTATTCTTCTGTGAACTCTCCAGAATTTTCACATCTAGTAAAGAATTGATGAGAGACAGGACTAAGAAATGCTAAATAAAGGAAATGGTATTTAACTGAGAAGTGGATATGAAGAATAGTAATATAGAAAAAAGAACTCCATAATCACAATGTTATATTATGACAGTACAAAGCATATCAATGTCTGAGTGTGATTATTTAATAACATATTTTATTATTCAAATGTACCTTTTACAGGTTTGTAAATAGTTATTTTAATTTATATAATTAATAATAATTATTATGATTGTAATTACTAAAGCAGTTCACTCTTTATTACATTGACAGTATCCAAAGAATTTAGATCAGTGCCTGGTAAACAATAAGCTATATATTACTATAAAATATAAAACTTTATATTTATAAACATTGTATATCATATCATTGTAGTTATTGACGTTCAAAAACTTGAATATTTACAGAGCTCTAAAATAGTAGTTGTAGATGTGAAATCAACTACTTTTACTAGTGAAAATTTAAAAATCAATTCCTTCCATTGAAATTGAGTGTGTTTATCAAACAGGAATAACATTTTGTTTTTACTTAACACATAAAGAGAATGTCTCATCTGTATGTGATTGTACAGACTTTTCCCCAGTCCCAGTCCTCACTCCTGAATACTTTTTGGGAAACACTGATTATGACGGTAAGTTTCCCATGATTCCAAATGCTTCTGAAAAGGTTTTATTCTGATGTTACTCCTGGGGACATGGTCAGGACTAGTCTGACCATCTCCTATGCCTTTCAGCAGATCCCTCAGAGGTCGATGGGGATGACTCGCTCCCATTCCTAAAAACACAAGTGGACAGGTTCCTTTCCTTCTAATTTCACATATGATAAGTCATTTGGAATGTCCTCAACAAACTGGGTTCTATGGGAATGAGTGAATTTCAGAAATTAGCATATTTAAACACTAGTTAAGGCCTTCTATGCTTTCACTCAAAGAAATAGACTCTGGAATCTCTCCTTTCCTTCCCACATAAGGTGTCACTGAAATCAGAACAGCTGTGAGAATACAATCATTGGATTGAATTGTTGGGATTAGTGTCAGCATTAATCACTAATCCAATTTAATCTTTGGGCTGTCATCCATAATTCCTGGAAATTAAAAAGCTTGTGTCAGATCACCGCTGTTCTAATATTAAGGGCATATGGACCCTAGCATGAGAGCTTGGGTTGGAAGATTTAGAACCATTATGTTTTATAAAACCTTGAACTATCATGAAACCTGAGTTTTTATTTCATTTTTTTCTTAAAATTGAGTTTATTTTGTTTAAACCCACTATATGAAAGTCTAAATAATGGCTTAACTGGCATTTATACCATAAAATAGTACAATGTATTCTTTACAAATAAAATCAAAACTCCAAGTTTTATTGCATTTTAAAAGAAGTTATCTCCAACTTCTTATAAATGATCTTATTGCCTAAAGTGAAGTGTAACCCATGATAGACATTCATGATATTTCTTCATGGCTCCATACTTTAGTCTTGTAACTTCAGTTGCCCAGTAGGGGAGAGGGAAATAATATTAAATGAAACCCAGAGATAGATGAAATGAAATCATTTCTAAACATATGAAAGTCATTCATAGCCAACAGGAAAAGCATCCCCATTGAATATGCTATTGTCAGAGGACATCAGGAGGCTGGACTAAATAAATGCATTAACAAGTGAGTTCCAAACCTGCTGTAAAGTCCAATAACACAAGCCAAGAGGGTACCAAACTCAGTCCCCTTAGTCCTAAACTAAAACTGAAAAGGGAGTAAGGGGGATAGTGTTACTAGATTTAGCAAATTAAAAATAGATGATGTCAAGTTAAATTTGAATTTCAGATGAGTGAACAAATTTTATTTATTTATTTATTTTTTTAAATGGACATCCCTTTTTTTTTAAAATTTTTTTATTTTCTTTACTTTGTAATAATATTACATTAAAAATATATATATATATGAGGTCCCATTGAACCCTACCTCCCCCACCCCTCCTCTCCCCCCCCTCAGCAACACTCCCTCCCATCATCATGACACAGCCATTGCATTTGGCAAGTATATCTTTGGGCACCCCCGCACCCCATGGTCAACGGTTCACACCATGGCCCACACTCTCCCCCATTCCATCCAGTGGGCCCTGTGAGGATTTACAATGTCCGGTGATTGCCCCTGAAGCACCATCCAGGGCAGCTCCATGTCCCAAAGACGCCTCCACCTCTCATCTCTTCCTGCCTTTCCCCATACCCATCAGCCATCATGTCCACTTTTCTCAATCCAATGCCACCTTTTCTATGTGGACATTGGATTGGTTGTGTCCATTGCACCTCTATGTCAAGAGGAGGCTCAGATTCCACCTGGATGCTGGATGCAATCCTCCCACTTTCAGTTGTAATCACTCTAGGCTCCATGGTGTGGTGGTTGTCCTTCTTCAACTCCATCTTAGCTGAGTGTGGTGAGCCCAATAAGTCAGATTGTAGGTGCTGGAGTCTGTTGAGGCTCAGGACCTGGCTAGAGTGAACAAATTTTAAGTGTAAATTTGTCTCAAGAAAAATTTAGGATATACTTATACTAAAAAAGTATCCATTGTTTAACTGAAATTCAAAGTTACCTGAGCATCCTGTATTTTACCTGGCAAGGCTAGAGGCTAAGAAATAAATTAATGAAGTAGCCTCTGACTGCTCTCAGGGAATGGCTGTTCCCTAACAGCTAGGCTTTGATGTTCTCCTATAGAACATAAACAATTTCACAGAGCACTAATATTAGAGAAAGTCGCTGTGACCATAGTGGACTGAGGCAAAAACAAAACCATTCCACCATCAGTCTGAGCACACAAACAAATTGAAGAGTTCCAGATTTACTAATTGCAAGCCTCTTGTTCATTCTGGACAAGAAAAGTGAGATTACATAGTACTGTTAAAATACTGTCTTTTTCCTGGATCTTTGAAAACATCAAACATTGCTGGTTTCACAAGGCCTAAATCTGGGATCTCTCTGCTTCGTAGTAAATTAAATAAACCATTTCTTCTTAGTGTGAAAGTTTTTCCACTTTCCTTAAAGACTCCTTGGTTTAAATGAACTCTAGACTTCTTTTAAAAGAACTTGCTCAAAATGTATGTATGTTACATAATAATTACTCAATAAAATAACCGTATTTTCTCTAGTGTTTTTTAGTGTTTCTTTTTTGGCATATGATTGGTTGTTTCTCAAGACTTAAATTCCATAGTCAATGGGGAAGCAGACTTGGCCCAATGGATAGGGTGTCCGCCTACCACTTGGGATGTCCAAGGTTCAAACCCGGGGCCTCCTTGACCCATGCGGAGCTGGCCCATGCGCTATGCTGATGCGCGCAAGGAGTGATGTGCCACGCAGGGGTGTCTCCTGTGTAGGAGAGCCCCAGGCACAAGCAGTGCACCCCATTAGGAGAGCCACCCAGTGCGGAATAAAGTGCAGCCTGCCCAGGAATGGTGCTGCACACATGGAGAGCTGACACAGCAAGATGATGCAACAAAAAAGAAACACAGATTCCCGGTGCTGCTGCTAAGGATAGAAGTGGTCACAGAAGAACACACAGAAAGCAGAAAACTGGGGGGGGGGGGGGGGGGGGGGGGAGAGGAAGGGGAGAGAAATAAAAAAAACATAAGTAAATCTTTAAAAATAAATAAATAAATGCCATAGTGGAACTGTTTCAGATAGGCTCATAGAATGTATGTGAGGGGTCATCCTCTCTTTCTGTGGGTTATAAGTTTAATGTGGTTGTGATCTGATTTAGACCATGCAGATGATAACATGTTAGGGCAGGGCAGAACAGTAAGATGGGATAAACCTGTGTTTTGAATGGGTATGGGTGGCAGCACTACCCATTTAAACTTTACTAGTCAAAGTGTCACCGGAAAAAGAAATAAAACTTCTATCTTATTTATACCACTGTATAATGTGGGTTCTCAGTTACACCAGTTTAATTCATACCCTAATATATGTGACTTCATATTGATATACACAACAAACATAGAAGAGGATCTGAGACACAGTAAGTCCTCAATAAGTGCAATACAATGATGATGATGGTCATCAACTTTCTGAAGGAGCATTATTTATTACTCAATGAATAAAACAATAATGTATATGCATTGAATGTTTATACAATGCCAGATGTTTTTTAAAGTACCATGCCAGGATTATCATTTTTTATTTTTTTATTCACTCAACAGATATTTATTGTCTAATCTGTGCAAGTTCTGTTTTTGGTGCAATGTAAAGCAGTGAAGAAAACACAAAAATGCAGCCTGAAGGTTACTTGAGGTAAAACTAATAAATAAACTTTTAATGTACTAGTGATATGGAGAACATTAAACCAGGGCAGATGAATGGTTTGTCCATACACTTAATATATAGGAATTTATAGGGTAGTCAAAAGAAGCGCTCTCCAATAAAGTGATATTTGTGGGGAGACCTGAAGGAAAGGAGGAGTAAGCAATGGAGATGTTGGGGAAGAGCCCTCTGGACAGAGCGGGTAGCCTATTCAAAGCCATGAGGGAGGAGCAGACTTGGCATTTTGATATAGCACCATGGAGGATAGGGTGGCTGGCTTTAGGGGGTAAAGGTGAGGAGGAAGGAGGTTAAGTCAGAGCAGACTGGGTCCCTATTGTGAAGGGCCTTGTAGGCCACTCTTAGGACTCAGACTTTTCAGTGTTTGAGAAGTCAATAGCACTACATGCACTAGATGTTAAAATAACTTGGTGCAATATGCAGAACGCACTATAAAGGATCTTCAGTGAGGGCTGATGTGAATTTCTGTAAGTGGATAAACAGTCCAAAACCCCTCTTACTTATATTAGAAGGAAATAATAAAACACATTCATTTACTTTGTAGCAAGTGTCATTTTTCTGTTGGGAAATAGAAAATAAATGTTAATTTGTGGTTTTGTAAGTCAAAAAGAGATGCTTTACTTTTTAACAATAATGTGGTAGGGGATAATGACTGGTAAGGTCAAAGGCACAGTGTTTGGGGTAAAAGCATTCTGCTCAGTGCTGTTTGTTGGTTTGTTTTAGAAATGTGCCTCTTTAGACTTGACCTTGCAAGGGAAGTAATCTACTTACAGTCTTATTACTGGGCAAACTGAACTCTATAGAGCATGTTTCAATTGAGATGAGCTCAAATGTTAGATCCCATTCCATTCCTGTACTTGGAACAAATAACTTCATAATGCTCTTCTAACTGAAATATGGGGTGCTACTTGTGAGAAGAAACAAAAGCCAACAAACAAACAAAATCATGTCTCTTCAAGTGGAAAGCATAGCCTAAAGGAAGACTTGGGTTTAAGAGACTGAATAGCTTGAAGACTTAGTTGCATAAAGGAATGGGGCTAGGAGGTGGTAAGCTGAAGAAGAATTTTTCTTGGTATGATAGTTGTGATCATCTAAGTTATATAAGCTCAAAATAACCCAAACTCCTCCCCAGTGACAATATTCTTCTCAGATGGACTGGTCTCAGTGAGCTTTTGGTGGTGGGACCATTGGTGTTTGGAGAGATAGGCCCATTCTTTGCCATTTCCTTTGAAACTCCAGGGTAGAAGCAGGAAGTATGGAATGGTGGTTATACAGGTGAATACTCACTCCTGGCAACAACAAAAAGATCCACTATCAAGAAGGTATCAGAGAAAAGAGAAGGAGTTAGCAAAACCCAGATTTCATCTGCATTCCTTAGCTAAGGAATTGAAGGATGTGAAGAAGCACTTCCAATGGTTTGGTCTTCCTTTCTTTTCTTCCAGGTGCTGCTAACCTTTTTAAAAATTTTCAATTACCTTCTCTTGTTCCATGCTGTCTGCCATGGAATGAGAAGACTTTGAACTCTTGGCAATGGTTTTTAGTCTCAATTTATAGGTAAAACATTTATGTTTATTATTTATATCATCCAGCAAATGGTGTTTCTGTTTTTAAAGCACCATGGCTCACTCTCTCTTGCCTTCCCCAAATGTTCTGCTTCCTGGTATGTGTGCTGTGTGGTTTAGTTCTGTCCTTCCTGCAATAATATAGAAGATAAACTCCACCATTTGGTGGAAAGTGTGACCTTTGCCTCTTAAGCAAAAATATGAACAAAAAGTATTTTCTTGGTAACACGATGCCTATCAATTTTAACTGTAGTAGCTAAGCTAAGCTTGGTTATGGAAATTTAGTTATGGGAATTTAAATTTGTCTTTTCTTAATAGCTAACATCTATTGAGATTTTATTATATGTTACACACCACACATACCATGGATAACTTTTTGTTTCTACCAGTGAGAGGTTAAGTGACTTGTTAAGTGAGCTTTGGTTGCACCCTTCAACCTGGGCAATCTGACCTCTGCAGTCTTTCTCAGCATCACTACTGATCAGGCTTCCTTCCTTAGTGGAGAATTAGTTTTCTTGACTATTAATTTCAGATTCAGAAACTTGTTTCTACTTTGCCTTTTCTTGTTTGTTTGTTGTCTGTCGTCATTCTCTTTGCCTGTGGTTTGCTTTCAGTCTTATCAGCTACTTTGGTGTCTACTTAATATAGAAATAGCATCTGGCAATCTTTCTGCCAGTAAGAAATTGGCTCATTTTCCCTTCAACAGTTCAGTACACTGACCATGCAGAGCAGCCTAAGTGATTTTCTAAATTGAGTCACTTGTGCTGTTACTTATGTTTATTATAAACTGCTATTTACATGGAAAGCTGTAATCTTGATTTACAATGATAGCATTAATTGACTGCATTTGACTATACACCTTAACTCTATATAATTTGCCTATAAATTTTCAGAGTTTTGATGTGTTATTTAGTGTGGGAGACTCATGACAATTTTTACAAGGCTGCCCTATCAATGTTGTTGTCACTAATTGGGTATATGTGATATAGAGCTTAACCTCACAGAAAGGTTTACAGTCTTCCTTCTTGGGAATGCTTACTTCTACTGCTTTCCAAATCACAAGACCAAACACTGGTTTCCACATAACTCATGGTTCAGCCACACAAATTCCCCTGAAAATCTAACTTAAGCTTAAGCTATTGAAAAAGGCAGAAATCAGTAGAATGTTTGGTTTGTCCTTAAGCCCTGCTGCATGTGTTAGTTTTACTAAGTGGCATTACCCACCTCTATCTCAATACCTGTGGCTCTGCACCAAGGTTCTGGAGCAGAATCACCTGGGGAAATTTTGAAATGGTATATGTGGCTAAGAGCATTTGATTCAGTAGTTCTGGGGGTGCAGAACGGACACTGACAAAACTGTAAAGAGCTCAACAGAGGAGTCTTATGTATATTCTAGTTAAGAAGTACCTCTCTTCACAGTGAGAAGGTAATATGAGTAACAGAATATGGAAATTCGTTTTCAGAATCCTTGCCCTTTTTTGAAGACTGGTGAGCAATCTTTAGAGAGGTTTACAGCCTGAGATGAATCACTTTACTTCACTTCTGTACTCTCTTACCCTGCCCTGACCACATTCTCAAGACACGCATTTTACATTTATCATTAAATGAATTAGTGAAAGAGCGGGAGGAGAAAAGGGAGACAATAATGCTGAAAGCAAATCAGAAGATCTACGGTTTTGTGAAGTACACTGTCCACCTATTGGTTTAATTGTGTACTTCCTCACTTTCCTTCACCTCCCTAAGCTTCCCCAAAGTCCTGCTGACCATAGGGCAATCTCTTCAATTTGTCTTAACCTGGAGATGACAATAAATGTGGATATTTATCTTTATCATGATACTTTAAAAATGCTTAAAATTCTAAGATGCCATGCATGACATTTTGAGTGAACTCATTTGTCTATTATTCCATCAGTTTTAAACAAAAAAAGAATCATCTGATAAAGGTAAAGTGAATGAAATAATGTTGCAATTGATTTCAACTTGTGGAAAGATATTCTGGGCAGTTTTATCCAGTCAATAAAGTACTATGCTTTTTGCTGGGAGTACACTGAGTCCTTGTAGATGAATGAATGGAGAGATAAAGAGTATCCATGATTGACAGACTCAACATAGTAAAAATGCCAGTTTCCTCCAATCTGAGCTATAGATTTAATAGAATTTCTATCAAAATCACAGCAAGATTTTTTTAAAGCATGAACAAGCTTATTTTGAAAGATACTGGACCTAAAATAGCTGAAATAATTTTGAAAAGGAAGGCTAAAGTGGGAATAATCACTACACCCAATTTTAAGACTTACCATAAATGCTCCTTATTAAGATATTACAGCTGGAGGGATGGACACATAGAACTTGTCTCATTTAACTTATCTTTCTGCAGCCAAGGAAAGGAATTCATGTTATTTCTTTAAATAGCTTTTATTTGGCATTTGTGACTGTCATGGTCTAGTCCTGTTACAGGGGTGCAAAAGTTCATCTGTTAGGGCCAATCATACTATTCAGTAATATTTCTTTTTACTTCTTCATTTGAAATATCCATAAATTTACTTCAACATTACAATACTTTGGTACTTGTTTGTAAGCATTGCTATGCTTGTTTCACTATGTTGATTTACATATATTCATAACAAACTATAGAAATATATTTTTAAGAAAAAATATTTAAGACAAAATTTGAAATTCATTGGCATTTTTAAATTTGGGATTCTAATGAAAAATGTGAAAAAAATGTATTAAATAAAGTTACAAGTTTGACTTGATAAATCATCCAATTAGCAAAATTTACAAATATCTATTCTAATGAACGGAATTAGAGAAAGACATGAGATCACTTATTTTAGATTAAAATAATTAGGGAATTGAGCGGAGTATACTCTCCAACCTGTGATTTTTCCTCTTTGCTGTGGGTTTTGTTCTGACAAAACAGTTCTGACAAAGACTGTTTTGAAACTGTGATAAAGGATCAGTCTTCAACCCAATTCCTTCAAGGCCTAGCTTAAAAGCATATTTCTAGGACATATATCAGATTTCCTAAATCCAAATTTCTGGGGGCGGTTTCCCAAATTTTCTGTTTTTAATAGTTTCATATATGATTCTTATTTTCCCTAAATTTTGATGATTAGCCCATAAATTTTTCTTGTTCTTAACTTCATACAGCATATTTTCTTCTCTGTAGATTATATAGCACATTCTGGTGAAATTATACCACCTAAAGCATTTTGACAATTTCTACTGTTATTCTGATGTCTCTTTTTGAGATAATGTTACCCTCATTTCTCCTCTGCACATTTTTTTTTAGCAAAAATCATTCTACAAATATGAGATGAATTAGACATGATTTTGTCAAAAAAAAAACCATTTACTTTACTTTGATAATTTATTTGTACTAAATTCTACCTAGACCTATAGAATTTCTTAAAATAATGAAGGACAAGAAGCATAAGACCAAGGAGAAAGCAGTAAAATAAAGATTGTTATTGTGGGAACATAGTCTTCTACAAAGAGGGCACAAATATCTATATACACTAATTAAAGATATTTTCATTTTCTTCTCCTCTCCATAAATTTAATTTTTCCCTGTGTTCTTCAGCAGTTTTTAGTCAGATTTGTTATTAAACATATTTTTAAAAGAGGAAATTTAATACTTGGGGTTTTGTGGCTTTTATGGCCACTCCGTACATTGTGCCTTGTATGTATGCAGATATTTAGTAAATGCATGTTCAATACTGGCCTATTTCTCTCAAGTTGTAAAGCACAGGATGTCAAAAATTGGCTTAAGCTGCAAAAGGAAGGGTTTTCCATGATTATATGGTAGAACTCTGAAATAGGGTACAGGGTGGCTAAAGGCAGTATCATTATACAATTGGATTTATTAATTTATTGTTTTTAAAAACCCCTTCTCCACCCTAGCAAAAGTAATTAAAATTTCTAATGTCAAAAAGATAGACGATCCACTTCTGGAAATGATGCTGTTTGCCCTATATTATTACCACCATCACCACCCCACCCCCCAAACCCCCAATTCCCTACCCTCACAGGGAGTTAGTTTCTCCACAAGTACTCAAGGGCTCGATCCTGATCCCTTTTCTCCTCTCCTCTCCTCTCCTCTCCTCTCCTCTCCTCTCCTCTCCTCTCCTCTCCTCTCCTCTCCTCTCCTCTCCTCTCCTCTCCTCTCCTCTCCTCTCCTCTCCTCTCCTCTCCTCTCCTCTCCTCTCCTCTCCTCTCCTCTCCTCTCCTCTCCTCTCCTCTCCTCTCCTCTCCTCTCCTCTCCTCTCCTCTCCTCTCCTCTCCTCTCCTCTCCTCTCCTCTCCTCTCCTCTCCTCTCCTCTCCTCTCCTCTCCTCTCCTCTCCTCTCCTCTCCTCTCCTCTCCTCTCCTCTCCTCTCCTCTCCCCTCCCCTCCCCTCCCCTCCCCTCCCCTCCCCTCCCCTCCCCTCCCCTCCCCTCCCCTCCTCTGTAATGGGAAGGAAGAGTGTCTATATTTAAAATCCAGTTCCAGAACAATGTGCAGATTTACATAGGAGATGAAACAGGAGGAGGGCGTTTTTTGGAATGGAAAAACTGAGCAAATGTAAAGTGAGAAGGTTATATTCAAACTGTAGAGCAGCAGGGTGCTAACATGATTAATAAACTTGAGGATAGAAGGATAGGGCAGGGTGCAGTGAAAGTTCATTTCTACCTTGTTAGATAAAGGGGAGCTGTTGCATACCCATATTCTTATGTATTTCTTATACGTGTATGCTCTGCAAAACTTTAGAGGTAAAAAAGGGCAATATGGGTAGTCTATTATCCACCACCATTGTAGTTGTGAAATAGTCTATGGGGGTAAAACTGTATTCTTGACTCTTTCAATATTTATCCATGTTTTCAACTTTTCCATTCCAGTTGAATCATTCCTGAATTCAAACATGACCTGGGTCCTCCATATTAGAAAATAAACAGCAAAAACAAATAAAAAGCTCTCTTCAACAAAGCCCACATTTCCTTCCACATAAAACCCCTCTCTGCTTTTCTCCTTATGCAAGTCTCTTAAAAAACCTCTTTAGACTTAATGTTTTCACTTATTCTGTTCCCTTTCCCTCTAAAAAAATTGACTACAATTTGGCTTCTACTCACATTGCTACATCAAACTGTCCCTTCTACTCTCATTGCTTTATCAGTCCTTGATTACCAATGGATTTAAATATCATTTATATCAAATAGCCCTGCATTTATATTACCAGCCCTGTACATGCTAATGAGCTCCAAATTTATGTATCCGTTTGCCCATTTGACAGATGCAGTAGAATGCTTTTCAATGATCTCCAGCTCAAAATTTTGGCTAATTTATTGGGCTTTTGCATCAGAATTAGCTTCTCGTTTTTTTCATATTTTAATAAATGGCACCTCCATTCACACAGAAGCTTGCACCAGATATTATTTTTAATCCTTCTGACACTTTCTGCTCCTGTTTTCTGTGTAATCTATTACCTACTTGTCCCAAGTATATGGCCCCAGTATCTTGACTTGGTATGGTTATTTCTATTTCTACCATCATCATTCTGGCTCAAGACACTATCATTTTTCTTGGATTACTACAGTAAATTCTTCTTTGGTCTCCCTGTATTTGTTTTGTCACCAAACAAGTCATTATTCACAAATTTCAGAATGATATTTTCAATTGTATATTAAATTGTATTATCAACTTGCTAACATCTTTCAATGACATTAACTTTTTTAAGGGTAAAAAGTATGGCACTGTAAGATTCAGATTTGAAAATCTCCATGATTTCATCTCCATATATTTTGTCCCTAATTCATTGTTCCAATAATATTATCCTTTCTCCAGTTCCTTGAATGTACCAGCTATTTCCCACTCCAGGCATTCACACATGCAAATAATTCTCTATAATGTTCTTTACTTTCCTAATTCCTAATGTAATGAGTTCTCATACTAAATTCCACTTCACAGAACTTAGTGGCCCAATCCTCTGATTTAAGCTTACAAAACCCTACTTATTTCCTTTAGGTGATTTTTTTTTGTAATTTATATTTGTGCCTTTACTTATGCATTTATGTATCTGTTCATTTAATTTTTTTTGTCTTTACAACCAAAGTGTGAGTTTCATAAGGGCATAATCTGTGTGCATATATATATATATATATATATATATAAAGTACTGTGTATTGAGAACTTGGCAAAGAGTTTGGTAAATAGTAGGTATTTAATAAGTATTTGTTGAATAAATAAGTGGATTAAAAGGATGAACAACTGAGATATACTTCAATATCTCAGGAATAGCATATGATGATGCATTTGTGACATGTGTTGCATGATATAAAGCCAAATAAAATACAACATTTAAGAATTCTGAATTTGTTGTAGCAAATTAATGTAACCTCATTATAAATTGCTTGGAGCTATCCATTTACAAAATAATGCTACAAATGTGTAAAACGAAAGCCCTGAAAAATGATTCCAATTTTAGAAAAGAACATTTTGAATGAGAACATTAACATTTGCAAAGACATTTATTTTCAATTTTTAGCAAGATGACTAAATAGCAATATGTGCTTTTGCTTTGTATATGAAGGTGTAGTTGGTTGAGTCTCCTTATGTGCTGGAGTGACTATATTACATACTAAAAAATACGTAGAATCCAATTGCTCTCATTTCTCAATCTAAGCTCAGGATGTGTTGTAATAGAGCAAGGATCTGTTTAATGACACTGTGACTTCTGTTTAATTTAAGTTATAAATTTTCATCCTGGCTTCTGTATAAGGTGGTGCACCCTACTTGGTAAGTGACAGTTCACTAAGGACAGAATGATTAAAAGGATTTTTCAAGGTGACAAGTTCAAGGTTGGCTTTCACGGGCATCTGATTCCAATTCACTTTCTTTGGTCCACTAAACCACTCTGCCTTTTCTTATAAGGATCACTGAAGCCATATATTTAAGTCCTGAACTGAAGTTAAACTTCACAAGGAATTTTCTGGGCTTTATGGTTTAACCTTTCTATGTTTCCAAGCTTAAATTATCAACCTTGGTTTTCTCTGTCAGAAGAGGCCAGGTGAGTACTTGTGAGGCTCTTTTTTTTGTTTTGTTTTGTTTTTAAAGGTAACAAGAGGATGGGTGGTAGGTAGCATTTAGGAAGTTTTTTTTTTTTTTTTTTGGTTTCTGTAATTTAACCAAATCCCCCACTAAACAGAAAATTCAGGCATGTATTTGGCAATTTTGGAGGCCTTGCTATCCTGAAGGTATGAACTCGAGAAACCAAATTAAAATTTAAGTATCTAAATGAGCCGGTTAATAATTTTCTTCATTTCTCAAATGAATACAGGGTGCATTCTGTGTAACTTAGAAGTGCATTAGGTTTTATGATCTTTCCTACACTTTTCTTTTTAGGTTTTTGTAGTTTATTCTTCTGTTAAGCAGAAAAGGGGTCAAGAGAAAAAAAAGAGGTTATGTACTAAACAGCTGTATCTACTAGTCACAAGGATAGCTGGAGATATTCAGATATATCTCTTTCAAATTTCACTCTATTTTTTGGATATTTACTAAGAAAAATTCCTCAATTTTTCTATATTTGGTTATAGATCAGTAAAATTACCTCAACTATTTTGCCAGAACTAGACATATTACTTGGCTTACCAAAAGTCCTGTACCTGATATTTTGAGATTTATCTATAACCAAATTTCCTGCTGGTTTATAATGAGGCATCTTTTACTGATATGGAATGTCCAAGTGATTGATAGAGTTTATGAAATGAAAATATAGTGCCTAGATATTTGGGTATTTCTTTATTGAATCTAAAGGTTCATTTTGGCTATAATTACAGATTGATCTTTTTCTTAGGAGGTACTGGGGATTGAATGCAGGACCTCGTACGTGGGAAGCAGGCACTCAACCACTGAGCTACATCCACTCCCTTACAGATTGATCTTTGACTAACATATATCCAAGGCAAATATTTCATATAACTGAAATTGGACAGTAGATAATGATGAAATATTTTATCTGCTGCGAGTTTCTTGTATACACATGGATGGGAGAAGGATTTGGAGAAGTGATTAGCAGCCAGTTGAGGGGTAAAGGAAATTTTAAATTGTCATTTTTTTTCTTTTTTTCGTCAAATTTAACTGAAGTATTCTGACAGAAAGTACTTCATCATATTTTTTAATTTTCTTATCTCCAGAGTGGGTCTCTGAAAGCCTTTCTTGAAGAGGAAATGTTGTAAAAGTGCAACTGCCTCCATTGGTTTTTATAATAGTCTTGATTGTTTTGGTAATGGAAAGAGAGAAAACCAAACAGGAGACAATTTTGAAATGTATGTGCTAATGGGGAAGAGGTGAAAACCTATATATGAAATGTTATAAAAGAATTTTATTCTAGCTGGATTTAGACATTGGATGAACATTCACAGATCTCATGGGCATCTTGAGGTCAATAAAATGTCCCAAGAGGTGTCTTGATATGCATGTTTTGTTTTCTCAATCCTAATAGCACTACCTCTTCTATTAGATTGGTGCAAAAGTAGTTGTGGTTTTGCATTGTTGAAGTTTGCCATGTGATACTGGCATACATTCTTAAATAAATGTGGTTATGTTATACATCATTTTAATGTGTGTTTCTCATTTTGTTTTGTTTTTTTTTTTGCTAATTACATTACTTGCTGTTTATTTTATATTTATTTTAGACTATGGAAATGATATTAGACAAAAAGTAAATTTGAGTAATTTTCTTATTTGAGTACAAAATGGGTTGTAAAGCAGTGGAGACAAGGCATTTGACCAGGAAACCACTTCTTGGTGGTTCGAGAAGTTTTGCAAAGGAGATGAGAGTGTTGAAGATGAGGAGCATAGTTGTCAGCCATCAGAAGTTGACAATGGCCAATTGATAGCAATCATCAAAGCTGATCCTCTTACAACTACAGGAAAAGTTGCCTAAGAACTCAACGTAGACCATTCTATGGTCATTCGGTATTTGAAGCAAATTGGAAAGGTGAAAAACCTCTGTAAGTGGGTGCCTCATGAGCTGACCAAAAATCAAAAATTGTCATTTCGAAGTGTCATCTTTACTTATGCTATGCAACAACGAACCATTTCTTGATCAGATTGTGATGTGCGGCTAAAAATGGATTTTATACGACAACCAGCAATGGATGACTAGCTCAGTGGGTGGACGAAGAAGAAGCTCCAAAACACAACCCAAAGCCAAACTTGCACCAAAAAATGGTCATGGTCACTGTTTGGTGCTCTGCTGTGGGTCTGATCCACTACAACTTTCTGAATCCTGGTGAAACCATGACATATGAGAAGTATGCTCAGCAAATCAATGAGATGCACCAAAAACTGCAATGCCTGCGGCCAGCATTGGTCAATAGAAAGGGCCAAATTCTTCTCCATGACAACACCCATCTACAGGTCACACAAACAATGCTTCAAAAGTTGAACAAATTGGGCTATGGTGTTTTGCCTCATCCGCCATATTCACCTGACCTTTAGCCAACTGGCTACCACTTCTTCAGGCATCTTGACAACTTTTTGCAGGGAAAATGCTTCCACAACCAGCAGGATGCAGAAAATGCTTTCCAAGACTTCATTGAATCCTGAAGCACAGATTTTTACACTACAGAAATAAACAAACTTTTTTTTTATAGGTAAAAATGTGTTAATTGCAATGGTTCCTATTTTGATTAATAAAGATGTGTTTGAGCACAGTTATAATGATTTAAAATTCACGGCCTGAAACTATAATTCCTTTTGCACCAACCTAATATCTCTACCATCTCTGCAATTCCTCCTACTATTATTAATTATATACTATAACTAATTATTACTATCATCAGGTCACATGTTTGTGCATGTATACGTGTGTGTGGTGTCTTTAATATTTGTTATTTGTTTTGTTTGGCAGGATTTATATATATGTGGTATCCTTTTTCCCATCAGGATGCACACAATATCTGGTTGTCTCTCTGATATTACCAGTTGTGTATGTGAACTGCTTAGATCCATTAATACAGATCAAAATGCTGCCATTATAAGTCAATAATTGCTTCTTCATTTATTAGTTGTAATACTTCAATAAAAAGAAGCTTCCCCTCATCGTAATCTATATATTTCATTACCCAATGGAATAGTCAGCATGGAAAGGTGGAATAAATGTTTAATTCTTCTCTATTATTAATCAGTTTCAAAATAATGACGTGCATTACTATTATCTATCAACAGCAACCAGTTGGTGAGTAGTATTTTTCTTTTTCTTTTCTTTTCTTATTTCAATTTTTTTTAAAGTATCATTATAAACTCATGGGTTTAAATATATTTGGTACATTTCAACCCATTGAAATTACTGATGCTTACACCCTCAAAATTTTGGCCATGTGGGGTCTTTTCAAGATGACTCCTGAGTCCTTTTGACACATCACTCAGCATCTTTCAGAGATTCTTTGCTATCTGCTATGGTAATATATTCAATTCCATCTTGAATGCCTCCTGCCCCAGTCTTTCTTACAAGAAGTCCTGGTTCACTTTGGTGAGGAAAAATAAAAATGTATACTATATTTATGTATATACATAGATTTATATAAATGTGTATATATTTTTAAGAACCAAATTTAGAATCAGTGCTAATGATAATTCATTGTTTTTAAATGTTTACTTGAAACAGATAGGAAAAAATGTGTTGTTTTTTCTTAAAGATATTTTCTAAATGTGTTTTTCCTAAAATACCTCTTCAGCTTATATGATACATCCAATTCAAAGGGCCTCCAGGGCTTGTACTTAATGCCATTTGCATTTTATCTCTTTCTCCTATATTCATGCTGAGAATTCCAGTTATCAATAACATTGAGGATTTCAGAACTAAAATAAAAAAATAATTACTCAGTTATGTTATTCCACATCTCATGTAAGTAGATCAGCATAAAAATACCAACTATAAAGCAAAAAGGTGATTGCTGAAATGTAAAAGAGTCTATTTTGCAGTTATTTTTGTCTTTCATGTGTATCCTTCTAGGATATATAGTCAGCTTCTTGTGCCTTAAAATAATTTTTAATAGTTCCTCTCTTTATACCAACAGCTGCAAACAGAATAAGGTTCATTTATTTGTTTTATTCTTAGTAACTTCTTTTAAAAATGTAATTAATGTAAAAATAAAATGTAAAAATCAAAGTCATGTCTACAAAGCAAGGTACATTCAAAGAAATCTACATTCTGGAGTTTCCTCTCCCCCATTTTCTCCTTCTTAGGCACTTAGGGACAACAGTTTTTTGTTTGCTTTCTTAATGCTTAATGTATTCCTCCATTGTTTATTTTTTAAGTGTAAACGGTTCTTTCTATTTCAATTTTTTGGTGTCTAGGATTTTTGTATTTTTGTTTTAGTGGTTACCTTCATACAAAATACATTTACATAGTGCCCTTAATCCTCCATTTTAAGTTATGGTCTATTAGCATTTTATTATAATCAATAATGAAATTAGTTACTAAATCCTGCTTTCTCCTGTCCTCTCTCTTTCCCAGCATCTCATTTCAAGAAAATATAATTTTTTCACAGTTACTAACTATAAGGCCATCTACAAGGTTATTCCATTTCTTATTCTCTTTAGAGTTTGATATGTATTTCATGATTTATTTACCCTCAATTTTGAATCAATCCCATCCCCTAAATGTTTTCCAATTTTCTTCTCTTCATTTCTTAGAAATCATTATGTTTGGAATATTTTAAAATATTATTTCCTGCATATACTGTATGTTCAATTTCAAATCACATTTGCCAAATGATCTAATTTTTGTTTCATACTTTAATGCTGTGATTAAATGAATTTGTGATAATTGAATATTTATCCCCATCTTATTTTTCAACTTTCAGAATATTTTGAATTATCTAAGCTTCACGGTAGACTGAATATGTGGGGAACTTGATGGTCTGATGGACTCTTATATAGTCTTTTAACACTCCTAGAAAACTTTCTCAGTTCCCAGGCATTTTTAAAATTCCTCTGTGGACAAAATAAAAAGTTGGATGTACTCTCTATTAATTATTAATAGTTTTGTACTTGTAATTACTAGAACATTCTTGCATAATTTTCTTATTTCAAGAGTATTTTAAGAATAGAAGATGCTTATCTCCCCAATTTAGATTCTTTATGATACATGTATTTTTTAATATATACTTTTCATAAAATAGGATTTTATTCATTTAACAAAACATTTTTATTACATTTTTGATAAAATAGACATTAACTTAAACTAACTCAGAAAATCAAAACAGGAGTGACAGAAATTGAAATTACCCTTGAGTTTGAAAAAAGTATGTGTAACCTCTTAAAGAATTACAGTTACTCCATATGCTATAAAAAGCAAGTTTCCCTGACCAAGCAACTGTTCTTTCCCATCCTCAAGATTGGTAAATGAACAATGTACTAAAGTAGACTTATTATTTTTCTTTTATAGACTAACTATTATTCTAATAATGGAAGAACTTTTATCGTTGATCTAAAGGCAGTGACCATCAGAGTTTCTGAGAGGGAGAGGGAAGAATGGGTACAATATGGGGGCATTTTCGGGACATTGAAATTGTCCTCATGACATTGCAATGACGGATTCAGGCCATTATACATTTTGTCATAACTTATAAAATTAGCGGGGTAGAGTATAAACTATAAGATAAACCATAGTCCACAGTAACAATGCTTCAATATGTGTTCATTGATTGTAACAAATGTACCAAACTAATGAGGGATGTCGTTAATGCAGGAAACTGTGGGAGGGTGAAAGGGTGGAGCATATGAGAATCCCCTATATGTTTTATGTAATAATTACATATTCTAAAGCTTTTTAAAAATAAAAAACAATTTTTAAAAAGTTTCGAAATAGAGATGAGAACCTGGAAGAATGAACATGTGATTAACTTGCTATATAACTAAAGAGATTGTAAAAGTTGTTTGAACATTTTTTTTTACATTGGCATTAATTAAAAATTCTAAAAAATGATCTTGTATTGGCAATATTTTCAAACAATTGCAGGAATAAACAATCTTGTTTTTTTTTTAAGTAAGCAGCATGCATATCCTCATTAAATTGATTAAATAATTAATAGAAGGGTCCAAATGGAAACCGCTTATCTGGTTGCTATGTGAATCTACAAAGAAAGATATGCTCTTTTTTCCCCCCATTTAACTAAGAAAGATGTTATCACTATTGCTATTCATGAAGAGGGGTGCTGATTGGAGCTTTAGCTATGTGCATTTTTTAATACCACTCTACATTCTGTGGGTTACATAAGAAAATATATTTATAAAAAAAATATTTATCACACAGCTTTTATGTACCAGTTGTTACTTTAGACAGTTGTATTAAAACAATAAGTCAGAAAAAATACAAGGCTTTTGATATCTTACAATTTAATAAAAGAGAGACATGCAAACAGACACTTGTAATGCAGAAAGGAATGTGACAAGTGAACCTTCTTTATAAAAGATCTGATAATAAAGCAATCAAAGGGATGAGAAATAAAATTCCAGATATCTGGCTGGACTTAAGTATTCCTATAATATAATTTGATTTTCTGGCATGGAATCCACTCTTAAGATCCAAAATATAGGGTCACCCTTACTTGACAGTTGAGCATCTGTGAGTGTAACATTGTGTTGGCAAAGAGAAAACAACCTCTCATTTCACCTTTAACATTATTGCGTCTAGTCAAAAGTTTAAGGATAGCATAAAACTATTCATCTAGAATTCATAATGCGAACATTATTCTGGCGATCACAAATTCACACACCAGCTATTAGAAATTTTAGAATTTGTATAAATATAATTTTAATATTCTTTATATTTTCAATGAATTCTGAAGTAGATTTGTATGAGATATGCAATATTTTAATATGTACTATATGAAAACAAACAAGATGGTGGAACCTCTTGTTGTTAAATAAGATTTGTAACTTAATCTATATGCACTTTTAAGGCAATATTTTAATGTATTCATGTATTGTCACTGCGCACTTCACAATAAACTTTGATTTCATCTGTCCAAGATACTCCCTGAATATGATTTCATGACTTTGGTGAAAAGTTTAAAAACTCATGATTATATTTGTTAAGAAACATTTTTTATGGTCAGTTGAATCTATTAGTGTGCTAAAGAAGTTATTGGGGAAATACCAGTAATTAATATTAATTAAATTAGCTTATATCTATATTTATATATGATCAAAGTATTAGTCTATGCACTTAGGTGAGTTTAATAGCTATATATTACATAGGTTAGGAACCATGTCCCATTTTGCACATATAAAATGACTGATAAAGTCAGAAAATAGCAATGTTAGAGAGGATCTGATATTCAATCAAATCATCTATTTCATGAGTTGTTAGAAACTATTTCCATTTGAAAGATATTGCACAATTATTAACATTTTTATGTTTTGATACTACGAGAAAAGTAATTTTTAGGGGCTGAATATGGTAGTATCAATTTAGTGGTTTAGTGAAAATACAGTAGAAATTGAATGAAGTTAAATTTCATCTGCTATTAATATACTCATCTGTACATATATTTGAAATACATATCAATATTCACAGTTTTTAGGGAAGCTGTAGCTTTACTTCAGGATACAAGGTGGTGCTGTTTCATTTCACAAATAAAAACTGCTGTTACAAAAAGCCGGAAAAAGCTAGAATGAGGACATCATACCTTTTGAAGAGAGCAAGAATATAGCAGTCAATTCCATACCTCTACATGCCGGTTATGATTTTTTAATGGAAAAAATAGATGTTATATCTATAGACAATGTACGATGTTAATACAGAGGCAATAATATTCAACCAAGGATGAAGTGCTCATTTTTTAGTAGTTTACAGGTTTCTGTGGTCTGAAATATTTGCAAAGCAAGCAAACGCCCCAATCTTAAGGGAATGAAAATATACACCTTGTAAAAAATGAGTGGAAACTTAAGGGTTATTTCTACTTCTTATTGGATTTCTATACTGACAACCAACTATTTTTCTGACTTTGTAAATGAAAATCCAAGCTCATCTTTTAATTCAAAGTCTACTGACCTGTGATATTAATGAAGACCAAAGGTTTCTCCTGCCTTCTATCTATTCAAATGCTAATCACCATTGCCTAGTTACTATGGGAATTTAAATGCTACAGAAAGTGAAGAGGTTTGAGTGTCTTTTCCTTCACATCAACCTTTCTCTACACTTATCCTTATTTTGCATAGAGAATATAAATGAGAATTTGGGATCCTGTTTAAATGTCAGATTTCCTGTGTGACATCAGTCAAATGAAATAACATTTCTGGGCTTGTTTTCTTATTATTTTAAGAGATGCTTAATACTAACATGATCACAGAAGATTTGAAGTGCTTTTAATGTTTGTAAAACAAATGGGAGGGCAAGTTTATTTGCTGAAAATTGGTAATGTGGAGAAATTTGGTTGTTTAGTGTATGTTAATATCCTTAGCAGATTTTTGCAAAAGTGATTGACATCTATGACAATTTTATCAGGTGTTTCTTTATACTTCAATCTATTTATCCTATTGCAGATTTGAGCTATGAAAAAGTAAAATAAAGCTTTAAGTATACGCTGAGGAATTATGAAATATAATTATATCTTTTATTGATTTGTTTTCACTCAATCTTTTTACCCTGACACATGAATATTTAAGTGCCAGTTCAAAAATCAGTATTAATGTTAATTTACTTTTTATACTTTCATATTTTCAGTATTAAAGGCTGACACATATGTTCAAATAATACAGAAGAAAACCCACACTATTCACTTATTTTGGCATAAAATAGACTTATTTTAATAATCGTTTATAGTTGGCTTTCTGAAAGAATAAATAGTGATTCATTTATTGAGGATATTATATTACATGGCATTAGTTATTCTATGGAGTACAGAATCATCATTAATATAACTTTGAAAGGAAGTTTATGCCAGCAGAATTTATGGCAATGAGGACAAAAAAGGTAGGGAAGGACGTTCGCTTAGCAACAAAAACCAGTAACAAAAATCTTTAATATGGTAACTGACTAGGCTATACCTGATGAAAGGGGATTGCATAGCCTCTGTTGTTTTACCCTTTTTCCCTTATGACATGAGTATTAGAGACTTCTCCTTTTGAAAAGCATCTAATATCTTCACTTGGCACTTTTATGCAGTGGTATAAATTATAGTTTTGAATCACACAGAAGCCTGGATTTGTCAAGTACGCCCCTTACAGCTTTGCTGTCTCAGGCAAATAAACCAGGTTGTGATTCCGTTCCTTATATATCTATAAAATGGAGACATTACTACTTACCTGCTTCATAGCTTGATGAATGAATTAAATGAGATGATTTATATACAGAGCTTAGAAGCAGTAAACACACAATAAGAACTGGTGCTCTCTAGACTATCTTTGCCACAACTCTGTAAATGTAAAGCTAAAAAATATTCAAAAAATTTTAAAACGAATTCATATAAATTTGTCAATGTATCTGTCAAAGTAAATTGTTTGCCACTGGGTTATAATTATAAAATGACTTAAACATAACTTTCCCTGCTTATAATAGGGATAGAAATTAATTTTAGAAATTTTAAAAAGGATTAACAAAATGGAGGAAAATTTAAAGTCACTGAAATTCCATTTCACAGAAGTAAACGTCATTGACATTTTGTATATCCTTTTTTCTATTTATATAAATAAATTTTCAATGCAAAAATCACACCCTATATATGGCTTTTTTGGTCTATTCTTTCCACATGACAGGTGAACATCTTCCCATAACACTAAATATTCCTTTACAACAAGAATGGAAATCAGTTTCTACCTGAGTGCCAACCACTATTTAGTTTCCTGGATGTTAGGAATACTTTGTTGAGAAGGAACCAGAACCTACCTCTTGGCTTAGTTGGAAGGATGGATATTATTGGGGAGTGGAGTTCTGCAATATGTGCTTATAGTATATCTATATATTTCATGTCTCATCTCTGTTTTTCTTGTTTTTAATCATAAACACTTAAATAAGCAGAAAAGTAGAGAAGAGCAAAATGAACTGTCATATACCATCTCCTAAATTTATCCATTGTTAGTATTTCTTATATTTGTTTCATTTTTCTGAGTTGTTTTATATTAAATTAGACATAAAATTATTGCATCCCTAAGTATTTAAGTACATATTTTAAAAATAGAGACATTTTCCTAATGTGTTAGTTTTCTTGGTTGCAAAAGCAAATACCATGCAATGGGTTAGCTTAAATAATAAGTTGGTTTTGAGATTAAGAGAAGTCCAAGTAAAGGCTTCATCAAGGCATTGCTTTTCCTCAAAGACCAGAGTCTGGGGCTGTGAGCCAGCAATCCTTGGTCCTTGGCTCTTCGGTCACATGGCAATGTACATGGCTCCCTCTCCTGGCCGCTCTTCCTTGTTCTGTCGACTCTCAGCTTTTGGCTGCTCCTTCTGTAGTTTTCTCTCTTCATGTCTGAATTTTATTCTGTTTATAAAGGATCCAGTAATAGGATTAAGACCCATCTTGATTGAGTTGGGCCACACCTTAAATCAACTAACCTCATCAAAAGTTCCTTCTTACAATGGGTTCACATCCTCAGGAATGAATTTAGTTTAAGAACACATTTTTCTGGTGTACATAGCTCCTAATCACCAATCAGACTTAACTGAAGAACTCTTGTTACAACCCAGTTCCTGAAGGGCATGAGCTGGTGAGGCCGCAAGACCAAAGAACATGTCTGGCATTTATTGGGACTTAGAAACAGGAGAGACTCTTTGATGACAGCTGGTCAAAGAATGAATGAATTTAGCACTCTGCAAAGAGATGAGAAAATATGGGGTGATATATAAGGGGTTCCAGAACAAGGACATTACATAGGATATAAGAACAGAGTTCCTGCTAGGGTCATGTGAAGCATACATATAGGTGTAGTAATGTTTTCACTATGCTCATAGGAAGGATATTTACCAAGGATGTTTACCGCTTTGGGAAGATTATAGTTTATGACAATATCTCTACATTCTTGCCCCTCTGGGGAGGGTTGTTAGCCTTTAACTTATGTCTAGGTCTCACATGCAGCTACATGCTGAGGACTTGGGGAGTTGGGCCTGGGTTACCACAACTATTTTCTCATGAACACATTTAGCAAAATGTTCCCTAATAACACCCAATACTCCACCCCTTTTCCAACTGCTGTAAGTGGAAAAATATATTTTACAAATGGGTTTGATAAAATAGGATACAATTAAGACCACATGCATTCTGTTGGTCTGTTTTATAATTATCTTTTAATCTGGATTAGTCCTCTTATTTATGATTTTTTTCATGAAATTTTGAAGAAACCAGACTGACATATAAAGCATCTACCATCTGAATTTGATTGTGTCCTCCTGATATCATTATACTTGCCCCCTATCACCTTTATTACCTATAAACTAGAAGTTACATATAAAAGCTTGATCAGAATCAGAGTAAACATACTGGGCAAGGTAGTTTTATCATAAGTGTTTCTTATTGCAGCACAATAGGAAATATGTAATGTCTCATTTTCCACCATTAATCAAGTCCAGATTAATCATTAGAATTAGGTGGTAACAGACAGATCATGCCATTGTAAGGTTATGTTTATTTATTTTTTACATTGTGATTAGGAAAACATTTGTGGGGAAATGCATTGATAACATGTATCTGTTTTCTGTCTGAATTCCTTAATGCTTTGGCATCCATTGTTGATCTTTGCCTATATAAATTATTTTGCTTTGTTTTATAAAAACCTAGTTTTTTTCTATATGTATTCTCTTTGTTATTCTGTAAACAATTGCTTTTCCCTATCAACTAAGATTTTTCTACTAATTGAACAATATTTGCCAACATTTCTTTTTTTTAATTTTTAAGAAAGATTTATTATTTATTTCTCCCCCCACACACACCCAGTTGTCTGCTCTCTGTGTCCATTCGCTGTGTGTTCTTCTGTGACCACTTCTATCCTTATCAGAGGCACCAGGAATCAGTGTTTCTTTTTGTTGCGTCATCTTGTCGTGTCAGCTTTCCATGTGTGCGGCACCATTCCTGGGCAGGCTGCACTTTCTTTCGCGCAGGGCCGCTCTCCTTACCGGGCGCACTCCTTGCGCGTGGGGCTCCCTTATACCTCTGCGTGGCAGGGCACTCCTTGCACACATCAGCACTGCGCATGGGCCAGCTGCACACGGGTCAAGGAGCCCTGGGGTTTGAACCACGGACCTCCCATGTGGTAGGCAGACACCGTATCCATTGGGCCAAGTCATCTTCCATTATTTGCCAATATTTCAAAGCCATATATCTAGCTACCTCCCTATTTTGGGACCATAAGGTTTCTAATATTTTTTCATGAAACTTATTTGCCAATCAAGATTTTCCTTGGAAATGCTAATGAATGAAAAGGTGATAACAGAATAAGGCATAAGAATTATAACATGTTTGTATGATGGTTTTGTGTGTGTTTGTAGGTACACATATATAATTCTTATGCTTTTTAACAGCATTATTGAAATATAATTCATATACTATACAATTCACCCACTTAAATTATACAATTTAATGTTTTTAGTATTTTATGTGTTTGTACACTATTACCACTATCTAATATTTGAACATTTTTAACCAGTCAAAAAAAACAAAAAACCTGTGCCCTTGGCAGTCACTCTTCATGTCCTTCTACTATCCTCCTCAACTCTAGACAACTACAAATAAAACTACTTTATTAGACATTTTTTCTATCCCGGACTTTTCTTATAAAAATTTAGTCATACAGTATGTGGTCTTTTGTGACTGGTTTTTTCTCTTAATATAATGTTTTTGAGATTCATCCTTGCTTTAGAATATATCAATATTTCATTCCGTTTGATGGATGAATAATATACCATTGCATAGATATGTGACATTTTATTTATCAATATATAAGTTGGTGGACACTTAGCTTGTTTCTACTTTGGAGCTCTTAATAATGCTTCTCTGAATATTCATATGCAAGTTTTTCTTATCTCTTGGGTAAGAGTAGTATTACTAGGTCATTTAGTAAATCTGTATTTAAATTTTGAGGAAATGTCACACTGTTTTCCAAAGTAGCTGCATCATTTTACATTCTCACGAGCAATGTACGATGATTCCAATTTCTCTACATACTAACAGTTAAGAATGTCTGTTTTGTGATTATAGCTATCCTAGTGAGTGTAAAGTGATATCTTACTGTGGTTTTGATTTGCATGTCCATAATGACCAATGACTTTAAGAATTCTTTCATGTGCTTATTGGACATTTGTGTATAATTTTTTTGGCAAAAGGTCTATTTAAATCCTCTTTTTTTTTTTTTTAATTTGGGTTGTCTTTTAATCATTGAGTTGTGAAAAGTTCTTTTTATATTCTGAATACCAGTCCATTGTCAGATATATAATATGCAAATATTTTCTCCCATTTTGTGGGATGTCTGTTTACTTTCTTGATGGTGCCCTTTGAAGCATAAAAGTTTTAAATTTTGATGAAGTCCAATATGTCTATTTGTTCTTTTGTTGCTTGCCCTTTGGTGTCATTATCAAAAAAACACTACCAAATTCAAGATCACAAATATTTACTCCTAGGCTTTCTTCTAAGATTTTTATAGGCTACTTTTAAAGTTATGTCTATGATCCAGGATCCATTTTGACTTTTTTCTATGTATGATTTGCATTAGGGATCCAACTCCATTCTTTTGTTTCTGGACAGATATCCAGTTGCTCGAGAATGATTTGTTGAAAGGTCCATTGTTTCCACCATTGAATTATCTTGGCATCTTTGTTGAAAATTAATTGACCATATAAGGATTTACTCCAGGAATCACATTTCTATTTCATTGAACTATTTATCTATTTTATGCCAGAACCTCACTGTCTTGATTTCTGGTACTTTGCATTAAATTTTGAAATTGAGAAGTATAAGTCCTCCAACTTTGTTCTTTTTGAAGATTATTTTGGATGCTTTTATTTCCTTGCATTTCCATGTGAATTTTAGGATCAGTTTGCCAATTCTCACAAATAATTTAAAGGATTTTAAAAAAATACAATTCTTTTTAAAAATGCCATTTGTGATTTTGATAGGGATTGCATTGAATCTTTAGATCAATTTGTTCTCTTAACATAGTAAGTCTTTGGATCCATGATCATGGGATGTCTTTCCAAAATTCAGATGTCTTCTTTAATATCTTTTAGTAATTTTTTTTTCAGATTTTACTGTATAAATCTCATTCTTTTTTTTTGAATTTTATTTCTAAGCATTTTATTCCTTTTATATACTATTGTAAGTGGAATTGTTTTCTTAATTTTATTTTTGTTTTGTTCATTGTTAATATATAGAAACACAGCTTAATTTTATATTTCGACTTTGTAACTTAACAATATAGGTGAACTAGTTTGTTAATTCTGTTAGGTTTGTGTGACTACGTACATGCTTGTATGCCTTAGAACTTTCCTATCCAAGATCATGCCATCTACGGATATAATTTAACTTCATTCTTTCCAATATGGACAGTTTTTCTTTAATATCTTGCCTAATTTCTTGTTAGAACCCCCAGTATAATGTTGAATAGAGTGGGAAGAGAGAATAGCCATGTCTTTTTCTTGATCTTAAGGGAAAGTACTCAGGCTGATATAAACACACCATTAAGTATGATATATGTTTTAGTTTGCCAAAGGGCTGCCAATGCAAAGTACTAGAATTATTTTGGCTTTTATGAAGGGTATTTATTTGAGGTAAAAGCTTACATTTCCAAGGGTATGAAAAGTTCAACTCAAGGCACCATAAGAGATGCTTTCTCACCTAAGTCAGCTGCCACGTGTTAAAGCAAGATGACAGATGATCTCTGCTTGGTCTCTGCCTTCCCCTCAAGTCTATACCATCTCTTGGAGCTCAGCTAAGGACAACCAGGCATAGAGCTTGTCTCTTGCTGGGCCTCTTCTCTTAGGCTCAGCTGCTCCATTCTCTTCCCAAATTCAGTTTCAAACTGTCAGGCAAATGGTTTATCTCTCCCTGTGCCCTCAGCTCCCTGAGCTTCTCCTTTTCATTACATAGCAGCATCAAATATGGCAGTGATCTCTTTTCTATTGTTTGTTTTTATCAGACTCAGCAAGAGAGTGGAGACTCAACCTGAGTCATGCCTCACTGAAGTAGTCCAATAGAAAAAAGGTCTCATACCAACAGGAACTGCCACAATATATTAGCTCTGTATTTTTGTAGATGGCCTTTCTTGAGCTAAGGAAGTTCCAGTCTATTCCGTTTTTATTAAGTACTTTTTTTATGAAGGATGTTGAACTTAGTCAAATGCTTTTATGGCATCTGCTGAGATTATCATGTGTGTTTTAGTTTGCTAAAAGCTGTTGGAAGCAAGATACCAGAAATGGCTTGGCTTTTAAAAAATGGGGCCTTATTAGGTTAAAAGCTTAACATTCTGAGGCTGTGAAAGTGTCCAAATCAAGGCATCATCACCAGAAGATCCTTTCTCCCCAAAATGCAGTTATGGACAATCAGGTACATGGCCATATCTCTTCCCGCTTCTCCAGACCTCAATATTTTCAACTTCTGGCTAAAATGGCTTCCTCTCAGCTTCTGTTTTCTGTTGATTTCAGTTTCTGGCTCCTGGGAACTTCTATCTTAACTTCTGGGTTCCTTTTTTCCTCTGCAGTTTTTTCCTGTGTCTGCAACTTTTTATTCCTACATTTATAAAGGTCTCCAGTAAGAGGATTAAGACCCATTCTGGGTTATACAATCTAATCAAAGACCTTTAACTGAAGTATTTAATCAGAAGATTGCACCTACAATAGGTTTGCAGGCATAGGACTGGATTAGCTTTAAAAATAGAATTTTCTGGAGTCCACAAAACCTTCAAACTATCACAAAGTACTTTTTTGTCCTTTATTTATCAATATGGTCTACTTCATTGATAGATTTTCATATGTGAAACCCACTTTGCATTTCTTGGATATATTTCACTCAGCCATGATATTACTGGATTTGGTTTGCTTGTACTTTTGGTAATTTTTGCATCTATATTCATGAGGGATATTGGTCTGCAGTTTTCTTAAAATGTCAGTCTGATTTGGGTTTCAGGGTAATGGTTTCACAGAAAAGTGAAGAAGTTGGGAAGTATTTGTTCCTCTTATGTGTATAAAGTGGAAGAGGATTATTGTGTGTGTGTGTGTGTGTATAAATAATGCTAATATACTACTTTTGATATTGATAAGCTTGATTTTCAATCTGATGTTTAAGAGATGGGACTAACAGACTAAATCCTATATATTTTACAGCCAAAATAAATCATAAATCCATCCTCTTTTCTCCATCTATTCTTTTTTTAAAAAAATTTTTAAATTTGATTTTGTTTTTTAAAAAAAGATACATAGATCACAAAAAAAATTACATTAAAAAAAATAAGAGGTTCCCATATACCCCACACCCCACCCCACTTCTCCCACATCAACTACCTCTTTCATCATTGTGGCACATTCGTTGTATTTGGTGACTACATTTTAGAGCACTGCTGCACCAATGGATCATAGTTTACATAGTAGTTTTCACTCTCCTCCTGTTCATTCAGTGGGTTATGGCAGGATATATATAATGTCCAGCATCTGTTCCTGCAATATCATTTAGGACAACTCCAAGTCCCAAAAATGCCCCCACATCACATCTCTTCCTGCCCTCAGCAACTACCGTGGCCACTGTCTGTTCTATTCCAAGCCACCATCCATTCTTAGTAATACTGTAGTAAATTCCTAGCCTGTCTCACATCACCAAACCCATACTCATCTTTAAAGAAGCTAGAGTAATTTTTTAAATTAAAAATCTCACTTGACTCATTTGATTAAAATACTCAATGAAGTCCCATTATCTTAGGGTGAAATCCTTAATATATAATATTGCCATTTAAAGCTTACAGGTTATTCCCTACTCCACACTTCTCACATGTAATCACTGTTTCTTGCATCACTCTGATCCAGACAGTATGGCCACCTTTCAGCCCCAGAAACTTCTCTTCTGCTCTCTCTAAGCACAGAAGGCTCTTCTCACAACTTCTCCACAGGCTAACTCCCTCAAGTAAATGAAATGTCCTTGTTTCCTCCCATCCATACTACATTTTTCAAATCATTTTGTCCCTTTGCTTCATAGATTTTACCCTAATTTACTATCATGTATTTATTTGTGTGATTATTTTTAAAGAATACTTTTTTCCTTAAAATTCATACATTATCATTCAAACACTGTAGAAAAAGACAAAGAATATCGTAGAAAAGAAAATCACCTGATATCCACAGGATGGTGCTAAAGGATATCCTGAGATAATCTTTTTGGCCTGATTTTTCCCTCTGAGATTCACCTCAGATGACCTCAAGTCTATAGGCCTAAAATTATTAACAATATGTTTACCATAATATAGGTGTGGCTTTGAACTTTGATCTAATGTGTTTCATTGGTTGGAATAAAAGTGAAATTAAGTAGAAAGTAAATCACCTGGTCACACACTGCTTCTCTTGGTTGGGGCCCAATAATTTGCTTTAGACTACACTGTGGAATTTCCAGGCACTCAAAATGAGCTCCTATTTCTGTCCCTTCCAATAGCACTGGCAAATTCCAATTCTATGTGAGACTGTCAGGCATGCCTTGTGGCTATGGGCATCTAGCCCACATCTCCCATAGCTCTCTCTGCAAAGAGAATGAAGGGGGTTCTGAATATTAGCAAGCTTAAGATGTATGCAAATGGTTGTTCCTTATCACATTACACACAAGTAAAAGTAAAAAGTCTGAGCCACACTTTAAATGAGATCTCTACCTTGAGAAACAGCACTTGGCTCATTACCACAATTACTTAGAAACAGCCATCATCAACTTTAGTTTATGTCACTCCCTATCCCTATCTACCCTATGCAGAAATATGGATTAAAGGATAAATAAAATCAAGATTCAATAACTTATTTTATTAAAAGGGGATGATAATCGATAAACTCTATTAATAAACACCCTTTTTAATTTTATTTGAATTAAACAGAAGGAAGAGAAATAGGGAAAACTGAATGATATAATGAACTTCAGATAAATGCTTCTTTATCACATGAGATGATATTGCAAAGGATCAGGCTAAGATTAAGAAATAATGAAACACATTATGTGGTTGAATAGTTATGCATTTTAAAAAAAAAAAATCTACGTTTCCATTTTTTTTTTATAGTATCCGTTTACCTGGGGTATAAATGATGACGTAGTTAGTGCAGGATAGGGCTTATTAATAGGTCTTAAAACCTATTAACATGACTTTCTAAGACATCTGGGTAACTGATAGTTGTTCTAATTCCTCAGCTCCAAGTTAAAGAAAGTACTTATATCAGGCTGGGCAAGCTTGCACAGGGTGATAAATGGGAATGCTGCTGATGCTGAGTGTATGGAACACACCTTGTTATCACATTTCGTAGTATGTAAACTCTGCGATTGATGAGCACTTTGCTCAGAAAAGAAAGTCCCTGGCACATATTAAACTAGCTTGTGTTCAATGCTAATCTAGGCTTAGGTATATAAGCCTATGTATATATGAGAGAACTTGGAGGGGGGCAGAAAACAGCTGAAGTAACTTACACTTAATCAGAAATTATCATTAGAAAATAGTTGTGAAAATTTTGGGGATCCAGATATTTGTACGTTCAATGACCATAGAAAATGTTGTCTCTCCTTTGTGTATTCAGATTTTGCTGACTTTCTTCTGTATTTTTGAGATAAGTAAACCTGTGTGCTTTGTTTTTCTATGAGTTTGCTCCTGTTTTTTTTACTCAGAAAAATAGAGTGGAAATATTTTATATTTTCAATCTTCTTATTATGCTTTTGTAGATAAGTAATTATACTTTATTGTTATAGTATAAGATATTAATATTTGTCTGCAACCATAACTCCTATCTTGCATTGTCTTATTTCTATTTGCATATAAATGCAATGCTTACTTTTGATTCCTTTTATGTCAGCCTCCTTATTGCTGATTCTATATTTTGACTCATTTTGTTAATCAAATGGGTCTAACAGTCATTTTTTAAAGGAATAGGTTCATGATAGTTCTATTACTTGAGTGATATCATAAACGATTTTGCCTTTGTAATTGAACAATATTTTGGCCTGTATCCAAGGAGTCTTGGGTCCTTCTTTATTTCTTTTATTTTCTTTTGGAAATTTGTACACAAAACTTCATTATTTTCTGATTTTCCATGCTGTGAAGACAAGTTTCAAATAAATCTCTTTTGATTCTTGTAAATATCTTTTTCTCTTCCAGTATGACTAAAATTTCTTTCTTTATCCTTTATATTCAATAATATAATTACAATATGAGTTATTGTGCACTGTAATATAGTGAGCTTTACCTGAAAAATGATGTGCCACCCAGTCTTTAGATGTCCTTCTTATTTCATTTCAGACAGTTTTTCTTATGCTTTATCATTGAATAATTTCTCATTCTAGTTGTTGAATTGTTTACTTCTGGAATGTAAATTATTCTTAAATTTGATTATGCGGATTGCATGACATACTACCTTCCCTCTAATTGCTTTAATTTGCTCACTTTCACTGTGGTTATCGCAGGACTTACTTCTGAATCAGCATTTACATTTCACTTTTTTCATTTCCATTCTCTGTTTCTAAATTTATTCATTCTGCTGCTGTTATAGTGCTTTTACCATCCTCTTAGTTCTGTAGTTTTGTGGGGTTTTTTTCCCCATTAATTTTTCTATTTTTTAAATCTCTATTTTTTTACTTCTGTTTCAGTAATTTCATGTTCTTTAAACTTGTTCTATTTTACTTGTTCTATTTTCCTGGAAAATTTTCATTTGGGCCAATGAGGGGTTAGGTAGGTACAAAAGTGACCTCCAAAATGCAATGGTTCACCCAAGAGAAGTTTATTTTTCACTTACATGATAACTCAGGGTGGATGTTCCTGGTTGGTGGGTGCCTTTTCATATAGGTATCCAAGGATTTGGATTAATTATGGCTCTGGGCCTTTCTGGAAAGAGTTGCTCTATGTTTTTGGTGCAGGGTGGGAACACAGGTTCAAACACAAAGGAAATTTTAGCAAAAGTCTTCTTTGCTACTTAGCATAAAGGTTCCAAAAGCAGGGGAAAAGACCCCATTGTGACCGGTCTCCCATGGAGGCTAACTGCTTGGGTCAGGGTCAGTGGATAGCAGCTCAACTCTGTGAACCCCACTTTGCATTGAAGAGAAGACACATATCTGTGCTGCAAGAGGGTGGGGCATTCACACAACCCAGGGCGAGGGGATGTGCCTCTGGGAGATCTACTCCTGGTAAGCTGTTGGAGCTACTTTTTTCAAGTGTCAGGTTTCAGATTTGGTAAGGCCACTACTTATTACAAATATCTCTTCTGGCCTATGTAATGGAAACATATTAAAACATCTTCACACAACGGAAAAGGAGGTGGAAGGAGGGTAGGCGAATGCTGGTGGATGGCCTCTAGGCTCTTCCTTGCCTTCCCCAGAATTCTTTAATACATAGAGTTCAAGGTTATGTTAGTCATTGACATCCCTGTCAGAAAGAGGGGCAAAGTATACATTTCACGGGCCAGAGATTTTTTTCCCTTAAGAAAGAGAGTCAGACATTCTTGATGATATTTTTGTTCATTCTGAGGCAGGTTAATAGAGGGTAACAAGGAGAAGATGAACCACATGACTGGCAGACAACTTGGCTGTAAAACCTTGCTGAGACCTTAAGTTTAAACTTGAGGTCCCAGTTTTTCTTTCCATAACCTCACCTTGGCCCCAGATACTCCAAATAGGCCTCACCATTGGTGGGGTAACCATTAACAGCTGAGGCCCATTCCCTTATCATTAGGAAGGGAGAGGAATAGTTAACAGTTTAAAGGGTAACCCCCCTAGGCACCAAATCTTGGTGTGTTTTTTCATCTTTTTCTCCCATTTCTCAGCAAGCTCTGTTCTTTCCCATGCCATGTTCTTAATTTATGCAACATAGCCAAGGACCTAAAGGAATCTAACACTTGCTCATCTTCAATTCCATTGATAAAGCTTAACCAAAAGCCCATACTTGTTTGCAAGGGAAGGGTGATAAGGAAAAAGTAGTCCTTAGCTGGAATTTCCTCTATGGATGGAAACTGGATTTTTGTGGACAGTTTAAATCACACCCTCTATTCTTTGGTTTACACCTTTTCAAAACTGAAAAATTATTATTTTTAATTTTTTTCTGAAGTATATTTACATATTTTACATGTCATTTCATTTCTTTTGGATGATGTTAGAGAACTTTGCCAGACTTTCTCTTTGTTTTGATGTGCTTTGTTTAGCTTCTCCTTAACTTTCTTCTATGACTTGGTTAATTTCCCTTCTGAAATTACTTTTGAGGACCAAAATTTAATATTTTAACCACATTTCTTATCCACCTATCTTTGAGCTGGGAAGCATGGAGAGAACATTAGAAGCAATGCCACAAAGCTCTAAGTTTTGCACGTTCTTTCCTTTGGCATCACTTTTTGAAGTTTGTGGCATCAGAGGTTTTTAGTGACTCCAAGCATATTCTTAAAGTTTTTATTACATGTTTTATTTTATTTTTATTGCATATTTTACTGGGTTTTGAGCAAGGATGGTAATTTTATTAGACTTTAATACACAGTCAAGATATTTACCAGAAGTATGAATATGCAAGTCCTTATTTGGTGTATTCATTAAGAAAATGAATGCCCATATAGTAGATAAAGTATGTTTGGACTCCCACTTCTAAGAGATAGTATAAGACAATTGTTTACCCATTATCAGGCCTGCCAGCAGAAAATCAATACTCTCCAAGTGAATTCCATTTCTCACATCACAAAAACAGTTGGAAATAACTTATAATTTTATGGCAATTATTTTTTGTCTTGAAAATGTGGGAAAAGGAGCCTTAAAAGAAAATAGATTCTATGTGTTTTATAACTTAATGTTCTCATACCTGTAAAGGTAAATAAGATCCTTCATTGTTTTAGTTTATGAATGAATGGTTTCTAATTCTAAATACAATGCTTCATCAAGTGGAGGAAATTATACCTAGATTGCTCCAAATTTTTTGTATCATTTCCTTCAAGGTATGAGATTATCTTCAAATATCAAAATACTAATAACATTTTAAAATATTAGTACTATCAAAACTCCTCATAACATCAAAATAAAAAGGAGGCAACTTTTTAAAATAGTTTGCTTTGTACTGGCAGCAAACATGAAATATTTGGCTGATTTAGGAAGTGAAATGTCTGAGAAAGGTCTATAATGAAACTGCTCCCTCACTTATACATAGAGCTGCAACTCTGTTTTTCTGGAATATAAGCCTTGAACTTGGATTTATGATCGCCATGTGCAATGTATTCCTTATACACTTTTTTGCTCTGGTTCCATTTTTATAGACTGTCATATGCTATATATTAACTCATTTTTACACTAAATCCTTTGGCAAATTCACCTCAGTATTTAAGAAATTGCCTGTCTATTTGAGAACTTGGCTTAAAACAACAAAGGGGCAAATGGTAGAAAGATGGCAAAAATCTGCTTCTAGATTAACAGCCAATGAGCAGAAAATAGATGTGTACATACAAGTTAGGCTGAGTACATAAAATAGGTTATGCTTAACCTATTTTAACTCTTTTAACTATTTTTAACTCTTAATATGCATTAAACCTTAGATTTTATTGGGCAAATTAGGCAAAGGGGGTCCTATGTGTGTCCAATGCCAGGGAACACTGGTGTCCTAGAACTGCTTCTTTTAGAGACCTTCACAGTGACATTACCAAAACCTTTGCATGCACCACTGCTCATTTCTGTGCCTTTTCTAAGTTTGACTTTTTCAAATGAAATTATTTTGGTCCCAACAGTTTGCTAAAATGAGTTAGATTCCCTCTGAATTCCTTAGATTACAATTCCCCATATGAGTGCTTAGATGATAGCCACAGTTCCATTGCTTGGAAACTGGTTCTCATGATGTCATAATATACTTGAATAGACTATAACATGACATGTGTAAAACTCTACTTACAATCTACCTACATCCCATGGGTGTGCTTCTTGGCAGTCTTATTTCAGCTGATGGAAGTTTTTCTTTCTTTCTCTCTCATCTCATTTCTAATTTACCCTTAAACTCTATTGGCTCTACCTTCACAATATATCCAGAATGACAACTTATCTTCACCACCTCCCCATACCAACTCCCAGCTCAAGTCATACTATTTCATAACTGGATGATTGCCAAAGTCTCCAGTCTAGTCTCCCTACTTCCACCCTTGCCCTGAGAGTCTATCTGCAGCACGGTGCATGACTTAAAACATAAATCATATCATGTCACTCAGGGACCCTCTCACAGAGGAAAGACATATGAAGTATTTATAGCTGTATAGTCTGGTCATTTAAGTAGGAATTCCAGTAAGGATACATTTAGATATCTAATGAATATACGGATTACCATATACAACAGCTACTCTTGGTTTAAAGGCACTGGCTGAAAAGGCAGACCAACTTGAATTCTAATTCAATTTCTAGCATTAACTATCATCAACTAATTAATAAATTAATTAATATCACTAAATTGCAATATGCTGATGCTTAAAAGATTATCAAATCAATACCATTTTGTATGACTACAATGATGTGCAAGATTGGTGTATCAAAATCTAACCAGGCTCAGGTGCAATGGCAAAGATCAACAAGGAAGGATGGTCCAATAATGAGCCCATGATACCGATGACTATGCTTAGAAGCCTGTGTGCCTGAAATATGAACTAGACATAGAGCTGCAGGGTGCCTAAGGGTTACCTCCTGAGAGCCTCTATGTTGCTCAAATGTGGCCACTCTCTAAGCCAAACTAAGTATGTTAATGCATTACCTTCCCCCCAATGTGGGACATAACTCCTGGGGATGAGCCTCCCTAGCGCCGAGGGATTACTACCAATCACTAACTGGAGAAGCAACTAGAAAGAGACCTCTAATAAAAACGTCAAACCAGACCAGCAGAATATCTCAACCTACATGTTGGATCAAGGGTTAAAAACTGTTCTTTGACCTTGAATAAAAGGGGGAAATGGCAAAGACAAATGAGTTGATATGGCTAAGAGTCTTCCAAAAAGAGTCGGGAAGTCATCAGAGGGGTTGCGCTTACGCACACCTCAGCAGGATCCCAGGAAAAGCCAAAGTAGATACAACCCTAGGTACTGGTTCTCCTGAAGGCTACAGAGATCCACAGGGTATATAGTCACGGCAGATGGATTTGGAGCTCTGTGACATGTCAGAGGGCCCTACTTTGGAATTTGTGCTCCTGAGTGTGATGGAGCTGAACTCAGATATGACTTTTCTACACGTGCCTCTTCTGTCACTTTTACTGAACCTGTGGTTGGCGCTAGGGATGGTCCATACTTAGGAGACTTGAATCTCTGGACTGCCCATGTGCCAGCTGGGCCCTAAGCCTCAGCAGAGTGGCGACTCCTACTCTCTGGTTTGTTGGTCTTACAAAGGTCAGCTAACAGGGAGGTGAAGATGGTCAAGCACCACACTAGGGAATCAAGAGTGCTTACAACTGTAAGCAGAGGAATTGCATCCATCATCCATTGGAATCTAACCCCCCTCTTGATCTAGAGGTGGAGGGGAAATCGCCATCCCAGGGTCCACAGAATGAAGGAATAAAATATGGCCTAGAGTGCACTTACTGATATTCTACTATAAAACTGTTGTGACGAGTAATAGAAGAAATTTTAGCATCGATGTGGAGAAAGTAGCCACACTAGTTGCTGAGGGCAGGGAGAGGGTAGAAGAGATGTGATGTAGGGACATTTTTGGGGTTTTGGTGATATTGCAGAGTCAGATGCTGGACTTTATATATCCTGCCATAACCCACTGATTGTACTGGGGAGGAGTGCAAACTACAGGGTAAACTATTAACTGTGTAGTGCAGCAGTGCCCCAAAATGTGTTCACTGAGTGTGATGAGTGTGCTGCAATGATGAGGGAGGATGGTGTGGAAGGAGTGGGGCAAGGGGAGTGGGGGGTATGCAGGAACCTCTTATATTTTTTAGCATAACATTTTTTGTGTGATGTATATATCTTCAAAAAATACAATTTACAAAAATGATGTGGTGGGGTTTGGGGTGTGGGTTATATGGGAAACTCTTATGTTTTTTGTTTTTTTATATTTTTTAATGTAACATTCCTTGTGATCTATTAACTTTAATTTAAAAAATGTTTTTTTTTTAAATCTAACAGGTAGAGAAAAACTACTTAAATATTTATAACAGGCCATTTAATCCAGGAAATTGGTGATTTAGGTGATGTAGATTTGGGGAAGCCTTTAATAAGACTGATGGAGTAACACAGAAATTGGCAGGAGTGCTACCAGAAAGCAGATGTTACCCTTTCAAAGATGGTGCTTCAATGGGACTGTCAGATGCAAACTTGAGTCACAGGGAAGCAACAGTTGAAAGAATTGCCTAACAAAGGTGAAAATGAGAATATTCAGGTTACTCCCTTCCTGCTGACCTTCAAAATCCACCTGTTTCTCAGTTGCCCAATGCAGCCAGAATCCAGCTGACAGTGGAGCCTGGAGAATGCACTCCGAAAAGGTCAGGACTTCCTACAAGGAGTGGAATAGGGAAAGGGGGAGGAAGGTATCTGAGATCTAGCTGTGCTATGGAATATATTTTACAGGATATTTAAGTTAAGTATTCTATACAGCATCAACTTTAAATTGTTATGGCATAGACAATATATAAGAATATAGATGAAAGGAGTTGATATGGGCTGGGGCTAATTGATGGCAACATATACATTTACTTAATTGCCAAGGTCCTCATTTCGGAGATTCTTGTGTTCTTCCTAAGATTTAAGAATTATTCATGCATATATTTCCCGTAGATTGTGAAGTGTTTATCTTTTTGTCTTCCAAAGCAGCAAACAAAGAGTTTTTCATATGGCAGTACTTAATAGGTATTAGTTTAATAAAATAAGTTAGTGTGATTTTGTGAAACTAGAAGAAAGGAAACAAAATATAAGACTGTGAATAAACCAAGCATAACAAAACATTAAGAAACTACCAAAATTTTAGTAATAATTGCTTTACCAATCATGCTAACAAGCTATGAAAAAAATCAAGTATCTAAACCAAAGGAAATTCGTAGAAATATAAGTAAAATAGTCATAAGAACTAATAAAGAAGTCCTTTTTTTAAAGACCAGATGGTAAATTTACATTTAACTTATGCATGTGAGGTGGGAAATTTTGTGGAAGTTGGACAACTTTATTAGGACTGCATAAGCTACAAAGAATAGAACTATTTCTGCAACATGTTCATTCCTTTAAAACTGAGAGTAGAAAATGAATCTGCATTATAACCTGGAAGCTTTTAGGGCAAAGTCACATGGTAGAATTTCTACAAAATCCTCCTCACTTTTGGGATGGGAGTTTGGAGTAAAGTAGCATATTGCTACATTTACTTATATTTTATAAAGCATTTTAAAATAATTTAGTACCTTGAGGGTAGGAGTACCAATTTTCTTGACTCCTAATATAATATATGGACAGTTCTCTATCCTTGAGGATATTTCTGTCTACAGCAAGAAGACAAAGGGGCTGATACTACTGGTTCTGCCACAGTCAATGCATATTCCTAAGATTTCTTAATTTTAACCTTATGGTTTATAAAGATTACATATGTGAAAATGTTTCTGAGCATTTTACTTTCCCCCTGGATGACTGCATGATGATTGAGTTACAGCAATACATAGTAATCTTGTCTCATTTAAATCAAGTAAATCAGAGAAATTATCCATGTCTTAAGCAAAGCCAAACACATCCCTAAAAGTTTAAGATGATTTCAATTTTAATGCCATAGATATTTCACAGTACTAATTCAGAATTTTTTTCCAGTCTTTCAAATTGATTCCTTTGTTCCAGTACTCAGTGTTTAATATATTTGTTGGAGTTTCAGTGAAATCTAGGGGTTTAAAAATACTTAGTAAAGTTAGAAAAAATCCTATCTTTTTTATAGAAGCTTTAGAATATGTTGTAGTTCATGGATACCAAACTTTACAATTCATTTGATGTCACAAACCTCAATAAATTCAAGAATGTGTGTATTTATTGAAAACAGAGAGATTAGAATCCCTTCAGTTCCTTTGGCAAATATGCACATTTCTCTCTTTATGAAGTTCAGTGGTTTTTAATTCACTTCATTATTCATATGAATTTATCACAATAGCTCTAAAATATTTCAAAAAAGAAAATTGATAAAAATGAGAGGCATCCAGTCATAAGGAGATGTATTTAGGTACCTTTATTCATGTGGCAGGAGTGCTCAGAAAAGGTCTACATATGATTCATATCTAAAGGCTTTTCTAAAATATCTTATAGAAATTGATGTATATTGTTTATATTAAATGATGATTTGCTATTTTAGGCATTATAGTGGACATGCTATTTCAAAAAACATAGTAGAACAAAAGCATTTAGAAACTTGTTAGTAGTGTTTTATAAGTATTTGGCATCAACTCAAAAGGGTCCCTTGTAGAAATTTGGTATTCATGTCAATCATTTCAGCTGTTTAATTTATAGTGTTATGTATGCACAATTTAAGCTAAATGATTTGAATTAATTTCCAACCACTAGCACTAAACAAAAATTACATACATTGATTTAAATATATATTACTAATATGTACACATTTGTATGTATAATTATGCTTTTAAATCATTGATACGATTCAATTATCTGCACAATTATCTAATTTTTTGATAAGCAAAATGAAAATGAAAAAGAAAATATAAATAAGGTAATGAAAAATAATATACTTTGAACTTTGAACTTTTTAGAGGCTTAATAATGTAAATAAATATATATAGAGAGAGTAGAGATCTTTTTAACACATTGTCTGCTGTGCAAATACTTGTCTTTGTTGAAATATCACCAAATGACAGAGCTCATTACCTTATAAAAATGCCATTCCATTATCACATAACCCTATATTGGAAAGATAGTATGTTTGTTAAAATGAAATTGTAAAGATATTTTTATGCAGAGGTTACTAGGTTACAAAAAAATATGGTTGCATTGCTTCCTCTTGCTATTATCACACTTACCTGCCTGGCATCAGGCTAAATGTAGCCACCTATTATTGCATATCAAACATTTACAACACATGTCAAATGATATGGGCCTTTGGCAATTCCCTGATTTCTTTATTGCAAGACTTAATGTTCTAAAGTTGTGTGTGAAACTCCAGAGGGAAACAGCATGAAGTACTTACTAGTCTTTGTTGGATCACAAATCACTGCAAAGAGATCTTCCACAAAATATCAGATTGGGAAATGCTAAAGAGTTAAAGAAGAGAGCTGCTCAGTTCCTGGAGACACATGTTATTGCCCACCCCCCACCAAGGCTGGAGATGCATTAGATGCAGCACAGGTGGATGAGTCAGGGTGGATGACTGTGCAGGTTATCAGCTAGTGTCAGTTTCGATGAACAGATGGTCATACTGGTTGGCTGTTTTTCATGCCTTACTAGTTTTTAAATATTCTGAGTACTTTGAAGAGATAAACTCAGTATCTTAACCGAAATATGCAAGACAGAAGGAAGGAATTGATATAAACGAGATCTTTGGAGGAAGAAAAAGGACTGTTAACCTGTTTTTTCTTCATTCAATAACAAATTAGCTATTTCTTTGTTTTAATGAAGAAAGAGCATATTCTGCTTAGAAAAGATTTTATCAATGAGAACAGATGTTGAATCAAGACAAAAAAGTATTAATATAAAATGTGCGAATAATGCTATGAATTTTCTGTCCTTTTATTAAAAATGTTATGTGGACTTTCTAGAAAGAAAATATGTAGCTGACTAGTAGATTTTACTTAATGTTCTATGATTTTAATAATTACTTTAAAGTATCTGCTTGATATGAGTAGTGCTTAAACAAATTTTATTATAAAGTGTTTATTTCATTTTGAAGTAGAAACCGAGTATGGTAAGGATTATTATTCATTAAATTAGATATGAATTAACTGACCCTGAAAATGCTTATTTTGTGAATGTGCATTTGTAATTATTTGGTTTACAAAGTTCATTCTGGTAAGCAAAGTCCAGAGTTAATGGCTCCCATTTGTAAATAGGTGACATAACTTATTATAATGCTCAATTATCTCTGGTCCATGAATTGTTCAATTATGCAAACACTCATCTACCCAAATAAATACTCACTAAGGTAAGCATCTATGCCAAAAATATAAATTTGCTGCATTTTTACTATTTATATACATAGTAAACTCCAGAGAAATACTGAGGATAAATAACACCAACAAAAACCTCTGGAATCTAGACATAATTTGAAAATTGACATGTCCATTCAAGAATAGTATTGGGTTTATTTAGAAAACCGTGTAAAATTATCGTCCTACACACTTTTCCTGATTGGAGGTTAATAAATGAAACATCATATTAACCCACAAATCCTATTTTTTTTAAAAAAGAGAAATTGTCAAAGGTTAAAGAAATAAGAATATCACTCAGTCATGTTAGAATAATAAATAGAAACATGCTCTCCCTCTAAGTTCTTCAAACTCAGTGAAAAAAAGAGGAGAGTTCATGCATCTCATTCAAACTTCAAAGCTACTTTCTCCTTTTTATGTTTAAACCAAAGCTTTCAAGAATGGAGGGCAGGTTTCCTTTACAATTTAGAATTCAAAGAGCACCACTTTGAAATTTAATAGAGCAGTGTTTGCTAAAGTAAACATTTTAGTCACAGTGAAGGCAGATGCCTCAGTTCGTCTGCAGCCTATTCTGTTAGACATTAAAGCTGTGCCTCAAAACTATTGGAATGTTTCTTCCCCAACAGTCATTCTCAAAAGATAAAGATTTCACAGAGTGCAGCATCCCACCTCTCCAAACCAAATGCACCTTTAGCGATAAAGCAATTTTGAGATTTGGAAACTTCTGATGGCGCTGTGAAAGTAGTGCTTTAGAAAAATCACGAGAACACTGAAAACGAGGATCTCATATTCTTGTTAAAGGTCCTTACCACCACCCCCATGCACAGCCACGCAGACCTGGAGGAAAAAGGGCCCCTGAGAGAAAGAGGGAGAAGAAAGTGAGACAAGTTTTTATGGTTATCAACAATGTGGTGTGAGAAGCCTTTTGTATTATTAAAAAATGAGTTACTAATGCTGCTCAGTGAAAGGCGCTGTTTCTTTTACAATGCATACCAAATCCAATTACAGAAAAAGAGAGTAGAAATTCTTTTTCTATTGAGAGCTAAACCAGCTCACTAAACCATGTAATTTTTTTGCTAGTAAGCCTAGAACATAGACATGTATATGTATTAAAAGGACTTTTCTCCATGCATTGACTATATTACATGTTATAGAACATTTAATTCCTGCCAATTGTCTACTTTTTGTCATTGTTTTATTATTTCAATTATTTTCCGTAGAGTATATACTTCAATGAATCAAGGATTTGCAAAATTAATGGTAGAGGAGCATGGGAATTCAATGATCTAGGGAAAATGAATTAGAAAAGTCATTAATCTTATTTAAATATGTTTACATGAGTCTATATTACTAGTGGAATATGCAATAATTAGAAACAATTTCTCCTATTATTTTCATTATCTCAAGCCAACAAATTTTTGACAATGTCTTTAAGAATAATTTGTTTTTGGAAATATGTGAGTTGTCCTTATCTAACAGTGATATATTTTTATTGATAGACTATCAATAGGAATAGGTAAATTTCTTACAGATTTCTTTCAATTAGAGAAATTATAAACATTGAATACTATTTCACACTACCTAAATATCCCTAACTTCTTAATTACAAGTAGGCATTGATCTCCAGAGCTGTTAACTCTTTTGAATCTATGGTATGTTCAAGTACACAGCATTTAACTACCCATATGCACCTTTCTTCAAATGAAATTCAGTTTTAAAAAAAGAAAAAGAAAAAAACAAAAAAGTGGCCATATTTCTAAATGTGCAAGAGACAAATTCAAATGCATTCTTCTGTTTGTTGTGCTTTCACTTGAATATGCTTTTTCCCCCACCTGGCACAATAATTGTAGCATTGCAGTTTTCTGGCAACAAATGGCTTCTGGGGTCACCAAATGTCTCTGATATGCTACAGCATTTAATCTTCCACAAAAGCTGTTTACTGCTTCATATCCTCTGAACGCCAGTAACATTATCCTTTAAATCATGCCTAGTTGCTAATTAATGGATGTATAAATGTCTAACCGCCAAGTCTTTAAAGCAGAGCCATAAGTACAGCATACATTCTACACAAAACTAAAATAAAGTTCTGATGAACCATAAACACTGATTTTTCTACAAAGCTATTGTCATGCTGGATAGCTAATCAGATTGAAGTGCATTTGAGAAATTTGCTCTAATGCCATGTAAAACAGAAAATACATTTGCAATGCTAGAAAGGTTCAGCAGTATGTTATTGGTTTACTAGGCTACATTTCTGTCCTATCTTTCTCTTGGATTTCTACATCTTGGCATCCAAACAAAAGCTCAAGATTCTGAGTTTAATGCCCTGATTTGCCATTTTGTCATTGTGAGACTTTTGTCACCCTAATTTCCTGAATTTTCTTTTCTAAAACAAATAGAAATTACTTTCAAAATATTCCTTTCATACATATTTTTTCTTTAACTGATCAGGTATAATTTCTTATAATACAACTATGTAACAGAATCATTTGGAAAATTCATTGTAGTTTGCAATTTGTGAGCAGGCCCTACATGTCTGGCATTGGTCTAAGCACTTTTACATGCAATATTTCTTGCAGACCTAATAACCATAAACAAGGGAGTTATTAATATCTTCAATTTCTAGATGAGAGCAAGTGGAAACTTGCTCAAGGTCTCATGGCATGCTCAGAGCAGACAGATCAGTACTGAAATCCAATTGAGTCCCAGTTGATGCTAAATGCTTATGCTTCAAAAATATATTGTATTACTCTCCCATTAGTACTGACTTTACATGATAATATTTTAGCAATTTTTAATATCACATTGAGAGAACCGTTGGAAATGAAGAAAGGACAAAACATGATTAAGCAGAAAAGATAGAATGGCAGAGGAATCAAGTGGAATGAGGTAACACTAACGTTTCATAATAGTGCCAGAAATCTTGATTACCCTCTTATTCTAGGAATTATTTTCAAATTCAGATATTAGTAGATAGGTAAATTAAATATATCAGACAAAATGTAAAGAGCCACTCTTTACTTAAGGAACCTTGAAAGGAGAGCAGACTCAGTAATCATTAAACTGGACTAAAATTCCACTTCTAAGATTTCTTGAATTTTTTTCTTTGCTAGGAAAATTTATTTCCATCTCAGAGTCTTTTTCTCCCTTATCCTTCAAAGATAGTTCATAAAATTAGGAGAAATGACAAATGCATATGTCTTCTGAATGAATGAAATAAATGAATAATTTAGGATCAAAATTTCTGAAATCAAATCTAGCTATGCCATGGGTTTGCTATGTGACTGTAAGCAAGTGATTTAAGCTCTCTATTTTTTCACTTGCAAAAAAAAGTTTAATAACACTTATTCTCTGATCACTGTAAGGCTTCAATGACATAATATTTGTGAAAGTACTTCATAAAATGGAAAGATCTTTAATGAGCAGTGTTACTTGTTTATTGACCTTTTCCCCCATGCCATTGCTAGTACATTCCTGCTGTTCTAAGTTACCAGGCTTCCCACAACTGGCCTTCTACAATATATCCTGTTTTCCAAAATGATCGTTATTCCAGCCTGATATTGACAATCTTAAATCCCTCAATTAAATATGTGTAACTTAACTACCCTAGAAGTTTTGTTCTTACCTCAAATTTATTTTTATATCAGTGATGCACTCTGAAATGAAAACTTTTTTTTCAGCAAAACTGGTACGATGTAGCCACAATGAAAAAAGGCCAGCTCTGTCCAAAAACTAAGCCCACCTGTATCACTAGGTCATATGTTAGAGACATAGGTCATATGTTAGAGAAAGAGTCACCCCACCACCTGCATTCTCTATATTTCACCGTGTGTTGGATCAAAAGAGGAAGTCTAGAAATGAAGTTGAGAAAGAATCCCACCTGTGTAGATAACAATTGCAGTGGCACTCTGGTTGTAACAGTGTGTGAGCTGTTGTGTGTGTGTGTGTATGCCCATGTGTATGTATAAGAGTGTGGAGAAGTTATATTAAGCTGGAGTAGGATTAGCTCCATCTAGGTGAGTTCATTTGTCAGGAGAGTAGACTTTTTTTTCATATACACAGACAGTTTATGACAGGATGCTTTATATGAAATTAGCAATTATTAATATTGAGTAAGAACTTTGAAAACTTTAGAAAAATAGGCAAAAATAAATAAACTTGCATTCCTTCTTGAAAGGGATCTTAGGAAGAAGGTTCTTAGGAATCATTTAATACAAGGCTCACCTAGGTAAGGAGCCTTCCATTACTGGTGTGAATAAATGGGGGACTTGTCACTCCATAAGGCACTTTATTCTGATGTACACATCCATGGTTAGAAAATTATTTAATGGAGACCAAACTGAACTCTCCAGAATATGAGTTTTATTCCAATTCTATCTCTGAAACAAGTCATAACAAAGCTTACTTTTTTCCATGCTACTATTTTGCACATTTAAGGACAGATGACATATTCCATTTAAATTCCTCTTATTTCCAAGAAATTTATTAATTTACCATTCTCTTAATAGTACCCTAGACATAATTCTAGTTTGTAAGTATCCTTGTATGGTGGCACATATTCAACAAAACATTTGATATTTGGACTCATCGGTGCAGATTACAGAGGGCCATCATATCCTATGATAAAGGCACCAGACTTTCATGGATGCAAGCTAAAATTGCTTTTGCTTCATTACCAGTTAAATAATACTCTTGGGTCATATTGTTTCTGTCAGATAAACCTCCAGATATTTTAATATGTATTGTTTCTCAGTAGATCTTCCAAATCTTGTTATGTGCAACTGAGTTTCTATACATCAATATGGTGCTCTGTATTTATCCACACAAGTGTTATTCCAGGGCTTCAGCCTGCTGAAGTAAATTTGAATCCTGTTAGGTCATCTGCTGAATAAATTGTGTTATCTGCAAAGCTGACAAAATGTCTTCTTTAAATATAACAAAGAACATTTAGTTGGTGTTTATGAGTTTTATTTTCTTTTAAAAAACATACCTGTAGAGAAATAGAACATATAAATTTAAATTCAATAAATAGCTATTAATCACCTACATTAGACCAGGAATGAAATAAATAATCCATCAAGGGTCATCAGTATATTTTGTGAATCATATAGACAAACAATGACTACATATATAGGAAATTTAAAATCAAAATATGGGGAGCAGATGTAGCTCAGTGGCTTGAGGGCCTGCTTCCCATGTATGAGGTCTGGGTTCAATTTCCAGTACATCCTAAAAAAATATGTACAAAATTCTATTGAAACACAATGCAGCAAACACTGATTAAGCCACTGAGAAGTGAGTGTTCACAAGGATGGATCTGGAAAAATGCGTAGTCACTTGAGTGAGACAGCATGGAAAGAATCATTTCCGGGCAGAGATTAACTGGTGTAAAACTATAATGGCATAATGTTTTAGGCAAAATTTTTCAAATTGTTATCCACAGGCCACATGCACTAAATCACCTGGGAATATGTTAGGTAATTACAGACCACTAGCTTTCTCAGATGTCTAAAACTGTATCTCTGGGTGAGACCAGAGACTACACTTATATTATGTTTCCTTGGTGATTATTATGCATATAAATATTTGAAAACCACTGATAGAAGGAATTGTTCAGTGTCATTGTAGTACTTGATGGTGAGGGGTGCAACTGCTAAATAAGTTCATAGTCACATGTGCCATTCTAGGAGTTCAGGCTTTGGGAATGGTACACCACTGAAAAGGTTCTACAGGGTTGTGACATTACTAGATTGATATTTTTGGAAAATAAATGTAGTGGTAGTGTGAACAATATACTGGGTGAAGCAGTACATAAATACATGGAGGTCTTTCCAGAATTCTAGATGTATTAAATGCTTCGCCTAGATCAGGGATCATCAAATTGAAGAGGAAAGATGAGAGGATCGATGAAGATCAACAAGTATTTTTAAATTTAAGATTTAGAGAACCTATGATAAAGTGGGTATGTATATTTTTGCAGGGAGGAGAGATGAGGAAGATGTAATGCTTACTAGACAGTTCTTAGACATATAATGCTGATATTTATCAAGATTTTTGTATAAATATTTGGTCAATCTGTGTGAAAAGGGGAGAAAATTAGTTCTGTTTTGTATTTATTTAGTTTTAAATGCTTGAGGTTTGTTTATAGAATGCTATCCAACATGCAATTAGGAATATGAATATGGAGTTTAGGAGATGTATCTAAACTGAAGATCTAGCTTTGGGACAAGTCATTAAATGTTCATTGAATCCATAAGACTAGAATCATGGAGATTGCCCAGCAGTAGTAAGACAGGTGAGAAGAAGAGATAGTAGATAGCACATGGTTGATGACGATGTTGAGAATCAGTGCCAAGGAGGACATAACTGGGCAGGACCCAGAAAAAGAGCAACCAAGAGGCACAAGAAGAAGCAAATAACAATGGTAAGAAAAGTCAATGGTGGAATGGGTTTGGAGAATGAATAAGAGGATAAATTACAAAAAGTAGGATAAAAACTGAAAAGAAATAACTGAACTTGGCAAGAAGAGCACTAGTAATCATGTCAGAAGCAAGAACAATATTTTAAAAACAAATGTTTAATATTGGTTTTGCTCTGAAATAATTTCTACATGAAGAAAAGAATCTTAATACGAAGAAATAATGCTTAAGGAAGAAGTCATTTAGGCCTTTAAAAATAGGTCTCCACTATTGGGTTAATTTTATAATCAAAGATAATCTTCAAGGGATTTCAACATTTATTCCTGGCATGAATTAATCACACCATCACTTCATTAAATCTCATCAATAGTAGGTAACTTATGCTATCAGCTTTAGATAAAGTCTCAAGGTTTTTTGCTCAATAAAGAATCCTCTGCTTCTCTTAACATTTAAGTAACATTTCAGTTGCATTTCTGTCCCCTAAAATACAAAAAGGATCTGTAAAAATGTTACAATTATAAACTGTGACAAACTTTAGGGCTATTTACAGATATTCCCATTCTCTTCCCAAGTCACTAGTAGACTGTACCTTCTCACTCTCCTTGAAGTTAAGTATGGTTACGTAACTGGATTTGGCCAATAAACATTAATGGACTTGATTGGTATGTTTCATTTCTAAGGAGAAGTCTTTTAAAAGCCAAAGTGTTCATCATTGAAATGTCATGCAGGACATTATAATATCTCAAAAATATCCCCACATTACGCCTATTTTTCCCTCTCCCTCTGTTCAGAACCTCCGGTTGCCACTGCCTCTACATCAATGATGAAAGTTCTTCCACTGCTAGAATAACAATAAGTCTATAGTAGAATAATAGTAAGTCAAATTTAGCCCATTGTTCATTCCCCAATCTTGAGGATTTTGGGGATGGTGATGGCCACTCTGCCTCTAATTGAGAGGGGTCTTAGATCCCATGGGGCAAATGCATGGAACTATCTTGCTTGTAGTTGCAGATTCTCTCTGTTCCTTGGAATGGGCATTGTCCACCATCATCGTTTTGTTAGTTTCCTTGGTGAGTTCAATGAACTAGAGAGTAGGTATTGTAACTCTACTGAGATTCAGGACCATCATATATTTTGTCATAACTTACAAAATTGTACAGGGCAGAGTGTAAACTATAATGTAAACTATAATCCACAGTAGTGGCAATGCTTCAATACGTGTTCATCAATTGTAACAAATGTAGCACACTAATGAAAGATGTTAGTGTAGGAAAGTGTGGGAGGGGGAGGGATTGGGACATATGGGAATTCCCTTTATTTTTATGTAACATTTAAGTAATCTAAAGTGTATTTAAAATAAATTAACTAACTATATTTAAAAAGAATAAATGTGTAATTCACTATACACATTTCCCCACCACAGAATCCAATGATTCAGATGTTGGGTATATCTTTAGCCTGGGTAGTAGATAAATTCAAATAAAATGTTTATTATTTTATGGTTTTGGAGTTATTCTCTGCATAAACTAGCCTATACTTACTAATAATAAGGATATTTTGACAAGAAGACTACTTTGGGGAAAAAGTTCCTTCTTGCCTACTTTCAGGGGCCCCTGATTAGGTTGTCCTTGGCTCCCACTGCACAATTCCAGAAATCAGACATAGCATGACAGTTGAGAGTTGAGTGAAGATATCAGGATTGCTGCTAAAATTCCTGGTTGAGGAAAATACATGAGTGGAAAATACTTTTTATTGGTAGAGATCATTTCGATCAGTTGCAAACTGATGTGGGCTTTCAGAGAAGATACAATACTTTTGCTTCTATTCATATCAGATTAATCAAATTAATTTCATTCAAAGACTGGATAGAACTGAATTTGCTCTCTTCGTATTTCTGTGACATTCTAAATTAGTCATAAAGACAGAATAGAGGCATGTTTAGTCATAACTTCAGCAGTGAAAATACTCTGGCATGTTTGTTATTACGAAGTATGATATCTTCTCTATACGTGTCCAACCATGCCTTATTTTCTGATAACCCACCCAGACAAATATCAAGCCATTATTCATTTCAAAGTCAAATGGAAGTCACAATGTAAGCACTGTTCTTTAAGCTGTTTTTCCCATTGTGATGATGTGTATGCCCTGACTCATGTGGAACTACTTCATTTCTCTTAATGGGATATAAAATTATTGGAAAAATAATTTTCCATTTTGAAAAGTTACCAATGTTAACTCTGCTCTCCACCCCTTTAAAATTTGGTCAAAGGACCTTTTTCTTGGATTGAAGAGCATTACATTTTGTTATTGTGTTTGTTTCTCATTCATATGTCTGCAATTTCTACTATAATTTCAGTGTATTGAACATCTCTCTTCTGTATGTTTTCTTCCTTTTGAATTTTTCCCCACTTTGAAATCGGTATGCTGTCTTGCTTCTGGTTTCCACATGCACCCTGGATCTGGATAAATTTCTTTGCTTGCCTTTGCAATTCTGATCCCAACCTCCTTCTTGACACCCTCACTTCTGAAACATTGCTTAGTCATTCATTCCAAATATATTGAGAAGCTGTTATATTCCAGGCACAGAGCTAAGCCCTCAGATTCTGAGTTAACACAAAAACCTTAGTGAGGAATGGAAAATTCAATAGATATTTACAATAGAGTTGTGCTATTATAGGTGTGTGGTAGGTGTTACAAAAATTGTGTCCACTGTTTTGAGAAACAGAGCTGTCAAAGACCCAAGATGGCAACTAATTTGAAAATGTGCCCTGTAAGATGGAAAGTACTTGGCTCAGTTATCTAAATTTGCTTTTGTGTTTTAAAAAAAAATCTCTTTATTACTTTTTAATAGGATCATAGCCTTAAAAATGTCTAAGTGTGGTCTATTTCATAATTGTCAATAACCTATGTACAGAAGAAAATTTGCGACTATGAGCAAGGGCAGAACTCTTATTTATTCAGCCTTTCAGAAGCATATTAAACACAATTCACTCAATAAGTGAATGCATTTTCTTATCACTTTACAAATAAAATTCTGAGTGCAGAAAATGGTATATTCAATAAAAATATCAGAATTTCGGGCTTGGATTGTTTTATTTTGAAGATTTCAGGTGACTTAATTTTTTTCTAATTCAAATATATATATATATATTTTCTTAATGAATTTGTGTAGATAAAAAAGTTACCTATAAAATAGAAAAAATTCAATGTACAATATTTATAGAAATGCCTGAACAACTGTCTGATGAGTGACTAGGCTTTGAAAAAAACAAGCCTTTGAATGAAGGGTATAGTCTTAGGAGTGATTTGAGGCTTGATGTAAAAATTGTATATAATTTTTAACATTATTCCATGAAAACACACAAAGTGATTGTTTACCAAAGTAATTTCACTGATAGGGTCATTTGAAATCAAATCTCGAACTTGGACCTCAGCAGTCAAATAATATACTGGGAAAAAAATCTGTGAGCTCCAAAAAAGATAAATCATTTAAGTTATTCTATTAACTCATGGCATGATGGTTACCAGAGTTCATATAGTAAATCATACCAGATGAATTAGTTTATCCATACTTTTGTGGAACTGATATGAACTATTTGGCAAGATCACTTGCCTATAATAATGTAATTATTTGAACTCATGCAGGAAATTCCCTGTGTGATCAGTTTCTTCCTTTTATCTCCTCTTTCTCCAAACACACAAATATAAGGCTTAAAACAGGTGAAAGAATATTCATGAATATTCTGTTTCCGTACTAGGTGAATGCAATCCAACTCTTTTTTGGTACATGCAAAGGACTACATGCTAATAAAGTTGTTAGAGAAATAACTCTTCAGACACCGATGACTTTAATTTGCTGAATTTACTGAATTTGCTAACATTTTATAGTACAATACCTTGATGAAATCTTTCCAAAGTTTTCCATTTCACTGCCTTTTCCCATAGTAAAGAAAAGATCATTAAATTTATGTATAAGATTTTGTAAATCTTAACTGCAAAGTTCCAATAAACTTGCTCAGATTAATCACTTGTTACTTGACAAATGGCAATGTGTATTTTTTATTTCACTGTGATTAACAGAATATCAGAAAACATCATCAATCTTATATTCTCCCTTATGTGTGTAAGATAAGATACAAAATAATGTCATGGCCTTTAAAATCAATTTGCTCTTTAGATTTGGGTGTATTTCACTTTATGCAATCAAATCATGGAAAATTTATTGTTAAAGAAATACTAAGATTCAGTTATTTCCTATCTGGATTTTTTTTCTTGACTTTTTATTTATTTATTTTTAATGTTACATTCAAAAATATATGAGGTCCCCATATACCTCCACACACCTCTTCCCATATCAACAACCTCTTTCATCATCATGGTACATTCATTGCATTTGGTGAATACATTTTTTTTCCCCAAATTCTACTCAATTTATTCATTTTTTAAAAAGAATAGAATATCATTAAGTCCACTCTGATCTTTACTGTACTCCTCCTTCCTGTGGACCTTGGCTTGGTTGTGTCCATTCCACATCTATGTCAAGAGGGGGTTTAGATTCCACATGGATATTGGATGCAATCCTCCTGCTTTCAATTGTAGGCACTCTAGGCTCCATGGTGTGGTGGTTGACGCTCTTCAACTCCATGTTAGCTGAGTATAGTAAGTCAAATAAATCAGAGTGTAGGAGCTGAAGTCTATTGAGGTCAGGGCCTGGCTATCGTATTGTCAGTCCAGAGATTCAAATTCCCTAGATATATCTTAAGCCCCAGGACCAACTACAGTTCTAGTAAAGTAGCATGAAAGGCTTGTGAAAAGAGATCACATCTTAGTCCAGCTCCATCACGCAGAAACACCAGCTCCAAAGGAGGGCCAACTGATATGGTAGTGAACCCCATCTGCCATGACCATAGAACCTGTGGGTCTCTTTAGCCCTCAAAAGGACCAATACCTGGGGTTGTATCTACTTTATCTGTCTCTGAGACTCTGCTCAGGTGTGCATAAGGGCAATCCTTCTGACAACCTCCAGACTCTTTTTTAGAGACTCATAGCCATATGAACTCATTTGTCCTTTCCATTTCCCCCTTAATTTAGGTCAAACAGCATTTTTAACTCCTGTTATTATATGTAGACAGGGATATTCTGCTGGTCCACGTTGAACCTTTAATTCAAGGTCATTTTCTAGTTGCATCATCAGCTGGTACTTGGTAGTGATCCCTTGGTGCCAGGGAGGCTCATCCCCGGGTGTCATGTCCCATGCTGGGGGAAAGGCATTGCACTTACATGCTGAGTTTGGCTTCGAGACTGGCCAAATTTGAGTAACACGGAGGCTGTCAGGAGGGAACCCCTATGCACAGTGCTGCTCTAGGCCTTGTTCTTATTTCAGTTGTATAGGCTCACAAGCATAGTCATTAGTATCAGGGGCTCACTGATGGACCCTCATTCCTTCCTGGTCCTTACCGTTGCACCTGGGGGAATGTTGCTGCTCCCCTAGGGACCACGACATAGTCCCCCTCCCCCGACCAGGAACCCAGTACCCCCCCAGCTGTTGTTTTTAATTGTTTCCACTATGAGTATATCCAAACATTTCCATGCCCCCTGGATACATGCCCTGTATAACTCCCTGTCAACCATATATTACCTGTCAATAACATCCCACACCAGTATTCCTCCGCTGCCATTGTTAAACCACTCTGTGATCCAAAACTTCCTGAAAAGTGAAGCCCAATATAATGTCAGGTTCCCTTACTAGTAAAATGGAATATAGCAATGAGTTTAAAGGTTAGATATAGAATACATATTGATTTGGAAAAATTCTTCATCCTATCTTTTTTTCTTTTTTCCTAATTATTGAGCTTCTCTTCACAAGAGCCCTAGATCACAGTAATCCATATATACAATATACAGTACTCCCACACTTCCACCATAAAACCTTTTCCCTTCCATAGTGATAATCTTTTAACTTATTCATATCATATTTACTGAAACTGATGTACAGACTCCAAGATAATAGCTTTCAAACAAGGTGACATCTGTGCTTACATTGTGGTCCATACTTTAGGCTATACAGTTTTCTAAATTTTTTAGTTATCCTATGTTTTACATTATGGTTTACATTATTAGTCTGACATCCCCTATAAGTTTTTGGTGTAATATTACATGTTTTATATCCATCCTTGTGTACTCTCGTGAAACTCCTCTCTTACCCCCACATTTACCTTGGTTCCATCCATTCAACATCCATTTTCCCCTCCCCTTGGGGCCCACAGCAACAGCTAATCTCCATTTCCTGAGGAGCCACGTCCAGAGATACTTGCAACAGTGTTCAGGGTCTGACTTGCTCAACTGCCCTAATGACCTGGGAGCCACCCTTTCTCTCGAGAGATACAGTTCCCTCTATTTGATGGCATTAGTCCTCCCCAGGATGTGGGTCCACCCCCACTCTCACTACTTGGGTCTCTATCCAATGGTACAACCCACCCTGGCAAAATGAGCATTCAGACATTCCCCAGGAGTCCGTCCCATGTCAGACCATCCCCTCTGAGCATCCTAAACAGGTAACCCTCCTAATTATATTTTGATACGGTTTTCTCAGCATTTTACTCTGAACCAACAACTGACACTCTCCTATGTTCATATGTTGCCCCTCCCTCCCTCCAATTTATTGGGCAATATTACCCATCCTCCCATCCCCAGCCCCCCTCAAACCCGCAAAGCCCCACCCAAAGGCAATCCCACGCCCCCTTTTTATCTCTTCTTTGTGCTCATACTTACCACCAGCTCATCATAGATTCCACCCCTGCAGATGTCAGCTCACATCCTTCCTCCACCCCCCAATTTCCTGTAAGCCTATCTTCCAGTCTCTAGCTCTCTGAGGCAGCTTGCTTATTTCATATCATTGAGGTCATGTAATATTTGTCCTTTAATGCCTGGGTTGCTTCACTCAATATAAGGTTCTCAAGATTCATCCATGTTATCACGTGTGTTTGTAGTGTATTTGTTCTTACAGCCGAGTATTATTCCATTGTATGTATATACAACATTTTATTGATCCACTCATCTGTTGATGGGCATTTGGGTTGATTCCAACTTTTGGCGATAGTGAACAATGCTGCTATGAATATTAGTGTACATATATCAGTTTGTGTCCTTGTTTTCAGTTCTGCTGGGTATATACCCAGCAGTGGTATTGCTGGGTCATATGGCAAATCTGTGGTTAGTTTTCTGAGAAACTGCCAAACTGTCCTCCAGAATGGTTGGATCCTTCTGCATTCCACCAGCCGTGGATGAGTGTTCCCGTTTCTTCACATCCTCTCCAGCATTTGTATTCTTCTGTTTTTTTCATAGCTGCCAATCTATGGGAGTAAGATGGTATCTCATTGTAGTTTTGATTTGCATTTCCCTGATAGCTAGAGATTTGGAGCATTTTTTCATGTGCTTTTTAGCCATTTGTATTTCTTCTTTGGAGAAGTGTCTGTTTAAATCTTTTTCCCATTTTTTAAATGGGTTATTTATCTTTTTATTTTCAAGATATAGGAGTTCTTTATATATGCAAGTTATAAGTCTATTATCAGATATATGGTTGCCAAATATTTTCTCCCATTGTGTGGGTTCCCTTTTTACTTTCTTGACAAACTCCTTTGAGATGCAGAAAGCGTTAATTTTGAGGAAGTCCCATTTATCTATTTGTTCATTTGCTGCTCGTGCTTTTGGTGTGATATTCATGAAGCCATTTCCTATTACAAGGTCTTGTAGATACTTCCCTACACTGCTTTCCAAGGTCTTTATGGTCTTGGCTCTTATATTTAGGTCTTTGACCATCTTGAGGTAATCTTTGTATAAGGTGTGAGATGGTAATCCTCCTTCATTCTTCTACATATGGATATCCAGTTCTCCAGGCACCATTTGTTGAATAGGCCATTCTCTCCCAGTTGAGAGGGTTTGATGGCTTTATGGAATATTATATGGCTATATATATGAAGTTCTATATCAGCACTTTCAATTCGATTCCATTGGTCTGTGTGTCTCTCCTTATGCCAATACCATGCTGTTTTCACTACTGTGGCTTTGTAGTATGTTTTGAAGTCAGGTAGTGTGATTCCTCCAATTTTGTTTTTCTTTTTCAATATGTCTTGGGTTTTCGGGGCCTCTTTCCTTTCCAAATAAATTTCATAGTTAGTTTTTCTAGTTCCTTAAAGAAGGCTGTGTTGATTTTTATTGGGATTGCATTGAATGTGTAGATCAGTTTTGGTAGGATAGACTTCTTAATAATATTTAGTCTTCCTATCCATGAACGGAATATTCTTCCATTTATTTAGGTCTTCTTTGATTTCCTTGAACAGTCTTGTATAGTTCTCGATGTATAAGTTTTTTACATCTTTAGTTAAATTTATTCCTAAATACTTGATTTTTTAATTTACTATTGTGAATGGTATTTGTTTCTTTATTTCCTCCTGATCTTGCTCATTATTGGTGTACAGAAATGCCACTGATTTTTGCGCATTGATCTTATAACCTGCGACTTTACTAAACTCATTTATGAGTTCTAGAAGCTTTGTTGTAGACCTCTCAGGGTTTTCTATGGATAGGATCATGTCATCTGCAAATAATGAAATTTTGACTTCTTCCTTTCCAATTTGAATGCCTTTTATATCTGGTTCTTGCCTCAGTGCTCGAGCAAGTACTTCTAGGACAATGTTAAATAGAAGGGGAGACAGTGGGCATCCTTGTCTTGTTCCTGATTTTAGAGGGAAAAACTTTGTAAACAATGTTGGCTGTAGGGCTGTAGGTTTTTCATACATACTCTTTATGATGTTCAAAAAATTTCCTTGTATTCCAATCTTTTGGAGTGTTTTTATCAAGAAAGGGTGCTGTATTTTGTCAAATGCTGTTTCTGCATCCATAGATATAATCATGTGTTTTTTTTCCTTCAATCTGTTTACATGGTGTATTACATTGATTGATTTTCTTATGTTGAACCATCCTTGCATAACTGGAATGAATCCCACTTGGTCGTGGTGTATAATTGGTTTAATGTGTTGTTGAATATGATTAGCAAGTATTTTGTTAAGTATTTTTGCATCTAGGTTCATTAGAGAAATTGGTCTGTAATTTTCCTTTCTTGTGGTGTCTTTGTTTGGCTTTAGGACTAGGGTAATGTTGGCATCATAGAAGGAGTTAGGCAATGTTCCTTCTGTTTTGATTTTTTGGAATAGTTTCAGCAGGATTGGTGTTAGTTCTTTCTGGAATTACTTTGTAGAATTCACCTGTGAAGCCGTCTGGCCCCCGCTCTTCTTAGTTGGGAGGTTTTTAATGACTGATTCTATCTCTTTACTTGTGATTGGTTTGTTGAGATCATCAATTTCTTCTTCATCAATGTAGGCTGCTTATGTGTTTCTAGGAATTTGTCCATTTCCTCTGAACTGTCATTTTTGTTGGAATATAGTTTTTCAAAGTATCCTCTTATGATAGTCTTTATTTCTGTGGGGTCAGTGGTGATATTTCCTTTCTCATTTCTTATTTTGTGTATTTGCATCTTCTCTCTTTTTTTCTTTGTTAGCCTCACTAAATGTTTGTCAATTTTGTTGATCTTCTCAAAAAACCAGCTCTTGGTCTTGTTTATCTTTTCAAGTGCTTTCTTATTTTCTATTTCATTTAGTTCTGCTCTTATCTTTGTTATTTCCTTCCTTCTTCTTCCTATTGGATTACTTTGTTGTTTTTTTCCTAATTCCTCCAAATGTGCAGTTAGTTCTTCAATTGTTGCTCTTTCTTCTTTTTTGATATATGAATTTATGGCTATAAATTTCCCTCTCAGTACTGCTTTTGCTGCATCCCATAAATTTTGGTATGTTGGGTTATCATTATCATTTGTTTCAAGGTAGTCATTGATTTCTTTTGAGATTTCCTTTTTGACCCACTGTTTTTCTAAGAGTGTGCTGTTTAATTTCCAAATCATGGTGTGAAATCTGGGCCTCTGGCCTTTGCAAATTTCCAGCTTCACTCCACTGTGGTCGGAGATATTATTTTGTATGACTTCAATCTTTCTGAATTCATTAAGCCTTTCTTTGTGCCCTAGCATATGGTCTATATTGGAGAATGATCCATGTGCACTTGACAAAAATGTATATCTTGCTCTGTTTGGGTGTAATGATCTATATATGTCTATTAGATCCAGCTCCTCTAATATACTGTTCAAATATTTTGTTTCTTTAGTGATTCTCTTTTGAGATGTTCTGTCCAGAGTTGATAGTGGTGTGTTAAAATCCCCCACTATAATTGTAGATACATCTATTCTTTCACTTTGTTTTTCCAGCATTTGCCTCACATATTTAGAGGCACCCTTGTTAGGAGCATAAATATTTATGATTGTTCGATCTTCTTGACAGATTGTCCCTTTCACTAATATGTAGTATCCTACTTTGTCTCTCACAATTGTTTCACATTTAAAGTCTATTTTGTCTGATATTAATATAGCTCCTCCTGACTTTTTTTGGTTATTGTTTGCTTGTATGATTGTTTGCCAACCATTCATTTTCAGCCTCCATGAGTCTCTGAGTCTAAGATGTGCGTCTTGTAGACAGCATATAGATGGGTCATATTTCCTTATCCAATGTCCCAGTCTGAATCTTTTGATAGATGAGTTTAATCCATTGACTTTCAGTGTTATTACTTTCAAGGAATTATTTGTGTTAGCCATATTTTGATTGGACTTGTGTTTGTCATATTTTGTTTGTTTGTTTGTTTTTTCCCCTTCTCTTTTTGTCTTTTTTATTACTCTTACACTCTCCTCCAACTCTGCCTGTCCTGTTTTTTCCTTTCTTCCTGCAGAATTCCCTTTGGTATTTCTTGAAGGGCAGGGTTCTTGTTGACATACTCTTTCAGTTTTGTTTATCTGTGAATATTTTGAACTTTCCATCATTTTTGAATGCTAGTTTAGCTGGTTAGAGTATTCTTGGTTGGAATTTTTTTTCCTTTAGTACCTTGACTATATCATACCACTGCCTTCTTGCCTCCCTGGTTTCAGATGAGAAATCAGCACTTAATCTTATGGAGCTTCCCTTGTATGTGATGGTTTTCTTTACTCTTGCTGCTTTTAGAATTTTCTCTTTGTCTTGAGCGTTGGATAATTTGACAAGTAAATGTCTTGGGATGGGCCTGTTGGGGTTTATGACGATTGTGGTGTGCTGTGCTTCTTGGATATGTACATCTGTCTCTTTCAGTAGATTTGGGACATTTTCAGCCATTATTTCCTGCAACACTCCTTCTGACCCCTTTCCCTTCTCTTCTCCTTCTGGGATGCCTATAATATGTATATATGAGCATTTTGCATTGTCGTTCAGGTCCCTAAGTCCTAGCTGGATTTTTTCTATCTTTTTATCGACCAATTCTACTATCTGTTTGATTTCTGATGTACTGTCTTCCACATCACTAATTCTCTGCTCTGCCTCTTCTAGTCTGCTGATATTTGCTGCAAGTGTAATTTTGATTTCTTGAACTGTGGTGTTCATTCCCATCATATCTGTTATCTTTTTGCGTATGTCTGCAATTTCCCCTCCAAGTGTTGTCTTCATGTTGTTAACCTCTTCCTTTACTTCATTAAATTTGTCAGTGATAGTGTTCTGAGATCTTTAATTACTTATGCGAAGTTCTGCTCCCCTTCCTGGTTTTTAGTTTGTTCATTGGATTCAGCCATGCTTTCCTGATTATTGGTTTGGTTTGTAGATTATTGGTTTGGTTTGTTGCTGTCTGCCCATAATTTTATCTTGATGGGTTTAATCAGTTCCTTAGCTTCTTTGTCTAGTCTTGGGGATTAATTTACTGTTGTCTTTGTGTAAGTGTTATATCTTCTCTTTGTCACTTTGTTCTTCTTATTCTAATTTCTTGTTGCTGGTTGAGTTCACTTTAAAGGAGAGTATTAGGGCCAGGGAAAGGCAATTGTGTAAGCAAGGAAAAAGTGTAAAGTAGTATTGGTGATAAATGTTAACAGAGCAACAATATGAGATCTGGGAGGATGGATATTAGATTCATGTAAGTTGTGTAGAGTTATAGCAGTAGGTAGAGTACCTATAATGAGGTAGTCAACTGAACATGGGAGGAATATGGTGTGAATTAAAAAGCAATTGTTTTCATGAGAGAGGGAAAGAGAAAAGAAAGGCAATAATTTCAAGAGTGGATAAAAGACAGAAAACAAAACAAAGGTATTAGAAATTAAGAGTTAGACACTTTGGGGATCAAAGAAAGGGAGGTGGAATATAGGAGAAACAGTAGATGATGGGGGATATCAGGATGTAGGGGAAAGGGGATAGTGTAGGTAGCCAAAATCAATTCACACAGAAATGAGGCAGCGGAGGATTAGGAAACCCAGCAAATGTGAGGTGTTCCCTGGAGCACCTATTATATAATTAAGGTAAAATAAAATAAGAAGAAAATGAGGGACAAGAGAGAAAAAAAAAAGAGAAGAAAGGAAGAAAGAAAAAGGGATGGGTACAGGGAGGGGAACAAGTAGGGAAAAGAAAAAAAAAAGATATAGAACAACCACAACAGCAACAACAACAAAAAAAACCCTAAATAACTGAGAAAAAAAAAAAGACTTTGGGGGATATGCTGGGAGAAAAGACTAGGAGATAATGCAATGTTAGCAATCAGGACATTAAAAAAAAATAAAAATAAAATAAAATAAAAGTAAAACAAAACAAAACAAAAAAGAAAAAATGCAAACATTGAGGGCTAGGACATTCAAAGACCTCAGATGGGCCTCAGGGCGTGATGGATTCAGGGATGGAGAGTCTGAGATATTGAAGATTCAAGAGGTGTGAGTCTCTGGGTTGTAGGCCACCAGGGTTTAGGGGACTCAGACCTGGCAACCTCAAGTCCGGTTAACAGGGAGCCTGGGAGCACCACAGTGCAACACAGTCTTCAGGGATCCCCGCAGCTGGGTGCCAGCCCTATGGGTGAGGTCACATCTGCAAACTCTCTTCTATGTGTCTGAACCCCGCAATTCACTCACTCACTGGGGTCTGTTCTGTGGATGTATCACCAATTCACCTTCAGGACACCTCCCACCCTGCAAGCCCCCAGAACGGCCACCTGGGGGCCCCTCTACACTGCAGCCAATTTAATGACGCAGATCAGTAGCCAGCCCCGGGGGTGGGGCTCCAGCCAGAAATGCCAATAATAGGTCCAAAACCGAAATTCCCACGCTTCGCAAAATATTCCCCTAATCGGCTTCCAGCCGTCTCCCACCCTGACAGACCCTGATACAATTTCCTGGTGGCGTCTCTTTATTGTTAGCAATTTAAGTCCGCTGCAGATTGGCAGCTGGGCTTGGGGGGGCAGGGCTCTAGGCGAAAGCATTATTATTTGTGTCTGCAATCAAAAATTCCCCGCTTCGCAATAAAGAAATAAAACTCCCGTTTGTCTCCCCAAATTGGTCTGCAAAGGCCTCCTGTCCTGTTAACCCCCCAATAGCCCGCTCAGGGCTTATGAATTCCCCAGTACCGCAGAGCCTCCAGAAATTGCCGCTGCAGCTCCGGTGCAGCGGCTCCACCCACCCCAGGAGGGAGCGTCCGTGGCGCAGCTCCCACCTCCGTGTAATAGAGTCTCAATTATATCTTATAGACTAATTTTCTCTGTTACCTTCCCACCAAATCGATGTCCAGACACCTCTTGCCCTGCAAAAATTCCAAAACAGCCTGGTCCCGAAGAACCTCCAACGCTGCCCAGCCACTTCTTTGCAGGAGATATTATCAGGTATGCTCACTCAGCCACCATCTTGCGCTGCCCCCTCCTATCTGGATTGTATGGTCATGAGGTTTTTGTTTGTTTCTGTGTTTGTTTTTAAGATTGATTGATTGATTGATTTCTCTCCCCTTCCCCCCCACCCCAGTTGTCTGTTCTCTGTGTCTACTTGCTGCGTCTTCTTTGTCTGCTTCTGTTGTCAGCGGCACCGGAATCTGTGTTTCTTTTGGTTGCGTCATCTTGTTGTGTCAGTTCTCCGTGTGGGTGGCACCATTCCTGGGCAGGCTGCACTTTCTTTCGCGCTGGGCGGCTCTCCTTACGAGGTGCACGCTTTGTGCGTGGGGTTCCCCTATATGGGGGACACCCCTGCGTGGCACGGCACTCCCTGCGCTCATCAGCACTGCGCATGGGCCAGTTCCATATGGGTCAAGGAGGCCCGGGGTTTGAACCATGGACCTCCCATGTGGTAGACGGACGCCCTAACCACTGGGCCAAGTCCGCTTCCCTGTTTGTTTGTTTTTAACCTTCTAGTCTTTCTCTTTAGGAGGCACCAGGAACTGATCCAGGGACCTCTGGTGAGAGAGAGAGGCACTCAATTGCTTGAGCCACCTTATCTCCCTGGTCTGCTCTGTCTCTCACTGTCTCTCCTCTGCATCCCCCTTTGTTGTGTCATCTTGTTGTGCCAACTCTCCATGGCATAGACCACCAGCTCTCCATGGTGTGAGCCAGCTTGCCTTCACCAGGAGGCCCTGGGAATTGAACCCATCCTCCATATGGTAGAAGGGAGCCCAATTGCTTGAGCCACATCTACATCCCTGCTCATGATGTTTTGTACTTTTGTGTAATGACAGTACCTCATTTCTTTTTAAAAAATCTTATTGTGATTAAGAATCCTAATGAATCTAACTTTTGTGTATTCGATATGCCTAGATGTTTTCACAGAAGAACAAGGCTTCACTTAAATTTGAAGATTAGTTTTTCATAAGGGTAGGTTATGATAACACAAGGAAAACATAATTGGGCATTAGATACTGTTATTTATTTCTCCCACAAGATATGCCTTTAAACAAGATCCATCTTCTCATAACACTTAATGTTTAGAGTAGGCAGATTTTCTTCTTGCTAAGGGATGGTGGGCTCATTATATAATTATTTGTTTCTATTATGTGCACTTATGGTTAACTTTTTGTGTTTATCCTGTCATTTCAGACTTGTCCTCCCTTCATTTCCATCTGTTGAAAATCTATATGGGCAGGGCCCATGTTTTCTTCTCATGTATATTCACTCTGCTTATTTTAGGCACTAAATATAAATCCCTAGCTTACAAAAAGGGTGAAGAAAGAAGAGGATTAAGAGTTCATATGGAGGGACTGACATTCAAGGTTAGGAATAGAGTGTTGTTGTTGTTGTTGTTGCCTTTGAGCTTAGAAAGAATGATAAGAAACGTATTTAGATAAGTATTCAGGAGAGAACAAAGATATATTTGGAAATTCTTATTTGTCCTTGATATTGTCCCTTCAAAAGTAGGAAGTAATGTCACCTACTGAGATAGATGCAATGTGGATGGTAAATGAAGAGGTGAAGTAAAATCAAGTGTTTGGTTTGAGTAGTAGATCAGCTGAAGAAAGATATATTGGTATTGGCAAAAACAAATTAGATACCAATTTGTACTGTTAAGAAGTCACAGTTCTTTACTTGAGCATAATATGAGCAAAAAGTCTAGGTTTTTGTAAATAACTTTGAATTAGCCCAATTGAGATTGTCTTAATTTCAGAGCTCCTAGCAAAGAGTAAATTGAGTAGATATAAAACAGTTGAGGAGAAGATACTTTATGCCCAAAGAGCATAATTTCACTATATTACTAATAATGATGCTATTAATACTTATTGAATGTCTTCTCTGCACCAGGAACTGAGGGTCATATAATAGGCTTATTTCTAACCTTCCTAAAAATCTTAAAATGACAATCGTCACTACTTTACAGATGAGAAGAAATAAAGAGGCTAAATAACTGACTATGTGGTAGTTCTATGATGATTGTTAGCAAATAGGTCTACATGACTCTAAATTACTTGCTCCTCTAATGAGAACAAGCTGGATAATTATAGTTACCTGCCCAGGCTGAAAGCAACAGCAATTTATGTCTTTCTTATTCAGTCACTATCATGACAGTATCACCTGGGATAACTGACACTGTCTTAACTTATAATATTCCTTCCATTAAGAATATATATAGAGAAGCGGACTTGGCCCAGTGATTAGGGCGTCCATCTACCACATGGGAGGTACGCGGTTCAAACCCCGGGCCTCCCTGACCCATGTGGAGCTGGCCCATGTGCAGTGTTGATGCGAGCAAAGGAGTGCCATGCCATGCAGAGGTGGCCCCGCATAGGGGAGCCACACGTGCAAAGAGTGCACCCTGTAAGGAGAGCTGCCCAGTGCAAAAGAAAGTACAGCCTGCCCAAGAATGGTGCTGCACACACAGAGAACTGACACAAGATGATGCAACAAAAAGAAACACAGATTCTGGTGCTGCTGACAACAACAGAAGTGTACAAAGAAGAAGACACAGCAAAAAGACACAGAGAACAGACAACTGGCATGGGGGGGGGGTAGGGGAGAGAAATAAATAAATCTTTAAAAAAAAAAGAACATATATACTTGTTAAATCATGAATCTTAATTTTAAGCATACAATATAATGTAAATCTAATGCTGCCAAATTGGTTTCTTTATTTCCTACTGAATTACTCTGTATGAAAACAGAAAATCATGCCCCAGTATCCCAAAAGTTCTAGGAACATTCATTTGATTTACCATTATAATAGAATAATAGTGTCTCCTAATATCCATTTTCCCCTTCTTTTTTTGGCAAGAGTACCCTGACATTTTAGCGGAATACATAGTGACCCAGAATTCCTTTAGAGCTTGTGCAGCCATTTCAAGAATATCTACCCAAGGGGATATGGTCAAAAATGATAAGTACGACTTCTAAGTTGTGCCTTTTTAAGGAAAGAACCTTAAAGAGCCTAGCCTCATTTCTTTTCCCCTTGATTACTGACTGGAATGCAATAGTGGTAAACTGTCTTGGACCATGGGGTTCCATACAGCACCTTAATGATATAGGTATAACAAGAATGAATGTAGTAAGTGATCTAAACCTCCAAGGAAGGGGTGGAGTTGTCAGGAACTGAATGTGTCACAGAACTGTAAAGTGAAAGTGTTGGATAGACACAAACATCACATAGATATTTAGTATGTTTAGGACAAAGGGTGAAACAAATTTAAACATGTTAAGAGCAGTAGCACAAAACTATTGAAGCCAGCATTTGTGGAAGGACAGAAAATTAATTGGTTAAAAACGTAAGCATTTCTTGGGAGCGTTAGCTTTTCTTAAGGCTGGATACATATCAATTTGGAAGAGTTAGTGAAGAATTAAATAATCTTCCCCTCTCCCAAATATATGCTAATGAAAATAACTTCTTCCTCTTGATGAAGAAGGAGGTCAAGTTGTAACTAGATCAAGCAAGTACAATATTATTGAGAACATGATTTAATGAAATGGTGAAAGACAAGAAGAGAAAGAATATCAGAGAAAAACAGAATGTGCGTAGAATTATAGAATTATGTTCTGGTTGTTCTGATGGGCTGAAATCAAATTAGGAATGATTTTTTAGGATAAAGTAACACTATAGGTCATGATGAGAATTTATGAAAGGCAGAAGTTTATTATTTGACAATGTGCACCTGAATATGGACAGTGAAGAAATCAACTATTTTTATTCTTTTATTGTATTAGTTTTCTATTGTTATGTAACAAATTACCATAAGCTTAACAGCATAAAAACAACAAGAAGTTATTATCACATAGTTTCCGTGGGTGATCTATCTGCCATGGGTTAACTCAGTCCTTTGCTTATGGTCTCACCCGGCTGAAATCATGGTGTTGGTCAAGACTATAATCCATTTGAGGTTTGGGGTCCTTTCTCAAGGTCATTCAAGTTGTACGCAGAATTCAGTTTCTTATAATTGTAGAACTAAGGTCCCTGTTTACTTGCTTCCTCCTGGCAGCAGACATTAAATGCTGCACAGGGTTACCCCAGAGAAGTATGAAAAAATAATAAATAATTGAAATTTTAAGCCAACTCTTGAGGTTGTTTTGGATGTTTTGTTATGTGGTGGTAGTAATCAAAACGTAGGTGAAAGTAGGGTATTCATAGATATTCATGGTAAAGGACATATAGAGAAGACAGTTTATGAAAGGGTAAGAAATTGAGAATAAATATATATTAGTAACTTGGGTGACCAATCATTTTAACATGAACATTGGGATATTTTTGAGAGAGGAAAGAAACATAATTAATATTATGTCAAGATGACCAGTAGTAAAATGACATGTGTAAAGGAAGGGGAAGAGGCACTATCAGCAAGGCAGGTTTCATTACTTTATGGCACAAAGAAAGTTAATAAACAAATAATTCCTATTAGCTATAGTTTGTTCATATTGAAAAAGAAGATGTTTATTGTTAAATAGAGAAAGATTATTTCATGGGATTTGAAGACTGGCCAAATGTTAAAGTTTATTAGAATATCCAAATTCAAAAGAATATCACTAAAACACTAGCTGTCAGAGAATTTGGTATAAGATTGGTAAATCTTTCGAAGCTGCCTAAGGGAGATTATAACTAGAAATGCATAAAAGCAATTCCTTTTTTTTATGATAGAGCACCTCAGTATGAACCTGGAGGACTACTTATAGCAAAGTTTCAGTGTGATTCCTCTTCACTAATAGATAAGCACAAACCTTACTTTTTGAAGGTCTTTATATATATATATATATATATATATATATAACTTTTTCTTTTTTTTACACTTGTTTAAAATAAAATTATCAATGAGAATTATGAGTAATGTCCTTGATTTGACCACATGGAACGTAAGTGATATATATGAATTAGTATACATATTAAAGATTATAGAGTTTATAGGTAAATAGGAAACGTAAGTGTTTCTGTGGAATTTTAAAGTTATTATTGGCAAGGTTTTTTGCATATATTCTTGAATAATGCTTTATTTTTAATTATTTTTTTCCTTCTTAGCTAGACTTCAGGAATGTATGAAACTTCTTTTTTTTTATTTCACATGCTGTTTAATTATTAGAAGAATTATTGATCCAGTTGTCCATTTAAGTTTTATTAGTCTGGTCAAAAGAAGTCAGGGCAAGATGATATAGAGTTGGAGTGCAAATGATGGGGTTCTAGAATTAGAACTTTTATTATCACTATTAACTTCTGCAGCCATTTGAATTCAGATAATCAACTCCTACCATTGTTAGCAGTTTTAATATCCATGCTGACACAAAGCTGATGGCCTGACATCAAAGTTCACTGACTTTCTCAATTTCCACGAACTTTACGATCACCCCATTTCTGTATTGCCTGCCAAGGCTACTATGAACCTTGACTTCACTGATCCACTTTGAAATCTTATATCCCACTGTCATCCCTCTATCACTTCCTGTCTTCCAGAATTTTCCATCCTTTATACACTTACTCTTGCGGTGTTTTTTGTTTGTTTGTTTGTTTGTTTTTTACCATATTAAAACCCTTGGTTTGTTCTCCTTCATTCATTACATCATATGAGCATTATATTTTTAACTTCCTTTTTCTTTCTGAGCCTAGTTTCTATGATACATTTAAAACCACTTTTTATTCTATGAACTCAATTCCTTCTTCCAAATTCTTCAATCAAATCTCAACCTTGGATCAATCCTACCATTTTCATCTACCTTCTTTACGTCTACATAGGATTTCTGGTGAAAATCATAAAACATGGCATTCTTGCCACTTGAACTTAAGCTATGATCTCTAGCACTCTCAACCAGGACCTTTCCCACAACTGAGCAAAACTTTCATGTATTAAATCCCTTATCCAATTCTTCAATGGCTACTCCTAAATTTTGCTTTTCTCCTTAAGCCCCTACTTTAGCATAAGCAGTGGCTTACCTTAGATGAACTAGAAGTTGCTTACTTGACAGATAAAGCATAATATACCAGGAATTTTTTTTTTCAGTTTTACACACATACAGACACATACATGCATCTAATTTAAACACTTTTTGAGGTTTATACCCAAATCATAATGAGCCTTCCTTGGAATGGGTCCTTCTATTTTCAGTGTTGAACACTAACTGCATTCTTTGTCCCTTTCCTTTTAAATGGATCCGCAATGACTATCTGGCCTAAAGTGAGATGCTCTAATTTTGCCATCTGAATGTTTAGAATTAGGATAACAATCCAGCCTAAGTATGAGTTTGAAATTATAGCAAATGAATTTAGAATTACAGGGAGCTTTATTCTTTTACGCATACTAAGAAACAGAGAAAGTTGATCTACAAACCAGCATGTAGAGAAAAGTAGGGAGATAGAAATAAAACAGTAAGTGTGTGTTAAGTCGCTTTCCAAACCTTGACCCAGGGCTTAGTCAGCCTTGGTTGTACTTCTGCCAAAGGACTCCTGGATTGTTTTCATAGAAATATTCCCCTTTACTGGTTAAGAAGTCTGAAATTAATTTTTATCATGTGCATACTATTATTCCTAAATAAAATATATGTTCTTTTCTAAAAAGCCAACATTTGAATGCATGTCATTCAGAGGACAATGTCAATTATTTTATATATATTTAGGTTATTTTTGTGTTTTCATTTTACTAACAATGCCCCCATATCCAATATATATGTGGATCATGGATCAATGAATGGAAATATATTAATTTTAAGAGAAACATGGAATCATCCTTCAAAATGTAATTTAAATTTATTCTCTCACCAAGATTTTGTGTATCTCTTTTTCTATATTCCACAAGTAAGGAAGAGTTTCATTTGCAAATGTTTGTCAATACTTTGTATATAATGATATCATTGTATTATTAAATTTATTTATATTATTATTCATGTGATTGGGTATCTCTTTTTTCTTGATATATATTATCCATTTTTCTTAGTAAAAAAGTAATAATAACAAATGATACTTAAATTGTCTACTGAATGGATTAAAATATTTATACTTGGTTTTCCTATCTGGATTATAAATATCTCATTACTTCCTTTCAATTATATCAACTCCCTGACTCTGTGGTGCAATGTTCTTCATAACTGATTACAAAGTTGACTTCCAGGTAGAGAAATATTTAAAATTATTGTAATAATTTGGGTTCTAGTTAGAACATTTCCCAATAACAAAATTTTAATTAACAACATGGCAAATCACCATTTGCTCTTCAGTTTAATGGTACTCCCATATGGTACAATGGGCACTTTAATCCTATTGCTAGCCAAGCTATGCCCTAAGGTCTAGACAGTTGCTTTGGTACTTCTGAAAATCTACTGACATCCTCTCAAAAAAATCCCAAAATGTGCTTACTTCAGCAATATTATTTACTACTCACCAAGGATTTGCTGCTCTTTAAATTGTCAAATTTAAATTCAAAAGAGTAGAAGCTTAAATCCACATCTTAATCCTTCAAAACTTCTGCACAAGGAGAAAAAAATCCTTTATAATTAGGCAGTAATAATTTTCACTCACAATCCCTCACTAGGAATAGCACACAAATTAGACATAAGAAATCCCTTTAGCTTTGAGCACAATGTTAAAATGAAAGTTTTATTCTGAATTTGAAATTTGCCAAGGTCTGTGGCTGAGTTTCAGATACCCACTTCCCACTTCCCTTCTTGGCAGTAGATAATTTGGAAATCAGAAGTCTGCACACTTGAGATATTTCCAGACTCAGAGTGTCAAAAAGACAAGATGGCATATGGTGAAGTAAAAGGGATTTCTCACATTCAAGAACACATTTCAACTTCCAAAACACAAAAATAAATAAGTACTTCTTCAAATTCATAAAAGAAATGAGATTTTTCCCCAAATATTATAGCTATATCAAAGTTAAGCAGCAAGATGTTTGAGTCTGTCACTTCCTGCAAGCTTTCCATAAAATGGATAAGTTCAAATTTCAAGATTGTTTTTTGTCGTATTAACTTTGGCATAAAAATGCTTCCTTCTTTGGCAAAGATGGCAGAAATCCCCCTCAAAGAAAAATTACAGTCTAATTAAAGTATACAATTTGATGTTTTTATACCAACGTTTTCCTGGGGAGTTTCTTCAATACTTCTCTTGCTAATTTTAAGTTCAAATGGATTAGAATGTGAAGGAAATTGACTTGGTCGTGACTAGGTATGTAAAAATGTTTTATGCTTTTGTTCATTTGCATTGCTCAATTGTTTATCATGACTGCCTGGTGTTTACAAAAGCAGAATTTGGTACCCTCTAGAGTCTTGTTACTCGAATTCTTTTGTCCATTCATCGTTTGAACACGTTGCTACACGTTGTCAACACAAGTACTGTAGAAAAGATAAGTAGTTAACAATCAAACCAGTAAACTTTGTTATTTCATTCGGATGAACTTTTTATTGCCAGAAGAAACAAAAAATATTCACTAGAGAATGAGAGTTTCATTATATAATCATTATGGATTATCAATTGCTTTGTCAATATGAACATTTAAAATATTTTCCTTAAATTGAGAATAATGTACTTGACATCAGTGCTGGACTGATTTGGCGGGATTATGCTGAGAAATCCTGCAACTTTAACCAAAAAGTTTTATGAAGTTGACTCCTTGTTCATTACTTAGATTTATACTATGGATATCTCTGTGCGACAGCTTTGTTAGAATATGAGTGCAAGGCTAAACACATTTGGAAAATGACATAAAGTTATCAAAGAGAGTAGCATATTGTGAGAGCTCATTTTATAAAGTAATTTTCCAAACTGTCAGATTATAGAAAGCATTTGTATGGGGGTAAAGTAGGATTTTTTCAAAATTATTTTAAGGTAATAAGAAATAAACTATAAACTTAAGATGTATCACTTTTTTAAACTATAAAATATGAAGTGTGAATCCCAAAATGGCACATATCTTGAGCCACTAATATTCTAGTTTCTGAAGTATCTATATTTCAGTAAAGGCAAAATTCTCTGTTTTCAGCATCACCTCCAATTTTATATGAGGAAATAAAAAGTAAACAAAATTTAAAAGTCTGGATGAGAAAAGATTGGTCATTAAAGTCATTTTGGTCTTTATTGTTTTAATCCAGGAAAGTAATTTCTTATAATGAGATATATTAAATTAGAGGAACTCTGAGCTATCCAGGAGAAGCACAATATACAGTAAGATTAATTGTGTACATAAGATATAAATTCTTTTGGAATTAATATGCCATGTATAATAGGTAGTTTTATTTGAATCACCCCAAGTCATGATTTGTCCCATATTTATTATTGAAAAATATATATCTATAATGATCACAATATGAACTATGAACTTCAAATAGATAAAATCAAACCTGCACTGCTATGTGCAACATTGAGTTACCAGATATCCAGTACAATTCTCCAAGTTTATTTTGCCCCTTCTTTGAGGATTTTTACATCTAACATTTTAAAATTTTTCACAGGTAACAGACATGATAAACAACAGTTCCACTCATTCATATCACATGTTACCAATAGTCTCTTTCTCACAAGAGCCAACTGTTCCCTGATGATACCTAGGAAATGGACTGAAGTGTTTGAAAAGTTGTCCACCTCTGTTATTACTTAGGAATCATAATTTTAAAACAACTTACCATTGTTTAATATTTAAAGGTTTATGCAATAAAAATATTTGTTTTCCCACATAGAGTGAGGTATTAGTATTTTTCCAAATAAAAAGAGATGTATGTAGGGAAATCAGGTTAAGTCCTTCTGGGAACAACTTTAATCAAATCTATACTGGGCATCTGCTTAATATTAATGTAAAATTGAGAATAAAATGCAATTATCGGAAGCTTCTGATCAACTGAGATGGCAGTGTTAGATACTCCAGGTAGTCATTCCCCCATAGAATCTTTGAAAAACTAGCAAAAACTGACAGCCCCACTTTCCTCAAAACTCCAGAAAACATTAGAGAGTTGCAGTTACTGGGCAAGTGCCAAATTAAGAAAATGCAGATTTAAAAATGGTTGGAGAAACTTGTGAGGCCCTTGCTGTCCTGCTCTTTCTCCCTGGCAGGAAGTGAAGATAGTCAGTGATCCAATTGTGGGTCCCTGGTCTTGTTCCAGAAAAAGAAAGATAACCACTCTGAATATATGACAGTGTGAAATATCAGTACCAATTTGCATGGCAGCTTGAAGGACAGAATCAGGCCATCATTTTAGACTCACCCTTCCAGAATTTGCCCTGCAGGAAGAATGTATTTGCTGATACCTAAGTCAGTATATGAAATAATTAAATCAAAGAGGCCTCAGGACAAAGGATTACTTGCTTTAAGTCATGCAATAGAGCACCTGGGTGATGGGGAAAGAGTCTACATTATATGGAAGAGAGAGGTTATTAAAATTCCTGTGAATGGGGGAATTCCTAAGGCCATGAGCAACCAAAGCTGAGGAAAAGACACAGGCTCGAAAAAGAGGAAGGGGACCATGTACTTCACATTTATCTCAGGCTGGTCTTCTTGATAGGAGGGCTAAAGTCTAAAGAAGAGCACCAGTCAACACAGAGTCAATTTGCAAAGATTGTAAAAGCTATTTTCTCATTTTACTTGTTTGTTTTTATTGGCTCTTGGCATCATGGAAATCTTGGTCATACCATTAGCTTGATGCAAACTTTAGGAACAGACAGTTCAAGGACAAAATCTCAGAGTTAAAATTTAAAATATCAAAATGTACAGTATGAAGCAAAAGATTACAATACAAACAAAGAAACAGGAAGTGATGACCCACTCAAAGGAATGAGTGAAAAATCCAGAACCTACCACCAAAAGATACCAGACTTGGGCATAGAAGACAAAGACTTTAACGGACATGTTCTCAATATTTTCAAGGAAATAAAGGCAAACACAAAGAAAGACCTAAAAAATACCAGGAAAATGATGATTGAACAACATGAGAATTTCAATGAAGAGATACAAATTTCAAAAATAAACCAAACAGAAGTACTGGAGTTGAAGACCGTAATAACTGGAATAAAAAATTCCCTAGAGGGTTTCAACAGTAGATTGGAGCTGACAGAAGAGAGAATCAGTGAACTCATAGGCAAGACAATTGAAAGATTTAGGCTGAGAAGCCAAAAGAAAAAGTAAAAGAGAACAAACAGAGCCTAAAAGAGACAGTGGACACAATCAAGCAATCAAGCATTCCAATATATACATTATACCCTTTGAAGAAGGAAAAGAAAGAGAAAAGGGGGCAGGAGAATACTCAAAGAAATAATGTTAGAAATCTTCCTAAATTTATTGAATGACATGAATATGCATATTCAAGAATATCCATGAACTCCAAACAGGATACACATGAAGAGAACCATGCCCAGAAACATACTAATGAAACTGTTGAATGCCAAGGACAAGGAGAGGGTTCTGAAAACTGCAAAAGTAAAGCAATGTGTTATGTACAAAGAAGTCCCAATAAAATTAAGTGCCAATTTCTCATCAGAAACCACAGAGGCAAGCAGCATCGGCATGAAATATTTTAATTGCTGAAAAATAAGAATTTTTATGTCTGGGAAGACTGTCTTTCAAATATGAGGGGAAGATTAAGATATTCCCAGATGAGCAAAAGCTGAGAGAGTTCCTCATCACTAGGCCAAACCTACAAGCAATGCCAAAGGGAGTCCTTTATACTGAAAGGAAAGGACACTAAACAGTAGATTGAAGCAGCATAAAGAAAAAAATAAAAAGAACTCTGGTAAAGGTAACCATATGGATTATTATGGGTGCTAGTATATGAATGCTAGTAATATTGTTTATCATTTTTTTTGGCATGTAATTCCACATTTTACAAAGTTGTAAAATGCAAGTGCAAAATGAATGAACCATAATGAAAAATCTATGGTTTTGGACATAGAATATATAGTATGTAATATGTACAACAAACAGGTGGGGAATAGAGAGGTATAGTATAGTGCATGTATATGCTTTTGAAGTTAAGATACTATCAAATAAAACAGGATTGTTATAGATTTAGGATGTCAAATTTAAACCCCATGATTACCACAAAGAAAATATATGAAAAAAATATATGGAAAGAAATGAGACGAGACTCAAAATGGTACAATACAAAATATCAAGGAAAAGTGAAATGGAAGACTTGAGGAATCAAAAAGGTAAAACACTTACAAAGACCAAATAGCAAATAGACAGAAGAAAGTCCTACATTATCAGCAGTTTCTTTAAATGCAAATGACTTAAGCTCATCAATGAAAAAGCAGAGAGATTGGCAGGATGATTAAATGATGAATGAATAAAACGCATGACGCAACTCTATGCTATTTGAAAGAGTCTCACCTTAAATTCAAAGACAAAAGTAGATTGAAATTGAAAGAATGGAAAAAAATACAATGCAAAAAGTAACTAAAAGAGAAAATAAAATATACTTAAAATCCAAACGTGTTATGAAGGACAAAGAAGGTCACTAGATATCGATAAACTGGTCAATTCAATCTAGAAAAGAAAAGCATACTAAACCCAAAGTGAGAAGGAGGGCTATAACAATGATTAGAGTGGAGATAAATGAAATAGCAAACAAAAGCCAAGAGAGAGAAAGTACTGTAAAAAACTCAATAAAATCCTTTAGTGAGACTGACAAAAAAGATAGGGCACAAAGAAATAAAGAAATAAATGAAAGTGGGGGACATTACTAACAACCCCACAGAAATAAAAAACACTAAGAGGATACTATAAAAAACTATACACCAACAAATTAGATAAGCTAGATGAAATGGACATATTGCTAGAAATACACAAGCTACATAACTGACTCAAGAAGAAATAGAAAATCTCAATGGGCCAATAGCATGTGAAGAGATTCAGTCAGTCATTGAAAACCTCCCAAGAAATGAAATCCCAGGACCAGGTACTTCATTGGCGAATTTTTCCAAAAATTCAAGAGTAACACGAATCCTGCTCAAACTCTTCAAAAAATTGAAGTGTAGGGAACAACCTAATTCATTCTACAAAACTAAACCACTCTAATATCAAAACCAGGTAAAGATACCACAAGAAAAGAAAACCACAGATCAATATCCCTTACGAACATAGATGCAAAGAAAAAAAACAAAAAACAAACAAAAAACAAAAACAAACAAAAAACAAGCAAACTGAATCCAACAGCTCCTTAAAATAATTATATAACATGATCAAGTGTGATTTACCCCAGGTATGCAAAGGTGACTCAAAATAAGAAAATCAATTAATGTAATACTCTACACTAATAGAATGAAGGGAAAACATGCAACATGATCATCTAAATTGACACAGAAAAAGCATTTGAAAAAATCCAGCAATGCTTCTTAATAAAAACATATAGGATTCTAGGGATAGAAGGAATCTTCCCAAATATGATGATGGGCATAAATGAATAACTCATAGCTAACATCCTACTCAAGGGTGAAATACTGAAAGCTTTCCTTCTAAAAATCAAGAACAAGATATAGATGTCACCACTGTTATTTAACATTTTACTGGAAGTTGCAGGAAGAGTAATTAAGTGAGACAAATAACTGGCATCCAAATCTGAATGAAGGAATAAAACTTTCCCTACTTGTAGATAACATGACCCTATATATAGGAAGTCATGAACAATGAACAAAAAAGTTGATAGAGCTTAAAAAAATGAATTCAACAATGTGGTAGTGTACAAAACCAACATGCAAAAATCAGTAGTATTTCTAAACCCTAGTAAGAAACAATCTGAAAAGGAAATTTGAAAAAGTAATCCATTTACAATAGCAAATAAAAAAATCAAATACCTGGGAATAATTTCCACCAAGGATTTAAAGGACATGTACATAGGAAACTATAAAATTTTTCTAAAAGGAATCAAAGGGGCTTTAAAAAAATGGAAGGATATTGTGTGTTTATAGATTAGAAGAGTAAATATTGTCAAGATGTCAATTCTACCCAAACACAAACTTATTTACAAATTCAATGTAATTCAAATAAAAATTCCAACAGCTTTTTTTCTGCAGAAATGGAAAAGGCAATTATCAAATTATATGGAAAATAAGAGGCCCCAAATAGACAAAAGCATCTTGAATAAGAATGATGTTGGAGGACACCCACTTCCTGAACTTTATACCTATTACAAAACCACAGTAATCAAAACAGAATGGTATGAGCACAAGGACAAATATAAACAAATGAACTCTAATTGAGAGTTCAGAAATAAATCTTTATATCTATGGGCAATTGTTTTTTGACAAAGGTACCAAGTCCACTCACTGGGCAAAGAATAGTCTCTTGAACAAATGGTGCTGGGAAAACAGCATATCCTTATGCAAAAGAACATAGATGGACTCCTACCTCAAACCATATATAAAAATTTACCCAAAATAGACTAAAAAACCTAAATTTAAGAACCAAAACTATAAATTTCCTAGAAAAAAATAGGGAAGCATCTTCATGACTTTGTGTTAGGCAATGGTTTCTCAGATTTATACTCAAGGCACAGGTAACAAAAGAAAAAAATAAAGATAAGTGGGTATTCATCAAAATTAAAATATTTTGTGCATCAAAGGATTTTATCATGAAAGTAAAAAAAAACAATCTATAGAATCAGAAAAAAAAATTGGAAACCACATATCTGACAAGAGTTAAATACCCAAAACATAAATCACTCCTAGAACTCAACAATGAAAATACAAACCAATTTAAAAATGGGCAAAAGTCTTTCCAAGTCAAAGAAGATAGACAAATGGTCAAAAAGCACATGAAAAGATGCTCAATATCATTCACTGTTAGGAAAATGAAAATTAAAAGCAAAATGAGACACCATTTCACACCCACTAAAATAGATACTATTTTAAAAAGAGAAAAAATAAGTCCTGGAGAGGTTGTAGAGAAATAAGAACTTGTTCTGTGTTGGGGGGCTGGATGTAAATGGTTCAGTTACTGTGGAGAACAATTTGGCGGTTCATCAGAAAGTCAAGTATAGAGTTACCATATAACCCAGCAATCCCATTTCTAGGTATATACCCAAAAGCATTGACCACAGGGATTCAAACAGATATTTGCACACTGGTGTTCATAGAGATGTAATCACAATTGTCAAAAGATGGAAGCAACCTAAGTGTCCATCAACAGATATATGGATAAACATAACAGATATCCATAATGGATAAAAGAATAAACATAATGCAATAGTATGTAGTGGTAAAAGGAATATTTATAGCATGAATACATGCTACAACATGGATGAACCTCAAAGACATCATATTGGGTGAAATAAGTAAAACACAAAAGGACAGGTATATGACATCACGCGAAATAATTAGTATATGAAAATGTATAGAGTCAGAAAATAGAATATAGGTAACCAGGGCCTGGGATGGTGGTAGAGAATGGGAAGTCAATGCTTAATTGGTACAGAATTTCTTTTTGGAATGATGAAAAAGATTTGGTCATGGATAGTGGTGGTGGTAGCACAACACTGTGAATGTAATTAACAGCACTGAATTATATATTTGAATGTGTTTAAAAGGAGAAATTTTAGGTTATATACATATTACTAGAATAAAAATTAAAAAAAAATAAACCATAAAGTTGTACAACACAAAGAGTGAACCTTAATGTATACTATGGACTAGAGTTAATTGTACAATTATAAAGTATTCTTTCATCAATTGTAAGAAAGTTATTACACTGAAGCAAAGCATTAACAACAAAGAAAACTGTGTGTGTGTGAGGAGATTATATGGGAACTCTATTTTCTGTCTGATTTTTCTGAAAACCTACAACCTCTCTAATAAAAATGTAATTATTCAATATAAAACTGAAAAATAAACTATTTTAATTACATGATGTCTAAAATCCAGTCGTGCTATGTGTTTTTTGCTTATTTCTTCTGAGAAATGTAAGAATAGTCATATATTTTATTCATAACACATCTGCATTATGTCTATGTGTGTACATATATATGCATGCAATATAAGTACTATTTATAAACAAGGATTTTAATTAATTTCATAAGTTTACCACAATCAAATTTTGAACAAATATTGAGTAAAGTTTTTTTTTAATGTAAAATAACCTTTATTATGATGTTATGCTATAAAGGAATCTTTATTTGCATAGATGATTATAAACTTGGAATAACTCCTTAAAAGTGAAATTCCTGGTTTAAAACATATGAGCAGTTTCAGGATCTATCTATATTCACTCCCTTTTTAAAAATTTTATTCCCACCCCCCTCCCTTGCGGCTTGCTTGCTTGCTGTCTGCTCTCTGTGTCCATTCACTGTGTGTTCTTCTGTGTGTCCATATTTTATTTTTATTTATTCCGCTTCCCTTGCTATTTGCTTATTGTCTGCTCTCTGTGTCCATTCACTGCATGCTCTTCTGTGTTTTTACTTGTCTCCCTTTTTATTGGGTCACCTTGCTGAGTTGGCTTTCTGTGGCGCTCATGGGGTGGGCAGCACTCTGCAGCGCTTGAGGGCCTGGCGGTTCTCCCCGGCATGCAGGCAAACCTGCTTTCACAAGGAGGCACTGGGATGTGAACCCAGGGCCTCCCATATGGTAGACGGGAGCCCAACTGATTGAGCCACAGCCGCTTTCCTATTCACTCCCTTTTAATGGCTTTAAATACAGTTTTTACTCTCAAGACTCCTGACAGTAAAACTCCAACCCAGGTCTCTCTTCTAAGATCTGACTTGAGGATCCAACTAAATGATGTATCCAACAGAGAATTTAATATGTATCTCAAATTTAACATGAACAAAAAATGCCCTCAAAACAATCTACAGAATAATGAAAAGAAAAAAGTGCTGATTTTATTTTACAATGCTCAAGATTTTTCCCTGTTTCAATCAGTGGTACTTTTTATTTTCTCCCAGTTTTTGAGCAAAATAATAAAGCTTGACTCATTGTAGCCTTCTTGTAGTTTCTGAATATCTACACCTACACCATTAGCTAATCCTGATGTCTCTTTCTTTGACACATATCCAAATTCCACCTACTTCTCACCGCTGTGCCACTGCAACCATAGTCCAGGCCACTGTCGTGTCACCTGCATTATTCCAGCCTCTCCTCCTTGCATTATCCATGTGGTACCCAACAGGATATTGTTAAAGCCTGAGTCACAGCATGTCCCCACTCTGTTCAAAATATTCTAATGACTCATCATGTCTTTCTTAACAAAAGTTAAAGTTTTCATCATGTCTTATAAATCCCTACTGGATCTCAAGTGCTCTATCTCTATGACTTTCCTCTCTTCCCCCACTTACTCGACTTGAACCATATTGGACTCCTTATTTTACTTCCAACATTTCAAGTATGCTCCTTCCTAGGCTCTTTATGCACACTATTTCCTCTACCAGAGTTGATAGAAATTCATATTGATAGCAATTGATATCCTATTGATAGCAATTCATAGCCTTATCTCACCTTTCTTTGTTAAGTCTCCACTGACATGACACTTATTTGAGATGCCCTCAGGGACAACCATTGGTCGCACAGTACCCACCAGCCTGCCATTCTCTTTCCCTTTGTCTTGCTTTGTTTTTCTTCAAAGTCATTATTACCACCCTGACTACTGTACATTTTTCATTTATTCTTTTTCTATCGTCAATATAATGCCAACTGCTGAAGGCAGGAGATTTGTCACTTGAGTTCACAGCTGCATTAACACATCTAGGATATTTCTTAGTATTTAATAGGTGTTCTTTAAATATTCATTGAATGAATTAATTAATGAAGACATTTTATGCCTATTAGCAAATAGTTCTCCCCATTTTTGAATCAGTGAACTCTAACCCAAAAATGCATGAAGCTGCCTTTCCAACTGTGCCTTTACCAACACATGGAAATGTAGCAACCCCACCCCCCACATACATACACACTTTTCAAGACTGATTGGATTGCAGTTACAGGAAAGGAATGACATAAACATAGGGCAATTAAACAATTATAGACTATGACTGCCATTTATTTTCCTAAAGTTTATATTAAACTATTTTATAAAAAATATTATACTAGTGAATGAAAATATTAGGGTAGATATAATTCTCTCAAGTCCATATTGAAAAATAAAGATTTCTTTTCTGATTTATCAGGGTATGTAGCTGAGACATTTACTTGAGAAAGCAGCCATCTCCAAAGCAATATGTATACGGAACTGTTTAAGAAACCAACCCTTGTTTACATAAACAAGATAAAACAGTATTGTGAAGATATTTATTTGGTAGCTCGCAGGTTGAAAACCAGAGATAACAAACCAAGCCTGTGGATAGTAACAATGGACATTAAGAGCAGAATTATATTCATCATCTCTCTATGACAGTCATCCAATGATTTAGCCCAAATTACCTTTCATCCTTTCAGTTTGAACACTGGTTAACGCTCTTGGGAAAAGGAATCTGACCAGTTGACTTCTCACATCAGGGAAAATGTGATTCTGCTATTGGCAAACTAGAATCACATGGCCTGTGGAGGGGGGGGGAAGATCAGGGGAAAGAGATAAAGGTCACAGATCAGACCAACGACAAACACAAAGTCAAATCCAAAAACACAAGCCTGCCATAGTCATTTAAGCTCTCAAAATTAATATATACCTCATGGTTTAAAATAAAAAATCTTGTAACAAAAGAAGAAAGTAATTTGTTTAAATAGATAAATGAATTAAATTTACTGATACTTCAAAGGTAGACTGGATTGAAAACTGTTACTCAATTTTTCAATTAAATATCAACTAGTAAGCTAACTTTTTATTTAAATGACAGTTTATCAGAAGAATCAGGAAAATAGAATCCATTATTATCTATTTGAACAGCAAGAATTTTACATAGGAAATTTGCTAAGCAGATGTTTAGACAATTTAAAAATAAAAAAAGAAATATTAAGATAAAGAAAATTATAGTTAATAGTACAATTATAAAAATGTGCTATCAATTGTAACAAATGTTCCATACCAATGCAAGTTCTTTTGGTGGGGTGGTATATAGTGATTCTGTGTTTTATGCATGATTGTTCTGTAAACCCACAACTTCTCTAATAAAGAAAAAAAAAACATAAAGTGGGGAAAAAAAGAAGTAACAACTACAGGAAGGAGACACTACTCATTGGATAAAAAAATCAAAGGGGGTATGGGAACCTAAAGCCTCTTAGAGGGCTCTACAGATTAGTGTCTAGTCCTCCGGGAAGCAGTTACTTCCTGGTTGGTACTGGTATTCTGTTCTAGACAACTCTGCAGTAGAATGGATCAACAAAGGACATGCTTAATTTGAATTTCTGTGGGTCTGAACCACTTTGTAAATAGGACCCTTTGAAGATGAGTTATCAGTTAAGGTATGGATTCATTTGTGAACAGGATCTTCTAAGATGCTGTTTAGGTGTGAACAAACTAAATCAGGTGTGCCTTAACCTGAAAAACTGTTTAAATAGGAAGCATATAAAGAGAAAGGCCCAGGCAGAGACCATAAGTTCCACCAGGAACTAGATGAGCAGACACAAGGAGATGGCAATGTGACCAGGGGCAGAGATGAGAGCTAAGGATTCGTAAGGACTGTGGTAAATCAGCACCCAAATGATACAGACATTGGGGAGAAAGGCAGCCTTGCCAATGTCTTTAGACTTCTTGCTTCTGAAATCATGAGAAAATAAATTCTTGCTGTTAAACTAACTAGTGTGTGGCATTTGTCATAGCAGTTTTGACAAAATAAGATATACACAAAGAATCAGTGGATTGGATCAAACTCCCACCAGGGTGCAGACACTGCTTTGATAGAGAAACAACAAGCCAAACGAAAAGAGAAAGTCTTTTCTTTTTTCTTGCCATACAGTCCCCTTCATATGTCTGTTGATAAAAGAGAATTGCTACCCCAGTTTACAAAGAAGAGTAATAGCTGAATTTGAAAATAAGAGACAATAGCTTCATAACTAGTATAAATAGCATTATATATTGGGTAGTTGTTACTTTTCTAATTCAGTCCTTAATTTACTGGCATTTTGATTTGACATTTCAAATTACATGTTATTCTTTAAAATATGTATAGTGTACATAAAAATCCAGAAAATATTTGACTTTTAATTTAGGTTTAGATAAAAAGTTATCCAGAATCATCCTAACTTTTGTCTAGGTAAATTTCATAATAAATTCAGGTGTCTTGGGCTCTAGAAAATGAATCCAGCATTATAGATTTTGTCCCCATATTTTCTATTCTCCATTAAGATTGAGGATAATATCTATAAACCCGACACACCAGAAATGGATTATTAGTCACAGGGAAAAATAGATAGCCATGTGTGAAACGGATCAACCCAAATTCATCATGACCACTGAAAAACAACACAAAGCAAATATCCTATTAGTGATGTGCCAGAAGCTTGATAATTCCAAGTGAAGGATGGCATGTTAATGAATTTATATAAAGGCATTCTTCAATTTCACATATTTCAAATTAACAGCAATCAGTCAATTACACGCATGATATTGACTTGCTTCACATACTGCACTTGAGCAAGTTGGAAACATACAAATTAAACTGAATCAGATTTCTGATGGATTTGGAGAAGATTCCTAATATACATCCTGGTAAATATCTTTCTCCTTCTGAAATGCAGAACCATGCAACTTTAATCAAAATAGCCAAATCTAAAATAGGAACATTTAATGGCTAAAGAGATATAGAGGAAAAACAAACTATAGAAAACAACGCACTAAAAGGAGTAAAACGGGAAGGCATTGAGCCAGGAACCTTGTCCTTTTATCCATAGCAATATAATGGATTTTCTACATCAAACTGATGTATATTCTGAAACCAATTATAAAAAAAGATTCCAAAAATTCATGTAATAATGGCACATTATGAAAATAAATATATGTATTCTTAAGGTGATGATTTGGATAAAAAGACCGAATTCAGAATATCTTTCATTTGGTTAAAAAGTACAGTGTTTTAAAGATAGTTATTTGCCAATTGGAAAAATCCTTTCTAATTCTTTAAAGTCTTCCATAAAATATAGAAATACTAGAGGTCATTATATCTACTTGATATCTGTTTCTGGAATTATGAGAAGCATAATTAATTAAATGAAATCAATGATGCCTGTGTTTGTTATTAAAAAGAAATGTTAGCAATTATAGTTAAACAAGTATGCACTTTGTAAATTTTGTTTTTTAACTCCATTCAGGAAAGCAGATTTTTAAATTTATCCACAATTAATGCAAATGTTTCAGGCCTTTTGACTATGAAAAGTAAAAGAAGAGGTGAATCTTCAAAACATAAATCATCCAATTTCATAATTAATACATGTATCCTCAAGTGGCATATAATAATCTTTTATTAAGTAGTTTTATTGAAATATGTTCACACATCATACAATCCATCTGGGGTAAACAATCAATAATTCTCTTTATAATTACAAAGTTGTACACTCACACAAACTATTTCAAAACATATTCATTATCCCCAAAAGAAAAGCTCCATAACCTTTATAGCCCCCTATTTTTGATGGGTTATCATTGGAATGGTAGTTTTGTTACAATTGATAAAAGAATATTAAAATATTACTTTTAGCTACAGTCCACAGTTTACATTGGTCATATTTTCCCATATAACACCCTATTGTTAACACCTTGTAATAGCGTTACACAATTATTCTAGTTCATAACAGAACATTCTTATATTTTTCTTGTAACCAGAATCATCTTCCGTAACAGGTCTCTGTGTTATACAGACTGATTTTTTTTTGTTTGTTTTAATTAGAAAATATGTAGTATACATAAAAGTCACACACAAAAAATAACATCCTCTTATACCCATCTTTTATTGACACTTTACACAAGTGTGGTATTTTTGTTACAACAGAGGAAAGAATATCAGAATATTATAGTCCCTTCATTGCAATTGATGGGAATATATTACAATATTACTGTTAACTATATAAAATAACTTCCATTAGTTGTATATTCCCCATATATCACCTTATTTTTAACACCTTTTAATAATGACATACTTTTTTTTTTGGTTCAAGAAATAATACTCATGTATTTGTACTGTTAATCACATTCCTCATCCACCACTGAATTCATTGTTATACAGTCCCAAGTTTATCCTCTAGCATTCCTTCTATTGACAATTACAACCCTAGAGTACCTCTTTCAGCCACTAACACATCTATACATCAGTGGTATTAAGTACATTCACTATAATGTGTTACATTGATCTCTGTTCATTGCCAAACATTTACAATTAATCTTATTAAAAATTCTGCAGACTTTAAGCATCAGCTCCCTCTTCTCAGTGCTCATTCTATCTCCTGGTAACTATACTCTGGTTTTAACTCCATGAATTTATTCATTGTATTTAGTTTATAATAGTGAGACCACATAATATTTGTCCTTTTGTGTCTGGCTTATTTCATTCAACATAATGTCTTCAAGGTTCATGTTGCCATATGCATCCCAAATTCATTTCTTCATACAGCTGAAGAGTATTATATCAAATGTATAAACCATTTTTTGTTTATCCATTCATTGGTTGATGGACTCCAGGGTTTTTTCCATCTTTTAGCAATTGTGAATAACACTGCTATGAGCATCAGTGTGAAATGTCAGTTGTACCCTGTTTTCAGTTCTTCTGAATATTCTCCTAGTAGCCAGACTATCAGATCATACTGCAGTTCTATATTTAACTTTCTGAGAAAACATCAAACTGAATTCACAGAGGCTGTACCATTCTACATTCCCACCAACAGTGAACGAGTGTTCCCATTTCTCTATATCCTCTACAACCCTTGTAGTTTTTCTTATTTTTTATTTTTTTAATTTTTAATAGGGGCCATCTGTAAGATGTAAATGACATTGCATTGTTGTTTTGATTAGTATTTTCCTAATAGCTGGTAATGTTGCACAACTTTTCATGTGCTTTTTTGCCATTAGTATTTCTTCTTTGGAAAAGCATCTATTCAAGTATTTTCCCAATTCTTTAAATGAGTCATTTGGTTTTTTATTATTAGGTTGTAGAATCTCTTTGTATATCATGGATATTAAGCCCTTATCAGATATATTGTTTCCAAATATTTTCTCCCTTTGAGTAGACTGCCTTTCCACCTCTTAACAAAGTCCTTTGCAGCACAAAAGTGTTTCATTTTGAGAAGGTCCTATTTACCTATTTTTTCTTTTGTTGCTCATGCCATGGGTATAAGATCTAAAAAAAACCACCTCTGACTATAAGATCTTGAAGATGCTTTCCTACATTCTATTCTAGAATTTAATGGTTCTGGCTTTTATATTTAAGTCTCTGATCCATTTTGAGTTAATTTTATATAAGAAGTTAGATAGGGGCCTCTTTTCTTCTTTTAGGTATGGATAGCCAATTTTTTCTGCACCATTTGTTGAATAGACTCTTCTGACCTAGCTAGCTGAGTGGAATTGCCAGCCTTATCAAAAATGCACTTGATTATAAATGTGAGGGTTTATTTCTGAACTTTCAATTTAATTCCATTGATCAATATGTCTATCATTATGCCAATATCATGCTGTTTTTAACTCTGTAGTTTTGTAATGAACTTCAAAGTTAGGTAGTTGTGAATCCTCCAATGTCATTCTTCCTCCTTGCTGTTTTTGGCTATTCAGGCCCCTGATCCTTTCAGATAAATTTTATAATTGGTTTTTCCAATCTGAAAACAAAGGCCATTGGAATTTTTATTGGGATCGTGTTGAACCTGTAAATCAATTTGGGTAGAACTGACATCTTAATAATATTACTCTTCCAACCTATGAACAAAGAATGTCCTTTCTTTTTTTTTATAGGTCTTGTTGATTTCTTTCAGCAATGTTTTTTAGTTTTCTGAATATAGGTCCTTCACATCTTTGGTTAAGTTTATTCCTAAATATTTGATTCTTTTAGTAGCTATTGAAAATGTAATTATACTTCCTGATTTCTTCATCAGATTGCTCATAACTGACATCTAGAAACACTGCTGACTTATGCATTTTCATCTGGTATGCCACCTCTGCTGAACTCATTTATTAGCTCTAGTAGGTTTGTTGTAGATTTTGGGGGACTTTTTAGATATAGGCTCATATCACCTGTAAATAGTGAAAGTTTTACTTCTTCCTTTCCATATTTTATGCCTTTTATTTCCTTTTTCTTGCCTAAGTACTCTAGCTAGAACTTCTAGCAAAATAGTGAATAACAGTGGTGACAGTGGGCATCCTTGTCTTTTCGCAATCTCAGTGGCAAAGCTTTCAGTCTGTGGGTTTTTCATACACGCCCTTTATCATGTTGAGAAAATTCCCTCTCTCCTTATCTTTCACAATCTTTTTACCAAGAAAGGAGGTTGGATTTTGTCAAAAGCCTTTTCTACATCAACAAAGATGATCATGTGATTTTTCCCTTTGACTTATTCATGTAGCATATTACACAGATTGGTTTTCTTATGTTGACCCACCCTTGCATACCTGGGATAAGACCCAGTTAGTCATCGTGTATAATTCTTTTAATGTGCTGTTGGATTGAATTAGCAAATATTTTATTGAGTTTTTTTTTTTGCATCTATATTCATTAAAGATATTTGTCTGCAATTTTCTTGAAATACTGTCTTTAATTTTAGCTCTTTTTTCCTTTGTAAAGTTGGTATTCAAGCCATAAATTTCCTTCTTAGTATGGCCTTTGCTGCATCCCATATGTTTTGGCATGTTGTGCACTCATTTTCATTCATTTCAAAGTACTGGTTTCCCTGCAATTTCTCCTTCAATGCACTGGTTGTTCAAGACTGTGTTCTTCAATATCCATACATTAATGCATTTTCAAGTCCTCCACCTTCTATTGATTTCCAGCACCATTCCATTATGATCATAGAAAGTACTTTATTTTATTTCAATCTTTTTAAGTGTTTTGAGAGCTGTTTTGTTATCCAACATGTGGTGTAATCTGGAGAAGGATCCATCAGCACTTGAGAAGAATGGGTATCCTAATGTTTTGAGGTGAATTGTTCTGATTTGTCTGTTAGATGTAGTTCATTTATCAACTTGTTTAAGTTCTCTATTTCCTTATTGATCTTCTGTTTAAATGTTTTATCCATTGATATGAGCAGCATATTGAAGTCTCCAAATATTATGTTGTGCAGACACCTGTTTCTCCCTTTAGTTTTTCCAGTATTTGCTCATGTTTTGGAGCACACTGGTTAAGGCATAGATATCCATGATAGTTATTTTTCCCTGATATATTACCAGTTTTATTACTATATAATGACTTCTTTATCTCTTATAATAGCTTTGCATTAAAGTCTGTTTTGTCTGATATTAGTATAGCTAACCCAGCTTTTTTTATTATTATTATTGTTTTGGTTACTGCATGCTTGGAATATCTTTTTCCAGTCATTTGCTTTAAACTGATTTTTATGTTTGGGTCTAAGGTGAATCTCTTAGATAGATGGCTCATATTTTTTTAAACCAATCCACCAATCTGTGTCTTTTAAATGGGGACTTTAATCCATTAGCATTCAATGTTATTATTGTATCTGTAATCTCTTTAGCCAGCTCATTGAATTTGTTAAGAAGATTTGTTTGGAAATCTGTGATTAGTTGTCTCAAATCCCGCATTTCATTGGGAAGTTTAATTTTTCCCTTTAACTGGTGATATCTTCCTGTTTCTTAGTATGACTTAAAATTCTTTGATTGATTTGTGATCATCTAATTTTTTAAAATGTGCTTATTCTGTGCTCAGTTTCTTTCTTTAGTCTATGGCTTTCCTATTAGTTTGCTTTTTGCCAAAGCTCGTCTTTGACACTTGGTTCAACTTATTTTGAACCTTTATGATAGCTCATGCTTAACAAATCAGATTTTTTTCAATTCATATTTATCTGATTATTATCCTGAATATACAGTAGAATTTTGGAGATTGCACTGTGTACTTATTTCATCCCCAGGAGAAAGCTTCATTCTTTTCCTCCTTTTGGAATGTTAACCTGTTCTGCTTGTTTTTTATTTCCCTCTCTTTATTTTAATACTCCTTTTGTTTTCTCCAGCTGCTATTACTTGTAGAGTTAATTTTGTTAGGAGAGTCCCCCTGGAGACAACCTTTCCAGATCACGTTTCCCAGTGATAACAGGACCAGAGACTCAGGAAGGGAGTGTAGATCAAATCCAGTGTGTCCTGGGGAGGAGTCCCTAAAGGCTGTCAACCTTCGCTGATGTCCCCCTGAATCTTTGTTTTCCTACACTCTTCACCCAGTTGTTCCCCACTGCCCTAAGGTTTTGCTATGCCTTTAATTCTCAGCTGACTTAGCCTCTGACAGGGAAATGGTTGAGACAGAGGCTCTCAGCCTCACCAAGAAAATGATCAAACTGCACACAACTTCCACTCCTGCTGGGCATGGGGGCCCAGGCAGTGGCCACCAGTGGCTCTCCAACCTGAGCATGCTTAATCTGATCCCAACCATCCCAGAAATCTATTGTGTTTCAATCAACCCTGCTTATAGTCCTCCTAGGGCAGGGTTAAAACAAAGACTGCTAGTTTCTTTTTTTTATTATTATTGTGTTTTTTTTTTAAAGATGCATATATCACAGAAAATATTACATTAAAAATATAAGAGGTTCTCATATACCCCACTCTCCACCCTCCACACACACTCCTCTCACATCAACAACGTCTTTCACCTGTGCGGCACATTCATTGTATTTGGTGACTACATTTTGGCGCATGGCTATGCCACATGGATTACAGTTTACATTGTGGTTTACACTCTCCCCCAGGCTATTCAGTGGGTTATGGCAAGATATGTAATGTCCTGTACCTGTCCTTGCAATGTCATCCAGGACAACTCCAAGTCCTGAAAATGCCCCCATATCATACCTCTTCTTCCCCCTCTCTGCCCTCAGTAACTCCTGTGGCCACTGTCTCCACATCAATGGTACAATTTCTTCCATTGCTAGAGTCACAATAGTTTATGGGGAGGTGAGGATGGTCAACCACCACACCAGGGAACCAAGAGAGTCTACAACTGCAAACAGGAGAATCACATCCATCAGCCATGTGGGATCTAAGCCTCCTCTCGATTTAGAGGTGGAGGCACATTGCCATCCTAGCATCCACAGGATGGAGGAATAAAATATGGATTGGAGTGGTATTTTGTGACTTCTTTGTGCCTTGGGCAGGCTTACACTTCATCCATGCTCAGAATTGGAATCCAGCTAGCTGAATCTGCTAATCAATAACAATAGGTGCTGCCAGGTTGCTTCCCTACATTTGGGAAAGAGTGATTTTAATTCTGGTCAAAAAGAAGCTCCCAGGTTGGCCCGCCATACCAGTGGGGGATGGGCACCAGCCTCTGAAATGTGGAGGGATCTCTCAGGATGTTCACCGCAGACTGTTGGTCTCTTCCTTCTGCTTGTCCATGGGTGGTATACAGTGTTCTTCTGGTCTCAGGAGTCCCCCAATTACTAGTTGTCCTATGGTACCAGATGAATCTTAAATGTTTCCTACTATGTCACTATCTTGGATCCTCTCTCTATTTTTATTTTGAGCTTGTTTCCAGCTGAGGTTTTGCTATCCCTGTTAGTAGGGGATAGAAAGATTCCTTGGGTCAAGAGTTGTTTGCTTTTGTTGGGGCCCTAATGATATATTTTTAATATTATTATTTCATACTAATTGATATGTTTGACAATAGCTAAGTTAATAGAAATTTTCTTTTTTGGTCAGGTTCCTAAAACTTCTGAGGAGTGTGAATTTGGACAGAACCTCAGTTCATGATATAATTCTCTGATTTTGAATTCTCCACTCATTCTCCATACCTTCACTTCCCCACTGTCCTTCTACCAAGTATTGACTCTGGGTAGACAGCAGGGCTTCTGATAACTTTCCTGGCTGAAGGACTGAGGTTTTCTAATAATCTTTCACTAATTGGGAAGTTTTTTGAGGAACTGTACTATGCACAGACGCTCAATTACAGTACTCCAAATCTGGTTTGGTCCAGGACTATTCATTTTTGTCCCCCATATACACAAAATGAGGCTATTCACACCCACCCACACAAAATGAGGCTATTCAACCACTAGAGCTGTATTTCATACCCTTACCCCATACTTCCTTGTGGTGGGCATATGCTCTAGCTTGATTTTTCCTCTGTTAGTTTAGAATTTTTTTTTTTCAAATTTGGTAAAATTCTTATTTTTTACTAGTTTATCTAACATTTATTTGGGATTGTGAGTGAGAAGTGGTTTGAGATGTGCGTTCTTATCTGCTTAATCAATAATACAGAGGAAAAAAAGCACTGTATATTTAAAGTACATATGAAATGGCAGTGGCTGCTGCTAATTAAATAAACACTCCCAAAGAAAACAGAAAGCCTTTTGTTTCAAAGGCCCAGAATAGGAAACATTTTGCTAGTATTTGTATGTGCTACTGGATGTTTTGCAATGTTGAAAAAAAGGGGAAATATAGCCCTACACAAGTCTGTACTAAATTGATAACTAGAAAATAATCAGTTCTATAGTATAATTTAAAGGTTGCTATATTCAATTTACACATTATTTTGCATTAATCAAACCAGTGTTATACTGCATAATTTTGGGTATGCAAAAATATAAAATATGCATACTGACCACATGATATTTGAATCATGTTAAGGGGACTGACCCAAGTACACTAGCTATTCTGCTAGTGGTAAAATGAAAGAAACTGTGGAGTATGAAGTTGAAAAAATTGATCTAACTAGATGGATATCTAAAATTTCTTGGGAATAAGGCAATACTGTCTATTATCTAATTTATAAAGCTTCTTGGCCTTTTAGTGACCCTAAGATTCTTGTGTCTCCTTTACTTTCCATTTAGTAGTGATCACAAACAATAAAGGAAATGGAAATCTATCTAGTATAATTCCTTTCAAATTCATGTGTTTGGCAAAATTGGGTAATTGGGATTGCAGACCCATAATCAGAGTAATAAACATTTGTGGATTGTTTATGATTTAATGGGCGCTTCGCTAAAAATCATATGTTTGAATTACCAAAGCATTTTAACTAAGCAATTTATTTCTTGCACCATGCTATGGACCATGTACATTTGTGGCTTTTCTATTCGTAGATATGGATATATCTCTCTACTTATTTTATGATAAAAATGATTACAAGATTCTTTAACCAGAGAAAATTATCATAGAGTTCAATGCATGTAAGGTCCTTTGCATTTACCCAGAAATAAATTGGTTAACTTTCTCTTAACATGTCTGGATGTTAAAAGCAATTAAGAATTTAAAATATAAAGATCATTTATTTAATATTGAAAGAAAGATATGAAAATTTATAATCCAAATAAAGCCATAACTTAATTTGAATTCAACCTTTGAAATTGGTCATGTGTATATTAAATTGTACCAAGTTTGGCTAGTAGCCATGATATATATATTACTGCTACAGGAATGGGAATAGGAATGCAATAGGCATGTACTTAGACTTCTGATACAAGGAATAAAACATTCTGCTTGGGTTCAAAGAAAGTACACACTTATTTAATTTACTGCCAAAAAGAGTTTTTATTTTGTTTTGTTTTGCTTTTAAGTAAAGTTAAATCATTTCCATCAAGACAGTAAACCCCAGCAGGATAAGAGAAATAATACTGGTCCTTAGTTCTCTTCTTGTTTTTTGTATTCCTTTTGTGAGTCAATTGTCTGAACTTTGTAAATTTCCTAATTTGTTCAAAGGGGGTATAATATTCTAAAGTTTTTGATAAGCCTTCTCATAAAGGAATATATTGGAATTATGAGGCAAATGAATTACTATGGACACAGAATGTTACCTTTAATTTTTTAAGAAAAGCAATCACAGTCGTAATCTAGAAAAAAAATTTAATTTTGAGCTAGAAAACCTGTATACCAGGGCTGGTATTTATGCTTAAACTCACTATTTTAAGAAACTTACAATTCCTTTCTTTTCATTTTTCTATAATATGGTGAGTTTGCCATCTGATCTTTAAATATTTATGTTTGTTGCTTCTACAAATGTACCATTGGGAAAGTATTAGTATTGTTTTGGGAGAAGAGGCAATAGATTTACCCTGACCTTGGTGATTTTTTCCTTGCTTTCCTATTAGTCAATGAAGCACAAATACATGACAACCAACATATTTGGAGGAGAAAAATAAGTGTTATAAAATAAAAATGGTAATAAGTAACTCAATTCTGATTTAATATCCTGATATAAACAATTGGGTTTTCAATCAGAAATTGTTTAATGTAATTTTTTATTCTTATTTAGAAGGTTTTAATCCTTGAGATGTAATGTTTTCAGAAGAAAAATGAAGTGGAATTAATAAAAGCTTTTTATCTCATTTTTCAGTAGATATAAAAGGATGACTGAATCATGTGTGATAGATACAGAATCACAAAAAACTTTATTTGAAAGCTATACAGTTTAGGTAAAAAATGTGAAAATTCCTCCTCTTTTTTCCCCCTAACAATATTAATCCACCCATTTAAATAATGTCTTCTTTGATCTCTACTACAAGAATCAGAGTATCATGGGAGTTTAGTACAGGAAGACTCAAGAAATCATCTAATCCCACTTCCTGATTTTGTGGCAGAGAAGAGAAAGATCTGTTTGGAAGTTAAAAAAAAAATTAAATTGGGTATTAGTTATACCTCCATGGTATACTTATTATCAGCTTAGCAACATTGTACCATCCACTTTTTCCAAATCTATTTCTTCCCCTGTTGTGGCAGATAGAATTCTGTACAAAATTTAGACATAATCTTAATCTGTATTCTTGTGGGTATGAACCCATTGTAAATAGGACCTCTTGATGGTGTTATGTTTAGTGAAAGTGTAGCCAACTGATTCAGGGTAGGTGGGTCTCAATCCATATTAAAAGAAGAAATCAGAAGTCAGAAGGTGGAGAAGGCCAGTGGAGTAGTCGGGTGTCACTGGAAACTCTAGAGCAGAAAATAGGAGAGATCATTTGCCAAGGAGGCAGAGAAACAAACTAAGGAACCCCAGTAAATGCCAGTAGCCAGTACCAGAATGCTATAGACTCCAGGAGAAAGCAAGGTTTCATATGTGTTAATTTTGCAGTTCTTCTAACTTCAAACCCATGAGCCAATAAATTCATGTTGCTAAAAGTATTAGTCTGCCCAAGGGTTGCCAATGTACCAGGAATCTGTTGGTTTTTATAAAGGGTATTTATTTGCAGTAAAAGCATACAGTTACAAGACCCTAATGAGTCCAACTCAAGGTTGCTTTCTCACCAAAGTCAGTTGCCAAGTGTTGAAGCAAGCCGGTAGCTAATCTCTGCCTTGGTCTCTTCCTGAACTTCCTCTTCCTCCTAAGATTTCTTTGGCTCAGCTTCTTCCCTATCTCAGCTGTAGGCTGGCATAGGGCTTTTCTTTCAGGGCTCCCTCTCTCTCAGCTGCAAACTCAACTCTCGGGTGAATGGCCCATCACTTCCCAGGGCCCCAGTATAAAAAATGACAGAGTTCTCTCTCTTCCCCACGTGTCTTCTTGAGTGAGTGTCCATTTATATCAGGCCACCAAGTCATACCTTCTTGATGTGGTTGAATCAAATTCCTAATCTTAACAGGTAATTGAATCATGGTCTTCTCAACTGAATCCAATATAATCAAAAGAGTGTCACATCCAGAAGAATAAATTAGTTTACAAACGTAAACTTTTGTTTTATGGAATTCACAAAAATAAACTTTTAGCTGTCATACTAAGCAAAAACCAGTTTGTGGTATTTGTGATAGTAGTTCTGGCAAACTAAGCCAAGCAGATTTGGATCAATATTTCTCTTCTTGGACTCTTTTTCAAATTAAGGTAGAAAAAGAATATAAAAATCACTCTCATTATACAGTTTTAAGATTTTTCTCCTCCAAATTCTATAGCCCTGTAGTTCTCAGCCACTATTTTGTTACAATGGGCCTGAATTCTGGAGGAAGTACAAGAGGTGAAGTTGCAGTTAGTAAAGGAAAATATATATAAATGCACAGCCTATCTTTCCTTTTTACCATCCATTCCACCATTTTTAATGAGATTTGTCATGCTAGTGAATGACATCCAATGACTCGGTAGGAAAGGAGCTGGAACAAGTTGCTCATTAACATTGATTCTCATCCCTTTGGAATCCTCTTGATTTACCTACAGATTGATTTAAAACACAATGTCCTTATATAGTTCTTGCAGGACAATGATACAATTCCATAGCCTTTCAGTTTATATAAAATTAAGGCTACTTTCTAATAACCAGTGAATATAAACTTTACTACTCAACAACTAAATGTTGTTAGAATTTACCAAGTTTTCCAATTCTGTAGAAATTTTAGTTGCCAAGCAGCTTTATGCCATATTGTGAGCTATACTTTGAAATCCCAAGCTTTCAAGAAGAAAGTTTTGCTACAAATACATTAATGTAGTCTTGAATAAGATGTCGTTTACAACTGCTACTCGTTTCATTAAATATCTCTTTGTATATGCTGCCTGAGTTCATCAATAACTACAAAATATTTTTGTCAAAAAATAAATATACTCATGGTAATAAAAATACAGAAGTTAAAGTTAGAATAAAATAAGAAGCTTTTTTTGTATATATCTGTCATGCATATCGATATCAATAAAAATTTAATTAAGAAATCAGGAAAACATATGTAACTGCATATTGACAGCATATACATACTATTGGTATTCTAATATTGAGAAAAGTCGTGATAATGTTAAAAGGTTGATGAATTAACAACATTGACTATCAGAAACTCCCCACCATTTTTTAAGGCTCTGCGGTAAGTTAAGTGTTGGAAAGAAAATTTGGAGCGTGGGTCATGAGAAATTTTAGCCTAACAAGGGCTATTGTGTGATAATTAGTCTTATTCAATTGGGTAAATTAAAGCTGAACCTTGAGGAAGGGTTCTTAACAAGGGGTCCATGAGCTTGAATTGAAATTCAAAAAACATTATTTTTGTTGGTGCACGTATGGTATATTTATTAAATAATACACAGTATAGTGTGGACTTAGTAAGGGGTCTGTGGTTTTCTCCTGACTGGCAAAGGGGGCTATGGAACAAAAAGGTTAAGGACCCCTGACCTAGGAGCAATTCCACTTTCAGATTAAAGGAGGAAATCCAGCTGATAAGCATGTCCTATCTATAGGATATATTGATTGGTGAAAAATGACTATCATTGTTAAATAATCCAAAACACACAAATCCCATTGCCCTCAAGGATATAGCAGGATATTTAGATAAATTAGCAGGATATTTAGATAAATTAGCAGGATATTTAGATAAAAAATAATAAATACACTAAGTAAAATATTTTGAATGTTAGAAGGTGGGAGAGGGATGTAGGGTAGATTTTAAGGGGACCAGGAGTGCTAGGAAGAGAATGACAAGAGAAGAAAAGGCAGCTTTACCCTGGGTTACCTTGGTAGTTTACAGGTAAAAGTTAACAAGCAAGGACTTAAAGGAAAAGGGAATATAGTCTAAAGACTATGTGAGTGATTAGTATTCCAGATAAAAGAAACAGAGCTATTACTCCAGATAAAGGAAACAGAGCATTCTTTGTCCTTTAAGGAAGAGCAAGAATGCAGTATGACTGATGTGGAGTAAGTGAGGTGGAAGATAGGAGCAAGATGATCATAGGAGAACATTCATTAAATTGGACTTGAATGACTACTACTCTGAGTAAAATTTTGAGCAAACACAGGGTATTGCTCAGAGGAGTTACATGCCTGACTTATATGGACTATGTTGGCTATTGTATCAAAGCAGATTGGGGGGTGGAAAGGGATGAGAGGAAGGCATATGCTGAATGAAAGAGATCTAATAAAATGTTATAGTTATCCATGTGGAACATGATGGTGACTCACACCAGGGTGGTGTTAGAGGATTTTGTGAAATCTATATGGATTCTATATATATTTTGAAAGTAGAGGTGGCATGATTTACTGATGGACTAGATATGTGGTGTGAAAGAAAGAAAGAAACTAAAGATGACTCAGTTTATTAATGTTATGGACCTACTTAACTACTGATTCCTAGCCCCCTTTAAGGACATTTATTGATCCCAAGGTTAATTCATTTTCACAAGTCTTCAGTAGTGGTTAAGGAAGAGCTATAGAAGCAGAGAACTAGGCCAGTCAATGTGTGGGATGGAAACAAAGAAAGTAGTAGAGAGAGTAAGAATAGAGGTCCTTAGAAGAGTTATATAAAAATTTTAGGAATAACTGTATAAGGTCTATCTGCAAGAATAAGCATCCCTTTAATTTGTATTCTGTGATGACTTTAGATGCATAGTAACTAACAGTAAAGCAATACAGTATATATTTACCAGCTGTATTTGATTGAAAAATACTTGTATTTCCCATCCATTTCTTGTTAACATGAAGAGTGAAAACACTGTTTTCCCTAATTTAGCATGAACAATCTTATGGGGTTGTCATAGAGTCCTTGAAACATAGAAATACCATTTAATAAAAATCTAATTCATCTTGTCTAATGCCATTCAATGAAATTGTCATTTGGTAAGGCCATCATTAATTACTCAACTGGCAGAAATAATTATTTTTAGATATTCTCCTTTTGGCAGCTCAGCAAGAAGAAAGCAAAAATTGGCCTCTGCAGCATAAGCAACTGGAGGTTTCTTTGTAGTCAGCATTTAAAGGTGACTTCTGATCTGTTGTTAAGACACACTCCTCTGGAAAAAGAGCATCTGGCACTTTCCCCTCATCCTTTGCTTATGTTACAATTCATTCATAGAAAAATTAGAGGCTCAAAACAGCGTAATTTCATCCTTGATGCATGCTCTTTTTTTTTTCCTAAAGAACTACATCAAAAATGACACTGGTGCAATGGGATTTTACTTTCCCCTTACAGAGCAAAGATGTTGCTGATTATACAGATCTGAAAATGAAAACACTGAAATAACAAATTTAAAGGATCCAGGACTTTTAAAAGAAAGTATCCAAGTTATAAATTGAAATGCCTTAGAATATGCTTCAGGATATGAAAGTCTTAAACTCCTATGAGGGTTGAGTTTCAATTTATAGCTAATTTTCTTTTCTTTTCTTTTTCTCGCCAGCACTTGACTTGTAAATAGCACATTCTTGCAAATAGACATTGTGAAGTCACTGGAGCACTGCTCCTTGTATCCCGATTCAGATTAACTGCATTGATCAACCTGCCTTGGTACCTTCACTTACACAGCTCTAGAGGTACAGAAACCTGAAAGAAAATTACAGGCACCCATATCACTGCAGTCTTTGCAAAATCTATAAAATTTTTGAATTGTGTTTCCATTTCAATGAAATTAAAAAACTAATTGCCTTAAATCTAATATGGACCACCTTATAACCAACCCCTGTCAAGTGAGTTCAGTGTTCATATTTGCTCTGACATCAAATTTGTTAAATAATGAGAAAAATAAGGTGAATGCCACTTAATACACATGTTCAAGTCAAGGAAAGGACATAGGTCAAATAAACAAAAAGGAGTGAGAGAACCAAGCTTCCCAATGGTCCTACACAGTTTCAGTTTGCCAAATTCAAAGAAAGCTATGTTGAAGCACTCAGCATAATAGTCACATTTTGAGCAACATTATAATTTCAGAATAAAACATCACTCTTAACACTCACTTGTTATTTTAAATTTTAATTTTGTTGGTTTTGTAGCTAAATTTATAGATTTTTAAGATTCATGCTTATATAAAAATTATTATCTTAAGACTATTAAACTATTTAGGAAACATTACAATAAAAATAACTTATCAAAAGATGGTAGAATGAAACTGAATTACTGTAGTCTTGAAGCTAATATTTAGAGAAGTAGAAACAAAATGATAAAAGCTAGGGTAGACACAAAAATTCACCACCAACAACCAAACCAAGAAAGGGCTTGAAACTTATGCCATAAACTCTGGCAACATGAAAGGAAAGGAAGGTTCACACTGTTCTTGAAGGCTGTCTTAGTTTGCCAAAGGGCTGCTGATGCAAAGTACCAGAAATGGGTTGGCTTTTATAATGGGAAATCTATTAGGAATAAAAGCTTACAGTTCTGAAGTTGTGAAATATCCAAACCAAGGCACCATCAGAGATGTTTCCTCACCCAAGTCAGCTACAGTTGATTGTGGGCCACATGGTGAAGGTGGCCACCAATGCCTACCTTCCCCTCCACAATGTCCCCTTTCCTTGACTTCAGCTGTGAGCAACCAGGCTTGTCTCTTTCCAGGCCTCTCCTCTCAGTCTCAACTGCTGTACTTTCTGCCAGAGTTCAGCTGTGAGCTATCAGAAGTATGGCTCATCTTCTCCCTGGCCTAAGCCCTTTGAGCAGCTCAGGGCTTCTCTCTTTGAGCTCAGCTGTGGTAGAACCTAGAGTCCTTTCTCTCGCATTGCAGGATCACAAAGGGCAGCTTCTTTTTCCTTTGTGTCTCCCTCTCTATGTGCCTCAGTTTATATCAGACCCAGCAAGAGGGTGGAGACCTAACCTGGGTCACGTCTCACTATCATAGTCCATCAGAAGCAACCTAATCAAGTGATCTATAGTGAGTCTAATGCAACCAAAAGATTCCACCCCATAGGAAGGAAGGGAGACACAAAAACAGTCTAGCTGGCAAAAGACAAATGAAGAATCACATTTGTTTACAAACTCAAGGAAAAATGAACACTCTTCAGGAGTACCTCCTACGTTAGAGGAACTTAGGAAAGGCTAACTTCAGTAGAATAAGAACTCAAAGGCATATTAAGAAACTAGAGAATGAAGATTTTTGAGTGATGGAAATAATCAAGGATCCAACAAAATTAACTGAACATTTATTACATGAATTGGAAAACGAAAGAATAAAAAAGATATGAATAAAATTCTAATAATTGTCACAAAAGAAAAGCATGAGCTTATCATTTTGAATGTAAAGGGAGAAAAAATGGCAAACACATTGAAGCAGTTAGGAAGATAACACTGCAGGTAAAGGATAGAAAGAATATGTCACATGTATGTAAGTGTTATTTCTACTGTAGAATATTCAACAAATGGAACATAAAAAATATATATTCATGAGAATGTATGTGGCTCAAGCAGCTGAGCACCCACCTCCTACATGGGAGGTCCCGGGTTTGGTTCCCAGTGCTTCCTGAAAAAACAAATAAAATAAATACAAACAACAAGTAAAACAAACAAAGAAACCAAGTCAAGGAAACTGACATGGCTCTGTGGTTGAGCACTGGTTTCCCACATACAAGGTCTGAGTTTCAATCCCCAGCCCTGATACCTCTCTCTCTCGCTCTCTCTCTCTCTCTCTCTCTCTATATATATATATATATATATATTTTCACATATATATTAGGAAAATCTTGCTATGAAAAGAAGAAATTTTTAAGTTGTAAAATATCACACAATGTTCTGTGAACAATTAACACAGTAATGCACATGGAGACATTCTAGTTTAGTTACTGAATTTCAAAGACAACCGAGGACATTTTCATGTACCAGCAAAAGAATATATGAATATGAGAGGAAAAAATAGGTTAGACTTAAATTTTCCATAGCTAGTCTTATATCGGGAGGAAATGGAGCAATAGCTAAAAAATTCCAAGTAGAAAATATTAAAAAAACACAGCCAATTTATAATTGAAGTTCAAAAAAAATTTAGCACCTACTTCTCATATGCAAGGTCCCAAGTTCAATCCCCAGTACCTCCAAAAAAAAAAAAAAAACAAACCAAAAAAATGCTAACCAGGATATGAGTTAAAATTTAAAATCAGGATTTGAGAAGACGTGATAAATGGGCTGGTAGTAAACACTGAATCACTCAGATATAAAACTGAAACTAAAGAACTGAGAGTTGTATGTCTACAGAAAAGAGTGCAAATGTTATAAACCTTGCTAAATCAAAAATAAAACTACAATCATCTAAAATCAGTAAGTGAGTGATGGAACAAAAGAAATATGTACAGGAGTGTTGAATTTCTTATCCTATGTCATAAAGAGTTATTTTGATCACATAGAATTGGAATTTGGAAGAAAAAAAAACACAACTCCTGCTCCATTTTGTCTGTCAGTTTTTTCTTCTTACAAGAATGATTTATGCTTTTTGTTTTTCAAACAAGGAAATATTTGTCCGCAATTTCAGTATGATTTTGATTCCTTATTTCCTAAGAATTCCAGCGATATCACATCCAATATTTTCTATAAAATACCTCGAATATGACAGCATTTTAAGCAAACACCTTTCATTTTTCTATAAGTAGTTAATTTTTTTAGTATACATGCATAGAAGGTAACTGGAATTGATATCAATAAATGCTAAAAATGTTTTGTTTTCTTTCCTGATAAGATTCTAATGAACTTTGAAAACCATCTTCTTTATACATTTCTACATTCCTTGATCTTAAAAACAATACGCAGATATGAATTCTTGCAAATACTATAAATTCATTATCCCACAGTGAAAAGGGAACTATGTAATACATTTGTATAACATAGATTTAGCTCTGTCCCTCCAGGTGGTATAACTGGTAAGCATTGGCTTGGCTAATAAAAGAGAGGGAGGACTTTTCCTTCATGGACTCTTCTGCTATTCTACCTTAGTTTTACCTGATGGAAATACCTATGAAGGGGCTTTATCCAGATTTTTTTAATGTAGGGAAAAAGCAGTCAGTGGAAGCCACAGTATGGACCCTGTTGATTGTGCCAAGATTTACCAAGTCTTTGCATCTCATTTGCTGAAATTCTATCTCTATATTTAGTAAAAATTCAGGCAGTGTACCAATGGTAGGAAAATCTTGGTATGTATCCTGAATTTATCCAATTAATAGTCATACTGAAGGGAGTCACTAATGACCTGAGAGAGAGCATGGGGACAAGGGAGAAAAGTAGCATTTATCTTTAAAATATATACATGGTAAAATAATGATTTTGAAACTGAAAACCTGCAAACAGGATAAATATACAAAGCTCCTTTATCCTAATGGAAAAATTCACTGATTGACAGTGAGATGTTATATCTTGTCAGCTACAGCAGTGACCTTTAGACTTGATGCTGACATCAATACACCACAACAAGCTATCTGTTAGAAAGCAAACACAGATCCATCTGCACTTCAAGAATCTTCAATGAATATTTCATGCAATCATTTACCCGAGGATCCTCATCTTTTGAAATGGACAACTACTCTCTAGATAACTACTCTCTAGATATATTTACATAAATATATTTAATTTTTTGCTTTTGGTATAAGAGTGATTTTTGATGTGTGATTTTTAAGAGAATTGCCTTTCTGGATAACTGGTGGATATTTTTAAAATGCCTACACTATGATTTATGTTTAGAGTACAATTCTAACAACTGAAAATGGGAGGATTGCATCCAGCATCCAGGTGGAATCTGAGCCTCCTCTTGACATAAAGGTGCAATGGACACAACCAATCCAGTGTCCACATAGAAGAGGTGGCATTGGATTGGGAAAAGTGGACATAATGGACAAAGGGTATGGGGAAAGGCAGGAAGAGATGAGAGGTGGAGGCGTCTTCGGGACATGGAGCTGCCCTGGATGGTGCTTCAGAGGTAATCACCGGACATTGTAAATCCTCACAGGGCCACATGATGGAATAGAGGAGAGTATGGGCCATGATGTGAACCAATGTATATGAGGTGCAGAGGTGCCCAAAGATGTACTTACCAAATCCAATGGATGTGTCATGATGATGGGAACGAGTGTTGTTGGGGGGGGGGGAGAGGGGGGGTGGGGGGGTGGGGTTGAATGGGACCTCACATATATATTTTTAATGTAATATTATTACAAAGTCAATAAAAAATAAAAAAATTTAAAAAAAAAAAAAAAAAAAAAAAAAAAGAAGGGTAGAAGAGTTCCTGCTGTGCGACATTGGACAATTTTGTAATTCTACTCCCATCTCTCATTTTCTAGAAAATATTAATAAATTTGCCTATGATAATAACAATCCAACTTCAGAACTCCTAAAATGTCTGCTTAATTTGAAGAGTAATTTCTTTCACTCTCTCTCCCACCTTCCTTTCTCCCTTCCTTCTTTCTCTCCCTTCTTTCTAATTCATTTTGAAAGCATTTGTTGAGCACAGTGCCTAAGCATTGTGTTATCACTGGGACTACAAAGAGAATAGACACAGCCTGTGCTTTACCTTATCCCAAATTCAATTTTGGGTAAGTATGGCTGAGAGTCACACAATACAGAGCTTTTGGGGTCTGTGACTCTGTTTTTGAGGAAAGGCAACACATTTTACAAATGATTGATAGCAAGTGTTGACATTATATATATATATTTTAAATTTTCACATTTTAGTTTTAAGCACCTTTGACGAATAGTAATTGTTTCCATCCTTTGAGCACCTGCAATATGTCATGAACATATTGTTCTCATTCCCTCCTCTAAGCCTTCACCCTTGTTCTTCTTCTCAGGAATGTTCTTCATTTTTCTTCCAGATAGAAAATCCTTCATTTCCTTCAATGTGCACCTCAACCATGAAAACTTCTTTATAAGCAGTAGGCATCATTAACTTTTCTTCTATAAACAGATCATTTATAGATAGGTGAAATAATAGGTTAGCAATGAACCTATGCTGTGTTCTTCACCTGTTAGCCTTACAGCCCCTGACTGGAATTGACACACCTGGAGAGGAGGTTCCCTGTATTGTTAGAGTACCAGAAGGAGTATGACTACATGGGAGGAGCTTGAAACATTCTTATTTATTGAATTATTTTCACATCTAAGTACATTTATTAAAAGACATTGGTACTGGGTTTTCGGATTTAAGAAAAATAAAAGCAAAAACAGGAAGCTCAGTTAAATTTGAATTTCAGATAAACAGCAAATATTTTTCAGTGTAAGTCCCATTTAATATTTGTTACATACTTACTCTAAAACAATTACACATACGTTATCAGAAATTTGACTCAGAGGCATACTAGAGGTCACGCATATTGAAGACTATTATTCCCCAAAAAGTTAAGATCCACTATTGTAGAAAAATACACATAAACCTGTCTATAAGTTACATTTCATATGGAAAAAAAAGAGTTAGTACAAACTCATTTTAATATCTTTCTTCTTTAATTATTATTTGACTATTTTGTCAATACATGGCTGAAAACTTGGGCAATTTTTTATTACATTTGGACTTTGTCTAACCATGTTGGGTTCAGGGAAATATTTTCTGCCAAGTTCCTATATGTTCATGCCAAGTAATTTTCAATTGGTTTATAAGCCCATGTGTATTTTAAATGAAATGAATACATTCATTTTAGATTCCTTTTGCCTTAACTCATCCAGATGGTTCAGAAGACATCCAACAAACCTTTGATTCATGTTATAAGAAATAGATTGCTTAAAGGTTTTGGAAGTCAAGAAGTGAGACACCTCATTTGCAAAGAGTAAGTGGACCCAAATGTTCTAGCTCAATGTGCATGATGACAGTGAGATTTGCACTCTCCTGAAGTTGGAATGAAGTCTTGGACTGAAACTCAGCTGAGGTAGTTTTAATGCTCTTGCTAAGTATTCTAACTTAATATGCTATACTTTACCTTTAATATCTACATGTATTGGATCATACTAAACTCATTAACCTAACCAATATATATACTTTACTACTAGCCTCAGGCACATACCACCAACATCTGAAGAGTATGGAAAATAATATACTGTTCTTGTTTATTACTAGATATTTTAGTACGTGAATTATTTTCTTTGGTTCTGGGAAATCAGTGATGCAGATGGAACTAGATACCAGAAGGAACTATGTAGTCACTTTTTTACAACCAGAGTTTCAAAATCTTGAAAACTCTTAGTTTTACTTATGTAGATTAAAAAACATAACATTTTGACTTTCAAAAAAAATTTATTGATCATCTTCTAGATATAAGCCTCTTTGCAAAGATACTCAGGTCTGCAAGTTAAATAATTTTCTTGACTCAGTTCTAGTTAGATTGTAGTGAGGTCCTGTGTTGTGACTGTTACACTTGAGGATGCAGAATTCTGGGACATTGAAATCTCTTCAATTCCTAACACTCCATTCCCTCTCTGCATCTTGAGGTCTTTGTCACAAAAGCAGGATACTGGACTCACTAGAATTTCAGCATTCATTTTCCCCTCTCTTACTTTCCTTCTTTTTCCTCCACAGATTGTACAAAGTGTGTGTGTGTGTGTGCCTGTGTGTCTGTGTGTTTGTTTTCTATTGTGATAATATCTGTCAGGGAGGTAAAATTGAGCTCTGTCTTTTGATGTTTCAGTAGACCTCTGATTTTCTAAAAAGGCCAAGGCTTTTGTAAATGGAAGTCAGAAAAAGCACAAACCATGTAGTCTAAGTATTTCAAATAACCTAAGGACTGGGGTGAGACAGGAAAGAAGTGTTATTCTGAATAGAAAAACATCTGAACAGTTTTAACCACCATGTTTAGAAGGAATTGATTCCCATTATTTAATAATCTATAAACACTATGTAAGCAATGCTTTGACAGTAAAATAATACTAAAATCATGATTTATATTCTATAAATTCAAGGTCACAAAAATAGGTTTGAATCATTGGTATTGCAAAATTTAAAAACTTAAAATCATTTCCATAAGAAGAGGTACTTTCAACTTAAATTAAGACAAATTTGAGAGACTCGGGGGTAGTAGGCTGCCATAGGTCTGTGGGATGAGGGAGAGCTCGGCTATTTATGCTCAAATACTCCCTAGAATAATTTTATTATTCAAAAGAAAAATAAATTATATTAATACATGAAGAATAGATTGGAAACAATAAACTGGAGAATAAAAGAAAAATTGAAACACATTTAAGACTGGGAAAAACAGGAAACTATCTGTTCACAATGTATTATGTATATTTAATTGGCTTTGTAACCAGGGCTCCTTTCAATAAATAGTGATTTGGGGTATTAAAGTTTAGATTTTCAGAATCCAGGTAGGTAAGTTGTATGTCAAAGAGGCCAATGCTAAGTCTTCACAGGATAATGGGAATGAGAAATGTAGAGTTTTTACTTTAAGAAAAGAAAAAAAAAAAAAAAAGAATCACTGTGTAGGCCAAACAAAACACATTTGCAGGCAAGATTAATAATTCTCAGGCAACTAGTCAGTGGAGCCCTGTTAAGGCAAGCAGCCATCTTGAAAATGATTTGGAAAAACTTGCAAACAAATTATGAAGGGAATGTATTACTTTGTAAATTATAATATTTAAACTTAATATTTTAGGATTGAACATCTAAAGATATTAATCTCATTATTATTTAAAGAAACTTTTATGTCCTGTCTTCTTCTGAGAATTTGGAACTCTTTCTTTAAAGTTGCCTTTCCTCTTTTCAAAATAGAAGTTTAGCAATAGCCTTATCATATAGAAGCAGAAACTGGTAATGTTAAAATGAGATCTCATTGGATGAAATTGGTGATGTTTATAGACTCTCAACCCAATGAGTACAAATTGGGATTTCAACCCAACTAGTACAAATTGGAATTCTTTATTTAAAATTATTTTACTAGATGGTGAGATACTGATCATTGCTGACATTGCTTTGTTATCTGACAAATTTGAAAATATGAGTTTCTATAGTCTCCTTCCTTCCACAAGTTATCATTACTATTCTTATTAATAAACCATTAGAAGTGAGTTTTAAAACACTTCTATATTATTTGCATGCAGTTACTTTTTTGCATTGTACTTAAATATATTTTATCTTTTCATCTTCACACAACCATATCTTTATCCTTATTAACACTTTACATATGAGGAAATGGAAGTTAGCCCTTTAATTGACGGTAGAACAAAACAAAATTCAGTGGTTTTCATACTATCATGATAGATGTGTTGTTGTATTACATTATCCAAATATCCCTTTGCTGCTTTATTTTACTTGTCTTCTCTACATATCTTTGAAGGAGATATAATTTGTCTTACTCTACAGACACAGGAAAGAGAAATTTCGGAAGTTTAAGTTCTTACTGAAGATCAAACAGCAAGTAAGGCCAGATTCTACAAAGAATGGTTTCCCAATTGCTATTATGTTGCTTCCTTGTCTGTTCTAGTCTGAGCCTTGCAAGAAAACATTAACTGTTCATTTAGCTTGATATAATTATTCTAGATTTTTTCACCCAAGAAATAAACGGTTCTGTAGTGTACATGCTCTTTTACTTACAGTTTATGATTTCAATTTATAACTTTCATCACTCCCTTTGACTTTTAATCACCTCATTCCTTTGCCAGATCTTTCATTCTCATTGGATGTTGATTGGGTTGTTGCAGATAATTTACTTAAGGCCTGTGCTTATGTTCCATTTATGCTAAAGATAAACCCTACACTCCTTACATGCTGCTTAGGGTAGAATTCAGTGGAGTTAATTATATTCCTTGCATAATGTGATTCTGAACTCCCTCAGATGAAAATAGCATTAGAATTTTCTATAATTTCATGTTTGTTCTCTCATTACTTCTGAGATTTAAACAGATTTAGTTTAGGTGACCTGAAGTTCAAGGTTTTCGTAAGTGAACTGAATGAATTATCTCTGCTTTCCATTTAGCAATGATGTTTATAAACTGACAATGAAATGGAATGACAGTCTCCTAAGGGTAGGAGCTGGGCAAGATGCTTGTCAGTACCATTATATGCTCCTTAGTTTGTTTTCTATTTTTTCACTGGTTCTTTGTTCATGAAAGTCAAATTACAAAATAATCCTAAAGAATCTTGAGGTCAACCAGGATTGTATTAGCTGTTCTCACATTTCAAGTTTTAGATGGGAAATTATAAAAAGAAGGAAATGTGATTATTTCTTAAGCAAAAATAGCATTTTTCTTTATATATTAGTTATGCATTCATGTGGAATTGACTTTTGCAAGCAGTGATGGAATTCTCTTCCAGGCTTCTCTATGCCTACAAAGTACAGAGACTTCAGAATCATACAGCCATGGATTTGGCTAGTGGAATTACATTGTTCCTACCTGAACATATTATCTAAATTCTAATAGTGTCTGTGAGAAACTGGGACAATAATACCTGTCTTATAGGGGTTGTTATGAAGATCAAATATGATAATGTACATTGAAGTCCCTCAATAAAATTAGGGATCAATCCTAAAAGTTTTGCATTTATGCATTAGAGGTGGTTATTTAAATGAACTTATTCAAGATTTACAAAGTCCTAGAACATCCAAGAAAGCAAGTGACTATAAAAGAGTGTAGTTTATCTTGCACCACTCTTGCTCCTAGCCACACCAGACTGAGGATGGAATTAAGTTCTCATAATAACAGACCCCATTCACAGAGTCTCTGAGGGCTCATGCCATCTAAGTCCTTCTCTTTAGGTTCAGGTAGGTCAGCAGAGTTTGGATGGCTTCCCAAAAGGTTGCAATTTACATTTTCTCACAGCATTGCCATGTCTTTTCTGACACTCTCAGATAACTTGGGAGCATATTATGATGCCCTGCCACTCCTGTGGTTGGTAACCAGACTCTCAAATGATATGATCATCCAGCTGAATTTGTTTTATGTTTGTAATTTTGTGGAGGGTGTTTTTATATAGATAGATGGTGAACTGGAGTAGTAGAACATATTCTTCCACCCCCCAACCCCACCTCAAAGAATCATGCTGTAATTCATTACTTGGTTCACAAAATAAAATACAATTTTGCTCTCATTTCTTAAGCTGACAAATAGTCATAAGTCATTTCTTTTTGTCTACTTTTATTCAGTTCCTTTTCTCTTTAGGAACCCAAGTTTATGCCAAAAGATAATGTGACACACAGTTATTAAAACAAAAATATCACTTTTTCCAACCTTCATTTTCTGCCCATAATTGTGAGCCCCAAATGCATGTGTCCTCTGGTTAAGTTCCTTCTTTATGGGATAATAATGCCTTGGAAAGTGGGCAGCCCTTAGTCTCTGATAAAAAGTCAGTCAGTTGTATCATGAATAGAACAATGCTGACTGGCCTCTTTCACAATATTTCCTCACATTCCCAGATTTGTATGAATTTTCCAAGGTACAAAGGATGGGTCCTCATTATTTAACTGTGCTATTTAATAATATGCAAAGATGACAGTCTTTGTCATATAACTGTGGTTAATGTTCATCAAAAATATCAATGCTCAGGCCAGATAAACATTGTTGACTAAAGCGATAAACATAAATTATGACATAGGCATTATTAGTTTCAGTCATGTTTCTGTTAATTCTATTCTTGATGTTAGTTTTATGTTATACTCATCTGGTCTTGAATTACAAATGAATCACATTCTCCAAACTACTGGATTCTTATTCAAAATATTATCACCTCTCATCAGAAGAGATGGCAGATCAAGCTAATTTTAAATGTATTCTTCTGCATCCATTGAAAGTGTTTCCTAAACTCAGGGTCTCTCATTGGGGAGGTTATTATATTTGGATGCTCATGCTATACACTTATAACCATAGCTGTGAAATTTTAACAGTTGAATCAGGCCTACCAACACTCTAAAGGATTTTTCAGGGACCCTTCATTTATTACAGAATATCAGAGGGTTTCTAGGCAAGCAAGAACATTTTCTTCCTAAATAGAATTGAATTGCTGGCCTATTCAGGAGAATCTCCTTGCATTAAAGTAGTTATGTTACTTCCTAATCACCAATGAATTACTGAAAACGTCTTTGAAAGGTTTGAAATGTGGGGTCCTTTACAATCATCTGGTGTGCTAATATTGAAATTAAAGATGGGCTTAGACAACCGATCTTATTTACTTTTTAAATAAATGTGCCTTTTCCATTAGATTATTGTCTCTGTGGTTGTCCCACTGAGCTGTAAATTATTCCCATTATTTTATCATGTGCTTCATTTCTGTTGCCCTGGTTACAAAACATAATTGCCTTTTTAATATTTATGTATTTTATTCAAATGCTTCTTTTTAACTAAAAGAAAAACGAACTCTTTAACAGTTGAAGGGCATGCCAATTCTAATCTCTATTAAACATCTTTTTCTTCCCCTATTTTTTTTAAACCTTTCTCTTGTATGAGTTCTATAACAAACTGAACTGGGTACAGACATTCACATGATTCTTATAAAAATTGTACATTCAACAGTAAAACTTCATATTTATTTACTAAAAATAAATGTGATAATCAAATTCCCCAAGTTACATTAAATATAATTTTAAGTTACTTAGCCATTCTTATTAAAGCACGAAAATTATTGTGAAGAAGAGCAAATTCTAACCTCAATATTATCTACAGTCATGCTGTAACAGGGGTGCAATAAGACAATTTTTTTTTTAATAATGGGTGGCTCAGTTAAGATCATCAGTCATTTAAGCCCAGCAAAAAGTTCTATCGGTTTGTACAAAGCAGTGATTTAAAACCAATTACATCAAACCACTTTCCTTTAATAATATTTTTATTTAAATTTATAAATATATTTGGGGGATTTTAATGTAAATATCCTGGGAATATTACCTTAAATGGTCACATGACACATTTTCATCTCATTCTACTCTCATCATAATTTTAAAAAGTAAAAATTCTAAGAAACTGAATACTTATTTATAAATAATTAGATTGTGAAGACATAATTCAGTTTTCATGGAAAAGAAAACTAAAGAAATAAAAAAATTCTAACTATATTAAAAATAGCATAATCTTTAACCTTTGACTGCAATGATCAGTTATAAATTTAGTGCATATCAATCACTTTGACTCAAATAATATTTTCATAAATACTTCCAACTTAATGCTGCAAACAGACGAAGGAAAATAAAAAGGAAAATTCCTGACAAAGTAAAAAAAAATATTTATAGATCCTTTCAAGTTTGTAAATGGTCAATTCTTATGGATAAACATCGATTTAGAATATTGATGCAATTACCCTATCTTTCATTCTAGTCTATTGCATTGGGCAGGAGGCTTGTAAACATTATCCCATATATTGAAAAAGTTGTGTAATAAATTTAAGTTTGGTAGTTATTTTGTAAAGGGGATTTTGCAAGAATACATTAAAATTTATTTGAATTAGTATTCAATCTTTTAATCCAATTTTAGGTTATTTGGAAGTGACTGGAATTTTTAACAGCTTTGAACTAGTATGAACTACAAATTCTTGTTCAACCTACAAGTAAAGCAGTGTCTTTCAAGACAAGCCTGCAGTTTTTTAGAATGATTTCTGATATAATCATATTGAAGAGATAATGCTGTTTTATTTGCCAAACTCAAGCACTTAGGAGAAACTATGTATTTGTGTTCTGGCCAAAGATGAATGGGTCCAGGTGACACCTGCTCCTTGCAAACTCAAACAGTGTGGTATTCCTTCTCTCCCCACATGTATATTCTGCAGATGAATAGAGTCCAGGTCCCTGGGTTAAGGCTTAGAGGAGAGCCACCTGGGAGAGTTGCTTGATATTCCTTAAAACATGATAGAGGAATAAGAAATAGTTTTCTGTAGTGATAAAATACTGAGATCATTGAATACAGCAGATACTGCTGCTTACCCTGGATAACATAGTTCTCTTGGTCGTTGTTCTCAGGGAAGCAGAATCAACATTATATTATAGACATACAAATTATATGAGATTTATTACAGATATTGTCTTACATGACTGTGGGGGATGACAAGTATTAATTCTGTAGAGCAGGTGGTGAGTTGGGAACTCCAATAAAGGCTTTGATGAATTCTTCAGAATTTGGCTGGCTGATAAAGAGGTAGAAATTCTTCTTTCTGAATGCAATAATCATCAGTTTTCTCTTAAAGACCTTTAACTGATTGGATAATATTTTGTATTGGTCAGCTAAAGGGGTGTTGATGCAAAGTACCAGAAATCTGTTGGCTGAAAGAAATTCACCATGGTTGGAACAGAGTGAATGGAATAAGGTGGGATTGCTACTAATACTACAAATAAGAGTAATAAGAAAATGGCTCAAAAGTGCTTATTCTCAAACCCAGGTTGACTGCAGAGATTGCACTAAAAACAACACACCAAGTGGCTTCTATATGGGTAAACTATGCAGGGACTTGATCATATTATGCACTCTGGACTGAGGTCCGTGGTTAAAACCCCGGGCCTCCTTGACCCATGTGGAGCTGGCCCATGCGCAGTGCTGATGCACGCAAGGAGTGCAGTGCTACGCAGGGGTGTCCCCCAGCGTAGGGGAGCCTCATGCGCAAGGACTGCACCCAGTAGGGAGAGCCACCCAGCGTGAAAGAAAGTGCAGCCTGCCCAAGAATGGCACTGCACACACAGAGAGCTGACACAACAAGATGACGCAACAAAGAGAGATACAGATTCCCGGTGCTGCTGATAAGGATAGAAGCGGTCACAGAAGAACACACAGCGAATGGATACAGAAAGCAGACAACTGGGGGGGGGGGGGGTGTGTGTGTGAGAGAAATAAATTTAAAAATTTAAAAATTTAAAAAAAGAGCAGTGGGAAACATTGAATGGTTTTAACTAATTGAATAATAATATCATTATCATTAATGAAAATTGTATTAGTCTGGAAAGGGTATTTATTTGGGGTAGAAGATTACAGTTACAAGGCCTAAAGAATCCAAACTCAAGGTACCATAAGAGGTACTTTATTACCAAATTCAGCTGCCATGTTTTGAAACAAGATGGTGGGCAATCTCTGCCTGGTCTTTCCTTCCTTCTTCCACTTAAGGCTCCATCTTCTGATCTTAGTTGTAGTCTGGCATAGAGCTTGTTTCTTTCAGACCTTCTCAGTTGCACAGAGCTCTGGACTTCGCAACTGTAAACTATCAAGTGAATGGCTAGGTCTCCCCAAGGCTTTAACTGTTTGAGCCTTCTTCTTTCTATCACATGGCAGGACAAAAATGACCAAGTTATCTCCTCTTCCATGTCTACAGAGCACTCTTGCTCTTCCTGTGTCTTCTTCTGTGAGTGTCTGTTTATATCAGCCCAACAAGGAACACAACTCTGAGTCACACCCTCCTGATGTAGTCAAATCAAAGACCTAAACTTAACAGTTAATTTAATCAAAGACATCTCAGGTAAATCTAAAAGGGCTCACACCCAGAGGAACAGACTACTGTATAAACATAATCTCTCTTTTTGGGGTTTATACATACTATCAAACTTCCACATTCCACTCTCTGAACTCCCAAAACACATTACAATATTCAAAAAAATTAAATCCTTTCAGTTAGCAATGGTAAGTACAAAATCACATTACAATCAGTTTATAGAAATATAGTTTGTGTTGGGGCAAAGTCCTCCTTGGCTATAGACCTATGAAACTTACAGAAACAATTTATCTGCTTCCAATATACAAAGGATCAGACATGGAAAAACATTTGCATTACCACAAGGAGAATTTGGTACAGAATCATGTCACTGGTCCCCAACAGTTCTGAAGACATGCAGGGTACTCTGTTAGATTTCAAAGTCTGAGAGTCATACTGAAGATGATGTTATCTTCTCAGGGTCTCAGGGGACCCACCCTTTCCACAGGCTTGGCCAATAGCCACCTTCTGGGTTCTACCCTCATCAAGCATCTGGGTGGCTATTGAGCTCCAGACCTCACCCATCAAAAACATAGGGGTTATGGGCACAATTTACCTAGTGTCTGGGGTAGAGTCTCAACCCCATTAGTACAGTGAGGTGGCAGCAATACTCTCCCTAATCTCTGGCATAAAGGTCCAATCTCCTTAGAATGGTGAGGTGGTAACCATAGATTAGTCTTCCCTAATCTATGGGAAACAGGCCTACCCATCTCAGAGCAATGGAGTGCCGACTTCACACTCCCTAACCTGTGGAGAACAGGCCCATCTTTCTTGGAGCACTGGGGTGGAAACCTCACTATCCCCAACCCTTGGGGAATGTTCTCCGTCCTCTCTGTAGCCTGGGGAAGCAAAACTCCCTGTACAGCAGGCTGGAGCACCCACGCTCTTCAAATGCCAGGGCAAACTCACCCTCTCCACACATAGACTTTATCCAATTGTTGATTGTATATGTACTTAGCCATATAGGGAATCTATTGACTAATAATTTAAATCCACAAAATATTCTTACAGTAACAATCAGACCAGTGCATGCTTGACAAATCAATAGGACACCATAACCTAGCCAAATTGATTATTGTAAATAAAATTGTAAATAAAATTAATTATTGTAATAATAAAATATTATACAACAATAATTTTCCTGAAAAATCTCCAGAGACAGAAATTGTTTTAAAAAATAGTTATTTCATTAAGTAAAAATGGGGTAAAGATGATAGCATTTTAAACTTAAAGTAACTATTTTTGTTGTAAAGGTTAATTAATAAAGATGTGTTTAATAGCTTAAAGTGTACATTGATAAAATAAAAATATTGTTGGAAATATTGAGCACTGGTTATGACTATATTTTCAACAATTGCCTATTAAATTTTGACATATCACCATCTGCACTATTATAAGACAGCTTCTTATGGAAACCCTTACACCATTAAAAAACATTATTTTGATTAAAAAAAAACATAAATCATTCCAATAACATAGATTTTACATCTTCTGCCTGGTCAACTTATCTTACAGAATAATCAGTTAAAATTTTATATTAAATTTATGAAGTTATAAGATACAAATGGTACTAGAAATACATTTGTAAATAACTAAATGTTCAGAATATATTTTCCAAGTCTTCTATATCTTTACTTATTTTCTACCCACTATGTTTAATTACTTAAAGAAGAATGTGGAAGTCTCCAACTATAAAAACAGATTTGTCTATTTATCTTTGCAGGTCTACCTGTTTTTGACCTACATATTTTGACTCTCTGGTGGTAGTTACCTACATATCTGGGATTCGTCATTCTTCTTGGAGAATCGACCCTTTTATTATTATGTAATTCTTCTCTTTGTGTCTGATAATTTTCTTTCCTCTGCAGTTTCTTGCCTGAAATTATTATGTCTAATCCAGCTTAATTTTGATTATAGTTAGCATGGTGTATCTTTCTCCATTCCTTTATTTTTTTTTTCAAGAGGAGAGGGCCAACATTAATGTCTGTATTTAAGAGAATTGAAGATTATTGGGTGAATGTAGGAGGTATTGATATTCAATAAAATGCTCCATTTCCCCCAGATCATCCTGACAGTTATTTGGACTTTAAACTATGCATGTAAAAGTAATTGGCTAGACAGAGATTCAGAATAAATGCACAAAATTTGGCCAATGGTTATTCTCTGCAATACAGGAGAGAAAAAAAGAATAAAACCTATTTCATAAATATTTTACTATTAAGAATTTTATTTAAGAGTTCATAAAAACATATTTATGATCAAAATACAAAAGCTTAGAAAGCATAAAAGCCTATTTATACTAAATGAATCAGTAATTGTCTAATCTTTAATGTATCATTTTTAATAGAATTTTTATTGTAATGTGTATACAACTCAACTTTTCCTGTTATAACCACTTTCAAGTGTACAATTTAGTGGAATTAATTATATTCACAATATTATCCAACCATTACCAACCTACATTACCCAACTTTCTCATCACCTCACACAGAAACTCTACCATTATTCAACAACCCTTCTTCCCCTACCAACACCTCTGGTAATCCATAATCGACTATATGTCTATGAAATTTGCTATACTTTTAACCTACCTGAGTTTTTATTTTTAAGTGGGTTTCTTATAGACAGCATACAGTTATATCTTGCTCTTTAAAAAAAAATTACTCCAACTTCCTTGGTGAATTTAGACTGTTCACATTTAAAGTTATTATTGATTTAATTGGATTAATATTAGCCAAATTTGTAACTGTTTTCTATTTGTTTTACTGTTTTTTTTGCCTCTTTTTCTGCCCTCTCTGTCTTTGATAGAGCATTTTAACTGTTCTCTTAACATATAAATTATTCTAAAAAATAATTTAGTGGATTCCCTTGTGTTTCCAATAATACTGCACAACTTCACATGAAGTAAGCATTTATAATGGAATATTCCTAATTCTTTCTTCCTGTCCCTTGTGATAATTTCATTCAATTCACATATCCATATTTTATAATCACCAAATACAAGAATGCATTGCTACTATTATTACTTTAAATAATTATAGTTAGATCAATTAAGAAAAATAAAGGATTTATTGTAACTTCATTTATTCCTTTTCCAATACTCTTCCTTTCTTAATGGAGATCCAATTTTTTGACTTATATAATTTTTCATCTCCTTCTGTTGTTGATGATTTTAGTTTTTGGTTGTTGGTAAAAGTTTTCACTTCTTTTTCACTTTTTCACAGGATAATTTCACTGGGTATAGGTTGACTTTTTCTTTTCTCCTTCAACACTCTAAATATTTCACATCAACTATTTTCTTGCTTACATGGTTTCTGATAAATTTACTGAAATTCTTATCCTTAACATTCTATAGATAAGTATTTTTTTCTTCTGGCTTCCTTCAAGATTTTCTCTTTGTCTTTGGTTTCCTACAGTTTAATTATGATAGGTTTGTTATTTATCCCGCTTGGTTGTTTTCTGAGATTCCTAGATCTCTGGATTGGTGTTTGGCAATAATTTGGAAAATTTCCAGCAATCCACATCTTTCAAAATTGTCCACAGTTCCTGGTTGTGCTGTTGTGTTTTCTTTGTTATTATTTTTTCTCTTTGTATTTCAGGTTGGGAAGTTTCTATTGACATATCATTAAGTTTCCCATCAAAGGCATTCTTCATTTTTGTTACTGGGATTTTGATTTCTAGTATTTCATTTTAATTCTTTCTTAGAGTTTCCATATTTTGCTTAAATTACCCGTCTTTTCTTCTCTGGTGTCTACTTTTTCCAGAAGAGCCCTTAGCATATTGATCATAGTTATTTTAAATTCCCTACCTGCTAATTCTAACATCTATATCACATGTACGTCTGTTGCTAATGCTTGATCACTTTTAAGACTGTATTTCTTCTTGCATTTTGACATACCTTGTGATTTTTTGTTGAAATCTAGATATGCTGTATTAGGTAATAGGTTTTATGTTAATCTGGCTAGGAGTCTGGCTGTGTTTTAATAGTTTTTGTAGCTGTAGGCATTAAAGGTTTCAAATTTCTCTTGTGTCCTTGTTTTTGTTTCTTTTATAGAGTTTGATACAGTTCTTTCAGTTGCAATCTACTTTTATTATCCTGGGCCCTTTTGGTATGGTAGTGAGGCATGGGGGATAAGAAGCTTTTTATTATAATCTAATAGTTAAAACTCAGTCTTTTAGTGGGCTGTGTGCCTGCATTGTGATCTTCACTAGTGTTTCTCTGCATCCCACCCCCCCCCCCACTTGGATGAGACAGGAAGATTAGTGGGACTCGAGTGGGAGAAATGCCCTTCCCTCAACTGCAATAAGGCACTGTTAAATCATTTCCTCTGTAGAGCTGGCCAAGAGAAATGATGAATTCTCTGGGGATATTTCACGATGACCACTCTTTTCCTCCTCTTGCTAGGCTCAGATCTTCACTGTGCTAATCTGGTGGGGTTCTTGGAGGTAAGAAGCTAAAACACATGAAAGTGTGAGACCTGCATAACACCGTGGCCCCAGAGTTTTCTCTCACACTAATCCACACTCAGCTTCCAACAATTCATCAAAATTACCATTTAAGTGTCCCTATCAGTTTATGGCTCCAGAAGCTACTGCAAATATCAGCTTTGAATTGATACATATGTGCATCTCTCCAGATTTCTGAGAGATAGTTTCCCCTCAGTTCTGATACATTGAAGAAAAGTCATTGATTTTTAGTTTGCCCAGGTTTTTCTTATCGTATGCATGGAGATTATGACTTCTAATATCTTTATTTATGGAGCTGAAACATTATTTACCAGAATATATTTTTAAACTATAATTTCTTATGGATTTTCCAGGGCAAGCTCTTTTACTGCCATCATGAGATTACACTGCCTTTTCTCATTCCTATCTTCCTTCTTCCTTTCTTTCCTTCCCTTCCTTCCTTCCTTCCTTCCTTCCTTCCTTCCTTCCTTCCTTCCTTCCTTCCTTCCTTCCTTCCTTCCTTCCTTCCTTCCTTCCTTCCTTCCTTCTTTCCTTCCTTCCTTCCTTCCTCCCTCCCTTCCTTTCTTCCTCCCTCCCTTTCTTCCTTCCTTCTTTCCTTCCTTCCTGCTTCCCAGCCCTCTCTCCTCACACCCAACTCCATGTTCTGTAAAGCTTTTAAGACTGAGGAGACATCCATTGTAGAAGCTCTATATTAAACTAAAGTTTTGTTTTATTTGGCTTAACACATATTTTTAAATTACCTGACCACATTTTAAAAGCCAGTAGAGTTCACATAAGAGTAAAGGTTTATCTTTTCAATTCAAAATTGGGAGTATTGGCAATGATGATTTCACAATCCAGCATGGCAACAATAACCTGGAATCGAGCTGCAGATCTCTCCTTTAGGCCAGGTATATACTCTATTCCATTCACTACATTGCAGCAACTTATTTATTCATTTAATTAACTTGAGCCAAATATTTTGGTTTACTATCCCTATTTTAAGGCAAAGTCTCAAAAAACATGAAATTTTAAACAAAAATTCTGTAACTGAGAAGAGATAGAGGATAGTCTTTCAATAAAGGAGAGAAGAGGCTACTACACAAATATAGATCACTATCAGATGTTAAATATCATAAATGAGTTGCAAATTTAGCAATTTATTTTAGTGTGGGGGTCACAATGTCTTCATTAAATTTATACTCAACTTAGCTTCATTTATTTTACTAATAATCATAATAGTTAGCATTTATTGATTTCCCAATACATATAATACAATTTTATTTTACCTCTAATTCTCAGAGCAGTGCTGCAAGGTAGGGTTTTACCCATAAGGAAAAATTTTATTCAAGGACACATGTGAGTAAGTGGCCAAACAAGGATTTGAAACCTCTGACGGGAAAATTTGAAATCAATAAATGTGTTTTGTAAATATAAAATAATTTACTCTAAAATCATGGAATTGCTTGGCTGCACCCAATGTAAGTTGATCCAATAATTAATACAAGTGAATACTATGAATAATTAATCAATTTTTCTGAACATTTTTCCTTATTCCAGGAAAGGACTTTTGAAAACTTCTCACTTGCTTTGCACATTACTTGTTTTAATTAGGTGTTTATATATATATATATATATACACACACATCATCAAACCTAAAGATTAACTATATCGATAACATATAGTGGAATAATTTTATAAGCCTATTGTAGCATTTGATATAGTTATGAATTCCAAAAATAGATATTTGATTATGTTTGTAAACTGGTCTGCACCTGGGTGTGATTTAATTATGATTAGGGCTTTGATTGAGCCACCTCTGTAGGGCATTGAGTCCCTGCCCCTTGGTGGGTGGGACTCATAGATAAAAGGCATGGTAAAGGACAGAGTTGGAGTTTTTGATGCTGGAGCTTTGAGCTGGAGCCCAGGAAATGAGCAATTTGGAGAAGAACACAGAGGAATAGAGATGGCTCCTTACACATAGCAGAAGTCCCTGGGAGAGCGACAGAGCTGTTTGCCTGATAGTCTACAGCTGGCCTTGTGGAGGGAGCACAGAAGCTGAGCCCAGAGAGAAATGCAGCCCCAGGAACAGAGGAATCCAAGAAGCCTGAACTCTTGGCAGATGTCAGCAGCCATCTTGCCCCAACACATGATCATAGACTTTGGTGAGGGAAGTAGAAGCAAATTATGCTTTATGGCCTGGTAACTGTAAGCTTCTATCCCAAATAATTATCCTTTATAAAAGCCAACAGATTTCTGGTATTTTGCATCAGCACCCCTTTGACTGACTATTACATCTAAATTATGCACGTTTACATATACAAAGTTATTTCAGAATATATGCATTACTTTGTTCTTTACTCTTGTGGAGAATTATTTAGGTACATTTTATAACACATTTTAAAAATTTTGTCTTAACTTACATTTCAGGACCTAAATACAAAACTCAACATATAGAATGGTTCCAATGACAGAAATTTTGAATTGCTATTTACAATGATTTTTTGAGAATTCTTGTTTCTCTTACCAATTTAAAAATAGATAATAACTAATATAATCTGTAAAACCTTGAAAAAATTGTATTTTAACTTATGTTTCTTAATTTTTAATGTATATCCTTTAATAAATGAAGATTTTGTCCTCTATTATGCAGCCCCATCTTTCTTATGTAATTTCTTATCCCTTCCCTTTTAAAAAAATACTAAGAATTACTGGGCTGCATGCTACAAAGAGGTATACAGAGAATTATAAAGAAATATAAAGGAGTAAACAACTAAATGTCTTCTGAAGTCAAGGCAGATTGCATAGGGATAATATTTAAGTTTGAAACATAAAAAATAACAGGGACCACAAACTCCACTTGGAGTTTGTGTTCCTGAATGTGATGGAGTTGGACTCAGATGTGATCTTTTTACACATGCCTCTTCTGTCACTTTTACTGGACCTGTAGTTGGTGCTGGAGTTGGTGTATACTCAGGAGACTTGAATCACTGGACTGTCCATGTGACAGCCAGGTCCTGAGCCTCAGCAGACACCCTCTGGATTATTGGATTTACCCTGGCCAGCTAATAGGGAGGTGAAGAAGGTTAACCAACACAACAGGGCGCCAAGAGAGTCTACAACTGCAAGCAGGAGAATTACATCCATCATTCATGTGGAATCTAAGCCACCTCTCGATATAGAGGTGGGGTGGACATAACCATCTCAGGGTCTACAAGATGGAGGAATAGAGTATGAATTAGAGTGAATTTACTGATATTCCACTATGGAACTGTTGTGATTAGTAAAGGAAAAAATGTAGCATTGATACGGAGAAAGTGGTCACGGTAGCTGCTGAGGGTAGGGAGAGGGAAGACAAGATATGATGTGGGAACATTTTCAGGAGTTGGAGTTGTCCTGGGTGGTACTGCAGGGACAGATGCTGGACATTGTATGTCCTGTCATGGCCCACTGGGTCATTGGGGGATAGTGTAAACTACAGTGTAAACCATTATCCATGTGGTGCAGCAGTGCTCCAAAATATATTCGCCAAAAGCAATGAATGTCCCATGATGATGAAAGAGGTTATTGATGTGGGAGGAGTGAGGTGAGGAGGGTGGGGGGTATATGGGGAACTCATATTTTTTCAATGTGATATTTTAAAAAAATAGAGAAAAATATATAATAAAAATAACAAGGAATGTATAACGATGATTTTAAGGAATATTAATAAAGATGAAGAATATAAGAAAAGTGGGTTGATGTGGCAACAACATGGTTAGAAACGAGCCTAGATCGAGGCAGAAGTAATATTATGAAGGGTATTATATTACATTTTCAAGAAATTGAGTTTTTAATCTGAAGGTAATAGGAAAACACTGAAGAATTTTATGCAAGACAGTATTGTGATTAGATCTCTTTCAAAAGCTATTATTGTGGTGGTGTAGAGGGAGAATTTATCATTTTTTAAAGTCAATATTATTATGTTTACAAAGTATAACTAGTACATAGAGGAGTACACAATTCATAATTGTACAGTTTGATCAATTTTCACCAAATGAGCATATATGTACCTAGGACCCTGTCAAGACACAATATTGCCAGTTGCACAAAACGCCCTCAGTAATTTCTCCCAACTACCCATATTCTTACCCAAATAGAAACCGTAGTTTGACTTCTAACATCAAAGATTATTTTGCCTTGTTTTAAATGGTTTAAAAATAAAATCATAGAGTATTGTCATAGTTTTCACAAATATCACAAAATGGTTTCAACTTAATAAAAAGAATGTATTTGCTCATAGTTTTGAGGCTAGAAGTCCAAAATCAAGATATTGGCAAGGCTTTCTTTCTCCTGGTATCTGTAGAGTTCTGGGGCTGGCTGTTGGCAGTCCTTGGGGTTCCTTGGCTTGTAAATCTGCCTCTTAACACATGACGATGTCCTTTCCTTTCAGCAGCTCTTCCAGTTTCTGCTTCTGGCTTCTCCTGGATACCTTCTCTGACTCTGGTTTCCAGTTTCTTCTCTTTATAAGATTTCCAGTAATATTGCTTAAGGTTCAATCTGAGTCAGCTGGCCACAACTTAACTAAAATAATCTCTTCAGATGGTCCTATTTACAATGTGTTCACACTCATAGGAATATAGATTTACATTAGGAGTGTGTTTATCTGGGTACATAACTCGATCTACCACAAGTTTGCACAGTTTTTTCAAGTTATCTTTTTATTATTGATTTTTTCCTTTATTAGAGAAGTTGTGGGTTTACAAGTAAACAATTTACCACAAGTATGCCACTTTTATGTTTTTTCTTAACTCATGATTATGTGTTTATTTTAATTTTTTAAAATTAAAGTTAATAGATCACAAGGAATGTTACATTAAAAAACATAAAAAAACAAGAGGTTCTCATATAACCCACTCCCCACGCCCTACCACATCATTTTTGTAAATTGTATTTTTTGAAGATATATACATCACACAAAAAAAGTTACATTAAAAAATATAAGAGGTTCCTGTGAACCCCCCTATCCCCTCATACCAACAACCTTCCTCATCATTGCAGCATACTCACTGCACTCTGTGAACACATTTTGGAGCACTGCTGCACTACACAGATAATAATTTACCCTGTAGTTCACACTCTCCCCCAGTACATTATGAGTTTAATTGGTATCATTATGTCTAAAAGTGGTTTGCTTACCGTGTTATGTAATATTCCATTTTATTTATCTTAATTTATGTTTCTATTCTCCTGTTGTCTGGGTTGTTTCAGTTATAATGATGCTATGAATGTTGTTATATATGTCCTTTAGTGTCTACTTGCATACATTTCTGTGGAATGTATACCAGGTTGAGGCATTCCTGTATTAGAGGGTATGTTTTTTGGTACATGATTTTTGTTATTTTATTTTTCCTTGTCTATGGAATAACATGCTATCTGTATTTTTTAAAATCATAATGCCAGCTGGTCATTAATATTATATAGACTAATGAATCATACCACAGTAAACTATTTCATTAAACCAAAACAAAATAAATAAAAACAAAAACAAAACTGCTAATCTTTTTCCCCTTTAATTAGGAATATCCACAAATTTCTTTAAGAATATCCCCTAATTGTGCCAGTTCTGTTACTGAATGTTGCACACTGGCCCTGTCCCAGCAGCAGCATTGCTCAACAGAGCTTGAAATTAGTAAGGGTGATGGGGCCTCTGACAGCCAGTCCGATTACGGCCACCAAGTCTGAGCAAATAGCACAAGCTGTTTTGCTCACAGGAGAAATGAAGTTAGTGGAAATATTAAAGGAATGTGAATGCCACTGATTTGCTGTAATTGGCTCTCTGCGATTAGTGCTGGTTTGATTTAGGAACTTACAATTGAAAGCTTAAAAGCCATGTTTCAGAAAATATTTCTTTTCTAAAATAATAAAAAGTGACTAAATGTCTATTAAGGTAACCAGTTTTTAGTTTCAGTTATTGTGTATATCTAAATTAGCATTTTGCTCAAGTTTTCTTCTAAAATAATATACTAAAGCCATTGCTTTATATAGCTCTTAGATTTACACACATATATATGTATACATATATATGCATGAGTTTGCACATACATACACATACACATATATACACATAAATACATAATATGATTTATATATAATTATAATTATTTGTACATGTGTTTTAAAATATAGCCTTAATATTCCCTGCTTTTTCCTGAGCTAATGGCATATCATTACAAGGACAACTTTTATTCCCTTGAATTTATTTTTGTATACATGAATATATTTGTATGAAAGCGAAGTACAAACACATTCCTAAGGCTAACCAATTTTATATACCACAGAATTGGCTCTATGGATCAAAGCAGTGCTCTTTTGCAAAGAACCAAAGAAAGAGTCCCTATATAATTGAGGAGAAACTGGACATTATGAACATGTGTGTCAAAGTGCAAATCAAAGCAACTTGAGGGATGATCATACCTATCTCATTACCATATTAAAACAAGCATTATCACAATTTAATTCTGAAATTAATGTACAATTGGTTTGATTTTATTAAGCTGGTATATGTTCATTGATAAAATTCTTTGGGAAAACTATTGCAAAAAGGAAAAAAATATGAAAAAGCTATAAATATGATTGTACCTTTGACTTACTAATCCTATTCTTGGCCCTTATCATGAAAAATAATTTAATGATCTAAAAAGTATCTTTAGGGAAACAGACATGGCTCAACTGATAGAGCATCCACCTACCATATGGGAGGGCCAGGGTTCAAACCCAGGGCCTCCTGACTCATGTGGTGAGCTGGCCCATGCTCAGTGCTGATGTGCACAAGGAGCACTGTGCCACACAGGGGTATCCCCCACATAGAGGAGTCCCACATGCAAGAAGTGTGCCCCATAAGGAGAGCCACCCCATGTGTAAAAAGCACAGCCTGCCCAAGAGTGGTGCCACACACATGGAGAGCTGACACAGCAAGATGATGCAATAAAAAGAGACACAGATTCCTGATGACGCTAACAAGAATGCAAGTGGACACAGAAGAATACATGAAATGGACACAGCAAGCAGACGGGGGGTGGAGAGGGTAGGGAGAAATAAATCTTTAAAAATCTTTTAAAAAATCTATCTTTACTTTCACTCTCAATATGTCTTAAAAACACCTAAAAACATCCTAAAACAATGATATCTTATGACTTCATAAAAATAATATTTATGAATTGGGTAGGAATATGGGAAATATTTAGAATATATGTTTAGTAAAATACAAGATGCAGTATGCATTTGAAAGAGGCACAAAAGAATGCAATAAAAAATAAAAGTAACTCTTTACAAAGTTGTATTTAGATTACATTGTTCTGAGTTAAAGAAATAGGTATCCTGCTATATGACAGAAATGACATCACAGATAAAAGATAAAAGAATAGAAGATATTTTCCAATGTGGAAATTTATGTATATTATATAGTCTTCCATCTGTTTCCAAAAATGTCATTGTGATGTTTTGGATATGCCTTAGTCTGTGGCATAATGCACAGTCTGCTTCTGTCACATGACCATATCTCTCTTTATCTCATTGTAAGGACAAAAGCCATAGCGGACTTGGGTCACGCTAATCCATTTTTGCATCACCCTTAACTAATTACATCTCCAAATATCCTATGTATAAAAAAGTTCACAATCTCAGGACTGGGAATTTTAGGAATTGAACGTGTCTTTTAGGGTGTTTTAGTTTCCTTGCCTGCTCAAGCAAATACCATGCAAAGGGAAGGTTTAAACAATGGAATTTAATGGCTCACAGTTTTGACTTTGGGGGGAAAAAGTCCAAATCAATGCACCATGAAGGTGATGCTTTCTCCTGTGTCATTCTGGGGCAGCCTACCTGCAATTCTTGGTCCTGGGCTCCCGTCACATGGCAATGCACATGATGACCTCTTCTGAGCTCTCGGTTCTCTCCTGGCTTCCGTTGAATGTCAGGGTCTTGCTTTTCCTCTGTCTGAGCTTCATTCTACTTAAAAAGGACTTCAGTACTATTAAGTCCCAACCTGTTAGAGTTAGGTTACATGTTAACTGAAGTAGCCTCATCATTGTGGGTTCCAATGGATTTACACCCACAGGTATGGATTAAATTTAAGAACATGTTTTTCTGGGGTACATACATATCCAAACCATCAAAAAGGGGGTACAGTTCAATCCATAACTCATCTTGGCTACAGCTTGTGCATTAAAAACATTTTGAATTGGAAACTGACTCTTCTCTTACCCTATTCAACAGCTCCACCTGTTCCAGAAGCATCACTCCATCTCCTACCAATTCCAAACAAAGCAGGTAATATATTTTTCCTGAGGGTTAGGGCCTGGCTAGGAAGGAGAGTGGGTTAATGTTAAATCCAGCGAGTCACCTTGGATGTCATAAGACTATTACAAATTGAGGCTGGGTCACTCCCAGAAGACATATATGGCCTGTTAAGTACTTGGTTTCTGCCATGAAAATAAAGCTCTAAGAAAAAAGTACTAAATATTTGATCTCTCTAGTTAAAAAAAGAAATCACAAGCTTGAAAAATTCTCAAGTAAAGCACATCTTTCTATTTTATTATTTTATATATCTGATTTTCATTTCCATGGAAACTGAATAGAAATAGCAGCTGGAGGCCAGGAACAGATTGGAAATCTTTCTTCTGACTTTGTTACCTGTCTGCCAGTGGTGATAGGCACTGTGTATTATGGGGTGAATAAAAAAAGCAGACATCCATGATTTAATGGACCAGGATTTTCATTTGTCAAAAACCTAAGGAAGACCTTTCGATAAATGACCAGCTTCAAAAACATATTCTTTTCCCATAAAGCTTGTTGAATAATTTTGAATATGCTTTTACTAGAAACAAAATTAAGTACATATAATAGTTTTTTAACCTAGTTTAAATTAATTTTTTTAACTTAATAACCAGAAAGATAATTTATTATTAATGAAGTATGTAGAAATACAAGAAAATATAGAAAATAACAAAGAGTATAAAAGTGTTACTCTTAAAGGTCTCTCTTTCTCTTTGCTGCTTAAACCCAAACCTACCACCTCCACTCTCACATACACAAACAGACAAATAAACCTTCCTTTATAGGGACATAGCTTCTAAATTGAACTTTAGGGTTTTGTGTAAGACATTTTGGGTAGTGCTATCAACCTTCTAGCCCAGGGGTTCTTAACCTTTTTTGTTCCATGGACCCCTTTGCCAGTCAGATGAAAACCATGGACACCTTCTCAGAATGTAGCAGCAGATAGTTTCATAACACTCAACAAGCACCAGGTATAACAACTACTGTAATTTCGATTATGGATGAGCATAAGCAATTTTTCAAGATATGTAACAACTGTATGTGATATGAAATGACTACTACTGTAATTTATTGCATACATTCATAAGTGAAGGAAATGATAGATTTCGGCTAGAGGTCAGAGAAAATAAAGATAGCATATTGATTTTTTTCAATTCAAGCTCACAATCCTCTAAATTCTTTCCGTGGGCTCCTTGGACCCCTGGTTAAGAACCCCTGTTCTAGCCTAAGATTCCATGTAGTCATTCTGACAAAAGAAGGCTAATAGGCTTCTGGAAATATATGATGTGATTCTGTGCTTTTTCCTATGTTCAACAACCACCTATGGTACTTCTGAAGAAGCAACAGAACTCACAATTACAAATAAATAATGGACACTAAGCCTACCAATGAGAGGAAATATTTGGCTAACTAATGGCCATATGAATTTTTTTTTATTTAGAAAGCTATCTCTTCCAATAAAAGACAAATCTATCAAAATTCTGCCTCTTATAGGTCTCAGTGATGAGGCCTCAATAATGAGGGCAGGAAAAGATCTGAGAGATGATGAAGAGAATTTACCTTAAACAAAATTTTGAAAAGTGTGAGTGTTGCAACATCTGGAATGGATAAAGAATAAATATGGAATTAAAGTTATGGCTTCTAAGAATTTTGTATTTTCCTAATCTCAAGGCTTTAACATCCAGTTCTGTTGTCTAAAATCAACATGCATTTATCCTAATTCTGTTAAATAAAATAAAGCATGGTCTTTTCATCCTCATGGATATGATTTGTTATTCATCACCCAGGACTTTGGGTTATTCAGCCATACAAGCCTATTCACTAGTGGGGTAATTATTTTTAAAAGTAAAAAATAAAGTAAAATAATTTCCATTCTTCCTTGATTTTCTCCTCTTACCTAATTTTCTTTTCCTGTCTTCTAACCCTAAGGTATCATGTATCTGTTTATTTATGTAATTATTTAACATTTTTATTCCATAGTTGTTATGCCTTTTCCATATTTAATTTCATTTCTCTGTTTATCTTAAGGTACTTAAGGTGTAAAGTTCTAAAGACAGAGATTGTGCCAAAAGGATTCTTTCTCACAATGCTTTTATAGGGTCATGTGTATTTATATCTTGAAATTATAGCATTTATTATTACATTTTCATGTATGAGGATATCATATTTTCTAGTCCTGTTTTAAAATCTTGTGATTTCATTTCCCTTTCCTTGGATTAGGAAAACTCTCATTTTTAACTAGGTATTTAAAATTTTAGAAGCCCTTAGAGATAGTTACAATAAATAAAATTCAGAATATTGAGGTGCAAACAAGCATATTTATATATAAAAGGGCACTATTAATCCAAGTTTTTGAGTCCCTCCCAAAGATTCTTGACTCTTGTACTTCTATATGTACATGTAATAGGCTATAATCACTGGTGAGTATGCAAGTATCTACTAGATTACTTATCTACTAGTGAACTTTAAAATGAGATTAAACTGAAGATTACTTTAGTTTCAACTCATAGACTCCACTCTATATTTCAAAGGGCCACATCTCATCAGAACTTTGCCATCAGGATTACCTCATTTGTTGCCCCAACATTATGTTCTCTCTGGTTCTAATATCAGTGTTAGGAATATAAATTTAAGGATGACCTGTTAGTATTCTAAGGATTCAAATACTTAGTTAAATTAGACATAATATATATTGTGGCAGTTTGATATTATTTATGAATTCCAAAAAGAAATATAGATTATGTGTGTAAACTGGTCTGTTCCTCTGGTGTGGTAACCCTTTCATTGTATTCGATACAGTTGAGACATCTGATTAAATTATGTTAAGATTAGAGCTTTGATACAACCACATCATTAAAGTATGACTCAGGATCGTTGAGTTCTAGCCCTGTTGGGCTGATAAAACAGACTCACACGAAAGTAGACAAACAGAAGCAGATACACAGGAAGTAAGAGTGCTCCATAGACATGGCCCTGGGAAAAATTATGAGCCTGATAGTCTGCAGCTGACCTTATGGAGAGACCAGAACAGCTGAGCCTGGAAAGAAATGAGACCAGGGAGAGTGACAAGCCTTATCCCTGTCTACAGCTGAGATAGGAAAAAGCTGGGACCACAGATCCTTAAGAGGACAGAGGAAGACTGAACCCTCACAGAAATCACCTGCCATCTTGCCTCAAGATGCAGCAACAGACTTTGAGTGAGAAAGTACCTCTCATAGTATTTTGAGTTGGACTCTCTAGCCTGGTGACTGTAAGCTTCTATCTCAAATAAATAACCCTTATAAAGGCCAACAGAGTTCTGGTACTTTGCATCAGCAACCCTTTGGCTGTTAATTACTATTAATTAAGAATAAGTGCTTTAATCAATAAGTTTAATTAGTATGTATGTGTGTGTACCTTGTTCTCTTGAATGCATTTTACTAACCTACATGCCTCACTATTCCAAGAGTATATTGTTTTATATTTGAAATTCCTGTTACATATCAGTATTAGCCACCTTAATATATAAATGTTGTGTTGCAGGAATAATGCTAGATCCATAACTGATGGTCTAACATGCTATCAGAATTGACATAAAACATTTTAATCTTTTTTTAACCTTCAAAATGATACTTATGGGGAAATATATCTTCTGTATAAAACAGAATCTTCTGAAGTTTTTGTATTCTGACATAGTAAACTGAAGGAAAAAAAAAGAAGTGTATTTAAAGGAGACTACTAGACCTGCAAATCTCCCACATTTATCCCTACTCCCAGGTGCTCATCCCTGGAATAGATGAAGGTAATATTGTAGGAATAGGGACCATAGGAATTTGAGCCTCTCCCTTGTGTAACTTATTTGTGCCTTCAGGGCTGGCTTGAACCCAATTTCATATATTCCACTTCCATTTGATGATAGATGGTTTCTGCGTATGTGCAACTTTATGGCTGAGTGAGTTAGACAATACCTATTATAGGCAGCTCAGTTCACATAGATAATTGTTGGCTTGTATTTAAGGGTTTAATGTCTACTAAGGCCCAGTAGCAGCCCAAAAGCTGTTTTACAAAAGGAAAGTATTTATCCACAAATGATGGCAGGGCTTAGATCTAAAATTTAAGGGTCTGTGTTGTGATTCACCCCAGGAACTTGCAAAGTCTCCAAACAGTATGTCTATTTGCTTCTGACACTTCAAGCACCATTGGATCTGCGGGATTGTATGGTTCAAGAAGAAAAGCAGTTTGCGTGTTGGCCTGGACCTGTTACAGAGCTTTCTCTTATTTGAGTCCCTACTCAAAACTAGCAGCTTTTTGGGTCTCTCAGTAAATGGGCCAGATTAGCACACCCAGAAGAAGAATCTGTTTCCTTTAAAATCCAAAGAAGTTAACTAGGAACTTGCCTCATTTCTTGTTGTATGAAAGGCCAGATGCCACAGCTATACTTCACTTTATAAGGGATCTCTTGACATGGTCCACACCACTTGACACCTAGAAATTTCAGTGAGGTAAAAGACCCTTGAATTTTTATCAGATTTATCTCCCACTGTGGTAGCTTGAGATTATTTATGAACCCTCAAAAAGAGAAGGATTATGTTTGTAAACTGATCTGTTCCCTTGGATGTGATCCCCTTTGATTGTATTAGATTCAGCTGAGATGTTTTTGCTTAAATTATGTTAAGATTAGGGCTTTGATTTGACCATGTCAGTAGGGTGTAACTCAGAGTTGAGTCCCTACACCCTTGGTGGGCTATATAAATGGATACTCACAGAAGATACACAGGAAGAGGGAGAGAGCTCCATAGACATAGCAGAGGAGAGAACTTTAATCCTGTGGTCCAGGGAAGAGAGATGAACCATTCATCTCTCAAACCTTACAGTTTGAGCTGAGCCCAGAAACAAACAAGCCTTGTGCCAGCCTGTAGTTGAGAGAGAGGAAGTCTGAACCCTCACAGAAATCACCCACCATCTTGCTTCAACATGTGGCAAGTGACTTGGGTGAGAAAGTACTTCTTATGGTACTTTGAGTTGGACTCTATCCCAAATGAACACCTTTTATAAAAGTCAACAGATTTATGGTACTTCGAATCAGCACCCTATGGCTGACTAATACACCCACCCTCTGTCACAAAAATGTCTTACCAGTTAAATCTAGAGTAGTTGTTATTTCATACTAGGTCCAATCAGCATAATGTCACCAATATAATGGACCAGTGATTGCCTTTTGGAAGGGAAAGACAATTAAGGTCTCTGATGACTAAATTATGGTATAGGGCTAGAGAGTTGATAAATCCCTGAGGTAAGATATGATGGTCTATTTCTGGTCTTGTCAACTGGAATCAAACTGCTTCTGTTAGTCTTTACTAATAGATGTGAAGAAAAAAAGCTTTATCCAGGTCAAGAACTGCATATCAGATACCAGGGGATGTGCTGATTTGCTGAAGCAATGTTATCACATCTGGAACAGCAACTGCAATTGGATTCTCCACCTGGTTAAGCTTATAATAATCCACGGTTAGCCTACAAGTCTGTATGTTTTCTGCACAGGCCAAATAGGACAGCTTAATGGGATTGTGGTGGAAATCACCATCCCTGCATCTTTCAAGTTTTTTATAGTGGCACTAATACCTGCAATACCTCTGGGAATGTGGTATTGCTTTTGGTTTACTATTTTTCTAGGTAGAGGCAGTTCCAGTGGCTTCTACTTGGCATTTCCTACCATACTAACCTTCACTCCAAAGTAAAAGTAACCAAGGTGGGGATTTTGCTGATTGCTGAAAATGTCTACTCCAATTATGCTTTACAGAACTGAGGAAATACCCAAAGGATGAGTTTGGGAATCGACTGGCACCACTGGATCTTAGCTAAAACTTCATTGATCACCTAACCTTCATATGCCCCAACCCTGACTGGTGAACCACCATGATGTTTTGGGTCTCCTGGAATTAGTAGATCCAGTGTCCAGTAATCCCCTAAAAGTTTGATTATTTACTTTTTCCCAGTGCATGATCACCTTGTGAAAGGCTGTATGTTCCTTTGGGGAAGGATCAGAGAAAGATTAAAGGAATAAATTTTGACAGTGTAGCCCATGGTCCGTCCTCAAGGTGACCCAGCCTTCCCTTCATTCCAAGTTTTGATATTGATTGAGGGATCACGAATCTCTATTTTGGTGATGCAAATTAGACTTCTGTTCAATTAGAACTCTTCTGTTACCTAAAATCCTTCCACTTATTAAGGTAAAATAAGAATTTATTAGACGTCCCATTATTTCCCTTCTAGAGACCCCATGATCAACTAGCCAATGCCTTTGGTCTTTGTGGGTCAGAATATTCAGATGACATCTCTGACTCTGCTGTATATTATGGTAAAAAAAAAAAAAATCTTTGCCTTTGGTAATTACATGCTGCCACTTGGTCTTGGGTACTCTGGGATCCAATCATTCCCATTGCACTTAAGGATCTCAATTCAGTGGCAGCAGTTTCCACCATAATTCCTTACCTAGAGACTAAAGAATCCACAAAGCTTTTCACAGATAGTGGGCCTCCGCTGACAAATTTATTTCTCATGTTGTGATAAAATGTATATACTTTGAACACCTTGAGGTGGATGAGCACGTCTTCCATGATAAATCCACTCTAACATTTCAATCTCCCTAAGTCTTTACATACTTTCTTCTACATTATTCCAAGGTAGTTCTACTACTACAAATTCATTTACTTGTAGACCACCTATTGGCCTGTTTCAAACAACCACACAAACTTAAAGTCCCTTCTAAGTCCTCAAGCTATGATATTGAATCCAGAATTTCAGCTTGATCCAACTTCATGTCCTTTCTACTCTTATCCCATACCCTTAACAACAATTCCCAAACTATTCCCAGATTTTCCTCTGTATAAATTGAAAAAATCATGTAGTTCTTTTGGAATATAGTATACCTCATCATGAATCATACTTTGTACTTCTCTTTTCAAGACCTGCTGGTAATTCAGTCCAGTTTTAGGTCTACAATAAGTTGACTTTAAGTAAAGGAGATTACTCTTGACAATGTGGGTGGGCTTCATCCAATCATTTGGGGGCCTTAAAAGCAAAGAATTGAGAGTTCCTGAGAGAAGACAAAATTCTGTCTCAAGACTACACTGTCTACTTACCATTGAGCCTGCTAACCTCCCATACAGAATTTGAACTTAAGATTGCAACATCACTCATACCTGAATTTCTAGCTTGCTAGCTTTCCTAGAGATCTTGGCCTTGCCAGACCCCACAAGCATATGAGCCAATTTCTTAAAATAAATTTCTCTCTCTCATATATGGTTGGTTCTAGTTCTCTGGAGAACCATAACTGATACAGGTTTTTGGTATTAGAAACTGAGGTGCTATTGTAACAAAACTATTGAAGTGGCTTTGGAATTGAGTAATTGATAAATGCTGGAAGAATTTTGGGACACTTGATAGTAAAAGTCTAAATTTTCTTGTAGAAAGTATTAGCAGAAATATGGGCATTAAAGATCATTCTGGTGAGGATTCAAAAATAAGTGTGGAGAGCTGTAAAGAAATCTTACATTGCCTTAAAAATATGTAGATCATCATGAACAGAATTTCAAAGGTACCAGCACTTAGTAATTTGGGAAATCCTTACCCTATCCAGTTAGCTCAATGTGGAAATAGGGCCAAGGTTGTGACTGGACAACCATTATCGAAGATGCTGCCTGATTTCTCTTTTCTGCTTATAGTAAGATGTTGAAGGAATAGATACATTAAGGAATGAACTATTATTGATTGATTGTCCCCCAAAAGATAAGTTCAAGTTCTAATCTGTAGTCCCATGAATGTGACCTTATTTGGAAATAGGATCTTTAAAGATGTTACTAGTTAAGGTGTGGCCAAACTATGTTATGATAGACCCTCACCCAATAACTGGTGTTCTTATAAGAAAAGGAAATTTGGAGATAGACAGAATGAGAGAGAACACAGTCATGTTACAGAGGAGAGACTGAGTTATGCCGTATGTGAAAGAATGCCGTGGATTGTCACAAACTAGCAGAAGCTAGAGGAGGCATGGAACAATTTGTTCTCTATAGACTTTAAGTATGGTTCTGTTGATACCTTGACTTTAGACTTTAAGAAATGTGATAAAATAATGTTTGGTTGTTTTAAGGCACCCAGTCTGTGGTATTTTGTTAAAGCAGCTTTCACAAACTAAGACAAACTAGTAGAAACTTTCAGGTCCTTTATGTAATGCTGTAATGCTTAAGCTGGGAATTTGAAACATTGAGCTTATTCTTTTCTTCCTCTAGTTTCTCCAGTGAATTTCAGAGCAATGAGCCAATCTCACTATCTGTTAGTTTGACATAAATATTCTAAAGTATCAAATATTTTGCCACCTGAAACCTTGTCTCTTTCAAGTATTTGACTAGGAGTAACTAATGGTGATATTTTATGTAGTTCTATTGTCGCATCACACCACGAGTGGACTATCAGTGTCCACTTTACCACTTAGAATAAAGTCATTAGTGCCTTTATATCAAATCAGATTTAAAAAAACACATACACAAGAAAACAGTTCCTAAAACCCAGAACCAAATCAGAAAATTCATCCTTAAGGTTCTGTTTTTTAAGAACCACTGCTGGTACTAGAATCCATATCAGTCAGGTCTTTAGAGTAACAGAACCGCTAGGATATATATATATATATAAGTAATAATATAATCATGTAAAGATTTGTTTTAATGAATTGACTCACATGATTGTGGGAACTAGCAAGTACAAATTACACAGAGCAAATCAAATACATAGGGCAGAGAAATTCTGGTTAAGATGTTGAAATTGAGTCTAAAATCCATAGCAGAGGCCAGCAAGTTGAAAGCTCAGAGAAGTATAGATGGTATAGGTTTTGTTTTTTTCAGGAGGTACCAGGGATTGAACCAAGGCACCTCATATGCGGGAGGCAGGTGCTCAGCCACTGAGCTACATCAGCTCCCCAATGGTATAGTTTTGACAAAGAATTTCTTCTTTTCCCTGGAAGTCTCAAGTCTTTGTTTTTAAGGCCTCAAACTGACTGGATGAGGCCAACCCACATTATCAAGTGTTATCTCTTTTACTTAAAATCAATTTACTGTAAATAAATAAGTGCTTTAGTTGACAAGCTTGTGTAGTGTGTGTGTGTGCATGTATTTATTTCTCTCCCCTTCCCCCCTTTGTCTGCTCTCTGTGTCCACTCATTGTGTGTTCTTCTGCGTCCTCTTGCATTATCCGGAGGCACTGGGAAACTGCGTCAGCTCTGTGTGTGTGTGTGGTGCCACTCCTGGGTGGGCACGTGAGGTGGCTGTCCTTGCTGGGTGCATTCCTCGCGCATGGGCTTCCCGTACGCGAGGGCACCCCTGCGTGGCCCAGCACTCTTTGTGCACGGCAGCACTGTGCATGGGTCAGCTTACCACACAGGTCAGGAGGCCCTGGGGATCAAACCCTGAACTCTCCATATGGTAGAGATGGACACTCTTATCAGTTGAGCCACGTCTGCTTCTCTCCAGACTACCTTTCAACTTGCTGTTTTCTTCTTCCCTATTATTTATACCATATTTCCCAAGGCACAGTCCCTCATTATTGTTATTTTGTTTCATAATATTGTTACCATTGATTCTAGTTCCACATTTCAATACCTGTCTCTCTATTAAGTCTTGGAGAATTGCTTTAAATATATCTCTTTATTTGTCACTTTATTCTGAAACCTGTTTCCACAGGTGATGTAACTCTCAGATATAGGTAGCCACTACTCCTTCTTTCCTGATTAAGTGGAATTAAAAGGAAGGCTATTATTTACAACCATATGTCCCTCCTTGAATACTGTGTTTCAATCACCATTAAAATCTCTTTTGAAGTACTCAGCATGCAATATTCCTATTTCACCTTTATTATATACATATCAGCAACATAATTTTACCACACTTGAGCAACTGGTTCAGTTTTCCACTACAGACTCCTTCTCACTCTCCATTCTAAAATAGGTTTTGATGGGACTGGAAAAATCTGTGCATTGAAAGCACAGAGAGGGGCCTTTCAGTGTATTTTCCTCCTTGCTCCCTTAAATTCTGGACTGTGGACTCTTGTGAAAATAAATGGTTTCGCTATTGGAACTAAACACATTTAAACAAACATGGTGTAATATTTTAAACTTAAAATCCTGTGTTGAAAGGGGGGATTAGAAACAAGGGGCTATATTTATTCTTTCTCAAAGGTTAAGTTCTTGTCCTGTTGATATGAGCATAAGATGCAGTGGTTACACTTCAAAAGAACTAAGTTCCCAACTACAAAGCCTTGTGGAAACTTAAATGAATTTTGAGAAAAAAAGTTTGTGAGGGATGGGTAGTAGAATAGATTTTTGAGGAAACTACTGGAATTAATATCTAGAAGAATTTACAAAAGTATGAAAAAAATTATAATTAAAGGAAAGGAAACAAGACATCTAGAAATACATATGGTGATCTTTATTTACAAATTTAAATGTGCCGCCATCTATTATTTAAATATCCAACAAACATTTATTAAGTTCCTTCCATGTGCCAGAAACTATTTCAAGTGTTAAGGATAAATCAGTGAAAAAAATAGGAAAACTTAAATGTAGCTAATAACAAAGCTTTAATATATAAAGCAAGAATTGATATAACTTCAAGGAGAAATAGACATATCCACTAACATAATAAAAACTTAAAAAAAATTCTCAATAATTGATAATGAAAGCAGACAAAAAAACTGAATAAAACTGGCTTTTATAGATTTAAGTAGTACAAATAACAAGTTTGATCAAATGGCTATATATCTATAGAATTTAAGAATGCTTTAACATTATTAAAAGGTTTAACAACTGGAGAAAGAACATTCTTTAAAAGCATATAGATACTATTTACAAAAATTAACTATGGGGTAGGCCATAGAGATTGACAAATGTCAAAAAAATGGATTTTAAACTACTTTTTCTGAACAAAATGCAAGATAATTAGAGAAAAATAATAAAAAGAATTAGAAAAAAATCCATAGGATGGATCAATAAATTTCTGTAAGTTTATTAGATCAGAATAATGAAAATAATATATATCAGAACTTCTAGGGTATAGATAAAGCAATGTTTAAAGGAAATATATTGCTTAATTCTTTAATAAAGAAGAAAAGCACCCATGCCAGAAATCTGAAGTTTAAAGAAAGTAGAAGTAAGAAGATGAATATTATAAGAGGAAAAAAATAATGAAAGGGTAAACAAACATACAATAATAAGAAGTAAATTAACATCTTTATTTACAAGTTTAAAAGAGCTATTATTTTTATATCAACATTATGTTACTGACCTGCCCTCAGTAAGACATGCCAATGTAGTTTTCTAGGAATAAGGATGAGATGATAAAATTTTTCATAGTCTTAATTAGACTCTCTTTCACCCCTCATGAAACTGTAAGTAGATGGTGGTGGCTCAGACTCTTGTCTTTTGGGGGTGATGTTGACAGCAAATATTTATTAAGTTACGAGAGAAGGAAAGCTGCATTAATGAATGGATCCTAATAAGGAGTCAAAGCCATGACTGTATGGAATATGAATGGGGTGTTAGCTCAGTGGATGGAGACCCACACAATAACCAGCAATATATTAAATTCCCATCCTGGGGAGAACTGCTACATTCTCTAAAAGACTGGCAAAAATCTCTAGAGTACATGGGCAGTGCCTAGTAGAAGAAGACAGACCAATAGGCAGGCGCTTGATATTAACGTGACTTCTCTCTTAGCCAAACTCAGCATATAAACTCAATGCCTTACCCCGGCATGGGATGGGCCTCCAAGGCACTGAAGGATTGTGACCAAGCACCGACTAGCAGTGTATTTGGATAAAGACCTTGAACAAATGGGAGAAATATTAAGTACAAATGAGTTTTTATGGTGAAGATATTTCAAAGTGAGTCAGGGGGTCATTCCAGAGGTTACCCTTATGCATGTCTCAGGAGGATTCCACTGAATGCCACAGCAAACAATGCTTCAAGCAGGAGTTCTCCTGAGGCTCCAGAGACATCTGAACACTATAGGTAGGAAAGACAACCCCAGAAATTGGCACCCTGTCAGTGGGACTTACCTTGGAATGTACGTTAACTTATCTCCCCGATGTAACAGAGTTAGATTCATTTATAATTTCCCTACACATGGTTCTTTTGCTCCATTTATTTGAACATATAATTAGCACTATACCCATTACATATATGTCCCAGAGACTTAAATCTTAGGTCTGTTCATATGCTGATTGAGCCTTGAATCTCAGCAGACTTACAGCCAACTTGTACTCTCCAGTTCATTGGACTCACCCAGGACAACTAACAAAATGATGATGGGAAATGGCCATTCCAAAAAACAGAGAGTGTCTAAAATTGCAAGCATAACAGTTCCATCCATCTGCCCCATGGCATCTACACTCTCTTTCAATAGGACGCACAGTGGGCATTACCATCCCCAAATCCTCAAGATTGAGGAATGAACAAACATAAGAAGGGAATACAACTATTGAGCAAAATGGACTTATTATTATTCTAGTAATGGAAGAATTTCTAATATTGATATAAAAGTAGTGGTTACCAGAGGTTCTGAGGGGAGGGAGAGGGAAGAATAGTGCAGCATATTGGGGACATTGGAATTGTTCTGCATATTGCAATGATGAATACAGGCCATTATACATTTTGCCAAAGCCTATAAAATTGGATGGTGCAAAGTGTAAACCATAATGTAAACTATAGACCATGGTTAGTTGCAAGGCTTTGATACTTCTTTGTCAGTTGTAACAAATGTACCACACTAATAAAAGATGTTATTAAATAGGGAGAAATGTGAGGAGGGAGAGAATGAGGTACATGGGAATTCCCTGTATTTTTTATGTAATTTTTCTGTAATCTAAATCTTTAAAAATAAAGAAAAAAAATGAGCCAAAGATGTCCTTTACTTGTAAAAAATCAATAATTAGGATAATAGAGAACACTAAGAAGTACAAAGGAATCCTCTCAGTATACACATTGCACCAACTTTGCAAACCAACTTTTATTGAATTTACTATTTAGGCACCATCAAGAGAAGAGCTAGATTTGCCATCATTGGATTCTACTCACCATTTTGTTTGGTTTCATCACAAAACATGAGAGGGTTTTGTTTTTTCTTAACAAAGAATGCATCTTTTGAAAATGTTTAAGCACTGCTATATAATATGCAAATTTTAGGTGTTAATTGTCTTTGTCCTTTTTTCATAATAGAATGTAAGCTGTTCTTTGAAATTAGGTATTATTCTATTAGTATACATACTGAGTGTTTTGGATGATGAGTCATTCCTATCATACTCGCGGATACACCCAGAAGTTATGAGAGAGGGGAGCATAGTACCAGAAGCAATATTACTGAACTAGTTACTAGAGATCTCCTGAGAAGGAAGTCTGGTCTAAGAAGCATGAGTTAGGGGTGATACTACCTGTGGAATAAAGGGAAACTTCTTGTTCTAAATCAGAATGAACACTGAAATTTCCCCTCAGAAGTAACCTGCTATACCTGAGTTAAATATGAAATGTTTGGTTTCATTCATAACGTGTCAATGGACTCTAAATGAATACATAAAATTCAGGAGATTTACACCTCTGGATATCACTGTGTTTGCATAATGTGACTAAGCTATTAGGCAAATATTCAGTAGAATAAATGAAAATAATTTGTAACTCATTTCAATCATTTTCCTCTCACAAACACTTTTGCAAGGAGGAGCAGGGGAGATAAATCTGAATTTCAAACTCGAAATGGCTGGAAGAAGGAAAAAGCTCCAGGTTCCTGGGCCAAGAGGGATTAGAATTAGAGACTGAGCTGAGAGGATCATTGTGGTAATGTAAACTGCTTCAGGGAAAAGCAGGAGCAGCAGATTGCCAGAGGGCAAAGCAGCTGGTGACTGGGAGTAAGAGGTAGGAGAGAGACATGGAGAATCAAAGAGACCCCTTGCCAAAGTCCTAGGATTCTTCACATCTGAATCCAGCTAAAGTTTCTGGAAAGTGAATATATATGCAGCTACAATTGTGTTTGTGTGTTTAAAAGAATTGTATGTACCATAATCAGGAAAATAGGCCCCTTATGAGTTACTTTATTTTGCTTTCTTTCACACTTGAAATTAGCAAATAAAGGACACAAAAAACATTTTTTTTCTAGTAAAGGAAAAAAGAAAAACTAAAAAATCTCATTGGTTTGCCACAGATAGGAGTAAGTTATTTGAAAGTGATAATAGCAACAAACAGGTCTCTTTTTAGTTAAGACTGGGAAGAAAAAGTAAGCTTCAAGGGCACATAACCTTTTATCTGCTAGAATAGAAGTCAGAAAGGTTCTGCCGGTTGAGAGTGGTTGTCTGGGGTCTTTTAGACTGAATTTTACTGAAATGATCTATTTATACTTAGATCATATCAGAAGAGGGATGGTTGGTAGAATCATGGGTATCAGTTATAAAAAGGTAGTGTGTATGGTTGGGAATAGGGTAGAAAATAGGGGAAAGCGGTATTGCTGTTTGTCTAAACCTACCTTTGCTTGAATTAGAATTTTGCTAAGAGAAGTCAATGATTAAAACTGCCTCTTTAAGATAGAAGTTAGTGAAGAAAACCAAATGATACCAGCTTTACACTTAGTTCAAAAATTTCACTGATAGCTCACTAAATGGGGCTGGATGATAAATTAGAGGTAACTATAGAAAAATGGAAAGATGAGATATGTTAAAGACAGGCAGTACTACTGAATCATATGGGAAAGATGAGATATGTTAAAGACAGGCAATATTACTGAATCATATGGTTTAAATCCAAAGCGAGTTCCTTTTCTTCTGCAATTTCCCTTATGCCATCCTGACAAAACATCACCTACCATGCCCAAGAAGGATGAAGGTAATGATGATCATTTAATATTTTACACTACAGAAAGTGTTCCACAGTGTGTTTTTGTTGTTGTTGTTGTTGTTTGTTTGTAAAACAAAACATGCTATTTGTTCCTTCTGTCTGAGTTTGGAAACCACCCTTGAGAATGCATAATGTACGGGATCTGAACTGATAACTGATAAAATAGTTGTGCTTCGGAGGGGGCTATGTGTTTACAGGGTTAAGTAATATTCACAGCTCAGAGTAAAAGAATGAAATAAAAAGGAGGCCCAAAGAGTAGTGAAGTGTTTCTTGAGATGTAGCTACCTGGGTCCCCAGAGCCTGGGCTCAGATACCACAGGACAGAGATACCCAGACCTGGGATGAACTGCTGCTCTTGGAGGCCGGGAACTATGTTTTGGTCCCGGCTGAAGCAGGGGCGGCAGCCAGGACTTGGTCAGGAGCCTCTGTCCACCTGGGAGGGCCCAGGCCAGTGCTCTGGGCCCCGAAGACAGAAGGCTCCACCTAGAGTTTGGCCAAGGTCCTTCACCCTGCACCCTGTCACGCTTGCATCTTGGCAGTGCCTTAGGATTTGCATAGTGTCACTGGGGGAAGGGAGTAGCTGGACAGGAACCTCTTCCCATCCAATGGTCCCTTGAACCTACCTTCTGAGATGCGGAGGCCATTTGATTCACATACCAGAGTGGCTGAGGCAAGTATGGGTCGGGGGTCTGCGTGGGCCTGTTCTTAGATCTCACGTGTATCCAAGAGTCTTTAATTCCTTCATCCTAGAGTGACCATGAAGCGTGACCTCCTGTGCCACCTCCAAGAGTGTCCTACTCATACCCTGGTGCAGCCCAGGAGTAGAAATTTGGTTTTGTGAACAGAGGTCTTGGCTGTCTTACCTAAGTGAGAGATCCCATTCCCATACGGTACGCAACCCTCTGCCCCAACCCTCTGGATTTTTCCCAAGCCTGGCTGAGCCTCCATGCAGCTAGTGGCAGGGCTCAAGGTATTTTACTCTGCAGCCAGGAAACCCTGCAGGCCAGTAAGTGTTCACAAGGCAGGGGAGGAAAGGCTCCTCCCAAGCAATGAATTGCACCAGGGGCTCGCCTGGGCAGGGTCGTGAGATTCTGGTTCAAGTTTCTTTGGTCTGCGGTCTCCCTCCTAAAGTGTTCAAGTGGAGGGTGGTCATTTGGACCCTACACCCGATCTGGGCATGAGAAGATTTGGTGGGTGAGGTGGGTAGTGTGTCACAACAACCAAGATCTGTGCAACCCCATGACTGTGGATGAGAGTGGGGTGATGTGGGTGCCTTTGGTCGACGTCCAGTTGTTGAGGAGGGCCTGGGTGGCCTTGCAGTGGGTGGAGAAGTGTGCGATGGAAAAGTTGGCATTACCCTCCGGCTGGGACAGGATCACCAGGACACGTCTGTGCAGTGGTGGCATGCTGTCCTGGGTGTCACAAGGGCATTGAAATGCCAGTGTTTTACAAAAGTCAAACATTTATAACAAAAATAACAAGCAATGTGATGAAATGCTTAACTCCAACCTTGAGATATAACCCTATTTCTTCATTTGTAAAATGGCAATAATGCAAACTTCATAGAGTTAGTATGAGAATTACATGAGATTATATGTATTATGTATGTACCTATCTATCTCTCATCTATCTATTCATCTCTTGTCTATCTATTCATCTTTCTATCATCTATTTAAATTTTTTTTAAGATTTATTTATTTATTCCCCCCCTTGTGGCTCGTTCCTTTTCTTTTGCCTTCTCTGTGTCCACTCACTGCACATTTTTTCTGGATCCACTTGTCTTCCTTTTGTTGTGTCATCTTGCTGCGCCAACTCTCCTCAGCACATGGGCCATCAGCTCTCCATGGTGCATCAGTCAGCTTTGCCTTCACAAGGAAGCCCTGGGATGTGAACCCAGGGACTCCCAGATGGAAGACGGGAGCCCAACTGATTGAGCCACAGCTGCTTCCCTATCATCCATTTAATTTTAATCAATGCCTGACACCATTTGGGACACAAGGAATGTGATGATCCTGCCTGACTATAACTTCCCATGAAGACAGGAACAGTACCCATATTGCTTATGATTTTCTCCCAGGGATCAAACATATGTAGTAATTGTTTATTAAATATCCATTAAACAACTAAATAACAAATTGAGCACAGGTCTAGAATTCATGCAATTGAATTTTCCAAAAATTTATATTCTATTTAGTTACTATATTGAGTCTTTAATTGAAATATAAGGAAAATGTCACCATTCAACTTTTTACATAATTTTAAAATGTGCTTCATTGGCCATTTAGAGAATTCTTCTACATCCAATTTTAGAAGAAACACAATATAAAAATAATGCAAAATGCAAACAGACTATTTAAATTTAATTTGTAATGGATTTTTCACTTAGAATTTCAGTAATTCTGGATAGTATCTAGCAAACTCTAAATAAATAAAACTGGAAGAAGTAATTATTTACTACAATTTTCTGAGTTAATCTGAAATACATTATTTTATATTTAAAAGTGGGTTTTTAACAAACTATAATAAATTCCATGATTATATATATAACTTGAGCATTACCTGATTGCTTATTAGTCTCTTCCATTCTTATTTTAGTGTTTCTCAGAAAATAAAATAATGTTTAATGGAAAAATCCCTTTCAAATATTTTAGAGTAACTGGTATTGGAATAGTCTTCTCACCAAAAATCAAACAATACCCACACAAAGATGGACAAAATATATAAGGCAACTACTTTCAGGCATTAAGCAATAGGCATCTTTCTTTTTCTTTTCTTTTTTTTAAAATTAAATTTAATAGATCACATAGAACATTACATTTAAAAAAATGTAAGAGGTTCCCATATAAGCGACACCCTATCCCCCCATTCCATGCCAATAGGCTTCTTAAGAGTACAATCCCTGAAAAATGGAACCTCAAAAGTGAGCCACACAACAGTCCCCACCCCACCCCCATCTCCTTTCCTAGGCAAAATTTCTCAAATTTTTGCAAAGAGCTTGTACCACAAAAAGTGTATTGTCCCTCTGAGGTGAGAAAGCAGATAGCAGATCTAAGAGCATTTGAAGCAGCTGGAAGGTGACCAGACAGAAGTTAGACTGCACACATACTGGAGGAGACTCAATTATAGAGATAAAAGGAGTAAAGAGATACTTGGAATTGAACAATAAGAGATATTGGAGTACTGGCCCAGCAAGTATGGAAAATAAATACCCTAAGCATTCAGTCAAGATAGTGGAAAGACATTACCTCAGGAGTAAGGGCCATTCCTTAGAGTCCATTCTAGAAATACCATGACAAATCCTACAAACAGACCCAAAATATCCACTGGTAAGAAAGGCTTGGAGGATATATCCAATTAAGCTACAGAGGCTTGATAAACACCCACAGATTTGTACAGATATACCCTAATGATGTGTTAAAAATGAGGCTATACAAATTCAAGGTGATCAACTAATAATGCAACTGCCTTACGGAAGAAAAAAAAATCAACACTCTTTAAAGAAAGATATAGAATCCATAATCTATATAATATATCATTGACAATGTAAATTATACAGTAAAAATTTATAGATGTGCAATAAAATCAGAAAAATATTACTCAGAAATAGAAGAAAAGCAATCAATAGAAAATTTCCTTGATACTGTATTTAGCAAACATAGACTTTAAAAGAGCTATTAAAATGTGTTGGAAAGAAAAGCATATTGCAAACTTAAGTAAAAAATAGACTTCATTAGTAAACAGATACAACATTTCAGCAGAGAAATAAGATCTATAAAGTTGAATCAAATGCAACTTTTGTAACTAGGCAGTAAAATAAATGCAATGAAAATTTGCTGGATAGGCTTAACACCTGTTTGACTTTGATTGAAACAAAGGTTCATGAACTTAAAGAAAGCCCAGTAGAGGCAATTCAATTTGAAAAGCAGAGAGAAACAATAACTGAAGAAATGAACAGATCTTCAGGGACCTCTGGACTAATATTAGAAAGTTGAAAGTGTGTTTAAAGTTCCAGAAGGAGAGAGTGAAAATGAATCAGAAATATATATGAATAAATAATGATCAAATATTTGCCAAATTTGAGAAAGAATGGTATTTTACAGTTCCAAGGTCTTCAATGAAATTTGAGCAGGTTAAATACATAGAAAATTACACCTAGGCACATCATAGTTAAACTGTTAAAAACCAAAGAGCAGAATAATATTTTGAAAGCAGTCAGGAAGGGCAAAAAAGACATATAAAGAGAAACAAAACCTTGAATGACAACTCAATTCGTTTAGATATAATGGAGTGGAAATTGATTTTACGTGCAAACAATAACAAAAAAAGATCTGGGGTACATATACTAATATTGGACAAGAACACTAAAAGAATCAAATATCAGGAAATAAACTTAACTAAAGATGTAGAGGACTTGTACATAGAAAACTACACAACATTGATTAAAGAAATCAAGGACCTAAATAAATGAAAGTATATTTCATGTTCTTGGTTTGGAAGACTGAACATCATTAAGATGTCAATTAAACCTGAATTGATATACAGATTCAACACAATCCCAAGAAAAATTCCAACAACCACTTTTACAGATATTGAAAAGTCAATTATGAAATTTATTTGGAAGAGTAAGGGACCCTGAATAGCCAAAAATATCTCAAAAAATAAAAACAAAGTTGAAGGACTCATACTACCTGACTTTAAAGGATATGGCAGGGCAGACAGTTCAGGGGTTTGGCACCCTGCCAGTGGCCACTATTTTGGAATTTCCCTACACATGGCTCTTCTGCCCCTTCTCTTTGAACCTATGGTTAGAACTAGAGTTGATAGGAGTATGTCTAAGAGAGCTGTCTTTGTGCCAGTTGGGTCCTGAATCTCAACAAAGTGCAATACCTACTCTCTAGTTCATTGTACACACCCAGGATACTAACAAGATGATGATAGACAACAATCATCCCAAGGAACAAAGAGAATCTGCAACTGCAAGCAAGTAGTCCGATCATCTGCCCCATGGACTGTAAGGTCTCTCGCAATTAGAGGCAGAGTGGGCATCACCACCCCAGAATTCTCAGGATTGGGGAATGAATAATGGACTAGAGTAAAGTTACTGTTATTCTACTATAGACTTATTGTGATTCCAGCAATGGAAGAACCTTTATCATTGATGTAGAGGCAGTGGCCACTGGAGGTTCTGAGGGGAGGGAAAGGGAAAAATAGGTATAATATGGAGATATTTTCAGGACTTGGGAATTGTCCTGAATGACATTGCAATGACAGATACTGGCCATTATATATCTTGCCATAACCTACAGAATTGTGTGGGACAGAATGTAAACTACAATGTAAGCTATAATCCATGCTTAGTGGCAATGTTTCAAAATGTGTTCATCAATTGTCACAAATGTACCACACTAATAAAGGATGTTGTTAATGTGGGAAAATGTGGAGGGGTGGGGAGTGGGGCATATGGGAACCCCTATATTTTTTAATTTATGTAATCTAAGTACCTGTAAAATGTATATATATATAAAGAAAAGCTAGAGAATAATCTAGGGACTGAATGACATTGTGAACCCAGAGATGGGTGAGAATTGTGGTTAATAATACAAATACAAGAATGTCCTTTAGTGAACAAGAACAAATGTACATCACTATTGCAAGGTGGAGGAATGGGGAGAAGCATGGGAAAAATACAATTAATGTAAACCATAGACTATAGTTAACAGCTATACTGTACTATTCTTATACCAATGCCAAAGTTGAACTACTTTGATAATAGGGGAGTATGAGAAATATATGCCCAATGTATGCTATAAAACATAGTGGTAATAATCTGATGATACTATATCATAATTTGTAACAAATGTTCAACAACAATATATATAGTGTTGGTGGAGGGGTGTTGTATGGGAATTCCACACATGATTGTTTTGTAACTTCACAACTTCTCTTATAAAATTTTTTAAAATGCTACAGTGATCAAAACTGCATTATATTGTCACTAGTATAGACATATTGACTAATGGAACTGAAATGAGAATTCACAAGGCTGCCAAGTATACTCAAATGGAACAGGACAGCCTCTTTAACAAAGATGCTAGGTGAACTGGATACCCCTATCCAAAAGAATGAAAGAGAATCCCTATCTCATACTCTATACAAAAATTCACTTAAGATGATCAAAGACCTAAATATAACAGCCAAGACCCTAAAGTTCCTAGAGGATAATGTAGGGAAGCATTTACGTAACCTTGTGGTAGGCAATGGTTTCTTGAACTTTACGTGCAAAACACGGGCAATGAAAGTTAAAATAGATAAATGGGACCTCCTCAATATTTAAAACTTTTGTGCTACAAAGCACTTTGTCAAGAAAATGAAAAGCCTATTCAAAGGGAGAAAATACTGGAAACTACATATCAGATAAGGGTCTAATATCTAGCATATATGAAAATATCCTACAACTCAATAATATAATGACAATCAACCCATTTGTAAAAAAATGAACAAGAGACTTGAATAGACACTTTCCAAAAAGGAAATAGTGATGGCTAAAAGCACATGAAAAGATGCTCACCATCACTAACTATTAGGGAAATGCAAATCAAAACTGCAAAGAGATATCATTTCATACCTACTATATTGGCTGCTATTAAAAAAAAAAGAAAACTACAAGTGTTGGAGAGGACAGGAAGAAATTCACTTCTGGTGGGAAATATTAAACTTCTACCTTGGGGAAGCACTGCTACTTTCTCAAATAAAATACCAAAAATATCTGAACATATAAGCTATGCCTAAGAAAAGAAAACAGGCCTAAGAAAATATGCCAAGTTTTCCATCTTAATGCCTGTACATATGAACTTTATTCCTGTAAAAATGAAACAGCCTAATTACAAATTAATACCTAAGAGTTACTTCCTGAAAGCCTCCTTGATACGCAAATGTGGTCTCTCAAAGCCAAACTTAGCAAATAAACACACTACCATCCCCCTGACATGGGATATGACTCCTGGGCTTGAGCTTCCCTGGCACCAGGCACTAAACAGCAATACATTTGGAAAAAGACCTTGACTAAAAAGAAACTAAATGAAAATGAGTTTTTATGGCCAGGAAATTTCAAAGTGAGTCAGGAGGTCATTCTAGAGGTTATGCATATCCAAGTCTCCCACAGATTTCACTAACTGACGCAGTAAACAAAGCCCCGAGCAAGAGTGTTCTGAGGGCTTTAGGGAATTCTTGATACCAGGGGAAAGGCAAATATATGAAATCAACACACCTTCAGCTAATTGGGAATATATGATAACCTATTTCCCCAATATTACATAGTTGTACTCATTTATAATCCCCCTAATCGTGATTCTTCTACTTTTATTTGAACTTATAATTTTCAATATACCTGTTAAGTATATTTCTAGAGACTTAAATCTTCAGTCTGTTTAGATGACAGTTGAGCCCTGTAACCCAACAGAGTAACAGCCATCTTGTACTCTCCAGTTCTTTGGGATTGCCCAGATAGCTAACAAATGATGATGATGATGGACAAGTTCCATCCCAAAAAACAAGGAGTATCTACAACTTCAAGCAAAATAATTTCTTCTATCTGTCCCACAATATCTAAGTCCCCTCTTAGCCTAAAATTATCGAAGTGGACAACATCCCAAATACCTCAAGATTGAGGAATGAATAGTCATACCACACGAATGAATGTAACCAATTGCCAAAATAGATTTGTTGTTATCTGAGTTGTTATCTTGTGTTAATGGAAGAACTTGTACCATTGATATAAAGATAGCAATTGTCAGGGGTCCAGAAGGGAAGGGGAATGATGAATGGGAGAACACAGGCATATTTGGGGTGGTGAGATTATCTGTGTGATACTGCAATGATGAACACATGACTTTATGGATTTGTCCAGGCCTATGGAACTGTACAGCACAAAGTATAGACCATAATTAAATTATAGACTTTGGTTGGTAGTAATGCTTCAATATTGGTTCATCAACTATAATAAATGTATCACACTACTCTAAGAAGTCAATATAGGGGATATATTGCTTGCAGCAAAGCCAGGAGTTCTGAATGGCAGAAAAACCCAAATGGCACTCAGAGAGGTGGGGGAACAGATTTATTACACACAGGCCCAAAGGAGAGTCAATCTCCAAATTCTGAGCCCCATTTTTCAGTTTTCATAGGTTTGGACAGGATTTTATGCAGGCCTAGCTTGGCTCTTGCTTATCGTTAGCATTGCCAGGCAAAACTTTGCAAGTGGGGTTACAGAAGAAGAAGGCAGGAGCCAGGTCATTCTTTTGCAGACTGATTTACAGAAGCAGGAGACAGGAGTGGTTCATTAGATTACAAAAGTAGGGGACAGGAGTTCTTTGTTTGATGTTCTCCTGCAAGGCCATGTTCTTACAGGCTGATTTACAGAAGCGGGGGCACGAATGACTCGTTAGATATTTTTCTGCAAGGTTATGCTTTTGTTTCTCAACAATATGTGTGTGGGTGTGTGTGAGAGAAGCTTTTGGGGCTAATGGAATCCTGTATCTTAGATGGCCTGCTGATTTTGCAATTGTGCAAGTTTGTCAAAAGTCATCAAAATGTACTCATAAACTATGCATTTCCTTGTATACAATTTTTTTTTCTTTTTTCCTTTTTCCTTTCTCTCTCTCTCTCTTTTTTAGGGGAGAGCACAAATGCAGTCCCCCACTACCACAAATTATGCAGTCGAGTTTCCTACATTTGGGGAAATTGCAGGGGTCAGCACATCCGGAGTGCAATGGATGAGCCTTGCCCTGGGAAAATCACCTTCGTGATCATGGTGTCTTGCCTGCCTGGTAGGTATCTTGTATACAAATGCATTTGTACATCAAAGAACATGAAACACACACTTTGATTTTGCTTTTTAAGTTTTTTTTCTATCCGGTCATGTCGTTGTCTGTTTGGTGCATCGCTTTGCCACACAGGGAGCCTGTGCCTCTCTGCATTGTGCTGCGTGAAAGCTTGCTTGATCCATAGTCGCTTCCTTAGTTTTGCTTTTAACATTCATATATTTTAATAGTACTTCACTCCAGAAAGCAAGTGTTCATATAACAATTTCTAAGGACTTTATATTAGTCTGACAAAGAGGTACTAATGCAAAGTACCAGAAATCAATATAATGGGGATTTATTTAGGGTAAAGGATCTCTGTTCCAAGGCTAAATCAAGGCATCAGCAGAGATGCTTTCTTACCTGGGGTGCCGCCACATGGTGAAGCAAGATGGCTGCCTATCTCTGTGTGTTTCTCCTTCCCTTCTGGGCTCCTTTTTTTTCAAATTTCAGCTGCAAGTTAGCATAGGGCTTGTGTCTTAGGGCTTCCTTTCTCTCCTGGCATAGGGCTTATTTCTTTCTGTGCCTTCTATATCTGTGTGTTTCTCCTTCCCTTCTGGGCTCCTTTTTTTTCAAATTTCAGCTACAAGTTAGCATAGGGCTTGTCTCTTAGGGCTTCCTCTCTCTCCTGGCATAGGGCTTATTTCTTTCTGTGCCTTCTATATTAGTCTCAGCCGTTCCACTCTCGTCCCAATTTCAGCAAAGTGGCTCATCTTACCTGGGGCATCAGCTGTTTGAGCCTTTTCCTTTTTGTCACATGGCAGGATAAAATATGACGGAGTTCTTTCTCCCTGTATCTGTGTGTCCATGTGAGTTCATTTATTTCAGACCCACCTAGGGGTGGGGACTCAACCTGAGTCACATCTTACTGAAGTGGTCTAATCGAAAAAGCCCTAAAGGCAATCTTAACAGGTAATCTAATCAAGGGGCCCTCAACTGAATTTAATACCATCAAAAGGTATCATACCGAGAGGATAGAATAGTTTATAAATATAATCTTTCTCTTTTTGGGGTTCATAATATAACCTCAAACTGTCACAGGCCTGCTTTGAACTAGACTCTCTTCAAACTCTTCTACACTTCTGTTTCTTAAATTCAAGCAAGGACCTACACTATCAACAAGTAAAATAAAAGGCATATTATGTGAGGTCTGGCAGTGAAAAGTTATGAGGAAAAGAGAAAATCAAGGTAAAGGGATAGATTGAGGGAAGTGCAGTTTTAGACAGTGTATCAGGAAAGCTCCCTGGAAAGCTACCATGTGCTCAAAGGCCTGACTAGTGAGAGACCAAGCAAGGGGACATGTGGAGCCACAGTATTCCAGGTAAAGGGAAGAACAAGCACACAAGCCCTTCCACTTGTAGGATGTTACAAATATGTCAAAGTGAAAAATACATTTGATTTCAGGGTAATGCAGTTAGTTGATGAAGTCTGAAATAACTTAAGTTCATTTCAATACTAAGAACTTAAAGTGTGAAGGTGCATCAATACTAACATCAATTTCTTATGATTCCTATGGCTTCCAACCTTGAAGATCTCATTGATTTTTCATGTCATTAAATTTGGATCAGCTCAATGTCGTACATGAATGTTAGAACCTTCTAGCAGAGATATAAAATGCTCTTGATTTATTTGCTTTGAAAAACTGTCTCCAGAGAAAATGTGTGAATCTTTCTTTATGCTCTGTGTAAGGAATTACCAGATGTGGATATCTTACTATTCCAGTAATAACACAATTTTTTTTTCTTGGAGCAAGATCATAATATTTGGAATAGAGTACTGCTAACATGCAGCACTGTTTTCCTAATTTTTCCCTTCTGGGAAAGGAAGTGTCTCTTATTTGTCAGTTTCTGTACTGGACATTTTACTGAGAACAAACCTTTACGTTATGTGCATGTGTCTGCACATAGACACACATTTATACACATAGATGAACACATATATTTTGTATAAATACAAAAATGTTATAAATATATATTTATAAACATATGTATACCCTGGTGTCAAATATATAGGTATATGTGCCCATACACATATATGAACTTCTGTATTTCATAAGTATATGTGTATACATGTGTTTATACATACAAATTCATATACACACATACAAACACATATGTATATTCTTCTTTCAAAGCCTGACACCAAAATTTTGATCCATTGTACTCCAAGATCATGAATGTAGTTGGGGATGGAAAGTTTGTATTACAGTGGCTAAAACATAAACTAACATGAATAGTGAGATACCTCTACCGCTTACCACAACAATGCCCTTTAAATGCGAAGTTATAGATGCAAGGCCAATTATCTGGTTAGGATTTTGAAAAGTTTTATTCTTTAACATAACATTGTTGGTATATAGATGTACAGCAGTTTATTGAGTCTTTAGCCTGGAGGTATATATTTATGAAAAAGAGAATATAATTTGAGGAAATCCTCAAGCTAGAAAGCCTCTTGGAATTGTGCTTTGCCAAAACTCACACTCTGTAAAATTGAAATTGATAAATTCTCCAAATATGCCTGAATGTAAGCAATTTGTTTTATCAGTGCTTCTATAAAAAACAAACAGCGAGATATATACTTGGGCCTGACATAGTTTAAGTCCTAAAAATAAGCCAGAGTATATATGCATTTCAATAAGTCATTAGAGAAAATGAAATATTTTTTGGTCAAGAAGTTTAAAGTCTTAAAAATTTGAGAAGGAAAATATCTTTCTACATTTTTATAGTTAGAACTAGTATATTATTCATAGCTTGGAAATTTCAAGCTGGGTAGGAATGGATCGGACTTTAAAGGACTGGAAAATCTTTGAGACAAAAAGATAAAATTCATTTAGAAATATAATAATGATAATAATAGCAGCAACATGTATTGAGCAATAATTATATAAGGAAGTGTTCTAAAGCCTCTATACTAATTAAGTAATTAATCCTCCTGATTAATGAATTTCCACAAGCATGAAACTTGGACCACAGAGAGCTCAGATAACTTAGCCAAGTTTATTCTAATAGTATGTGGTATAACTGACTTCAGAGCTCGGGCTTTTAAACTAGTATGCTGTGGGACATGAACCCAAATTTTACATATAAGAGGAAATGAAATGTGTCCTTTTTGAGACCACTGAACATAAAGTCCAACTTCCTACAGTTTCGATAATAAATTAAATAATAAATGAAATAGAAGAATCAGGATAAGCTATTATAATTTTGCTGAATAATGATAATGATATTGATATATTTGGTAATATTAACCCAATTTATTACTTGCCATAAAATCTCATATTCTGTGTAGGGATATCCCCATAGAAGAAGCAGAATGTGAAGAACCACATAGCTCTCAAGAGATGGAGAAAAATGAGGCAGAAGTAAGTCACTCATGGACAAATAGAGTAATTGTCCTAAATTTCCAGCCAAAATCCCTAAGAATCCCAGGCTATTATTTCTGACCCTCAAATATTGGCAAGATGACTTGCGTGTGTGTTTGTAGTTATTTACAATAAATTTTGCCTTACTTAAAATCAAAGCAAACAAAAATTGTGTTCAGTCCTGCCTTGGGATGTTATTTAATGTTTATGGGCTTTAGCTTCTTCCTCTATTGAAATAACTGCTTTATTGATGTCATAGAATTGTTTGGACTAACATAAAATATTGTGACTTAGTGCTTTCATAATTGCCTTCTTAATAAGATAACAAAGATAGCAAAAATAAGCTTGCTGATATATTTCCTCAATTTTGAAGGCAGGTGGGAACACAAGGTTTGTAAAACTAGCCTGACAGCTGATGCCTGTTCTTTGTTTCTTAAAAAAACTAAAAACAACAACAATGACAAAAAATATGTGCCCTCGGATAATCTAAAAGAAAGAAAATGAAGGATTACCTGTAAGTATACCTTGGAAAGAAAAGGGGCATTTAGGGTATATACAGTTTGACTGGAGAAATTCTTTGACGAATGAAGTAATAAGCAGTCATGGTAAAAGCTCTTGTTGAAACTTTGGGAAGTTTTTCTATTCTATAAATTATTAAAGATAGTAATTCAAAAGAGTGCTATTATTTTAAAAATTACTTCTGAGTTGTAATATTGGTTTCCTCCTGGTTTTACTTTAAAATATTTATTCATGTGTTGTAGTCATACTTCCATGCTTTATATCAAAATATCACTAATCGCATCCTATTTCTTGACCTAGTGTTTCAGGTATTTGAAAATATTTTGTAAAGAAATATGTGGAAACAATGGGGGGAAAGTTTGTGTAGGAATTTTGTGAACTTCAAAATTCTGTCGTTTTCTATGAGTAATCAGGAGATCACTGTATTTTTTATAATATCTCTTATTGTATCCCTTCTACTGGGGTACATTGACTTAATTATTTTAATGCCTGTATAATTTATCCTCATGCTTGTAAACCTTGCATACCATTTCAGTTGCTATGTTACAAATATGATCACATTAGTCTAAGTGATCAAGGCTATTCCCATTTTTAATACAATAGTTTGCTTTGGTACTACCAACTTCTTCTAATGATCAAATTATCAGAATTCTTTATAATATAAAATTGCAGTTTCACAAACATATTAGCATTTCACATCAAAGTAAAAAGGGGCATCTGCTAAGTTGAATAACTTTCGGGGGCTAGAGCTATCCCTCTGGGAAATAATTTGTGGATTTGCATTTATTAAATATGTAAGCTAGTTCTACTGTGAAGTTCTGTATCATTGAGCACAACAATCATCACAGGTAGTCCATCTGCTCATCCATCCTAAATAATCTGTGATTGCGAAAGCTGGACATGCCTAACACACTGTTCTGTGTTCACCATTGACACAAGGCTTTGCAGGTGATGAAAAGAAAATATTTTAGTGACTGGAGCCACTTCTCTCCTCTGCCTGTGGGTGGAAGCAAAACATTTGTTTTGAATCACCAATTGTCTGTTTCACATAAGGGTATTTACTTCTAGCCTGCCACACACCCCTTCCACCTTCCACAGGCTTTGAGTGAAATTACATATGTCATCATATTGTGGTTTTTTCCCCCAATATAATTTAACTGACTCCCATTAAGCAGGAAATAGTTGCAAGATTTTGTTTGTTTATCTTTTTCCTAAACTGTGAATTTATAAGATTTTTCTTTTGTAGCATAAAATTCATGGATAGTTGGCTCTCTTCCCTTCCTTAATCATATTCTGTTGTGTCAGTATCCTGCAGTTTTTGTTGTTCATTGAAGGATACACATTTCCTTAAAATAAAAGGTCATAGCCATATTAAATAAGAGAGAAAAAGCTAATTTAAAAAAATGTGCTAGTGACCAACGTGATTACAAAGCATTCTTCAAATTTGAAATACTGTTAATACATAATTCATATTATCCTATGCAAGACATACTAAAACTTCAAACTTCAAAAGGTACCATTTCTCTTAAAGGGAAACTTTAGATCCTCAATCCTATTTGGAGAATGTTTGACAGGAAAAATCAAGAAACATAGAGTAAAATGTGGCTATAGAGATTTGTGAAAAGACTTCTAGACACCACTCAGGCTAATGTGGACACAGAACTTGTCATATAACAACCACTTAATAAATATTTAATAATTGAAAAAGGCTAGAATACCCTTCTATAACACAGGAGAAAACATATATAGTCAGAAAGCATTTTATAAAAGCTATTTTGATGATAGCATTAGAAGAACTTATTTGCCTTAAAAAATTAGCATTCTTTGAATTTCCAACATTTGCCCAGATTTGTACTATAGCAGTGAAGCAGTTTTACTACTAGCTAGAGCACTAGTCATAAAGTCAGGAATGCTGTATAGTTGAAGCAGCACATTTCTGTAATTTAAAGATTGAACTCTCAATAAGTTAAAACAGATTGTAAATACACTGTGGTTTGCAAATGAGTCTGGGACAAGAAAATGTTTGTGTGATATGGCCAATTTAGATTCATTATGGAGTTCAGCATTGACTTATGAGTTGAAACGAGTTTTGTCAACTTTGACCTACCTTTCATTAAGAAGAATGGATTTAAAATTAACAGTAAAACAATTTGTCGTTATTCCTGTATGTTCTTTGTGATTATGCTTACTGGTGATTTGTGTGTGTGTGTACATGTGTGTGTATGCTTAAATTAGAGGTTTAGTTCACCAGTAATTTCTATAACATAAGTTCTCTTCTTCCAAGTGAATGTTTTTGTGGTCTATCAAAAAATACTTAATGTGCCGTAAATAGAAGTTCCTGAAGAGGATGAATCTCATCAACATTTTAAACTGTTATCTTTCTATGCAGATTGGGTTGAACATAACAACATAAAAATAATATTTTACAAATGTTTAAGTATCTTGCTTTGATTCCTACCCCCTCTTAATTATGTTTTATTGTAACTCCCACTTCCTAACATGAGAGAGCCCTTCTGATTGAGAGTGATGGGACAGATAGTTAAGCTCCTTACAAAGCATAAATTTTGCAGAGAGAGAATTGCTAAATTCCTTTAGCTCCCAGCTAACAGGCCATGGGCCAAGCCTGGAAGAACAGATGGTTTCTTCCAAAGTGAGGAGAAGATACACCTTTCTGCCAAATAAACTTAATTTGGGGCTGGATTAGAAGAAGAAAGACATGAGAGAGTAAAAGACCAGCCCATTTTCTGTTCCCAACAAATGGTGAACATTTGTAAATAAGTAAGGCAGACTACAGGGTTATTCCCCTTCTCCCCCCATTTGGTAACCAAAAATAAAGAAAGGAACTGGCCTTAGAAATATCCAATCAGTATGGGAAAGCCTGAAGGTATAGGTATTATGCTGACTCCTTTCTCATTCTGGAGGGAGGTGTCCAACAATTTGGGATACATCTTCTTCAGAGTGTCCTTGTTGATGCCATGTACTGAGCTAAAGGCCACCCGTGTGTGTGCCTTCCTGAGTTCCATTTGGTGTGAAGGCATTCAGAAGTTCTCAAGGAATTTGAATAGAGAAGGTGGGCAAGGAGTCTAACTGGGAGCTTCTATGAATGACCATCACAGTAGAGAAGATAAGTGAATGGAGAGCTCAGACTTGCAGAGGGGATAGTATTTATCCTGAAATCAAATAATCTGATCTCAGGATATCTAAAGCATGTCCCAGATAGCAAGACAGAAACTACCCAGTATTCTCTAAGTGCATTTTATGATCTTTAAGAAAATAAGTTTAGCTGTTCTATTAATTTATTCATGCACCATATGTGTCAAATTCCCATGTATACACTTTTATAATTCTTTAATACCAAAATGGTATACTTTAAAGCCTACATATAATTTCAGTAAACAAACAGAAAGACAAAAAGATCATGTGTAATAATCAAGTGAAAAATTTGACAAGAAATTTTGTGGTAAAGTGTGTCAGAGTAAGACACACTTTAAAAACCCAATATTCTTTTAGTAAAAAATTGTTATCATCATTATTAAGATATCATCATGATGATTTTATTCCTCCCTATTGAAATTTTAGTTATTTTGAGAATGTGATTTATTAAGGATTCTATAAATAAGGGGGTGTGTGGTCAACTATAAGAGATTTCAGAAATAAAACATATATATGAATGGTTTTAAAATCAAATCTAGGAGATAATTTTGCATTCCAGATGGCAAGAATGAAATAATTTGGATTGTAACATGAAGCACAAGCTCACAACTATTCTGAATAAGTATAGCACAAGGAAATTGATTTCAAAATTTAAGAAGAATTTATTCAATATGAATCTCATACACATTGGCTGAGATATCTTGAAATGTCCATTTCTGGAGATCATTAAAATATGATTTAATACGTATGCACAACTAAAGATATGAGGATGAGATATATACCTTGTAACTTCTATGATTTAAAAATTTTGGAATATATTTTCTTATAGATATTTATTATTAATTTCTTGCCATCTCACTCAAACATACACACAGACAAATCTTCTCATCATGATTAGTGCTTAGAGTAAAAATACTTATGCTTAGTTATCTGAATATGGACTCTAAATTTTTTCTCCCAAATGTTCAGTACAAAGGTGAGGTCATTGTTTAATGACTTTCAATATAGAAGGCAATGCCTGAGAAGAATTCTTAAATGTACTTAATGTTTTTACACAATTGATGGGATCATACAAATTTGAATATTAATATTTGATTCATATTTGTATTACAACATAACAGCAGTATTTTTGTATACCTGTTGGGCCAGAAAAAAACATGCATTCCAGACACTGCTTTTGTTACCTCACATAGTAGTGATTTCAGTTAAGATTTTTGAATAATGAATATAGTCTCCTAGCTAAACAGCTCTTGTCTTCAACTGCTCTTTATTATTTTTGTTTTGAAGAACTAAAAACAATGTAAGGTATTTTTAAAATAATCATTCTAAACAATGTAACTCCTTTGTGAAATGAGAAGAAATAAAATAAACCTTTATTTTATAAAATGAGGGAAGATGGCAGAGAAAGGTTATGTAATTTATTCATAGCTCACAACTAGGCATTGGTAGAACTAAGAAATTAGATTATCTGCTTCTTTAAGCACAAACCAATACTTTTTGAACAAGCAAATTCAACAAGGGATAAATCATGAGCAACAGACTCTCCAGACTAAAATTTGTGATTTGAGGATATAAAAATGCCCCTACAGTAAAGCATAATTAAATCTTCAAAATCTTTAATTTATTTCAGTATGAGAATTTAAGATGAGTTTGTTTTAACTTTTTAGTTAAAAAAATGAATGTCTGGATTCACTTCATTATCACTTTGATGTGCGAAAGTATGGAGGAACTCTCTTCCAGGATGACTTCAACTCTGCTGTTTTTGAAACAATAATTCTCACTCCTACTCTTCCTTGAAATGAGGGTGTCTTGACAGCCTGAGTGGGTGGAGTGGGGAAAATAAAGTCTCTTAGAGCTGTGTAATACTTCAGGTAAAGAAAGGACTTATGAAAAATATCCTGTTCAAGAGAAAAGCAGATGCACATAGAAGAACTGCCATTTTTCAGATGTACAATTATCAAATCACCTTTGTTCTCCTGGCTACCCTCCCTTCCTGAAGCAAAGCCTGAGCTTTTCTTTGCCAGAGGCTAAATTGGGGTGAAAGAAAGTGGAGAAAATGATCAGCTTCTCAGGAGGTCTTGAACTTGTGGCAGTTTGCTGGCAGACCTAAGCTTGAGAGATGGCAGTTCTGCTGTCAGGAAAGGCAATGCTTGGTGTCATGATCTCAGTCTGAATTCATTTTTTTTTCCTTTGGTATGGGTTAGGGTGACTAAAAAATCCTGTGAGAGGCAAGGAGGGTGGGGATAAACTTTTAAATGCATATAAATTTAAAAAAAGAAAAGGATGTGACTAGTTTAGTTCATTTAAAAACTATGGAATCTGAACTAACTCTTATATGAAATAATCTTGAGACACTTAGAGACTCAATAAAATATGAAAGGATTATGACATTAGTAAAATTCAAATGTATAAGGTGAATTTTATCTTTAGGTAAAAGTTTTTATTTCCAATTATCTTTTTATTAAATAGTCACGCATTTTCCCAGTCTACTTTAACACTCATAAATAGCCTGCCACCTTTTCCTTTAAGAAAAAGATCAAACAAATCAAAAACATTTATTTTCTAAAAACACATCCTCATAATCTCTTTTTTACAGATGAAGAAATCAAGGGTCAGAGCAGTTAAATAGCTTGCCCAGGGTCACACAGCTAATAAATGTTGGACTCAGATTTCAAACTGAACCAGTATAGCTCCAGAGTCTACACGATTAATCATTTCACCATACAGGTTAAATAATTGAGAATTCTAGGACTGACAAAAAGCCAGAAGGAAACTGATACACAGAGAGACAAATAAATGTCTTTATGTGGTTAAAGATTAAAGTTTGGGGGAGGAAAAAGTATGGTTAGAAAGTTCTGATCAAAGAGTACACAGAACAGCCATCAGAGTTTATTGTTTAAAAGGCTGGGAAGCCCTGGGTTGTGATAAGGAATGTCCAGGATGGGACCCGGGACTGGGCTATTATCAAGGAGAAGAGATGTGGGGTGTGTCAAGTCTGAGGTTGTTTGATGGGTCTATCATATGAATTTTTGATCCACCCTGAAACAAATACTGGATAAGAATATTGGTCAAAAAAGAGTGGGATAGGACAAGGTAGTCACATGGTATGACCCCAAAAGGAGGAGTGATTCTACAAAGGAGAACTTGTAATAATTTGGAAATGACTGAGGAACTAAACTTGTCTTTTGGCAAATGGGCTGCAGAAAGAGTACCAAAGGAGTTGGTTTCCAAAGAAAAAACATTCAGTTAAGGGTGTTCAGTGATAAGCTTGAAGACCTATCTTATAATAAATATTCCTCGTAGCTTAAAGTGGACCGTATTTTGAAAAAAATGAGGTTGAGGAAATTGTGCCTTTTTGCTGGAGGATTTGGGGCATCATGAAATGTGCTCAAGGAAGGTAATGATATGCTAAAATGCATGGTGTCACAACAATTGATAAAAGGGTTTGGGTAAGGAGGACTAGTGGAAATGGGGCGACTGATATAAAAATAATTACACTTGTCTGAGAAATAAGAATTAGAGCATGCTAAAAGATTACAGAATTGACTATAGATATAAATGATATTTTTGAGATCATATGGTGATATTGGTGTATAAGGGTGAAATCTGAATATTCTAGTGTTGACATACCAGAGAGTGATATGGGAAACATGAGGAGTTCAATGATAAATGTTTTGACTTTGAGATGATGGAGAATCTAATCATATAGAGAAAACAGGAGACATAAAGTTTGCCATCATCTAAATTATAGTAGGCATGACTGAAATTTTTGATGGAGAGAGATTATAGAAATGGGATTACAGAGGATGATCCATGGTAGCCTTGGGCTATCAAAGTGACAGGGCAAGGAAAGAGAGAAGATGCAGTGAAGGGGAGGAGGCATGGAAGCAGCAAGAAGGTGGACCAGGTTGATGTCATTTTATTCAATAAAGGAGAAATACTGTGAAGAAGTCCACAGTCCTAACATGCCAAAAAAATAATGGCCATTAAAGGTTAAAAATAGTAGAAAAGGGGGATATTGCTGGCCTCTGAAAAAGGAAGATGCAGTAAACTAGATGGGTTAGTATTATTACTATCCTCTTTGCAATGGATTCCCCAATGTACTAGTGATTTTCAACTCCAGACAGATAAATCTTTGACTACAAAAACAATTCCCTAATTAATTAGAAATCTTATCACAATAACATGCAGAGATTACCATAAGCTGCTGCAATTCTAACTCATTATAGAGCCCATAGAGTTGGCCTTGTGTTGAGGTGAACATGACCTCTGTGCAACCATGACTTGTGACTTCTTTCAAAATAGTATGCCCAACCAAGATGTTGATAGGAGAGACTGAGTTGTGCTGTGTGAGAAGGAAATGGAGAGCATGATACCCCTCAGTAAACCTAGGACAGAATAAAATCAGCCTTTAGTAACATACTTTTCTTTCTCTTCTCTCCAATTAGGTATCTGATGTCTTTCTCTTACAAGGTGATCTTAGAATGAGAACTGGTATCATTCATTCTTAACATATTGTGCAATTTAATTCTTTTGTTTACTTCTCCAAAAAGTTTTTTTTCCTAGTTATGGGAAAGAATACACCTTCTTTCAAAGAATATTAAATATTAACATGTATATGTGAATTATTTTATTTATCATAATGCCATTTTAAGGGCCTCTGTAAACTAAGCTATGCAGGTTTATACAGGTTAAGAAGCAAAATCAGGTTTATTCCAACCAATATATGTGTGATTCTGAGCTTGTATTCTTCCCACAGTCCCCATTCTGATGCCTCATAATAAAACACCTACTGTTATTAGCCTCCTGAGCTGTGGCATGATGAAAGACAATAAAAAGAGAGCAGGAAGCATCCAATATTTATAAAGCACAAAATTTAGTTAAATATTTTTATTTTATATCTGTTAATATATTCAAACTGAGGTATGAACCCCATGTGTCTAATTTCAAAGTCTAAACTGGTGTCCCTATATAATGCATTGTCAAAATGAATTTAAAAGCACATTGAGCCAACTGTCCCATACTAGGCTATGATAGGTGCTAATTTCAGAACTCAAAGAGAAAGTAGAAATATATGCTGTGTGTGTGTGTGTGTATATATATATATATAAAACCACTACTAATACTTTTATAGGTTGTCATTATAATTTTCAGGAAAGCCAATTTATTAAAGTTACTCATAGTAGGCATTTGGGTAAAAATATGGAAGAAATCGTTGTTTCAGCACATCAGAAGAAACCTTTAAATTATATGGGAAACCAGGATACTCATATGGAGAAAAAAATTGTTGTTAATCTGTAAATGGTCCAGGTCTCTGGCATAAGTCTGAATAAAATTCTTTTTTCAGAGAAAGACCCATGGAAACTGATATGTAAATTGAAAAATAAATCTCCTCTCCTTTTAATCTTATCCCTTAGCATATGTCCTTAGTGGTACAGCCATAAATAGATAGAACATACTAAGTACAGGCTCACAGGCCCATCCTTAAATTAATGATATTTTCCACAGTTCTCCACCTCTGTAATCAAGATACACTTATGGAATTGATTGAAATAAACAGTCATGCTCTGAAATGTGTCCCCAAATTATCGTAAATGGTAAATGCAACAACAAAGCAGCAAGCAAATTGCCTTGTTCAAGAACTATACGGTGTTTACAGATAAATCTCTGAAGTGCAAACGATATAGTGAGTACCAATGAGTTTCTCTTCTATCTGATATTATATTAAAAGAAAAAAGAAAGTGCACGTGTATTATTTTTTATCTGCTTCAGGGAACTCTTATGGTTTTTATTATCTACAGTTTTCCTAGTGCTTCCTGACTGTTCACACTGCTGGAGTGCCTGACATTGGGGATAGAAAAGCAATGTACCGTGGTCAAGAGTAACTATCACTGCAGTTTCACACTGAGGAGGCTCTTTGCCCAAAGTCTTAATTCAAGTGCTGCTGAAGTACTCTCTAGAGGTTGTAAAGAAAGGCGGTTGCAAATGTGTAGTCCACAAAATCACTGTTCCTTGATCTGAAGGATACTTACTGAAGGTTTTTCATTCTACTGTTCTTACCATTTAGCGTCCAGGTTCTACAAAGTGGGCAAGGCGAAGTGCTGTCTGCAGTATTTGGCCAGGAGGCTGATTGCAAGAATGACAGATAATTATATTACTTCCTTGAGAAATTTTCTTCAAGTGCCAGGAAACACATACTACTTGAGGGGAAAAAATAAATCTTGTTTTGTCAAGTCAAACAGAGAAATTAAAATTTCTATGTAGCTATGTAGTACATGGTAATCAACATTACTATACTTCTGCTCATAGAAAGTTCTTAGAGAGTAGGTGATAGTTTTGTACTTACCTTAGTTAGCATCTAATTTACTATTTCTCTCTCTTTGTAGTACTTGCACTTAAGCCTTTCTTCTTAGGGAAGTCTTTGTAATATAATTATATTTAAACAATTATAATTATATTTAAACAGTTTGTATAAGACAAGCAAAATAACTCTCATGTTCCCATGATCATTGTCCATTTTACTTTCTAGCTCTTGAACATGGATGTCTTAGTTTACTACAGGGCTGCTGATGTAAACTACCAGAAATGGGTTGGTTTTTATAAAGGGGTAAAAGTTTACAGTTCCGAGGCTGTGAAATGTTCATATCAAGGCACCATCAGAGATGCTTTCTCACCAAAATCAACAACCACGCGGTGAAGCATGACGGTGAGCGAGCTCTGCCTAGGTTCCTGCCTTCCCTTCCAGGTGAACCATCTCTCAGAGATCATCTCTCAGAGCTTAGCTGTAGGCAGTTAGGCATAGGGCTTGTTTCCTTCCAGCACCCTCTTTTAATCTCAACTGCTCTGCTTTCCTCCTGAGTTCAGCTGTGAGCTATCAGCCATATGGCAGAACTCACATCTTGAGCCTCGAGCAGCTCTGTGGGCCCAGCTCCTCAGGGGCCTCTTTCCATGCCTCTCTGCTCTGCTGGTTTGACCTCTCTTAGTCCTTGGCACTTCTCTGTTTTCCTGCAGCCTTCTCTCTCAAATGGCAGGATCAATATGGCGCCTTCCTTTTCCCGTGTGTCTCTTTCTCTCTGTGTGTCTCTGTTTATATCAGATCTAGTAAAAAGGTAGACCCCCAAGCTTGCCCATCCTCACTGACATAGTCCAATCCAAAGGCCCCACACCCACAGGAATGGATGAGTTAAAAAACATAATCCTCTTTTTGGAATTCATGAACTTCAAACTGTCACACTGTGTAAGCTCGTTTTTATATTTGCATGGTTTTTTTATGGACATTTACCAGTTAATTTTTTCCTCTTCTCCTATTACCCCCACATTATAATATCCACATATACTAACATCACTGATTAGGCCATCCTTTTGCCACTGCCTTGAAATATCATTTTGTTGTATATTAAGTTTTCATATATATCCAGTTCTATTTATGGGCTTGCAATTTGGTTTTAATGACAATTTGCATTTTAATTTATTTTCAAATAAAATGTCCTATTTTGATACATGTGACACTATACTTTTAATATCTTTTCTATGTGTTTTATATTTACTATGAAATATCTCTAATAAACACAAAAATAGAGTACAGTAAAACAAAAACCTGAAGCCATAGTTCAGATATAGATTTGCCATATCATATTGTTTTGTATTTTCCTTACCCATTCTTTGCTGATTTTTCTCTCATCCTACTGACTAGTCAGTTAATCATATTCTATTGCATCCTTCTACTCATTTGCAAGTTATTAATTCTTATCATATTTATTTAGTGAAGATATATAACTTTTTCCATTTACACATTTGACTTGAAATCTGAAGTTCATGAAAATCATCTTCTTAATTCAAGGACATTAAACAATACAACTCTTATTTTATACTGCCTCATCTTCCATATGACTGTATGAAAATATTTTTGTTCCATATTGCTTTTAATTCTGTAATCTAAATTAGTCATTTGTTAATATGGTCTTAAATTCAATACTTAGAGTTTGCCAATATGTTTTACGAGTTTATCAAAAGCACATAGAACAGTGCTTGGCATATGGTAGGTGCTCAAAATATATTTTTTGAAAGAATTTATAGCCTATGGTTGCTGGTGAGAAGTTGATTGTAACACTAAATATTGTTACTTTGTAAGAAATGTATCTTTTTCCCTTTTTTAGAATTTTCTGTCTTTCATATGCTGCAAAGTTCTTGTGCTACATTGTGTTTAGATATGGATTTGTTTTCATTTCTGGGCTCAGGACTTGGTGTATAGGGTTACAAAATCTCTAGCGAGGTTTGCCAGTGTTTTGTTTTGTTTTTTTGTTTTTCATTTTTGTTTTTGGTACAGGTCAAGAAGGAAGACAATCGTCCTCCTTATTTATTCAATTTTCACAGTATTTTTTTTTTTTTATTTTTTAGAATCCATCTTTCAGTGAATATGTAGTCCTTGATCCTGACCAGATGTTGATTAGGTCTCAGTTCTTGGTTATTACTTGTCTCTCATTCCTGAGTGGACTGCAAAACCCAAGTCCTTTTGTTTATTGAAATTGTCCAACTTCTCCAGGGTATCCTGCCAGGCAAAATACCTTTTATCAGGTGCTTAGCTATTCATATTTAAAGAATGACTCATATTTAATTAGAATTTTAGGGATTCTAGGCTTCTCCTTTTTATCCCTTGCTACATGAAGGATATATGCTAGATGTACCCAGGTTGTTGGAACAAAATGTATCACTACAAATTTTAAGGAAGTTTATCTTGTTTAAAAAAAAATCATTGGTATTTGACTGGAAATGTTTTAAATATTTTATTGATTTAGAGAAGAGTTCAACTTGTGTGTTTTTAATTTTCAGAATCCAGATTTCCTATTGGTTAAGTTATATTTTATATGCTTCCATAGAAACAGTTTCTCTCTTGAAGGGACATTAAAATGTATCTTACTAATGCATTAAAAAAAGAGTCTTACATTTTTAGGTGTAAAATTATTGTATCCAAATAGAATTATTATTATTATCATTAATATGTTGATATCCTATTTACTTTAATCTGCTATTATTTTATTTAGAATTGGTACATTACTACTGATAATTTAGATTAGCCTATGTTTCCCTTCTCTTTTATTTTAAAGATTTGCTTTTATTTATTTCTCTCCCCCTTCACTCCCCCCATTGTCTGCTCTCTGTGTCCATTCACTGTGCATTCTTCTGCGTCTGCTAGGTGGCTCTGGGAAACAATCCTGGGAACTTCTGGAGTGGGAGAGAGGTAGTTATTCTCTTGTGCCACCTCAACTCCCTGTTCTTCTATGTCTTCTTATTTTCTCTCCTCTGTGTCTCTTGTTGAATTATCTTGCTGTGCCAGCGCTCTGCATCGGCTGGCACTCCTGCACAGGGTGGCTTTCCTTTGCTGAGTGGCATTCCCACGCAGGGTGGCACTCCTACACAGGCTGACATTCCTGTCTGGGCTGGCACTCTTTGTGGGCCAGCTTGCCCTCACTAGGAGGCCCTGGGCATCAAACCCTGGACCTCCAATATGGTAGACAGGAGCCCAATTGATTGAACCACATCTGTTTCCATTTTCCTTGTTTTCCTTCTTGTACTCACAAGTTGTTTCTCTTTTATTTTGAATATTTATTGAGAGTATAGTTTTGATAGCCCTCTTTTTTTTTTTTTTAGGTACCATGGCCAGGGATTGAACCCAGGATCTCATATGTGGGAAGCTGTTGCTCAAACACTGAGCCACTTGAGCTACCCTTGAGAATATTGTTTTTTAGATGACTTAAATTTAAGATTAAGATTATCATACCACATGAAATGGATAGGCAATTTAAATACATTTTCGTAAATGTAGTACCAAACTCAAAAGCAAAATATCTGGTTCTCTTGCCATTTTTAATAACACGGAATTGATCATCCTTCCATGCTCTTCCAGGCTTCTTATTTTTTCAGTGTCCCGCTTTGCCACATTGAGTACTTTTGACATTAAATTATGTCATATTTGCTATTACTGATTTCTTTTTGGTTTGTATTTGCCAGATATATATCTATATATATTTTAATTTCCAATGTAGTTTTTCATTGTTTTCTTAAGCATATTTTCTGTAAACAGACTTAAATTTTGTTTCATTATGTGCTCAGAGAATAGCTGTGTAAAGTAAAATTTATCCCATTTATATTTAGTGCTATGAGCTTTGTTTTATTTCTTCCATCTTAATATATACCCATTATAAATTTTATATTTTTGTTTCTAATATATTGACTCTATGTGTATGTATGTGTCTCTCTCTTGGCTTGGTCAATTGTTTTTCATATATTTTGTTCATCTATTATTAATTTGGATATTGTACTATGCCTTTATATTCTTCTAAAATCATTGTTATCAACCCTGTTTGTACATTAGAATCACCAGGGAGCTTTAAAAAAATGTACCTATTCCCAAACCCTACACTTAGGGAATTCATATTTAATTTATTTGGTGTGGTTGTTGGCAAATTCTAATTTGAAGTTAGACTTGAGGACCAGTAAGGAGTCTCCACTTTCCATTCAGTTTGCTTCACGAAACAGGGTACAAAATAATTGTTAAGATTTCTAAATACCAAATTGTATTTGTATTCCATTATTCTTTTTCCAAGTTTGTAGCAGGTCATCTTGATTATAGTTTTAGAATAAGATAATAATTATTCCCAACATGACATATTATGGATTCACCTTTCCTTAACCTCACACTAATAACTAAAAATCTTTAGAATCCTCCTTTTCTATTCCACTTTCCCACACACAAATAGACACAGAAGACTTACAGTGCTATTACTTTTGTTTTTTATTCTCCACTCCCTTTTCAAAATCCTTTGCATTTCCTGTGCTATTTAAAAATTTTTATTGCTATAAAAATAGTATTTATTCCTTGCTCATAGAACCCCATGAGGTTTTGAGAGACAAAAATATCCAGCTCTAAGAGACAAATCTTGTTGCTATAAACCTGTTCTCCTTTATCATGAATTATTTTATGTGTAGTCATGTTACCCAGGTTTGACCTCTTATGACTGTTAGATGATAACATGCAAAAATGACAAAATGAAGGAATGGAAGGATCAGTATAAACAAAAATAACAGCAGTCAAAATAACAACCTTAACAACAAATAAAAAAAATATGAGATCCTTCTGGAGTTCTTGTTAACTAACAAATATCCTTCTGTTTATTTCGTGGTTATTTAGAATTTGTTACTTGCACTTAACACTTTCAAACTGGACACAAGTTACACTCCAGTTTCAAATATTCTTATTTAACACATTACTCAAACTACCAAATAAGCTACAATTATCAATTTAGAATTAAATATATGTTGTGAGATGCATCACTTACCACTCCTTCCATTCTTTTTCTTCTTCCCTCATCTTGAAGTTTAGAAGAGCATTTTTTTTTCTGTTGTGTTGATAAAATGCCCTTTAAATTCTTGCATAGGAACACATCACTTCCCTTTGCCTTAACAGTGCAAAATTTTGGGGCCCAGCCTTTGTTACTCAGAAATCTATAAATATAATTGTATTATATCATGGCTTTCAATATTGCAGATATGGTAGACTGATTATCTTTATCTTGCCTTGCTTGTCTCTCAGGAAGTATATTTGATTATCTTTCATCTTTTAGGAGAGTCTAAATCACATCTAGGGGTCCTGGTCTTTTTGGCTAATCCTGCCTAGGACTTGGTGAGCACTTTCAACCAGCAGCTCCACATCTATCAACAGATTTGGGAATATTTCTTTTTCTGGAAGCTTAAGGACCAACTTGCCTCTACTTGTTTCTCTTTCTTGTTCTGGAATTTTAAAATATATTTATGTTTAATCTCTTCAAGGTGTCCTCCAAGACTTTCAACTTCCCCCTTATGGATTAGATTTTGTCCTCAGTGCCATGATATGTATTTTTGATCTTGTAGGCCAGCGTTTCATCTTCTCATTATTTGTTAAAAGGTTTCTGAAAGTCCTTTTGATTTGATGTTTTGTTGATATCCTGGAAATTTTTATTAAGGTTTTGGGTAAAGGTTTTTATCTAATATTTAAAACACTTAAGTTTCAATGAAACCAGATACTCTGGGTTAGGCATGATTTTCTTTTTTCTCATTGAGTTCCTTCTATTTGTTTGTTTGCAAATTTGTTTGCTTGTTTATTGTTCTCTGCCTACTCCTGAGACCAAGCTGTTAGTATTGTTGAATATCTAGTAATTGCAACAAGAGGACTGGCAATGTCAGGTGAGCCCCGGTGAGTAATCTGTCAAATAATTTATTCCATAGAGAGGCATGAAGGGAAGGCATCTCAGCTGGATGTCATCAGGGGCAAACAGCAGTTCTCTTCCAACTTAAGGGCCTAGAAGGACAAACCATTCAAGGATTGTCACAGCCTACAAGGAAATCATTATGTAGACATGTTCAGTTTTTCTAAAGAAAATCTGTAGATCTCCAGGGACTGGGTGAGCTACAGAGATTCTCTTTTATTTTGAAATTATATTAAATTTTATTTTAATTCATCTATCTATCTATCTATCTATCTATCTATCTATCTATCTATCTATCTATCATCTATCTATCTATCTATGCATAACTTGCTGCTGAAAGTCTCTCCTCTGCCCCATCCATCCCAAAAGAGTATTGGTTTTCTAATTTACTAATCCTTTAAGAAACACTGCCTAAAATACACTTTCCTGGATGTTTGTTCTTTAAATCCAGAAAGGCATTTAAGAATAAGTTTGTAGGAAGATGAAGTTAGGGACAGTTCCCTAGAATCTTCAAGTTTAATATTTTTTCTCTAAAGTCTAGTTTAAAAGGCTTTCAAGCATCATCCATTTACATAAATCACATGAATTTTGCATCATAAATTGGGAATAAAACTTTAAAAAAAACTCTTACAAAATATGAACTGTGCAATTTTTAACTCAAAATTTAAGATCAGAATTTATTGAATATTATTCATATTATAGGCTGCCATGTCATATATGCTTTATGATATATGCTTACATTGGGTGGAAAGAAAGCATAGTTTTTCCCACATTTTATTTAAAATCTGCCTAATATATGCTTACCTATAAAATAAAGGAAAAATAAATTATATCTTTTGTGATTACTAGATCATTTTTATAAGATGCAAATATTTAAGCCTCAAAGATTTGTTTGCGTATCTAAACCCAAACCTTTACATATCTAGAAAATTTTTCATTTGTAGTGAAACGTAGAGTGTTAAGTTGCAGTAAATTCTCCTCCAATATATATTATATTGAATTTCTCTAAACTGGTGCTTCTCAAACATTAACATGAATCTGAATCATCTACAGAACATGCTAAAACACAGATTGCTAGGTGCCTCCCAGAGTTACTGTTTTAGTAGATATGGGTTATGGCCTGAGAATTTGTATTTTTAATAATTTCACCTCTGATACATATTCTGTTAGTCCAGGGACCACTGTTTGGGCAACCACTGCTCTAGGCAGAGGTGTGATATTTTTCACTTTGAAAATGCATTTAAATCCTTGAGAAAGCAATGGCACATTTAATTTTTCACTTTTTTTAAACTTCCCTTTTACCTTTTGTTTTTAAGTTTTAAGGAAAAGATGCAGCATGATTTTTCTTCTCTGCTTCCTTCTCAAGGTTTTAAACAGGAAATGCACACTAGTGAATCTTTTGGTTAGGGTAAATATTCAGCCTTGAAGTGCTGAAGCAGTGTACCCCACTGCCAAAGATGCACCACAAAGTAGTGCCTCACTTACTCCATGTCTGATGTGATGAGTGATCTGTGGAACGGATAAAAGCAAAGTAGCTGCTGTGTGGCATCCACTTTTATTACTGTAAATGATATCATGTGTTTGCATTTACTTTAAAGTCGATCAAATGTAAGAGAAGACAGTGTTGACAGATACTGAAAAAGTGTTAACCTTTCCTTTTATCTTTCTTGCCTGTGTGTAGCTTGTACCATAAGGCTTCTTAGATAGTTTTATTAACTGATAGATGAAATGTTGTACAAAATACCCACACAAAGAATTCCATTGTTCAAAATAATTGTTTGTAACTCTATAAATGATATAGTCAAACTGCTTGGTTCATGTATGGTAACACCAAACAGTTTAACTAAATAAAATGGTTTTGTATAAAAGTGAATTTTTAAAAGAAAATTAATTTGTTTATAATGTATATTGAATTTATATTAACTAATTGAATCCAGACATGTAGGGAATTGACTTATGCTATATGTGAAAATTATTCCTTAAAGAAATCTAATTCAGCTGATTTATGTGAATGGAGATTGTAATTTTTCTTAAAACTTGATATTTAAGGTATTTTTTAAAATATTAACTTAGTGCTTTATTTACTATGTATTTATTAAACTAAATGAATATTATATAGAGCAAGTACACATAGGCCTTCCTTCCATCAGAAAAAAGTATTTAACCTACAAAACTTGGGTAGGATCCTTTAGGAATATATACCAGCACTACCTCAAAAACATTAAATATTTATATAAGGGTGTAAACGTTATTTTATACTGAATGAAATGGGAACAACCTTTTGCAAATATTAAAATGATACATGTTAATTTTCCTGTATCACCAGGTTCCTTGGAATTCCCTCTCTTAAGCCAGAAATATCTACATTAGAAGAGGTTGGATACTTGACATTTTAATAAGACAAAAGCAAGATAAGCCTCCTTTGGGTTCTGAGTATTTTTCATGTTTTTCTTCCCCTTTGGTTAAGGTGAGGCCAGTAGGTCTGCCTTGGGATCCATTGCTGCAGAAGCTGAGGAAACCTTGTGAATCAAAGGAAAGATAGAGGACGGGGGCTGTAGTCAGAGGCAACTACTGCAGTAGCCGGTAAGAGTTCTAGGCCATGATCAAGCTAAATAAACAAACAAATAAACGAAACAAAACCACATACACCAAGGGTTAAATTCTCCACCAAACTTATCATGAGCAACTAGAAGGAGTCTTTATGGGAGAAGATACAGACAACTTCAAAAATCTCTAGGATATCTGCCGGCTCAATGCACTTAAGCCTCACTGCTACATTCTCCCTAACTACTTTGAGGGAGAAGGGGGAAGGCAGGTAAATTGATAGTGAGCAATTATCCCAAAGTGAAGCAGGCTAGTAAGATAGGGAATCAATAGATGGATCTGGAACCTGGCAAGAAGTCCAGGCGGACATCAATAACCCCAAGATGACTGCTGGAAGACCACCACCCCCAAGATTCTGCCACTCAGAAGAAGACTTCTTCGGGAAGCCAGAAGTCCTGGATATTCACTAAGGACTTTATCATTGGGCCTCATGGGGAATTGATGGGTGGGATAATAAATCAAAACAGCAAACAGTTGGAACTCCTCCCCTGCTATTAGCAAAGGGAATAATTAACAGTTCAGAAAGGCAGGCACAGGATGTAAGCTCTTTCTTGTGTGTTTTCTTGCCTGTGGACACATCCTGCCCTCTGGACACCACTCTTGCCATTTTTCCTCTGCCATGTGGCCATGCAAGTAAAACATGGGCCTTTATAGCCAATAATGGGAAATTATAGTCTATAAATCAGCCCTCTTCATCACTTTTCAGCCCTTTCCTCTTCACCTGGGACCCCTGATCTGTTATTTTCTCCCATTTCTCTTCTCTCCTTGCCTGAATAAATTACTGGCCTAACTCACCCGACGTACTCTTGAAATTCATTTCTGCAGCACAGTTAAGAACCTAAATAAAATCCGGTAACAACAGGATTATTTAAATTATCCAGTTGCACTAAGGTTTAAACAATATTGGGAGTTTATTATTTTCATATACTACCTAGTTTGGGACGAAAGCGTGATTATTTAATGCTGAGTGACCATACATCTTTGTGAAGTCAACTTTGTATGGAACCAGCTTTATGTTTGTTGTCCCAACATCAAATCAGATTTAACATTTGTCCCATTTAAGAAAGTATTCTTTACAAATATCATTATTAATAGTTACATCGAAATAAGCTGGGGGTAAACTTCCTTTATGGTGTCATTTAGTAGAATGTGTGATGCATGTGTGGTAAACCAAACTCTCACCTTAACACGGTTAATTCTTAAATGACAACTCTCTTCTCTCAGCCCTTTCTAGGGGCCCTGTAATTAAAACTTATCTCTCAAGGACAGTATACTGAGTGTTTGGGACAGCACAGAACAAAACAGTGTTCTGGGACAGCTCACTCCTGGTCTTGGGTGGTGGCCAGAGAAGTATTTGATACTGCCCCCTGCTGGACACTTGATGTACCAGCCAGTTATGTCTTGACTCCTGTGGCGGGCTGTAAGATGCACAGAGCTGCAAGACTCATTCAGGGGGGTCAATAGGAGACATAGGATATTTTAGGTTAGATACATGTGAAATACGCACAGGAAACACAGTCTGAGCTGTTTAGCAGTATGGAAAGTAGAGAATGTGATTTGTCATTTATCTCATGATATTAATCTACAAATATTCATTTTATTATTTGGCAATGTGTTTTAATATACAGTTGCCACTTTGGCAGCAGTAAATGCAAAAAAAAGTACATGTTTAATGAAAAATTGTGTAAGGAACTTCCGTATCTCAAAGTTGATGATAAGCATGGAATTGCATAAAATACTTGTCAACATTCACCAGTTGCCATGTGGGCCTTTTGGACATCATTGACCACATTAAAAGCAAAAGATATAACTCATTCTGAAGAAAGTTCAGCATCGCTTTCAAAAATTAATTGCTACATTAAAAGGACTTGTGTAAGGTGTATATATTACTCTAAGAATGAATGAAGACTTTTCAATTTAATTTAAATTCATTTCATGCATTTGATTTCAAGCTTCCTTGAGCATTTACAAATACTGAAGCGATTGCTGTTCATATTGGTTCTAATCACAGAACAAAAATTATCAAACAGTCAAATGATACCAGTTTTGTATCAACGTCATCAGTGAATACAAATTTAAATTATAGTTCAATCTTTTACTACCCATTTCATACCATCAAAGTAAAACATGTTGGAAGTTAATTCTGGAAAAAATAAAATAGGATGTTATTGTGCATTTTACTGTATATTCAACAAAATATTTTATTGTTGATAATTTTGTTGTTTTGCATTAAGCATGGAAATTGCTTTTATATGTATTATACACTGCTTATTTTATCTAGAATAATTACTTTAAATCATAAATAGAATAAAAATGTATTGATCAAATGATAAATATTCCAGAATATCACACAATTTATTTTTGTTTCCCTGTCACTCTCGAAGGTATCCTGATTTGAAAAATAACTTTTGTTATTATCCTGTTTATAGAAAATACGAAGAAACTTCCCAGAAGTACCTACTGGGAAATATTTTCTTGCTCAATTACATATTCAAATCCATAAACTATCATAGGTAACATTTAGTACTAGTCTACACAGAACAATATAGTGCAGGAATTACACTTTCCCGCAGGATAGATTCAGATGTACAAAACTCAGTTGCAAGGAGCCAAAGTACATATTGAGTTGGTATAGAAGTATCATAACTTAAACTCCTTATGCTCTGAAGGTTGTTATGTAACAACCCTATAAGAATAGCTTTCAGGATTCCTATAAGGGATCAGAACTGACCACATTAGGGTTGACAGAATTGTGAAAATAAAACAAAACAAAACAAAAAAACAGGACACCCAATTAAATTTGAATTTCAGAAAAATAACATTTTAGTATAAATATATTCCATGTAATATTAGTGTCATTATTATATTTAAAATATATATATATATTATTTAGCTGATATTCAAATTAAACTTAGCATACTGGATTTTATTTGGCAAATGTAGACCACGCTCATAGAAGCCCAAAGTGTGGCACCCCATCAGGTAATTGTTCTCCCAGGACAGATGCAATTTATTATTTAAGTACCATTTTTAACACAATGTAGTTTAGTAACATAGTTGAAACATTCTTAAGTTTGTGGGCTTAGCAGGAGAACAGAGCTAAAAATAGCCGATAATCAGTGTCTCCTGGAGCTAGAGAAAAGCTTTTATTAATGATTTGGCTAGCCTGCATCATCCATGTTGTAGAGTCAGTGAATTAGTACCCATCCATTGCTTTTGAGGTTACTATATTCATGGCCTATTTTACTACTGCAGACCGTATTTACACCACAGGCTGATTTAGTGATGTTCGACAAACAAGTCATTTTGACAACAAATTATTTTGCAACAGGGTTTCTTCCTGTCATAAGAAATGATTGCCCAAAATAAACAAGAGTTAAAATGGGCCCAGGAGAGTTATTTACTTTACATAAGATCAGATATTTCTTAGAATTGACAGTGCTAGAACCAGAGTCTGGTTCTTCTGAATTCCAAATCACTATTCTTTCTTTGTAACATTTAATGCATATTGCTATAACTACTTTTAGTGAATGTGTTGTGGGATAGCAGATCTATTGTTTATAAAGCTAACCTATGTAAAGTTATAATCATTACCCACTATGGTCTTTAGCAAATAGAATCCAGGCCTTTAATTAATTAATTTATCCTGTTGTTTAACTCTTAAGGTTAAAGATTAAACTATAGAATGACAGAGAACAATATTGATGTCCTCTGCCGCTTCCTTTGAATCATTGTTCTTTGTGTTACTGACCCTATGTGACTCCCTCCTCCCACAAGTTTATATTAGAGACAATCCAAACTACATTCACATAGTTTTCTTGACATTTCAAGGTTTATTCAATCATTATCTTCTATTTTAATTTCCTAGGCTGCTCAAGCAAAAACTATGAGATAGGTTGACTTAAACAATGGGTCTTTATTTGTTCAAGGTTTGAAGCTGGGAAAAAAGTCCAAACAGGGCATCATAAAGGTGATGACTTCTTCCCAAAGATTGGCATCCTGGGGCTGGCTGCCAGTGATTCTTGGCTCCTCTGTCACATGGCAAGTCACATGGTGGTGTCCCTGGTCTCTCTATTCTCTTACAGGTTCCACTGATTTCAACTTCTTGCTTCCTGTGGTTTTTTCCCCCTCTGTCTGAATTTCATTGCCTTATAAAGGACTCTTGTAATAGGACTAAGCCATCCATCCTGAATGAGGTGGGTCCCACTAACTTGAAACAACCTCATCTAAATGTTCTACTTAAGATGAGTTCACACCCATAGGAGTGGATTAAATTTAAGAACATGTTTTGCTAGGGTACATACAGTTTCAAACTGCCACATCTTCCAAGAACATACTCCCATCTCTAGTACAATCTGTTCCTTTTCATTTCTCCATACATTCTTTTCACTAGTTCCTTCTTAGGTTTGAGAGAACATTCTGGTTGTCTGTAACCCTGAGTAACTTAGAAGGCCCTTAATGTAATCCTAAGTAATTTAGAAGGCCTTAACTTTAAGTGGTTAACATTTCATTCATAATAGGCTAGATTGTTGTGCAGTAACAAACATCCCCAGGATTTCACTGGCCCAATATTATCAGTGTTTACTTCCCTCTTATGCTGCATTGTAAGGTTGATTGGAAGAAGGACATTACTCACAATTACGAGACTGAGGTTGATAATGTCTTCATCTCAACAAAAACTTTTGTCATCAGTGAGACAGAGAGAAAGGAATGTGGCAAATTGCACATTGGGCCTTAAAACTTCCTTATGGAAGTGACACAAGCATTTCCACTTTTATTTCAATGACAAGAACAAAACACATAGTCATACCTAACTTCAAAGGGCAATAGGCAGGTAAGTGCAAACCTACCCTTTGCCTGGAGAGAGAACAAGAACTTCTATGAATAAGCCTAATGGTTACTTCACTGGATCATGTTCTTTACACTTGAACCTTAAATTCCATACTCACATTTGTGGTAGGCAGACTTCTAAAATGAGTCCAAACTCTCCATCTCTTGGTATACCTGCCACATATATCTCTTACCTATGAGAGTTGGTGGAATTTGTAAATATGATATCACTCCTATGATTAGGTTACATTACATGACAAAGAGGATTTTGTATGTTCAATTAAAATGACAAATTAATTGATTTGGAGTTCATCAAAGGGAAATTATTTGGGGGGGTGGTGGGCCTGACTTAATCAGGCACAAGTCCTCAAAAGAGGGACTGGGCCCTTCTTGAAGAGAGATGCTCTCTTGCTGCTCTGAATTAAGTTACCAAGTTGTGAGATGAGCTATGTGAGGGCCATGTGGTAAGAGACTGGGGCCTCCAAGATCTGAGAGTGTCCTACTGTTAACAGCCAGCAGAAAAAAAAAAAATAGGGGCTCTGTTTTACAACTGTGCTGAACTGAATTTTGCCAAGAATCATGTGAGCTCCAGATAGGTACGGAGGTCAGCAGACCCCTAAATTGCAACCTTGGAATACCCTCAGCAATGGACACAGTTACCCAAGCCTGGACTCCAAACCTACAGAGACTGTGAAATAGTGTTTGTTGGCTTAAACTGTGAGCTTTGTTGTAATTTGTTACATAGTAATAAAATAAAATGATACATGTTTCCAAGTACATTAGGCATCATCTATTTTATGCATTTTATTTAATAGATTATGTTTATGCATGTATTTGTTTACCAAATAGATATACATTGATTGCCTAGTCTTTCACTTTCTAAACATTAATAGTAATATTGGTGATATACAGGTAAATAAATTAAAGGTTGATATTTTTGTAGTGGAGATGGATGAATGAACACATGATGAGCAAACATTGTAAAAATTATATTTATAGACACATTTCTAAATGGAAAGTCTTAAAATAAGGACTGTTTCCATCCTTCCTTCATTTACTCATTTATTTTACTAATATACACTGAGTATCTGCAATGTTCCTTGATGTGGCAAACACAAAATACTTCACAGAATAGGTGGCACATGATTTGGTCCTTAATAAAATGAAAGGTGTTTGTATCTGTCATGTATAAAATACTAAGATGAATAGGACATGGACTGAATTACCTGCAAATAATACAAGACCTTTATGAGGTGAAGGACATGGAAAATTCTCTCTGTTCTGAGCATGGAAAATGCCAGAATATAAGTGGCAAATGGAATACTGTTTATGGTGTAGGGATTACTTTAAATCTCAATGCAGCAGTAAGGTTGGTACTATCCTACCAGGATTTGAGGGCAGGAAAGAAAGTTAGTTGAAGGAATTTCTTTTAAATCCCTTCTCAGAATTTGGTCATTATTCATTCTTCAAAGGATTTTAAATTTGAGAAAGATCACACTGAAGATGGCCCAGATCTACAAGCAGCGATATGGTTTAAATTGCTCGGCAAATTTCATTCCTGAGCCTCTAAGGCTTAGAGCAAGGAAGAAAAGCAGCTGAACAGAAAATATTAGAAGACAGCGTAAATCTTGTTAATTTCCTTCGAGTTGTTTCTGACTTTATCAAAACTTTTTAGGAATGTAATATGGAAGTTGGTGATGGGATGGATGATAACGACTAACAAGCCTTTCTTTTCCATCTTCAATCAATCAAGAGAAAGCATGTTGACAACAGCCTTTACCTCTGATATCTAGTCAAGCAGGCTCAGCCAGAGATTGATTCACAATTGAGCTATGTTTTCACATGATTAGCCTACTCATTCACACCTGAGCCACATTATAACACTAGAAAGGGGAAACTTCCATTTCTGCAGTCCATGCACTATCACTCCTGTGAACAGAGGACTATTGATAGCATTTGCTCTCAATCTAGTGCTATTTACAACTAGGAAATTATCTTTAGAGGGAAAAGTAAAGGTCAATTGCAAATTTGATTATATAACATTTAGTTTTATGAAAATTACTTTTATGTTCAAATAAATATTAACGCCAAAATACACTTTCCATTTGTCACATCTGAGAAAAAAATCTGTCTCACATATCTAACATAAACAGTTTAAATTCCTAAACAAGAGAGAGAAATGAACTAAACTGAACCTAGAATTTCTTTTTCTTATTATTAGTTTTGGCATTTTTTTGTAAGAGAAGAGCGATATGTGATTTTTAGCAATAGAAGAAAACAGGCTCAATGATTTTTATGTGCTAAAATATTAATATCATAGAAAAATAGTTCTAATATTGTAATAAAAATTAAACAATTTGTTTAAATTTTATTCATCTGTTACTCAAAGTGTTGCGAACTGAACTATAGTTTTTCATTTAGAATCTTCACACTACTTTTGGACTAAAGTAAAATTGGTTAAATTAATGATATTGAACTTAAATGAAAATTGCATCCAAATTGTCAGTCAGCTGAATCATTAGCTGTGCCTCAAAATTGTTTCACTTAGTTTTATTACAGTTAAAAATGCAGTAGATGCCACACAATTTCTCTTAAGGACTAGTGTGAACTGAAAGTCATTTATGGGTGTAATAATATTATTATTTTAAAAATACTTTAAAAAGAAATCCTTATCTCCAAAGCATAGTTTGGAAAATGCAATCAAGTATCCAAGATGAGTTTGTTCCCCAAAACAAACAAAAGGTAATCACCATGTGCCATCTAATCCTCAGGGGCTACACTTTCATGATGCCTCAGAAAAATAAGAAAACGTCTACTTTGGGAATAGATATTGCACCTGCAGAGTTTGTGCTGGCTTTTATACAAAATTAACACATTCTATCTCTTTGGTCAGATGACTACATTTTCTATGCTAGGAATGAAGCTCAGTATTTCAGAACTTTGCCTTTTCACGATATTTTCTGAAATGTGGAAGGATCAACGTTAGGAGCATCGGGATGAGCAGGACAGGAAGGCTGTGTGATTAACAGTTCCCTGATAACATAGCTTAGTTTGTAACTAGTATTTTCATTCTATAAAACTTATGCCTTATAGACAGTGACAGACCTTTGAGGTTAAAACAGCAAAATAAAAAGATTTGTGATTGCGAAATAGAGCTAATATACTTTGCTGGATATGTTTTTAACTTAATTTCACACTGGTCCATTGCCATGTTTTGGAGAACAGTTTGACCAGTAATCAGTATAACCAGTGCAAAAACAACCAGGTTGCAATAAGAGTGTTCTCAAATCGTATTTCATATTATTTTTGTTTCTACTTTGTTCCAGGTTCTTTACATACACTGTTTCTTTATCTTATAATAACTGATCAATATCACAATCTCCTCTTTATATAGAGAGGCTTAGCAAGATTAGGCATATTTGTATTCATTTATTCATGCATGCAGAAGTCATGTATCTATTAATGCATCCTTTCATGATGTGATTGCCACTATGCCGGATTGTGAGGACTCCAGCCAGAGTTCAAAAGCTAGGAAACAGCAGTCCCAGGACTTGGGAAGAAAGAACTACTTCCTCAGATCTGTGATTCGGATGTTCTGGACTCCAAAAACCCTTATAAAGTGCCCCTAGAAGAGGCCAAGTTGAAGTTTTAATTTAGGACAAATATGCTTAATTTACAGTAGTCTATAGACTATGTTTAAAATGCAGCTGTCTATGGAACCTAAAGAGAATCTCAGAAATCCACATAGCACTTTTCAGGAACTGACTTGAGCATCTTATGCCACACACCAGCAGAGTATTATGTTTTGTGCTGTATTTGGTGGATTTGATCTCGTGGTTACAGGTTGTGGTGTTTTGGGACTGAGTTGGGCTCATTGTAGGTTCGCTTCAATAAAGACCAAGTATAGAAGATTACTTGCCCTCCTCTGGAATACTGTTACACCTAAGCCATCACTGTGCTCATTGGAATGCATAATGGGTAGAAAAGAGTCACTGAAAAGCAGGGACTCTAGACTTAATAAGGTCTCTCTTGAATCCATGTCTCAGGCACAATGTAAACGGAGTGCTTCAATGTGGAATTTCAAGCCTCCCAGGAAATTCATCAAGGATTTCAAATTAAAATCAAATAAATCTTTCATTAGAAAAGGGAATTTCTGTGACTATGATAGCTAAATTAACTGTTATTTCCCAGGTTGAGGCGTTCTGATAAACAACTGCAATGCTGTGCTAATGCATTTGGCAGATAAACAATACTGTGAAATGAAGCAAGTCGTATTTTTTAAAATATCATGATAACTAATGCTGTAATATAGTACAGATTTTAATGCATCATAAAAGAAATGATGTGATAATATATTTTACTAAAGAGTTTAGCAGTGGGAGTAAAACTCAATTAAGGCCAGGCTCATTAACACTTAATTTCATTTGAGCCTTTATTGCTTGTAATTGTACAGTTTCTTAACTTTATCCTTCACTCTCATAATTCTAGTGAGCCTTACATCTTTCACGGAAGATGGTGTTTCTCTGTGAAATTCCTATGGATGAATTTTTTCATTTAAGTAGAAACATGCATTTCTTTTAGAGCTGGCATCTTCTAATTTAAGATAACCTGAATTGGGAGGGAATCAGAGCCTTTTAATTGTGAAGATAATTCTGAGTGATTTGAAACAACAGAAGGAAAATATAATTTTGACATGTATCAGGAGTTTCATGCACGTGGAATAAATAGAATCTGCAATTTTAGAATAGGCAAATACCATTGGATTTAAGCAAGATCTAAGATTTTCAGAAACTAGTAAGTAGTTTGATATACTATGTTGAAAACAGTACTATTTATTTGGAAACAAAGTATTATAGCAATATTCACATTGGTTTTCTCAGGAGAAGGTATATATTATTCTATTATTTCCAGTACATTTCTACAGGAAATTTAATGTTCCAATAGGTTCCAAAAGCAACCTGAGATTGAAGGGTACCCATGTTATAATAATTTTACTAGTTTATTAGTATCCATAAATCATATATTTTATTGCTTGGTATATGCCATGATATGGTATGGTGTCCTGGTATATTTTTCATTCTACAGAGTATTTATTTTAATGCTCTGAGTTTGATCAGATCTGATATATGACAACCAAACAAAGCAAATACATCATTATACACATATTCTTTTACTTCCTTGTTTTCCAATTATACAGTTTTTTTAAGCAACCGTTTTATATAAACGTAGATCAAATATATTACTTTTAATATCTAGGTTTTTCTATTTACCATGCTTTTTCTCTGTTTTTCTCTCCGTCCTTCTTCTCTTGGATTGAAATTATTTTAGTCTCATTTTCGTTTGTTTTTTATTTCTCAGAGTAGAATGATACTCTTTTTTTTCCCTTCACTTCCCCAACTTGCTGTTTTGCCGCCTGTGTCAAATCACTGTGTGATCTTCTGTGTCTGTTTCTTTTTGTCTTCTCTAAGCTTCACCAGGATTCTATCCTGGGGACCTCCAATGTGGGACAGAAGTTCTCTCTCACTTGCACCACCTCAGTTCCTAGTTTCTGTTGTATCCTGCCTTGACTTTCACCTGCGCCTCTCTTTTGTTGTGTCATCATCTTGCTGCATTGCTCACTCCAGCCTTGACCTGCCATGGGCCTGGGTCACCGCGTGGGCACGCCTTTATCAGGAGGCCCTGGGGATCTAGCTCAGGTCCTCCCATACGGTAGGTGGAAACCCAGTCGCTTGAGCCACATCTGCTTCCCAGTAGAATGATATTCTAAGTTTATTGTTTTAATGATACACATAAAGTTTTTTATGTGCACAGTTAATACATTGAGTGGTTAAAGTTCCTATGCATATAAATGCACTTTTAGCATCAAACAAAATAGGTTCTTAGAATATTTTGTCTCTTAAAGTCCCCCCACTCCATTTTGCATATTAGTTCCATCAATTCCATTCTTCTGGTTCAATGTCCTCCAAAATTAGTGGGTTTTTTTTTTTTCTGTTAGTGAATACAGATTGAGATTAACTAAAATATTTTGACCATTATTTTCTTATCATTTTTCTTTCATATATGTCTTTTATCTTGTCTTTTTTTTCAGTGAATGTCTGAGCAACATAAAGTGTCTTTTCATGCATTAACACGTCTATTCCACTGTCACATGGGAATGATATTTATTTTGATATGAATGTCTTTAGTCTAGTAATATTTCCTAAAGATTTTGAGGGTACTATAACTGTGTACTGACTTCAAATATTTTGCTGAGAACATTGTGATAGAGTTCATTATTATTCTTTTAAAGAAATCTACCTTTGTTTTTTTTTTAACCTTTTATATATTATATGACTTTCCCCATGCCTTTTGTATTCTGCATTTTCATTAAAATATAAACAGATATAGATTCATTATTTATAAATTTCTCTTGGTTTTCTGTATATCTCATGTGAGGTTCATATGTGATTTTCTTTTTCCTTTGAAAATTCTGGAATCTTTCAGTTATGTGTTTGAAAATATCCTTTCAACACTTTGCTCTTTTCTCTACTTCTGGAACTTCTACTAGATTTATGTTAAAATTCCTCAATATTTCTTAAATGTTTCTTAATAATTCCTTCACATTTTCCTAAACTTTATTTAGCTCTGCTGCATTTTTGGATATTTCCTCAAATTTAACTTCCCATTACCTAATTGTTTCTTCAGTTGTGTCTGCTCTATCTATAGCTTCTATCGAATATTTTTTCTTCTTTAATTGCAACGACCCTTTTTTTTTCATTCTTTAAACTTTGTTTAGCTCTTTCTCTAAATGTACTATTTTTGCTTTATGGATCATTGTCAATCCTCCTTTTTTTGAACATGTTAAAAGTGCGTGTTTAAAATTCTTCCACATTACTCTACTCTCTGCCATTCTTAGAATATAAGTCTTGCTTTTGTTGTCTTTGATTACTCTCGCTCTCCTCCTAGTTGTTTATTCTCTGACATTTTGGTGCATTTGTTTCTTATAATGTTATCCCCAGCAAGAATGACCTTTTTTCCCTGGGAATCCCCTTTTGTTTTGGATTCTAGAAATAAATTTTTCCATGTTTATCTGTAATTGAGTCTTTTGAGTATTATCCATTCTGTACAAGTTTTGGAGTCAATTTTGTGGTTGATTTACCCATATCCCTAATAAAATCATATGATGTTAGAATCCACATTCACAGATGATCCAGCTTAGAGTCCTATCTTCTTTTGGTTGTGTCTTTCTTTGGAAATCAACAATTGAATGACTCACTTCCTTAATAAATCATCCAGAAAAATAGGAAAAGATATTTTTAGAATGATTCCACATCTAGGTATCACTGAGCCTTCATATCTCATCACCTTTCAAAATACCAGGTGATAACAGGTTCTAATAACTCGTATTAGCTACAAAATAGGTCTCATGCTCATTGAAATTGATTAGAATGAAAGTTCCAGTCCTGAATTCTCTTTTTATTATTCCTAGGGAAATTCCTTTCAAGCCCAGCTATACATTTGAAATATTTCAGGGCTAGAGAGGAGATCACAGGTATTAGCATGATGATCCATCATGACCAGAGGTCTCTTTGAGCCCTAAACTTCTTATTGAAAATGACACATGATCAACCTTCTATCTTCAATCACCAAGCTTTATTCCTTTTTTTTCAAAATGAATCCTAAAAATTTGTATTGAGCTTTTTAACATCTAATTTTACATTTTTTCCAAAGACATAATTAATAACATATGACCACATGCCAATGAAAATCTTTAAAAAAAATAACATAAAGAAATGTACACAGTAGATTGCTAAATTTATGATAATATTTGAAAATATAAAAGTGACACCTGGTCTTTATTATCATTTTCAAGCACATTCACAGACATATTTTTTCACTTGATATTAAAACAACACTATGAGATATGTAGGGGAAAAGATCAATTCTTTGTAATTTAATTATTTGTCCAAGTTTACCATGCTGGTTCAGTATTAGAGCCCTTTCCAACATGTGGTTAGATATTTAGCATTTTTGTCATACCTGTAAATATCTTTTATGTAGAATACCTTATTTTTAAATAGAAATTCACAATTTTAATGTTTCTTCAAATCTGTATTGACCACTCTCAGGAAACAGAACATTTATGTACTGAATGAGAAATTTTTATATCATAGTCAAACCTAATTTATGTTCAGTCTTATTTTCTATTAAAAAAAAATAGAATAGCAGATAATCTTGTCTCTTATTAGTTTCTTGATTGCTTTCTTAGCTAAATGATCTTTCTTATATCAGTAGCTATCAACTTACATCTTTGATTTGTCAACCTTCAGATATACTTGTTTATTCTTTTTCTGCCTAAAGTTTACTGGTCAAGGGTAAAGAAGAGATTAGTTCTTTTTTTCTATTAGTTGGGAAGTAAAGTTGATTTTCAGGAGGAAGTGAATATAGAGTTCTATACTGGAACTGGGAGGTTTCTAATTTCATGTCTGAAGGAAATTATAAACATAAATAAAAATTAATTAATTAATTAATTTTTTTTCATATATTTAAGTAAATAAATTTGCCTAACCTCCATTTTCTTCAACCATAGATTACAATACTTAACTTAGCTATAACAGTCCACACTAAAAAATCAGAATAAAATTATAATTATGTACAACTCTCAAGATCAGTAATTGCCAAAATAGTAACAGTATTAATGGGTTTGATTTATTAATAATTTATTATACAATTTCGTAGTTGATTAATACATGCTTCAGTTCAGGTTAGGCACAGAGTCAGGCACTGGGTAAAAAAGATATAGCCTCTGTCCTCAGACAACTTATACACTAAGGCTGTATGTCTCTGAGTGGGGCATGTGTTTGACCTTCCTCAGAAGTCACTTGGTATTTTCATTAAAAACATAGACTCCTAGATACCACTTAAGATCTGGAACAGAAAATTTCAGGAGCAGGGTCCACAGAATCTCTCTGGTTTGAGATTTATTGTTCTAGGGTATCAAGAGTTGAAAATGAAAGGCTTTATCAGTTAACTTGTGCTAACTGTTCTCCAGAAATCAACATTTGAATTTTTTGACCCAACTGTGACATTTTATTTTATCAAATTGAGCAATATGAAATAAAGTGAAAATTTCAAATCGCACAATTATAATTTATTACATTACTTTAGTACCATTAGTGTTAAAGCCTCTCCCAGTGAATAATAAGTCCATATATAAGTTATTATAGTAATACCAATTACACATTTAGGATATATTATGCACCAGGACCTGTGCATATATTGCCTCACTTAATTCTCAACAACTCTATGAAGAATTACTGCATCAATTTATAGACAATAACATTAAGCCTTGGCAATGAAAGCGGTACAGTATTTGATCTTTGGCCTTTATAATGCCAGAGCTTTTCTTTCCACTACTGAGCTGCATTATACATTGCACATATTTCCATGCACTGGCATCTCTTTATTTAGGTATGGATGCCTAAATACACCTGGAGCATTACTAGTGCCATCCACTGTGTCATTTATAGACATGCTGCTCTCAGCTTAGAGGATCATCAGTTGCAAGCTGTGGGAAGATTATATTCACATCAATGTAACCCTAGAAATCTAGCAAAGAATAAACTTGAACAAATTCATAACTTGAAATTTTATTTGATCTAATCAATCTCTATGTGTGGGCTTAGGCATAACATTTGAAATAATTGATTATTTTCTATTCATTCTTAAATTATTTTATTAAAAAAGAATTAAAGTTATCTTGATCACTTCATAAATTATTATTCCCTTTGAAAAATGGAAGTTCAAGTGGATGAAAAATAATTAGGACTGTAATATGAATTATAACTTAAACTCTAATGATTGTACATAAACTTTTGTTAATTATAGAGTGTTTTTCCTCCATGTTCATTGAAGTTGATTAGAATCACTTGAAGACATGAGAATGCTCACACAATCAAATACAAGTAAGTGTGGTGTTTTAATTATCCACACCTGCAAACATTCAAAGAAAAACACTCCAGTGATTTTTTCAATTGTCAGAAATAAATATACAACAGTATATATATATATACACATATGTACACACACAACAGTCTGAGATTGAAAAGTCTTCCAAATTTTATTCTTTCATGAGGTATGAAAACTAACATTTCCCATAATTTCTTGTAAATTATTTTCCTATCTAATCTCTCTTTCCATCTCTCCTTCATCCCATCTAGTTGCACTTTGACACTGTGATAAAAAAAAATAAGAACAAAAACAAAAAGCAAACCCTCTCTAATAATCCCATTTCTATAGGATAATTTGCAAGCATCTTAGTACAGTGGACATTCATTCACAAATTGGGTCCAAACCTAATTTTAAATCTCACTGATAGACACTTACATGCACTGGGCTACAGATAAAGTGCTGGTTCCCTCCAGGGTGGACCCCATGGATCAGCAGTGTTGGTACTATCTGCAGCTTGATGCAACATGCAGAAACTCAGGATAGCCCCAGGCCTTCTGCCTTTTAATAGCCGGTCAGGAGATTTGGTGGAAAGTACAGATAATTAAGTCTCAAAATGTTGTGGAAGGGTGTCCTATCCACCCAAGGAGCTGGGTTTTTGTGTGCGTGGTTTTTTAAAATTAATTTTGTTTTAAATTTTAAAAGAAACTCTAGATTACATAAATGTTACATAAAAATATAGGAGCTTCCTATATGCGCCACCCCTCCCCCCTCCTACACTTTCCCATATTAACAACATTTTTCATTAGTTTGGTACATTTGTTGCAACTGATGAACATATACTAAATTATTGCTACTAACCATGGATATAGCTTACATTATATTTTACACTCTGTCTCACACAGTTTTGTAGCTTATAGCAAAATAGATAACGGCCTGTATCTGTCATTGCAACATCGTGCAGTACAATTCCAATATCCTGAAAATGCCCCCATGTTACATCTGTTCTTCCTCTCCCTCTCCTCAGAACTCCTGGTGGCCACTTCTTTTAAATCAATAATAGAAGTTCTTCCATTGCTGGAATAATAAGTCTATAATAGAATAATAATAAGTCTACTTTAGTCCTCTGTTCATTCCCCAATCTTGAGGATTTTGGGATGGTGATGCCCACTCTGCTTCTAATTGAGAGGGGGCTTAGATTCCACGGGGCTGATGGATGGAACTATCTTACTTGCAGTTGCAGACACTCTCAGTTCCTTGGTATGGGTGGTGTTCATCGCCATATCCTTGTTAGTTGTCCTAGGTGAGCCCAAAGAACTGAAGAGTAGGTGTTGCAACTCTGCTGAGATTCAGGGCTCACTGGCACAAGGACAGACCAAAGATTTAAGTCTTTAGGACATATACTTATCAAGTACAGTACTAATTATAGGTTCAAATTAAAGGGGCAGAATAGCCATATGTAGGGAAACTGTAAATGAGTCTTACTCTGTTACAATGGGGAGCATAAACTCCAAAGTAAGACCCACTGACAGGGTGCTGAATTACTAGGAGCTGTTTTAAGGGTCATTTTGTTTTTTCAGAAAGAAACCCACTTACATAGGGCATTATGGAAAAGATACAAAATGGTCACAGGACACAGCTGGGTCTCACTAGGATTAGAATTATCTTCTCTGCCTTTATGGACCATGAAAGCTGGAGCTGTTTGGTTTCTCTACTTCTCTTTATATCTACTTCCTTCTTCTCTCTTCCTGTCATCCAGATTTTCTACTTTAGTTTGCAGAATATAACCTTTCTAGTTATGGATCTATGTTTCTCCCATACTTCATTCCTCAAATCTCATTAATGAGACTCTCTCTGTTCTAAATCCTGATTCTCAGAGGAAAGAATTATATGGGGCCATTTGAAGACCAATATCCACAAGTGATCTAATCAGTTGGTGGAAGGGGGCATGGTCAATTCAAATCAACATGGAGTCTAGACACAGCAGGTAAAGATCACTTAGTTAGTAGGTAGTGTGATCTATGGTAATGTGTCATCTATGGGAGCATTTTCAAAATAATGTGATCATTCCTGAAATATAGCCAGGCATACATATGAAGTAACTCAGCCCAGGGAAGCATGCATGAGTCTCAAGTTCTGGGGTTTCTATGTAGGGCTGATCACAGAGCCCTGGTAACTGAAACTCAGGATCCCAATGATGAGACCAGATATCTCATCAATCTGGAGTTTCATAAAAATAAATAAATAAACAAACAAACAAATAAAATCAAACAGAAAACAAAAACCAAAAAGCAATCCTTACAGTTCTTGCTAAAATTGTACAGCATACTCATACTCCATTGTTCCAAATATACACATCATGAATCAATAACATAAAGAACATTCCAAGGACCACAATCCCAGGGGTTGACTGAGAGTCAATCATGGTTCCAGCTTCCCCTGGTGATATGCACGTAATGAATAACCAGACCTGCTGTGTTATCAATAAAGCCTTCCTAGGGATCCTGATAATCTTTCAAAATTTATTTTTTCCATGATACCATCATCTGATATATATATATATATTTATGTTTTGATGGTTTCCCCTCCAATAATGGTCTATCAGGGTTGGGATTTATTTTTATCTATTAATCTATCTACCTATACTTTGTTTCCCTAGGCCTTAGAACAATACATAGTTGGCATTTAATAAATATTTGTCAAATGAATGAAAGAACATAGCATTTTTATGGTCTTTTAACTTTAATCACTTTTTATTGTAGTCACTTATTTACTCATTGCTCCCACCAGAAAGTCTCACCACTCTTGAAAGTAGGAAAAATGTTTTATTCAATTTTTATCTCCTTTACTTAAAGAGTGCCATATTGTATTGTATATATTCCACATAGGCTTGTTGTGTCATTAAAGAACAAATGAATCAATAAATTCTTCATAATAAGAATATAAGCTCTTTTGTAACTGTCGAAGAAATATATTAGCAGAATGAGACAAATACAATAAAATGGAACCAATGGAGATAGATGGCTTCCCTGAAATTGAGGACAAATGGGATGGGTGTAATACCTAAATTATCAACACCAGTGATGCCAATGCAACATTTATTCAAGTCATTTGAATTGTGACAGGTTATTATAAATAAAGTTCGAGTTTATAGTTTTGAATGAAGAAATGGAATCATAATTCTTCAGTAATATTGATTATGGACAGCAGAAGAACATATGTTCAAGTGATAAGTTACTAATTTTTAACAATTTCAGAAACTTTCACTGACATGTTAATCCTTAAATGGGTTTTATATAAGGTTTCATACTGCTAATTTATTGGGAATATATTTGTATCTACATACTCAGTGGTATAAGAAATAACACACTTTTCAATTCTCCAATAAACTGAAATCAATATCTTATCTCACATATGAATTCACTGTTGGAAATTCAATCCTGGTCAATATTAGTTCTCCCCTTTCCCAGGTAAGGCAAGGCCCCTGGGATTCAGGTAGTATTAGGCAATATAGCATAAGTTTTCAGGCTAGGATTCTGATTACTGGGGTTCAAATCAAATGTTTGCCACTTAGTTATTTGTGTGACCTTGGAAAAAGAACCTACATTTTCTTTGCCTTGGTTCCCTGAATTATGAAATGAGATTAATGCTAATGCTAACCTCATTTTGTTGTGAGAATTAAAGGTGTTAATGAATGTATAGCACCTCTTAAATATCAATATACTTATGTATTTATGGTTTTTTTTTTTTTGTCAGTCCACCAGGTTACCTATAAGAAACCCATTTCTCAATTTGTATGGCTAATTATAATTTGACAGCATGGCTACTTCTGCATCATTTTGATGCATGGGTGTTATTAGGAACACATGTGCCAAATATATTGTCTTTCTTGAAGAACCAAGTCTTGCAAGATCTGTGAACTAGTGCTGCTAATTTATTATATAGACTTCAGCTACTCTAAGATCCTCAACTTCTCCTTCCCTAATCTGGAAATGTCCTCATTTCTTTCACTTTTCCTCCACAAAACACTTTTTCTTTCCCCTACATCATTTCTTCTGAGTCTCCAGTTTTTAAAGGATTCTAAACTATCTGATTCCTCCTGAAAAACATCCTGACGTGTGAAATTTCAAAGGGTCTACTTAGAATATCCCTGCTTTGAACAGGAATGAATGAAAATACAGAGAATAATACAAACTGGTATCTCAGAAATTATCCTGCTACATTAACATGCTCATGTTCTGTTCTTTTCTACTTAGTATAATTTTAGAAATTAGTAGGTGAATTAGAACCATGATCATTCTTAGGCTTTAATTCTCTTTATGCTATTATGAGGTAATTTCTTGCTTCCGGTGATATTACTTTAAGAGTAAAATAAGCATATTAAAAGAAGTAATGATTAATGGGAAAAATTATAATCTGAAGAGATAGAAACAGAGTAGCTAGGAGTAAGTGTTGCAGAGTCAGACTGATGTGGGTTCTGCCACTCACTAGCTATTTAGAAACATTTTGATGTCCAGGAAAGTCAGCTTTTTCATTTTCAAAATGGGATAAGGCAAATCAACAGTGATAGACAAAAGAATAATGGTTGAAAAGGGCTATGGGTGGGAGGAGGAATTGACCAGAAAGAGGTCTGAGAGAACTTTTAAGGGTAATGGAAATATTCCATGCTGATTTGATAAAACTCACTGAACTGTATCCAAAAATGTGTAATTTTTTTAAAAAAAGAACTGATTAAAATAACATTGTTAAGAGAATATTTCAAAGAAGATGGGAATGAAAACAAAAGAAAAACAGAATCATTGGATAGTTAAACACTTACTCTCCTTAGCTATGTGAATGATTTGTGGTTTCTGTCTCCCTGGGTTTCTGGGAAGTGGGCTTGTCTGCCGCCTATTGTTAAATGGTTTCTTTTGAGTGGTCCAGAGATAGAAATCCAGACCTTCTCTTTAAAGTGACTATAAAAGAAAAAAAGAAATGAGATACTAACATTTTACTAAGCTAGTTATTCAGAACTTAAATGAAGTGTTTAATTACAGTGTTATATACATATATTCAATGTTTGTAGCGTTCTAGGGGTTTTTGGTAGCTGTCTGTAAAATTAGTATGTTTATTTAGGAATCAGTTCAGTGTAGTAGAGATGGTAAAAAAACGTAACTTTATTCAGTATGAATAAAAGTTTTTTGGATAGCTTAAGGCCTCTTACTGGCTAACAGTCAATTATTTGGTTGGTTGGTGAATAGGACAACGAGTAAGCCAGAGACGTTCTTAAGCTCGTCCAGACACTCTTTAAACTGCCAGGACAAGGGCATGGTATATTTGTTCGTTGTTATTCGGAAAACAGAGATATTTGAGGTTGTTCAAAGAGGGCCATATACAATTAAAATGAGGAGTGTTTAATTGTGACTGTCTTTGAATTTTCAGCTCTGTTACCTTACTAGTTCTTTGACCTTGGACAAATTACATCACTGAGCTTCAATTCCCTCTTCTGCAATAGTGGGAGAATTACTGAAACTACTTCTAGTATTACGAAGATAAAATTTAATAAATCCAGTAAAGCACTTAGCAAAATGTCTAGATGGAATAATTCAATAGATATTATTGAGGTTATTATTCTCTCTATTTAAATAATTTGCTGCAGGTTAGTAAAAGCAGTTCTAGACTCAAAATTTGAAAGAAAATCAAATTTGAGATGTGAATACTACCTTTATTTCTCTTCCTCTTCCTCCATTCTTCTCTTTTCTTTTATATTACAACTCCTGCCACCTCATCATTACCATTACATTTGTGTCTTTAAAATGATTATTTTGGAGGATAAAATAATAAGGGTAACAAAATGCAGTTTTTATGGAGCACTTATTCTAGACTCTGCTCTAAGCACTTTTCATGTGCTTAGGAAGTCTATTCTCACAACTCTAAGAGCTGGGTACTATAGTTAAATCTGTTTTAAAAGTGAGGAAAGTGAGCTCTTGCACAAGTAGGTAGCTTTCTCAGGTCACACAAGTATAATAAGGCTCAAAGAGTCTTTGGTTTTGAAAGTAGCTTCTAGAAATCGGTAGTAAACTTGTCTGGGAAAGAGCTGAGAATGGCTGTCACCAAAAAAGTTAAAATTATATTTATATATGATATATAATATATACATTTATATACATATATATGATAAATACATATTTAAGTTATTTATTATTACTAACACTATTACAATTATCCTAAATTTGTTCTTCTTCCTCTACAGGTCTCTTTTACTATTTAGTTGTGCTTACTATATTTATTGAAAACAGTAATAGACAGTTTCCATTTATTATATCATTTGATGTGCAAAAGGAAATGATGTCAGAATGTTACTGTTTTATAAATGAAGAAACTGAAACACAGAACACTGAAGCTTGCCTGTGCTTATTAAGAGAGAGAGTTCTCTCTCTGTCATCTGTCTGTAGAGTCTAATATTAACCAGTCTCTGAAGCGTCAGTGAAAGATGTGATAGAACCTCTCTCTGACCACTCTTCTTACATGACATAGCATTGAAGGCACAACTGTGAAATCATATTGTCAATTTCATTCACTCACAGGAAATAATAGAGCATAGAAAGATGATGTTCAAACTAAGTTATTAAAATTATCAGTGTAATTCCTTTGCTTAGTAATTTCTCCACCAAAATAAGAATATTCCTCTATCAAAATGCACTATTAGAGAAGTGGACTTAAATTTCTCATTCCATCTTCCCACCTACATCTAAATGGTTCTATCTCTGACATGAACTTCATTGTCTGTATTAGATTCAAATACAGCTAAAGGGATATAGACTCTCAGAGACTTATTATTTTCCTTTCCCAATGCCCTCAAGGGTGCTGCAGAACAAATCCTGCCACCTCATCATTACCAGTGGAGACCAGATATGCTTGGGAGCTGCTGCACGTCATACACCATCCCCAGACAGACACGCACACACAAGTACACGTGTATACACATTTTTTTTTAAATGGACAATATAACATAAAGAGCCTTTATTTCTAAAACTGGCTTCGGATCTCACTTTTATCATACAAAATGAAAGAAGTAATATCTGATAAAATGACTTCCTTGTTCCTTGAATTTTTATAGTCATTTCCACCTTGACCTGAATTCTATAATCCTTTACCAACTTAGTCATCTCTGTAGATACACAGTCTGATGGATAATTCCCTTAAATGTGTCAAAAATATCTAGTGCTTAAAGTTTTATTTCCTTTTTCTCCTCTATAGAAACCTAATACTAGATCTCGTATCTCATATAGTATAATCTGAGGCTTTAGTCAAATTTAGATTTATTTTAGATTTTTTTTAGTGGTTAACTTAACATTATATAATATATCTTAAAATATTTCATTATTTATCAACTTTACATAGCATTAATAGGGATTCTGTAAACTAAGAATAAATGAAAAAATAATTTCCTTCTATCACCTTAATCATTTTACTTTCCGAAGTTTGCAATCATATAAGTTTTAATGTTTCTTAATGTTTTTATTCCTTTAAATAAAGTTCAATTATATTAAAATAATAAATATATTTAAGCCACTTTTACTGATGTATAAAATTTAGATAAAATCTATTAACATAGTACTAGAAAAAGGTCTACTATTCATAAACAATCATCATATTAATATTCCCTTTCATCTCAGGTTCAACCTCCTATTTTTGTTTCATGGCTGACCTATTTGACATTGCTATTTTCTGGCTTAATTTTTTTCATATATTGAAAGGAGAATCTGTGAGATAGATTTTCTTTGCCACCTTGACCCAGGTATTCCACTGGTCAGGTCCTCTCCTTGAAAATTTTTGCCTTCCTATTGAAGTTCTTTACCTGCTCTGTAAGTCTGGAAATGGTGACTGAAACTTTTTCTTAAGATGTTTATCCTTGGCATCTCCCAGTGCTTATTTGATTGTAGTAAAACTTGAAAGGGTAGGCAATTACAATGTTTTTAATATATAAAATCAATGGAATTTCATGACTCTAAAATAGTAAAGCAGCAAATCCCTAACCTGAGAGCTGTAATGAATGCTGTACTTTTTTGTAAAATATTTTTAAGTTGCCTGATGTGTTAATTTGAACAACCCACAAAATGGCAGTAACTCTTCCAAGTGTTTTCAAATTTGAGGTCTTTTTAAAAAAGCAACTAAAGATAATTTCGGAAATATCCTCTTATTATTATAGTCTAACCCTAGAACATATTGAATTAGAAGAATTGGTATCTATTTTGACAATTGTCATATAGTAAATGCTCAATAAATCTCAGCTATAATTTTTATCATTATAGCAGGGTTATTGCACTGCAATGCAAAATGTGATGATTCTAGACTCTATATAGTCTTCCGATCATTTTCCTATGGCAACCAGATCATAGTTTAATATATTTCTCTGCTACATGAAGTAATGATTCTTCTAAATAGTAAAGAATGAAAAAGAAATTATGCATTCGGCATAAATGGAAGTTTTGAGTGAATTATCTGGGTAATCATCTTACTGTCTTTGCATAAGCGTTAGAAAACTGGCCAAAGTCATGCATTAACACAATCTATCAAGTCTTGCTTTCAGATCTAATTTCCTGCCATTTACATGTTTTAGAACTTTTGAAAAAGTGTTGGCATGGGGAAATTGGCTTAAATCAATAGAAATTGAAAATAAGTATGTCAGTGGGAATGTGGAAGAGGTGCTTCCTAATTCTGACATAGGCACAGGAGCTTCTCATTGTCATTGTTTTCAATAGAAGTTAGAAAGGACTTTGTAGAACATTGTGGGACACATTTTCTACCAGGAAGCCAGAGATGATCATGATTTTCTGAATTTGCCTTTTGTGTAAAATATAAAATCCCATTTGCCTCTGACTCCCTACTATGTACAAGATATTGATACAATTTGCTCTGAGTTGAGGATGAATTGACATAGAATCCCTGTATAATAGCTATCACATGTTTGATATAGGTTATTATGTTTGTGTAATTTAATGAACATTTTCTGTGCCAAGAAGAATGTATGTCAGCAAACACTTCAATGGTCAGCAAAGATGTGTTGCTCTATTTGCAAGGATCATTATAAAAGCAAAATGAAAATCTTCAGTCTTATTGATGCATTTCTCAGTATTAATGTAGACAAAAGTAATATATTCTTCCACCTACATTTTGATTCATCAAGATAAACATATTATAATTTGAAGCAGTATTAAGATTTTAGAAAGTTAAAATGTTTGAATAATTCCTTATATAATTTCTCTTTAAAAATTAACAAAAATGCTTTATTTAAAAATTCAAATTCTCTATTTGTATTAACTACAAAATTTTGGATGTAGTATTAAGATAGCAGAAAATGTCAAGAAAATAGTCAAATATTGGGCATTGCCAAAAACTAAAAAGTAATGCTATAGAATTTTTTTTTTTTTTTTTTTTTTAGGTAGAAAAATTAGGCCAGTGAGATGTGGAAAGCATGAACAAAAAAATCCCCCAAAACAAAAATAAACAAAAACTTGACATATCTGGGGCAAGGTATTCTTGATGGATCATGATCTTGGCTTATTTGCTGACCTACATAGAACCTAATATCAATCAAGAGAATGTCTTCCAACTGCATCCCCCTTTTATGAGTACTTCTCCCCAGTGCTCTGCCAATGGAAAGGAAAGTCTTATTTATTCACCCATAATCATTGTTTATTCTATCATTATTTTCCCTGTTCAAAACGTAAAATTTTATTTGTTGTTTCTACAAATAGAAATTTAAACATGCAGTCATAGATTTTGGATGTGCTGGCTCTGATATGTGTATATGTTCTATATAGATAAAATCTACTGGTAAGAATTATTGTTTTCACATGAATCAGCATAAAAATACCATAAATGCACATCTTTAATAAGGAATTCTGATACAAGATACATATTTGAACTTTATAGTACACTTGATGCTAAATAATTGTGTGAGATAATTGCAAAATTGACAGAACATTTCTATATATTTGAACATTCAGTTTTGCCCAGATAACTGGAAAAATACTCCTCTTCATGTGGATATTTTGATGTCATGTCATATCATGAATATAACCTGTAAGATAATGTTAATTCTGATCATTGTCAAATTCAAGGTGTGTGATGCAAAAAGGTCCAGATAAAAATTACAAAATTTCAGTAAAGTAGCAGATATTTGTCTAAATAAATCTAAACATACATGTATTTACAAACATTCAGATAATAGTCTGTTTTTTAAAAATTTCACCCAGATATTTAGCATTAACTACTGAAATTTATATCAAACAAAATTCTTACATGGCCATTTTTGAGAGAAAGAAAATAAATTAAACAGTAATTATTTAGAACTATCTTAAAGTATTTTATTATTTATTTTATTAAACTACCTTGACTCTAAATCATTTGAAGTGCTGTAAATGAAGAATAAATATTTTACCTTTAAGTATTTCCTTTTCTGCAGACACGCTTTTATGTATCAATTTTACCAGCAAAGAAAATCCTGATGGCTGCATCTTCAGTTTCCTATGTCACAGATTTCCCTTTAATTTCAATGTGAGAGGACGGAATTGCATCTACAATATGTGACTTGACAAGAAAAGAATAACATCTGCAATGCTTTTATTTGTGATTCCATTTCCTGCATTGCATTTGATGCAACATAAAACCTTTTACACAAACATCAAAAGTGCTTTATTTTGCCAATTAAAATTTTAATGAAATAAAACACTCTCAGAATGAACTGATCACATTTCCAACAAGCAGTCTCTGTTTATGTTATCTACCTGAAACATTTGCATCTCTAGATTAAGTAGTTTTGCTAATCGGTTTACATTTCAAAGCAGGCTGTAGTTCCTTAAATATTTATACAGTCTTAATGTACATCATGCTGTTTTTATTAATTTTAACCCCAAAGCCTCTTCTACCAATTGCTACTTAATGACTATATTGCATTTCCTCTTGATCGCCTTTGTTTTTTGCTCCGATATTAATAACAACAACGACACAAAGGTGTGGGGGAGGAGTATGGAGTGATGGGGAGGAAGGTATAAGGCTTGCAATAAAACAGCTAAATAAAATGCCAGTCTGAATGAGTCACCATTCAGGATCTCAATTACCTGACTCATCTGTCAATTGCAGACAAACTTCCCTTTGGGTTGTTATTTATTTATTTATTTTTTTAACCTGAAGTTCTTTTTTGTCCTAAGGAAACAAAATTTTAAAAAGTCTTTGTTTGATGGAGGTGACTTTAAGTTGTTGTAGCTTGATAAAAACACATCAAAGATGTTGATTCATCCCATATCTTTTTACCCATCAGCAAAACAATGAGCTTAGTAAGATCACAAAGCCAAACATATATATATATAATACCAAGTGAAATTCATATAATCATATTTTACAAAATATGTTTGTGAAGGAGCATAAGTTTTTGAGTGCGAACTTATTTTTTTATCTATTTTTAATATCTACCTAGAAGTGGACTATTTTAGAACATGACCTAGAAGTGGACTATTTTAGAACATGAAGTTAGTCTTGCAAAATTAACAACATGCAATCTATAACTCTACTTTTGATTGGAAGTATTAACCATTTAAAAATGTCTAACTGTATCTGGCATAAAGACTATAAAATGTAACTAACTTAGAAGCTTCATTTTCCAAAATAGTCTCAAAAATTATTTTCCCTACATGTATGATGGATCCTTTTATGTTAGCTATTTATAAGGATAAGATGCTATACCATTACATTTTTTACATTAGGGACTGAATAATTCAGTTCTGATTTCCAAAGAACGTGACTTAAAAACTATCTCTTACTCATATTTTATGTGTTTCAATGATATATATGCACCTATTTAAATATCTATTTATCTACCTATTAACTTATGTCAATGGAGAAATAATGTTAAATGGAAAAGGTTACAAACAAAACTTATTTGTACTATTTGAAATATTAATATTAATTATCATAAGTTTTATGCTTTTTTCCCTTTCATTGGCTTGAAAGATGTTGCAAGATGTATCTTTTCTCTGCATTTGTATATAATATACACATATTTGCTGTTCTGCTTGGAATTCATTGGTTGATATTAGTTGCAAAACTTAGAAGAATTTGTTGTTTTTCAAAATGAATTATACTCATTTTTCTTTCTATTATTTCAGTTCCTTGCAATCATTCTCTTACTGCGTTCGCTAGTGATTCTGTTTAACAGGTAAGCAAAGCAAATCAAGATAAAGTAAAGAAAATTAACTTCATAAATTACACAAATTAAATATGAATTGAATTTGTATTCAATCCTAAAACTTCTAGGATACTATTTAAGTGTTCCTTCCACCTTTAACCTTTCAGAAATGGAAAAAAATGAAACAAAAAAAACCCCAATATTGCACTAATATGTGTCATGTTTCATAACACAAGGACTCCTTTTAAATAACATTTAAATATAAACCTTATATAAGCACACATATCAGTGTATGGCACAGAGTAGTTTCTAAAAGACCTGATGCATATAAGAATGAATCAATCAATATCATAATAGAGATTTTCAAATTATTTTGATCAACTAATGGTTCAGTTTTCATGGTTTTAATGTGAGTTAGCATGCTGCTAGTATTTTATCTTTCTGGTCATCTTGCCAGGATTTATAAATTACATTTCTTTCATATTTAAGTTTTACACCTCTAAGGAATCTCATTCATCCAACCTCAGCCTGTTCAGGTTTCTTGTGCAACAAGGCATTCAGGATCACTGTTAGTGTGGTCCAAGCTAATTTTCTAATTATTTTTCCCACTTTTTCCTGTTTCAACCTTCACCTTTCTAGAGAGAATAATCTACTAGCTTTCCCTTGAACATATCTACTCTAAACTTTGCATCTTTATTCGTATTGAGAGCATTATTGTCTCTCTCCTTAGGCAAATCACGCTCATTCTTTAAACCCCTGATAAAATCTTACCACTCCCAGGATGTTTTCCAGATCACCTTACTTTCTTCTGAATACTGGCACTAGGCTATGATTCAACCCTCTCTTTGAAGTTGTGATGCATGCTTCTCTTTAGACACACAAATCCCAGATTTTTTAGAACATCTAGTACAGTATTTATAAATTGATGCCCAATATGTTGCAGTGTATAAAATAAGCAGATCTGTTCTGCTGGGTAATTAGCTCACAGTTGGTCCAATCTTTACTCACTAAAGCAGGTATAGTGGATATAGTGAGTGGTTATCATTTAGAAATTGCAGACATTGCAAAGAGCTAATCCTATCAGTTGAAATGGAACAATTTTTCCTCACTGTGTCAAACCTTTCCAGCCCCACTTCCATATTGATGAAGATACTTGAACAGTCTTTCCGTGTTTTCATAATTGCAGGTAGCTGAATCCTATCTAGTCTTAATTAATCCAACATGTGTGAATGTACTACATTACACCTGCAACAAGCGACATGCAGCTATGACATCCTATTGTGGAGGACTTTAAAAAAAGACACTTCCTTTTGATAAAATACAAAATGCAATTCCCTTTTTTGCTTTTATATTTTTATTAATGTATTTTTTTTAAAGCAGGTATAACTAATACAACAAATGCTATTCTAGTCTTCATTTTGGTTCAAAAACAGGTTTATATTACAAAAATCTTTAAAGTGCATCTTATTTTGAAAACTGACAGTTTTAATTTTTTCATAAGGATTTCAAGAGATCAATCATCTATTTTTATATTCTGGAGTTCAGCTGTACACAGAGGACCTTATTGCTTGAACTTTCCTTCTCTTTATACATAGACATTTTTATAAAATATTCATAAGAAATTGTTGACTATAGAACTATGGCAATTCTCATGAGTGATCTTTGGAGTTTTTCAGTCAATGAGCTCCACACGGCTCTGGCAGCATGAGCCACGCTCCATAAATCAGACTAAAACCATTTTATACTGCTTTTAAAATTACTGCTATCAACAAAACCCATGAGCCTGAATTACTTAATCTATGCAGATGTTGTTAGCTGCATTAATTATTTAATTCTGACAATAAAACAGCAGTTCCATTTGCCGTAATACAGACCATTCACGATACTAATTTTTGTAAAGACATTTAACATCATGACCGCTAGATGGGAGTAGAAAACTTTTTAAGGGATGTATAGCACAGTATGAAACTGTTAGCTGCTAAACTTAGATGTAAGGTAATTCTAGGTTACAGTATTACATTTCTAACCAAGCTCACAAAATTCTTTTGTTAACTAGTGTAGGTTACATTAAGATTGAATTATTTTCCTCAAGAGCTGAATTGATTTGAGGGAACTTTCTTCTTCATTGCCAGCAGTCATCTCTATGATTTCATGATGAATAAACTAGATATAAACTTCTTTTCTAGGCCTTTATTGACATAGAAACTAATTTTATATATCAGTTAGATAACCATTAGTTCAATGAATTAAGAAGTCCCCTTTGAAATATGATAGTTTTTTTTTGAACAATTATAGTAATTAGGAATTTTTAAAAAAGGCGTTACAAAGGTTATTGTCCTCTTTAGGCAGCAATTTAATTGATTACTTAATGCACATGTGCTGAATATTAAGCTTTTCAATCAGACATATGCATAAAGCAAAATTATCTTTTCTTCTTTTTTTTTTTTTTTTTCCACCAGGACATAGTGAGCCATGGCAGGTCAAAGAAATTATAATTGGTTCTAATTAGCAGTCTTCAAGCTGTTAGCTTTTTTTGTTGTTGTTGTTAACCTGCATCTAAATCGCATAGGAAGAAAGATAATAAAAATTGTCTTAGGAAATAATAAAGATGTCCAAAACACACTTCCCTTTTAATTTGAGTGAAAATCTCCAAAACTCAAATTATCCTCATTATTATTATTATTAGTTTGGTCTGTCTTTTGAGTGAACTCTGAAGAAAAATTTCATTTTAAATTGTAATATTTTTCACAAGAAAAGCATGTCCTTTTAAGAGTGATGCTCTTTTTGTTATTGTTGCTATCGTGTGTAGCTACACAGGGAGTGAGGTCGTTAACTCGAGGCAAATGTCACATTTTCAGCATAAGCTTTGAGATTTCTTACTTTGCTTTGTTTCAAGAATCACTGGAAATCTCTCTGATTGCAGCTCCAGTTGTCTTCAGTGACGCCTGCCACACATGTGAAATGAACATGAAACTGATTATGTTCTTTGTGCACTGCCAGTTGACAAAAATACTTAGCTATCCATTCTCCATACAAATGCCAAATATAAAACGTATATATTCTTTCAAATACATGGTCACACTGTCTAATAAAGTGAAATCTCTATGATTTCCTTCTGTGCACTGACGTTCACTTCTATTTTAAAAAGTGAATTTTTCAATGTCAAAACTTTGCAAAATGTCAGAATAGATATGACAATTATAGCTTTTCTTTCAAGTTTATTTTTTCTATATTGCTAATATGATCTTTAGCAACCACTTTTGAATGAGGGTTTATTTTTATCATAAAGTGCAAAAAAATTGGTTCATAAAGATTTTTATATACAAATTTAGTTTCTAATGCTGTCTTTGTTTAATAAATCATTCATAAATGTAATCTTTTATTCTAGGTTTCTTCTATTTTATCCTTTTACCACATTTTTTGAATTTCAGTCTTACATCAATAATCAATTTGCTAAATTTTACACTAAATCTACAAAACAAATACAATTTTACAAATGTTAAATTTTATTGTAATGTTACACTTTTCACAAATTAAATAACATACTTTAAATCTATGGGAACATATCAACATAAAACATAAAACTTGTTTTATGGCATTTGTGGAATTTAAATAATATTTGTAGTAACTATTAAATATGTCTATTATTCTGTTAATTGAGAAAATGTCTGCCAAGTAATGAGCAAAACAAAATAGTCTTTGTAATATAAGATAAGAAATGGAATTTTTGTAGAAAGTTCTAATAAAGATTTAAATGCTTCCAGTGTTCTACTTAAGAAAGTTGAATTACATAGCAATATTTTAACAGTAAAATTAATATTATGATTCAACATATTTCTTAATTATTATATTCCATTACACAAATGATATGTAAAATGTGTATTAAATCAGTTCAGACAAGCAAATATATCCCATTTTATTTGACATGTAACTTATTTAATATGGCTTAAGAGTTTCAAAAGGTTGGTGGATTTATTTCAGGAAAATAAATGTAAAATCATGTGACAAACTGAAAAGAAAACGACAATTTCAAAACAGATCTAGTTAATATTCATGCTTAAACGACTTTGATGATATAGTGAATACAGAAAATACTTAACTTAGATATAACTAGCAAACCTCAATAAATGAACACTAAAGTGAAAGATTGGTATATAAATGGTTATTTCTCTTATTAGCCTTTTTTTCTTACTAAAATACAAACAACTGCATTTTCTAATGAAATAAAATTTGTGTAACTATTCCAAATTTAATGTTTAAAATTATTTAAAAATTTAAATTATTTGAATGTGTAAGATTTGTATTTGTATGCATTTTCCTAATCGAATTAAACAATTTCATTGAAAGACATTTTGTCATAGTCTGTACAATGGGATATAATGAACTACATTCTAGATTACTATTTTCACTTGCAGTATTTCATGAAAAGTGTTTTCACGTGTAATGTTTTAAGTGGTGTTAAAATCTTTGTTTTTAGTAGCATGGTTTTGGCACAATATGTAGCATTCTATGGTTTCCAATTAACTGATTTTTTAGTGTTGTGTTTTCTATTTGCAAATATCAATGAGGCAAATCAGTATATTCTAAAATAGCTGTGTGTTTATAGAACATAGTTATTTTTTAATTTATACCAAATCTCTTCACATTTTTGTATGTGTTTAAAAATAGAGATGCCTTAATAGAAACCCTCTATCTCAATCTACATTTCTAACTGCTTGACTTGCAACCCATCATAAAAACAGCAGAAAATTCCAAATCTATCCTGCTGGGGACAATTGAGTCAGGCCACACAAAATTTTGCTCGAGTTTTTGTTATTTACAAAAGTTTAAGTGTAGGAAAATATATTAATTCTGAAGAGAATGTGTCCTTTTCTGTTTAAATACGTAAAATGTAAATGAATGTAGCCCAGTGATTAATATATATGCAAAATATAAGCAAAGGAGAGAAAATTAGGTATGAAAGCGTGGTGAGATTTGCCTAAAATTTACTTGCATTTTTTTTCCCTGACTTAAACTTAAATGTGTCAACAGATCAAACACTTAAGCCACAGGCAAGAGATCTGCCTCCACCCTTTACCTGCTGTGAAACCATCTGCAAATCAGTTAATCTTCTGACTACCTCAGTTTCTCAGTTTCTCTATCAAATGGAAAGAGCACTGCCTGCCTTCTCTGCCACTCTTTCCATTTTATTATCTTTTTTAATCACAGAAATTTTAGAAGAATGAATGAAATCAGTCTTTCAAAAGCACCTTTAGCCCTGGGATTGGAGGTAGGGGATGCTCTAAGGGAATGTAATGTGATGCTATCAAAGAAAATGTCTTTTTAACAAATAAACTACAAATATTTGTGTGAGGTTTACAGAACAAACAGCATGGTATGCATTGAAAAAGAGTATGTTAGTGTACCTGATTTTTCTGCATATGAAACTGGAGCACTGAGAGTCATTTCATGATTTCCAGTCAGTGCTGTCTGAGGATGATACAACTTCAATAACTAACAGCTTAATTGCTATAAATATTTTTTTGCTAAAAATTAAAATGAACCCGTTCATTTCCAGTTAAATTATGAGTAAAACTGTATGTAATGAAGGCATACAATAGGCATTGTCTTTTATTTTTACTCTTGTCGGTAGTGGTTGCAGATATTATGCTTGAGTTTCTCTGTTCTGTTTGATGATGGATATATTTTTTAGGAACTTGTAATGGCTAGAAGCTGACTTTATAGGGGGATTTTAAGACCTATGCATTTTAAATTTGATTTTTGTAAATGGAGATATGAACAAAAATATAGGGTAGCTGTTTATTGAAATTAACTCAATGTCAAAATCAAATATTCACAGATATAGAAAAAAATTACATAAAGAAAACACATGTATGTTGGTCTTATTAGCCATTTTAGTTTACCAAGTCATAATACAATTTCAAGCCCTATGCTGTTAATAAACAATAAGTAGTAAAGGAGATTTTCCCTAGCCTTCAACATGACACAGTTAATTTTTCATAGCTCCAGAATTTAGATAATTAAGCATATTTATTTATTCTCTTGTATTTTATAGTCACATTCATTATATCTCTCTGAAAAATCTTATCCAAATTACACAGAGTTTAGTGTGAATAAGAACTTGGGAGTACCTTACAAAAATCAAGGAGGACCAAAGCAGGGTAAAGCTGTGGCTTCCACATATCTAGAGAGTAGAACTAGCCTCTCTAAACAAGCTTATTTGATTTGGGAATTTTCCAATCTTGCTTAGCATAAACTACATTTTAATTCCAGAATAATCATCCAGAGGGAATGGTTTCATTGTCTACGCATAAGGTTTGAAATACTTGGACGTCTTGCAACCGCAGGTTCAGATCCCAGCAGTGTTCCATTCTTCAGTGGTGGCTAAGTTAAGTTCCATGCACGTGTACCCACATGTGTGAGGGGATTTTTTATAGATGAAGCATCCAAAATGAGAGCATTGGTTGCACTGTGTGAAGATCCCAATGCAATTTTCCTAAGAACAAAGTGTGTGGTTCATGAATGATTGCAGCTTCTGGGAATCGTGCCAAAAACCTGGGGCAACCGAAAGTGTGGCTTTGCTCTAAAGGAGATTAAACTCCCTATTTAAAAGCTCCCTATACTCCACCATTGTGAGGGCTACATTCATTTTTTCCATGTTGGGTGGTGAGTTAATACACATGCCTAAAATGCAATATCTTAATTCTCCACTCTCTCTCTGTCTGACGGAATTGGTAGTCTTGCGACCCGATGCAGCGTTCAAGGTTATTGATTTTCAACAGCACACACAAAATGCTATTACAAGGGAAATACTGTATGCCCTGGATGGATAACCACGCACAAGACAAAAAGTGACCCACAGCAGTTAGCTCGGAAAGAATATAAAAGTAAGCATAAAGGGGAAGAAAAGCTAAGATAATGAGGTTAATTTTCCTGTGAATCATTTAGTTGTATGTTTCTTAACTATGGCCTGTCATCCCTAAATACCAATATTTGTCATAGGAAGGATTGGGTAAGGGTTAGGGAATGTGAATATTTCAACACTTGATACATGTTTTAGCTCATTTAACTATTGTGGTCAATTTAGTTTGATTTATATATTTATGAGACAACAGTAATAACCATTTTCTAGCTTATCTCTATTGAGTATTGATCAATATAGACTTATTTATATATCTAGGAGAGAAATTTGTTTTCTAATAGCATCTAGAATTTCTGAAATTATTCATTCATGAAGAATGTCAAAATGTAGCATAATGAAAATTAAACAATATTACTGTTGTTCTATATCCTTTATTAAAAAATCACTTATAATTTAATCATAATGTGATACTATACATATTTAACATGGACTAAATGTGATATAGGCTTCCAACATTCCTTTTCATCTTATTTTTTCAGGTGAATAATATTTTTATTAATTATTTTTTGTTAGAGAAGTTGTAGGTTAACAGACTATCATGCATAAATACATAAAATACAATGTTCCCATATACCTATTATTAACACTTTGCATTACTGTGGTACATTTGTTATAAATCAGGAAAGAACATTTTTATTATTGTACTAACTATTATGCCTCATTTACAATAGTGTTCATTGTGTTGTGTAGTTTTATGGTTTTTCTTTTAATTTTTATTCTAGTAACATATATACAACCTAAAATTTCCCCCTTTTAACTACCTCATATATATAATTCAGTTCTGCCAAATACATTCATAATGAATTTTATTTTTTTAATAAAAATCACTTAACTGTTCATCTGTGAAATAATGCAATGATAACTCAGAGAATTCTTAATGAAAATCACTTGGCATAATTGATCTACATTTTCTCTGAAAAATGTAAAGTACTGTGCCAATATAAGATATTGTTTTTCTAATTTTTTTAAACTTACCTTAAAATGGACAGTTTTTGAAAAGGTTGAAGAAAGGAGGAAATAGCTCATAAAACATTCATTGTACAAGTATTCTAAATGAACCATTAAATCGTAAAACAAATTGTGGTAAATATAGTTAGCGCTAGAGGTCTTACTAAATATCAGTGGCCCAATTTATATTTTCCAGCATGCTTGACACCATAGTTCTTAAAAATCTGTTTTTGGACATAAAATTTCAGAAGAAAAGTATTTTATATTCTTATTTTCTAAAGAACTTTAGTATTGTGTAGTGGCAAGGTCCAGAGCTTTGAATGCTACAGACAGGGTTTCAGGTATTGTTTTGCCCCTTCTTTCAAATATAAAAGGTTGAAAGAATAATTATTCACAGATTGCATAAGTAATTACATAGAAACAACAAAAATGTACGAATAAACTATGATACCTAATAAGATATTTTATTGAGTTTGCTGAATTCAAAATATTAATATAAAAGTCAGTTGCATTTCTATATACCAGCAACAACCAAAAAACCTATTAGTGTAATTTTAAAAGGATGCTTTTAAAGTTATATCAGAAATATAAAGTACTTGGAAGAATACTAGCATGCTATTTCTGAAGAAAATTAAAATGTTTCATTGAGAGAAACTAAAGTAATTGGAGATATGTACATAGATGAGAAGATTCCATTATCTGTAAATGTCAGTGCCCCCCAAACTTATTTATAGATTTGATGCACTTTACAACAAATTCCTTCAGTTTATTTTGTGGCTCTTGTTAAGATTCTAATGTTTATATGGAAAACAAAAGGACAAAGTTGTAAGATATTTGATGAAAATCAAGAAAATTATGTAAGAAATATTTATAGAACTATACTAAATAAGATAGTGGTATTGGTGTAGGAATTTCTTTTAAAAATGAGGGAATAAAATTAAAACTCCAGAAACAGTACACACATACATGAAATTTTGATTTATCACCGAGTTGGTTTTGTGATTCTTTGTGAATTGATGAGCTTTTAAATAAAACCAATGAGATGTAATTTCACATTCAAAAGTTTTGCAGAACATAACAGTTTGACAATAGAAAGAAAAGATAAGAATGTTGAATAACTGGGTAGTTATACTATTGGTGAGTTTAAATTAGTACAGCCACTTTAGTAAAAAAGAATTGCCATGATTCATTAAAGATAAAAACGAACAAATTAATAATCTAACAAATATCTTCCTTAATATTCACCTTAGAGAAGTATGTGGACTTGGAGAAACAAGTCAGAATGTTCATGGTAGAACAAAACAATTGTTAATCAACAGTACCATGTATAAATAAATTACAGTACATAATGAATGTCTTCAGAGCAGTAAAAATGAATACATTACAGCTATAAACAATATCATGGATAGATCTCAGTAATAAAATATAAGGTACAAAAAATACATTGCAGAAAAATATATAGAGCTGATTTCATTTATGTAAAGTTCAAATACATGAAGGACTAAATAATGTATTATTATTGGAAAAGATGATTTTAGTATAATTCTAAAGAAAATTACCAGAACAATAAATGTTAAGTTCAGGAGACAAGTTACCTCCCTAAAGGAAACAGGACAAGAAGGGGATGAATCAAGTAAGGAATTTCAGAATAGTGGAAAGAAATTATTTCTTAAATAGGTAAATGAGTATATATAATATTATTAGATAATGTGTTCAAATATTGCTGTAATATATATGAATATAAAAAATTATTTTTCATGTCTCAAAATTTAATAAATATCTTTTATGTCCAGCATATGAAATACTATATCAAATATTCATAAAATTATTTATTTTTCACTGGCTGTTATAACTCTACTCAAACTGCATCATTTGTACTTGGACAACATTTCAGGGATATTCAATGCTTCTTTTTCTGACACGTAAATTGGAGCACTCACATTGAACTTCAGTGACATTATAAAGGAAGTTATCCTGAAATATTCATTATGTTCATACTTGGGATGTTCTTGAAGACAGTATTCACTATATCATACTGTGTTCCTTCATCAGGAATAATGAAAGGAAATCCTCTTAGTACTTAGTTTAGAAAAGAAAAAGGAAGTCTCCAAAATAAATGTCTCCTGAATTAATGGTGTGGACCTTGCAACAGGTCTGACAACGTTATAACTTAGTCCTGAACATTTTCCATATTTCTTATAACTTTAGGGCCTCACAGACCCAGTATTGTGGCTCAATTTTGGCCACTAAATCTTTATGATGAAAATTTTGTTTATTTATCATCTATTTCACATTGTTTTCCAACATTTATTTTCTCTTTATTTCCAGGACCTGCTGTTTTCTTGTTTTAGGGGAGAGGGTTTGTTATTGTTTGTATGTGTGTATAAGCTATGGTGCATTGTGGCACATTGCTTTTGGTTTTTTTGAATGAACCAAGGTATAAATAATTACCTCTACATTATATTAAACACTTTAAAAAATATTGTGACTAACTTTTATCACTGAAAATTGAAATCTGATTTTTGAGAATGTTCTTTTAAACAGATGAAATAGCTAAAATTATACTGGTTTTAATATTGAATAATCAAGGTATGGATAAAACTTGCAAGTCATTTATAAAAATTATAGGTTAAAAAACTGTCTGTAAAGCATATTATATATTTTAGCTTCGTTCAAAAATTCTTAGCTAAGTACAAGAAACCATACCTGAACTATAGTGAATATTAGCATATAGCACACAGGCATATTCCTTATGGGACATAAGAGATAAAGAAATAAAAATACTCAGAGCACTTACAAATGTAAACACCTATATTCCGTGGTGTCTAAAAATCATTGAATTGAGAGCTGTCTACTCAAACTGGCTCAAGATTTCATCAGAATGGAAACTCAAATCACATTTTAAAAGTTAAACAGATTTTTCATAAACATTTTTGAAACGTTTGATGAGTGGTCAAACTGAATGATGGCTTCAACAACGCAAATTTGTTAACAAGTTTGTGCAGAGAGCCATAGTCAACTCTATCATGTTGGGTATCATATAGACGGTGGCCTTTTGTGATAAGTAATCAGAAAGTATACCCATTCCTCTTGACTCTCTTCTGAAATATTCCATTATTGTGATAAAGAAAATTAGCACTCAGATTTACATTCAATTATATACTGTGCTTCTAATTCCAGGTCTTTTCACCAATGACATGCCAGGACAATTTTGTTGACTTGTCTCCTGAATTTTATGTTTATTGTTTCCTTGCTTTTATTGACAATCATAGTAACATTATTTTTACACAAAATAATATATTATTTAGTCCTTAAGTGTGTTTGAGCTTTATAAGTGGAACAAACTCTACACATAATTGATTGTTTTCCATGTGCCAGATACTAAGTGCTTTATATTCAATAACTCATTTAATTCTCAAATCACTCCTAGGAGTCAGATACAATTATTCTCATTTATTTATACAATAGTTATTTGTTGGTTATGGTTTGTATTTCATATACAATTACTGCCTGTTATTAGCTTGAATTATATTGGGAGAAATATATATTAATGAAAAAACATACATATCCATAGAGCATATGTGTGGGATTTAACTTAGAGAGGGATGGTTTTCCTGAGGAAGCCATGATTGAGCTGAAAACTGAATAAATAAGAGGAGCTAAACAGACAAGCAGAGATTATGATAAGCATTCAGGGCAGAGGACAAAGCATGTGAGAAAGCTCTATTCCTTAAATATTGGCTCCAAAACCAAGTGTACCATTTCCCGGTCAGTAGGTATTTCATAATTTTTCAAAATGAAGGAGAATAAAAGTGTATGACATATCAAGTCTTATGAATATCATCTCCTTTTGTTAACAAATGACGATTAGTATGGATAACTTCAAAGCAAGTTTACTGTTATAAGAAAATATTTGGTTTGGGAACATGCGAACAACCCAAGCATTTGTTTCAGTTGAAAACATTTGTTTCAGCAGAAAATTTGGCTTTCATATTTACATTTGGGTTTCCAAATTGGTTTCTAGTTAGAAAGAAGTAAGCATTTGGTTGGTGGTAGTTAAGATAGCCAAATGCTTCTGCACATGTTGATAGAGGCTTGGGGACTCTCCTGAGGTCCAAGGATTCTTGTTATGTTTTCACTGGTTGTCTGACTAAAAAGATTTGTCATTGATCTGTGCAATTAGAGTCACCAAAACTTTCACTTAATAGAAAATAAAAATTTCTGTAAAGAAATTTACCAAAACCAAAGAGGCCTCCACAGTCTTAATAAAAAACTTTTATACTTCCCTCAGATTCTTAAACCTTTAAGAAACAGAAGACATGGAACAGAGAGTAACTATGTTATATTATTTCTTCATTGATTTACAAGTCACAAATGTGTTCTTAAAAGTTCCATTTAAAACTTGACCATAGAGATAAGAATCAAGCATGGCAAAACTGGAGTTTTTTATCTATTCAGGTTAATAGTAGAATAGTTATGTTTAAAGTCTCCTTGTTTCTCCTGCTCTTTATTAAGATGAGAGACTGAAGCATTCAGTTTATTGAAGAGAAATACAGAGTATAATTTTGAGAGATTGTGGATATAGTGGTTTGGAGCAATATACCCCAGAAAAAAAAAAAAAAAAAAAACTTGTTCTTAAACTTAATTCATTCCTGTGCATGTGAACCCACTGTACATAGGACCTTTTGATGAGGTTACTTCAGTTAATGTGTGGTCCAACTCAATCAGGATAATCCTTAATCCTATTACTGGAGTCCTTTACAAGCAGAATAAAATTCAGACAGAAAAAAGCCAGAGGTAACAGTCAGATTTGAAGGCCAACTGAACCTGGAAGAAAAGGGAGAGGCCACCTTGTGCACTCATATGTGACAGAGGAACTAAGGATAACTGGCAGTGAGTCCCAGAACTCCAGTCTTTAGAAAGAAAGCAAAACCTTGATGATGCCTTGATTTGGACTTTATCCTAGCCTTAAGACCATGAGCCAATAAATTCTTTGTTTAAGCCAACCCATTGCATGATATTTGCTTTTAGCATTCAGGAAATTAAAACAGTAGAATATCACAATAGAACAAATAGATATCACAATGGAATAAATCTGTTCTCCTGCTTTGCCCCTTAGTATATGAATACCCATCTAGATATTACATTCCCTGGTTTCCCTTGTGACTAGGTGTTACCATGTGATGAAGCTATCACCAAAAAAAAAAAAAAAGAAAGGAAGTGATAAATCTTCCACCTGATCAGCTTTGTAGAAAATTATTGGCCCTAGACTTTCTGCCTTTTATTCCCTTTCCCACAAGCTGGAATATGGATGCCCCAGGAATCCAGTTTTGGCCATGAAGCCAAGAATAATGCCATACTCCTAGAATCACAGTATAGGAGATCACTACATGGGAAAGAATCCATTCTGTCTCTTTATTATAAAAATCTAGCCCTTAAGTTAACTAATAAAGGCTACATCTAACAGGTTGCCAATTTGAGTTATTTTATAATACTGGGAATTGTCTTTTTAAATAGGTACTAAAGATTATTATTTAAGTGCAAAACTAATATCTGAAGGCACAACAATGTTGCTTATGACAGTCATTGCTGTTTGGATAACAAAATCTCAGGGATACATGCATATCTATAGGGATTTTTACCCAGGGATCCTGGTGGCAGTAGGCCCACTCAACCCAAGTCTCACACCTAGCTATGGCCTTAGAATTGGCATTGCCAACAGGCCAGTGCTTCTTATCCTCCACCCAAAGGAAAGCAATATTCTTGGCCCTCCTTCCATGGCAGAAGGCAGTCCAGGTCAGAACTTCCTTCCCATGAGTTCTACCACCAGTGATAAAATGGGAAGTCCACCCACCTAGTGCAGGTCAAAAGAAATGCTGTCCATCCTGTAGTTTGGCATTACATCTAAGACAGCTTGCAGCCCAGGGTAGTACCATCTGCCTCTGCAGGCAGCACCAACAGGGAGCCAGCCAGACTTCAAACAAAACTAGAAGAACAAAACAGACCAACATAGCATTGTAACAAGTCAGAAAACTAATTGTTATTGAAATTAGAGCCCAGAAAAATAGGGCAGAACCTATATACTCAACTTAAACAAGGTGACTGCCTGATAAAAGAGAAGATTTAAATAAGAATAAGAATCTCCTAACATAATACCTAAAATGTCCTGGATGCAATCAAATATCATTTATCATATCAAGAACCAAGAAGATCATAACTTATATGGAAAAGGACAATAAACAGACACAACTTTCCAGAGCCTCAGAGACAAGTCTCAGAAGGGGAAAAGAAAGAATGTGTGTCTGAAAAAGTAGTTGAAGAAATAAAGACTGAAAACTTCTAAAATTCAGTGAAAAATAAACCTGCAAACTCAAGAAGTTGAGTGATCTCCATAAAGGATAAATTCAAAGAAATCTACTACACAACACATGAAAGTAAACTTTTGAAAATTGAAGACAAAAAATCTTACAGGCAAACAGAAAGAAACAAGATGTCTACAGAGGAACACAAATTCAAATTAAAGTGAATTTCCTCTTTGAAATCATGAAAGCCAGAAGGAGTGGCACCACACTTCTTAGTGCTAAACTAAAAGAAATATTAACCACAAAATCTGTATCTGGAAAAAACTATCCTTCAGGAATGAAGGGAAATAAAAAAATTCTCAGGCAAATGAAAACTAAAAGAATTTGTTGCCAGTGAATTATCCTTAAAGAATGGCTAAAGAAATCTCTTCAACTAAAAAGGAAATGATAACAAGATTTGGAGGAATTGTAGGACGATAGCATCAGAGTAGGCAGCAGAGCTCACCTCTCTTGCAGACAGAGCCAAAAGCTGGCCATGGGATCTGCTTTGGGGATCAGCACACCAGGATAGTGCTACACAATGCCCAGGACAGTGAGGGACAGAGAGACAAAGAAACCCAAACAAAAAATGTGAATTATCAAATCCCCGCTGTGTCCAGGAAGGGGCTGGGAAGGGCCCTCCTTCCTCACCCCCAAGATATTAAGCTGGGATAAAACTGCTGGCTCACTGCAGCTGACTGAGAAGGGAACAAACATCTTCTTCCCTGTCATCTGTTACAAGGGAAGAGTTTGGGGGCATCAGGGGGCTTATCTTTAATGAATTCAGCCAGCAGAGCCTGCTTTGAATCTTGGCTCTGGCCAGACCAAAACACAACAAAATGGGGATTTAAAGAAACACCTCTGTGGAAAGGTGCACTGACAAGCACCATCTGCTGTCTAGTCTGGAAATTGCATGGATAAAAACTGATTTGTTTCTCCTTGTACCCTAACTCCTGGGAGAAAATCTGCACCCCATTAGTGAGTTCCTGGCCCCATTTTGGTAACTTAAGCTGGGGAGCTCTAAAGATTTAGATTAAATTTCCCAAATATCAAAGAAGAGTTGTGAAAAAAAAATAGGAAAGAGAGAGAAATTGGCCATCAGAGCAAATTCACCAACATATCCAGATGCCTAGACATCAGCAAAAAATTGCAGGACATAATAGAAAACAAGAAGAGATGGCCCAGTCAAAGGAACAAATCAAATATCTTGAAGAGAGACAGGTTTTAAGACAATCAGTGAAAATCACAAAGCTCTCAAAAATCAATTCAAAGAATTGAATGAAAATATGACAAAAGAGATAAAGGAAGATACTAGGTGGGTGTAGCAGTTTGATATTATTGATGAATTCCAAGAAGAAATATTGGATTATATTTATAAACTGATCTTTTCCTCTGAGCATATTAGAGTATATTGGATTCAGAGGTTTTACTTCTACTTGATTAAATGATGATTAAGACTTTGATTGGGCCACATCAGTAGGACATTGCATCCCCGCCCCTTTGGTGAGTGGGAACTCACAGAGAAAACTCACCACAGAGAAGAGCGGTTGGAATTTTGAGCTGGAACCCCAGTAAGTAAGCACACAGAGGAGCAGAACAGCTGAGCCTGGAAAGAAACAGAGTCCTGGGAAGAAGGTAACCCGGGAAGCCTGAACTCTTGGCAGACAATGGCAGCCACCATGTTCCAACATGTATAAATAGACTTTGGTGAGGGAAGTAACATATGCTTTATGGCCTGGTACCTGTAAGCTCCTAACTCAAATAAATACCCTTTAGAAAAGCCAACAGATTTCTGATATTTTGAATCAGCACCTCTTTGGCTGACTAATACAGTGGGCATAAAGAGCAATTTGAAAACCTGCAAAGAAAAGTAACCCCTTATGGAAATGAAAGATAGCATGGATGAGATTAAAAATACATTAGAGACACATAAAACCAGATTGGAATTGCTTGAAGACAGAATTAGTGATTTTTAGTACAGAACATCTGAAATGGAAGACAGGAGAACAGAAAGAGAAGAGAATGGAAAAAATGGAACAGGGTCTCAGAGAGTTGAGTGACAATGTGAAAAGCACAAATTTTTGCATTATTAGTGTCTCAGAAGAAGAGAATGTAAAGGGAGCAAAAAGAATATTTGAAGAAATAATGACCAAAAACTTCCCAACCCTTATGAAAGACATAAATATCAATATCAAAGAAGGACAACACACCCCAAACAGAATAAATCTGAATAGACCTTCCCAAGGACACCTACTATTAGGTATGATAAATAAAAGAGATAAGAGAGGACCCTGAAAACAACAAAACAAAAAGAGAAAAGGAAGCATCATGTACAAGGGAATCTTGATAAGATTAAGTGCTAACCTCTCATCAGTAACCATGGTGGAGAGAAGAAAGTGGTATGATGTTTTTAAGGAATTGAAAAAGAAAAACAGTCAGCCAAGAATTCTGTATCCACCAAACCGTCCTTCCTTCAAAAATGAGCGTGAGTTCAAAGTCCTCAAAGACAAATAAAAACTGATAGAATATGTTATCAAAAGACCAGAATTACAAGAGATACTGGAGGGTGTACTGCAAACTAAAAGGAACAAAACAAAACAAAACAAGGTGAGAGACTTAGAGAAGAGTTTAGAAATAAAGATTATTAGGAAGGGTAAATTAAAAGGTAAAAAGACAATAGTATGATGTAACAATAGATAGCCAAAGGACAAAATGGATGAAGGAAGTAATGCCTTAATAAATAACATTGAATGTTGAATGGCTTGAAATCCCCAATCAAAAGACATAGACTCATAGAATGTACATGTACAAATGAGCCATCTATATACTTTCTACAGGAGACTCACCTCAGATATAAGGACACAACCAGGTTAAAAGTGAAAGATTAGAAAAAGATATTCCAAACAAATAGCAATAAAAAAAAAAAGCCGGAGTAGCAATACTAATATTGGATGAAACTATTGGACTAATATTGCAAAACTGTTATAAGGGATGAAGGATGTCATTACATATTAATAAAAGGGGCAATTCATCAAGAGGATATACATATACTAAATTATTGTTCATCTAACCTGAGTGCCCCAAGACACATGAGACAAACACTGGAAAACTGAAGGGAGAAATAGATGTCACCATAGAAATAGCTGGAGACTTCAATACACTACTCTCATTATCGGATAGAACATCTGGACAGAAGATAAATAAAGAGATAGCTTGAACAATGTAAGAAATAAAATAGACCTAGCAGATATCTCTAGAGCATAGCTTTCTAAAACAGCAGGATATACATTATTTTCAAGTGCATATGGATCCTTCTCCAAGATAGACCATATGCTGGGTCACAAGATGAATCTCAATACATTAAAGAAGATTGAAATTATACAAAACACTTTCTCTGATCATAACAGAATGAAGCTGGCAATCAATAATGGATGGCAAACAGGAAAACTCATATATATATGGTGATTAACAACACACTCTTAAATAATCAGTGGCTCGAAGAAAAATTGCAAGAGAATTCAGCAAATATCTTGAGACAAATTAAAATGAGAACACAACATATCAAAACTTATGGGACACTTCAAAGGCAGTGATGAGACTGACATTTAGAGCCCTTAACACTTACATTAAAAAAGAAGAAAGAGTACAATTGAAGATCTAACTGCACATGTGGAGGAACTAGGAAAAGAACAGTAAACTAATCCCAAACTAAACCAAAGGAAAGAAATAGTAAAGATTAGAGCAGAAATAATTGAAATAAAAAACAAAACAAAACAAAAAGCTAGTGACAATCAACAAAACCAAAAGTTGGTTCTTTGAGAAGATCTACAAAATCAACAAATCCTTAGATAAACTGACAGAACAAAAATGACAGAAGATATAATACAAATAAATAAAATCAGAAGGAGAAGGACATTATCATTGACCCCACAGTAATAAAAGAGAACATAAGAGGATACTACGGACAACTGTATGCCAAAAAACTAAACAATGTAGAGGAGATGAACAAATTCCGAGAAACACATGAACCCTCTTCTTCACTGACCCTAGAAGAAATATAAGAGCTCAACAAACCAATCACAAGTGAAAAGATTGAGACAATCCTCAGAAACCTCCCAAAGCTGAAGAGCATGGGACCAGATGGCCTCAAAGGTGAATTCTACCAATCATTCAAAGTCGTTCTAATACCAGTCTTGCTCAAGCACTTCCAAAAAATTGAACAGGAAAGAATGCTTCCAAACTCATTTTATGAAGATTAAGCAATTTGTGGTTTCTTAGAGATGTTCAACACAAATTAACTATAAACCTTAAATCTATATCTTAGACTCAGTCATTTCAGAGCAGGCATTTTGAGTTCATTACTTAAATCTTGAAAACACTAATTCTGAAATATTTATGATGGTTTTGAACTACTTTTTGCTTAGTTGATCAATTCACCTAAATGAGAAATTGCTCAGGTTTAGAAGGATTAGGGAATGAATTCTGTGGACTCCAGAGGGCTTCACAAGCAGAATCAAGGACATTTACTTGCTATATTTCTGGGTCAAGATGTAAGTTTTATTGTTCAGTGGCCATATAGTCATTTGCACAAGCTGGTTGGAATGGCTATATATAGAATCATATCCCCAGTTATTCATTTCTGATAGATTTATACTGGCAATTTTTAATTGTCCATGAAATTATGCTTAAAAATTGCACAGTAAATGGACATATTTTTCTCAAAGTAACCTTATTAAACAGAATAATTAAATGAAATATAATAAAATTCCAAATCATAATTTGGCCCAAGAATTCCTTAGATGACTAATTGTCAATTTGATAGCTTCCTTTCTTGATGTTGAATGCCATTTAAAACAAGTATTCTAGAGGAGAGTATGGGCCATGATGTGAACCAATGTATATGAGGTGCAGAGGTGCCCAAAGATGTACTTACCAAATCCAATGGATGTGTCATGATGATGGGAACGAGTGTTGTTGGGGGGGCGGAGAGGGGGGGTGGGGGGGTGGAGTTGAATGGGACCTCACATATATATTTTTAATGTAATATTATTACAAAGTCAATAAAAAATAAAAAAATTAAAAAAAATAAAAAAAAATAAAAAAATAAAAATAAAACAAGTATTCTAATCACATAATGAAAATTTTAGCTTTACTGTTGTCTTCGTTTAACTTTATTTCATATTTAAATTTTTAGAAACTTTAATCTTAATCCTTCATTTAGTTTTGTATTTTTTTTACTTTATGTAATTTTTTTACTTAAAAAATGATTTCAGATTTACACAGTAGTTGCAAAAATAATACACCCCCTACAGATAACTTCAACACACCCTGTCCCCCCACCAGATCCACCATTTTAACATTTTCCTCTTGCCATCTTTGCCTTCTTATCTATCACATCTATCTATCTATCTATCTATCTATCTATCTATCTATCTATCTATCTATCTATCTACTGTCATCTTTCTATATCTATGCTTCTATATAAAACAAAATACTTTTTTTTTTTTTTAGGTACCAGGGATTGAACCCAGGACCTCATATGTGAGAAGTCAGTGTTTAACCACTGAGCTCCCTTGAGTTAGTTTTTTGTTTGTTTGCTTATTGTTTGTTTTTTTTGTTGTTGTTTTAGGAGGAACTGGGGACCCAACCTGGGACTTCCCATGTGGGAATAACTCAACCAATTAAGCCATATCTGCTCCCCTAAAACAAAATTTTTTAATGAAATAGAATGAGAGTTAATGGTATGTTAGCAATAGAAGTTTGATTATGTCCTGTTAATTTTTCAAAACTTGGTTACCAAGATAGCAGTGACTGTGATTCTTGCTCATAGCTAAAACTAGCTAATTTAAATTAGCCTAACCAATTTAATGTATAATGCTCAATAAAATACCATGGGGGAATATTTTAAAAACGTTGATAACATAGGTTTAATCCTAATGGAAAGCTATATTCTTTACAATACATTAATTTAAAACAGCTTTCAATCTCTTTACTAACAACATCTATCTCTTAATGGACAATATATTAGTATATATGCTGTGCTACTTTAACTTGGAAAGAGTGGCAGCAAAGAAGAATACAACCTAGTCTTTTAAAACATTTAATTTCCTCTAAAGAATTGACATTTTATATAGTTCATGTCTTGTGGTTGAAAATATAAATGCTCTTTAATTATAAATCTAAGAAGCATATATAATTGATTTTTCTCAGTTTGTAAAATATTTTGCAATGCGCACATTTTAAAATGAAAACAGTTTTTTCTTAATATTATTTGATAAGTTTGTGGTTTTCTTTTATTTTTCCTACATGGGTGGTTCTCTTACATAATATTATTTTAATCTTGAGTTGAATAAATAGTGCTTACTCTGTATTTTCACTTTAAGATGATAACCAGACCTCTAGTAGTATTATTTGCATGTAAAAATAATTTAAGATTGAAGGAATATAAATTAGAAGAATATAATTCCGCCTTTGTAATTTGTATTTTTTGAGGACAAATATATTCATTTAATCATTCATATAGCATTCATGATTCTATATGCTAGTTATAAAAGAGAATGATTGATTCTAAGCCTAAGCTGATCAATGGGTTTAAAGCTATTAATTTTTTTAAATTTTTGTCTCAATTTATAAATGTTCTAGCCTAAAAATATTTTATTCACATATTTATTGCAAGTATAATACAAATAAATATACTAGTCTAGAAATATATTTAAATTTTATTTTATCCCTATTAAATCTTACTTTTAACACATCATTAGGATTAATGACCTGTGTTAATCTCCAAGAACAATAAATCATGTTTTAAATAATAAAGCAGAAGAGTGAGATGTGCTTTGTTGCATAATACCAACAGTACCCACGAAGCATGATCAACAATTTTTAAAAACTTTCAGTTTAACAGTAATAAGACTGAATGGTAGTTCAGTTACATTATCTTTGCATGCAAACACAATATATTAGGAAATTACTTACTTGGTTTTGATATTTTAATTAAATTAATGTTTCTGAATATGTGGATCCTAAGAGAGTTATGTACAAAAACATTTTCCTCACAGATTTTATGTTTTCCATTCTAAGAAAAAATATATGTGCATTCAATGTTAAACAAAAAGTTCTACAATATGTATTATATAGAATATGGTCCCTACCATATCCCAAGGCATCTGCATTCACACAATAGACATTTGTGTCATGATCTGATTATAATTAAATCAATCCTCAATTCAGTAAGTATATGATGTTTTCAGCAAAAAACATGAAATCTGTAATTATTTTTGCTTTCTCACATGTTTTTGTTTACTTTGGGGTTAATACTTATCTTATTAATTTTATATTGCTTAGTTTACCATGTAACTGTCACCAATTTCATTCACAATATCTTAGCTGACTTGGTAAATCTCCTCTCCAATATCAGACATTGTATAAATTTCTTCATAAAATTTCTCCTACATATTCAATCTCTGCCTTTTTTACCTGGTATACCATTATTATCCTGGGATTTCCATTGACCATTCACAATTCAAGGCACCTTAGCTTACGTCGTACTCCCTTTCTCTTTCCAGCAAGGTTTGCAGGGATAGACCCAAAGAAGAAGCAAAAAAATCACCCATGACCTGAGTGTGAGGGAGGAATACCTCTGGGCCAAGAATTTCTGTGTCCTGGATGCCCAGGGCATGATATGGAGTGGGGAGGGCTCATGTGAATACATCCTCTTGGACCTATGAAATCTTTGCCATCTTGGTAAGGATCATAAACTAGAGAACAACCTAAACGAAACATCTGAAGAGCAGAGCTCAGAGTAGGGGACCCAGATGTTCAGGGCTAGGGCTGCAACTAATTCTTCTAACTCCTTTCTCCACTCTCCCTGGCCCATGTCATCATTATCTTCTTCCTCCACTGACGATACTTTTCCTCCTCCTATTTCTTCCTCTATTGCCTCTCCTCCTCCTCCTCCTTCATCTCCTTCTCTTTCTTCCTCCTTTTTTCACTTCCTCTTCCTTCTTTCCCTCCTCCTTCTCTTTCTCCTCTTTCTCTACATTTTTGTTTAACTTCTATTCAATGGGAAGCATACTATCATCATTCTAATGGGAAATCATACTGGGGAGGATTTTTTAAATGGTATTTATGTCTCAAACTATCGATTTCCTGTGTCATCTTTATATTTGGCTAGACATGGAATTCATATTTGGAAGTAATTTTCATTTGGATGTTTAAAGTTATTGTCCTATTGTCTTCTATTATAGCTTCTAATGTTGGTGTTGAGAAATCTAAAGTTAACCTGTTATTACCTTTTGATAATAATCATCACTGCCCTTCTGTCTGTTTATGGTCTCCCTTCCCCTCCCCATCTCTCTCCTCTTTCTCCCTCTCCCTCTCTCTCTCTGAAAACTTGTGGAACCTTTTCTTTACTGGACTCCTTATGCAATGGAAAATCCTGTATTTACATGCCTGACACAGTTTCTAGAAATATTCCATAAATATCTTTCAATTTCATCAATTTTCTTCGATTTTCTTTATCTTTTGCTCTATTTTTTAGAAGAATTTTCTCAACATATATTGTTTCTGCTATCAATTTTTCATCTTTATGGAAGTGTAATTTACTTACAAAAAATTCACCAATTTTAAGTATACAATCTGATGAGTCTTAACAAAGGAACATAGTATGTAAGCAAAATCACATCATGGTAAAGGATATTTCTATCCTGTCAGTGTGCCCTAAAACCCTTGCATTTTCAATCACCTTTTGTAACCTCCAGATAACCACCAATCTGATTCATATAATTATAGTTTTGCCTTTTCTAGAATGTCATATAAATTGAATCATACAGTATGCTGGATACTTTTATTTAACATGTTTCTTTTGAGATCCACTCATGTAGTTCCATACATTTTGTTGTTAACATCTAAAAGTTGAGTGTTCTTTTTTATGATACACTTCTTGTGACTACTGTTATTTCCTTGTGCATTTTTTGTATTATTTGGAAATATTCTCCAAGACTACACACACACATACACACATGCACATACACATTTATATATTTGTTTTCATATCCCTGCCTGAACTTTATCTTCCAAGTTTTTTTTCTCTCTCTCTCTTTTTTTTTTTTTTTTTTTTTTTTTTTGTATTTTGACATCTATTTTCCAGGATAGGGCTTTTTCCTGGATATCTGATGATCTTTGTCCATGCATATTTAAGAAAGGGGCAATAGAAAACTCATGTGACTAAGTGGATAGGGTATAATTACTCTGGTTTTCAGAGTTTCTGGTAGTGAAATTTCACTGGGAAATTCTTTTTTTTTTTATTTTTTTATTTTATTTTATTATTGACTTTGTAATAATATTACATTAAAAATATATATGTGAGGTCCCATTCATCCCCACCCCCCCTCCCTCTCTCCCCCCAACAACACTCGTTCCCATCATCATGACATATCCATCGGATTTGGTAAGTACATCTTTGGGCACCTCTGCACCTCATAGACAATGGTCCACATCATGGTCCATACTCGCCTCCATTCCATCCAGTGGACCCTGTGAGGATTTACAATGTCCGGTGATTACCTCTGAGGCACCATCCAGGGCAGCTCCATGACCCAAAGACGCCTCCACCTCTCGTCTCTTCCTGCCTTTCCCCACACCCATCTTCCACCATGTCCACTTTTCCCAATCCAATGCCACCTCTTCTTTGTGGACATTGGATTGGTAGTGTCCATTGCACCTCTATGTCAAGAGGAGGCTCAGATTCTACATGGATGCTGGATGCAATCCTCCCATTTTCGGTTGTAATCACTTTAGGCTCCATGGTGTGGTGATTGTCCTTCTTCAACTCCATCTTAGCTGAGTGTGATAAGTCCAATAAATCAGATTGTAGGTGCTGGAGTCTGTTGAGGCTCAGGACCTGGTTGTCACATTGTCGGTCCAGAGATTCAAATCCCCTAAATCTATCTTAAACCCCAACGTTAACTGCACCTCTATCACATTAGCATGAAAGCCTTATGAAGGGAGATCCCATCTGAGTCCAGATTCATCACACATAAACACTGTTTCCAAAGAGGGGCCATCTGCCCTGTTAGTCAACCCCATCGGCCATGACGATAACTCTCATGGGTCTCTTTAGCCTTCATAGGAGCCAATATCTGGGGGTTGTATCTGCTTTATCTGTCTCTCTGACTCTGCTCAGTTGTGCATGAGGGCAATCCTTCTGCCAGCCTCCAGACTCTTTTTTAGAAACTCGTAGCCATATAAACTCATTTCTCCTTTCCATTTCCCCCTTACTTTAGGTCAAACAGCATTTTAAAGACATGTTATTTTATGTAGACATGGATATTCTGCTGATCTGCATTGAATCTTCCATATAAGGTCTTTTTCCAGTTGCATCATCAGTTGGTATTTGATAGTGGTCCCTCGTTGCCAGGGAGGCTCATCCCCGGGTGTCATGTCCCACGCTGGAGGGAAGGCATTGCATTTACATGCTGAGTTTGGCTTCGAGACTGGCCACATTTGAGTAACATGAAGGCTGACAGGAGGAAATTCCCAGGCACAATGTTGCTCTATGCCTTGTTCTTATTTTAGGTTTATCAGCTCACAAACATACACTGGGAAATTCTTGACCTCAATATCTTTAGGTCTTTTATTTTGTGCTGAGCTTTGTGTTTAGACAAGTATCTTCTAATGTCTGACTTAGAGGCTATTGGCTGCAATAATAGTTTTCTGGGAGCTGAGTATGAGAGGATAGCTGTGTGTTTCAGCGTTCACTATTTTGAAATTTACTTGTTTAAGGCAGCTCTAAACTGTGCCTGGTGCCCATCTAGACTACAGATTTATTTATTCCTCCTTAGTTTTCTGCTCAGAAGAGGGAAGGGCAGTCACTTACTGTCCAGAGGGGTATAAAGAATCAAAAGATCTGCTTCTTTTTTTCACTGGTCACAGTTATCCTGGTGAAGATTGGTCATATTTTCAAATTCCTGATAATATAAAAACCACTGGCATTAACTTGGCTGGTTCTAATTAGATCAATTTTAGGTCATCTTTTAAAAAATTATTAGTATTTTTAAAAAAATATTATGAAAGCTCAATTGTATAGTTTTATAAAATAAAGCACTATTTCCACTGGTCTATTCAAAAGATGATAACTAGCCAGAATAGTTGGCTACTGGGCTAATCTTTCTACCACAAAGAAGTAAAGATTTGGTAGCAATTTTCCTCATTTCTTTGGATTATAAATTTGGAAGGCAGAAGGTGGTCAGCATGTGGCAAGTGTGTTTAGGGCTAAGTAACAAGGTTCAAATAAAAAATGTGCAAGGAAGGGACCATATTTAGAAATAGTCCCACTGGATTTTCCCTTAAATGCAAAACGGAACCAGTGTCTTAGCCAGTGATGTGAAAAGCCATTCAGTCACAGTTTAGGTAGTAAAGGTGTGGATGTATAATGGTTGTGAAAGATAAAGTAAGGTTTGGATAGAACAAAGGACAGGGTTCCCTTGGCCCATAAGCGATGTAAATTTGTCTAGATAAGAGTACATTGTTTTAGTGAAATTAAGTCCAAGTTAAGATAGATTATAAACCTTATACTAAATAAGACAAACTTTTCTGGAAAAAGTTTATCCTTTTAATGACTCTAAATAATGGAAATTCATTTGAAGATTTCTCAGATGAACAAGATGGGTTATCAAGCTGTGTAAAAATACTTGGGAACAAAAATGAATTTGTGAGCACTGGGAATTAAAACCATAGCTGGTTTATTAGTCCGTGAGATGAACATTTTATGATTTTTTTTAGTTAGAGAAGTTGTGAGTTTACTGAACAATCATGTATAAAATGCAGAATTCCTGTATACCACCCTATTATTAAAACCTCCCATCGGTGTGATGCATTTGTTACAATTTATGAAAGCACATTTTTATAATTGTATTATTAACCATAGTCCATGGTTTAATGTAGGGTTCAATTTTGTGTAGTACAAGAATGTGCTTCTTAAATGGATATTTTTATAGTCTTGCTGTTAGATTTATCTTAAATCATACCATCAGAGGTACCATTTCAAAAACTTTGAGGGGGTTTATGGTGTAAGTTATGAATCTTGCAGTTCTATTAGTCTTGGGATCCTCTTAATTCTACTAAGTTACCACTATCCATTTTCATTCCAGTTTCTACAATTTTGGGGCTATGATCTTCTTTCCATTTCTCTGTGACCTTATCAACAAGCAAACTCTTTGTACTTTAATGGTATTTCAGGGACATGAAAAGTAAATGCATGTATTAATCACTCCATCTTTACCCAGAATGAGCATGTCTACATCCCAGAACCCCTATCCAAAATTCATGTTTGCCTCGTATGTGTAAGTAATTAAAAAGAAATAAGCTTCAAAAATCATTTTAAACTATTGGATACAATGCTTCTAAGATAATCTTTGTGGCAGTTTGAGATTATTTTATGAATCCCCAAAGGAGAAAGATTATGTTTGTAAACTAATCTTTTCCTCTGGGTGTTATACCCTTTGATTGCCTTAAATGCAGCTGAGGTGTCTTTGATTAGATTACCTGTTAAGATAGGGCTTTTGATGACTCAGGTTGAGTCCCTGCCCCTTTGCTGGGTCTGATATAAACAGACACACAGACAGACACACAGGAAGACAGAACTCTGTCATTTTTGATCCGGCCATGTGACAGAAAGTAGAAGACTCAAACAGCTGAAGCTCCGGGAGAGATGAAACATTTTGCCTGAAAGTTTACACCTGAGATTTGGAAGAGCAGAGCAACCGAGACTGATATAGAAGGCCCAGAAAGAAACAACCCTATGCCAGGAGAGAGAGGACTACAGGGTCACTTAAGTACGAAGCCTCGAAAGGCTGGTTCCACGGAGCCTCAGACAAAGAGGAAGCTGAGAGAAGGCAGAGACCTACCAGGGATTAGCGACCTTCTTACTTAAGCACATGGCAGGTGATGTTGGTGAGAAAGCAAACTTGAGTTGGACTTTTTAATGGCCTTGTAACTATAAACTTTTGATTCAAATAAATACCTTTTATAAAAGTCAACAGATTTCTGGTACTTTGTATTAGCAGCCCTTTCTAGACTAATACAATTTTCATTAATTGATAATGATAGTATTATTCATTTGGTTAAAACCATTCAGTATTTTCCCGCTGCTCTTAAAGTCCAGAGTGCATAATATGACTAAGTTCCTGCTTAGTTTACCCATTTTGAAGCTACCCAATATGCTGTTTATTAGTGCAATTTCTGCAGTCAACCTGGGTTTGAAAATAAGCACTTTTGGGCCATTGTTATTATTATTAGTAGTAGTAGTAGCAATTTTACCTTATTCCACTCACTCTGTTCCAACTATGGTGAATTTTTTTTCAGTTCCTTACACACCTTCTTCATGATTTGTTTCAGTTTGCACACTGCAATTCTCTCAGTTTGGATTACTTCCTCCATTTGTCACCTCCTCTCAAACTGCACTTTTCAGCTTAAATATCACTTTCGTAGGCAATTGTCTGGGCCATCAGACCAATCAGGATCTCCTACTATACCTTCCAATAACCCCCTCCAGCAGTTTGACAGCATGTGGTATATTTGCAATATTTAAATGTCTATAATTATTTGCTTATTGTCTCTTTTACCTAATAGATTATATTTCTATAAAGCCAAAGAGTATGTTGGTTTTCTTAACCACCATCTTTTTAAATGCTAGCTATTCAATGTGCCTTCCAAGTGGCAACAAATTTTAAATTTATTATGTCTTCATTTAGAGAAATGTTAAAGATACAGAAATTATAAAGAATAATTATAATTAAAAATGTATATTCCCAACAGTCAGACTAAGCGGTTGTAAAATTCTGCCATAATGTTATTTTGACAAATAAACTATTGCTCCTTTTATTGACTGTGTAGAGTCCCATTTCCCTCTTTGCCACTCCAGGACCAAGTTCTTTTGAACATTTAGTCCTTTTCACAATTTTATTATTAACACCGGTCGTCAATCTCCATTCCTTGCGCTTTAGGTATATCCATATAGCAGGTCACAACATGACACCAGACTTTTCTCAGATTAAGAAAGTGAGAGAGAAAGAGAGCAAGGGCAACAGCAGAGACCACTCAGGAGGCAACTGCAGTGATCAATAACGTAGATCAGAGATGATGGTTTGTATAAGTGATAGCAATGGAGTTAGTGAAAAGATTGGAATCTTCAAGAGAAGTTTGGAATCTAGAATGTGTCAACAAAATTTCCTGATGTGTAAGATGTGGATGTAAAAGAAGAGAATATTAGGAAAGCAGTACTACACTATTTTTCTCTGCCAAATATTTGTAGATAAGAATAGTTTCTCTTTTCGCCAAGTACTCTTCTCCCACCACCAAGAAAGAGCATAATAGTCTTTAAATAAATGAGTGACTCAATGGAGGACTTGACTGACCTAACAATGTAACTAGACAGATGAGGGCATGCATCAAATATGAAGACAGCATACAAAGACTCTTCCATAATGGTGCTATAGAGAAAAATTCTAGATAAGGGAGGTATTTGGTGAAAATGACTTTAATATAATGTACAACTAAGGAAGTTTTCAGAAATAGTTTAAATGATGGAATAGTGTCTAATGGGAACAATTGACATGAAGACATATAGCATGTGTGTGAAGGCCAAAGTAAAGAGCAATGATAAAAAAAATAATGCTTGAGAATGAAAGTACTTCAGAATCATTGTGACTATCTAATCATGGTGATTGAAAATACCTTATTTAAATAAATAATACTTATTGTTAGGATATTGTAATTCTGATCAGAAATGTCCAACTAATAAAATATTTTAAAGTTAAATTAGGGCATAAATAAATCTGTGAAATAATAGTAGTTGGAAGGTTTTATGTTTACCACCTAAAGATTAGTAAATTATCACATTAATTTTGGTTACTACAATTTTTGATGAAAAAAAAATTTGTTATAGGTAAGGAATTTTTTTTTTAAACTTAATTTAGATTTCTTAGTGTTGGCTAAGAAAAAATGCAAGAATATTTGTCAACAGCCTGCAATGATATAGAACTTAACAGGGTAGTTAAGTTCAAAATACTGATAAGAGTGAGACAGTCAAAAATAAAAATAAAAATAACCATCAAATTCTTAGTGAGATCGTGCAGAGTTTAAGTTCTACTGTCTGATAATCTGTGTCCAAATTCTTGATTCTGCCAAATATAGGGGCTCTTGGGCAAGCTGCTGTCTTCTCAGAATGCCAGTTTCCCATCTGCATAGTGACAATATTAGTGATTGCTACCTTCTGCAGTGTTGTGAAGATTTAATGAAATCCTAAAAGTTAGGTGTTAGCAAATTTCTTGAATATAGAGAAATTGAAAAGTGTGAATTCTTCTACTTTGTTCTTTGTAAAATTGTTTTGTTATTTCTAACCTCTTTCAGTTTCATCTTGGAAAAGATTCTTTTTCGTTTCTTCAAAATGACAGCTGGAATTTTGATAGGGGTTTTGTTAAATCAGTAGATTGCTTTGGTAGTACTGGCATCTTTATAATATTAAGTCCTCCAATCCATGAACTTGGGATGCCTAGTCATTTATTTAGGTCTTCTTTCATTTCTTTCAGGAGTGCTTCCTTTAGTTCCTTGTCTATGTTTTCCTTTAGTTCCTTGATCCTATTTAAGAGAGTTGATTCAAGATCTTTATTTTTGATTAGTAATTCCAGGAGCTGGGCTTCCTCTGAGATAATTTCTGTCATTTTCTTTTTCTTTTTACTGGATTACACTTTCCAGTCTCTTGGTTTTTAAATTTTTTTGTTGCATACTGGACATTCTGAATATTATATTGCAGTCCCCCTGGATGTCTAGTTCTCCTGCTTCTCATTCTACCTGACCAAGAAAAAGGAAAAGAAAAATGAGAGAGAGAGAATACTAACAAACAATACACACACATGTAAACACAAATCTACAATGCCTCATGAAGTCTCCTGTTATATGCTGCTGTGAGGCCAAGTGCAGCATCTGTGTTGGTCACTTAGGGTTCTGACAGACCAAAGAAATGAGGAAGAAAACCAGCCAACCAACCCAGAAAAAGGTGTACTGTCTCTTTATAGTCTGGTAGATTCTAGTGTGAGGCAGAAGACATTGCTACAGAGGAGATATATACCAAGTCTAGTGTTTGCACTGTGCCCTCAGGTATCTGCCAGACCACCGAGAAGCAGAACAAAAAAGAGAGGGGGGGAGGAGAGTGTGAGGAAGAGACAGAGAGAGAGAGAGAAAAGAAAGAAAGGGGGAGAGAGAGAGAGAGAGGGAGGGGGAGAGAGAGATGGAGGGAGGGAGAGAGAGGAAAGAAGGAAGAAGAAAGAAAGAAGAAAAAGAAAGAAATAAAAAAGAAAGGAAGGAAGAAAGAAGAACAAAAGAAAGGATGAAAAAAGAAAGAAGAAAGAAAGAAAGAAAGAAGGAAAGAAAGAAAGAAAGAAAGAAAGAAAGAAAGAAAGAAAGAAAGAAAGAAAGAAAGAAAGAAAGAAAGAAAGAAAGAAAGAAAGAAAGAAAGAAGGAAAGAAAGAAAACATTTTAGTAGGTGTTGATAGGAAACAGGAATTTTTTTCTGCCAAAAAGGTCAAAGCTGAGACTAGCATCTGCATGGGTCCTTTAGGAATCTGTTAAGACCAAGAAACACCTATAAGTAAAAAAGAAAGAAAACCGAAGAAAATAGGTGCACTGGCTTTTTATGTTCCAGTGGAGGCTGATGAGTGGTCAGAAGCCTCTACTGCCCAGAGAGGAGAAACTGAGGCCAGAGTTTATGTGGTCCCTCAGGGTCCTCCAGACCAAACTTGACTTCCAACCCTAGTTTTTGTAGAATGTTTCCAATGCCTTCCTTGGCCCTAGCTGGAATCTTCCAGAATCCAGCCTTCATTTCCACTGCTGCCATTTCCATAACGAGGGCTGTGGGGCTGAGAAATGGGAGAGGTCACTTTCACTAACAAAGCTGAAATATCAGTAGGCTCTTCTTTCATCCAGCAATTTTATGATTGTTCTAAATGTCCAATCTGGTTCCAGCGCTACCAGCTAGTTAATTTCCATCTCTTTACAGCTTATTCTCTTTTCTGGAGGAGGTAGCTGTCTGTAAAACTTCTTAATCCTCCATTTCCTTATATCCTGAGTTTCCTGGAAAATGGGCACAGAATTTTGCCTCTATCCCAGCACTGTTGATAACCTCTCAAATGCTTTAGTGAGTGTTTTTTCTGGTCTTTTGCTCTAGTCTTTCTCAAGGACACCTCATGTGTCCTGTGAAGTGCTTTTGGTCAAAGACAAAGGTCCTTTGTGTCTGGAGGTCCCAGCTATTCCAGATTGACAGCTTAGCCCACACTTAGCCTTTAAGGATTTGTTTAAAATTTTGTTTGATGTCTTCTTGCATGCTTGTTTGGAAGCTACCTCTTTCTCTAGTGTCAAAGGTGAAATAGTCTTTGTGTCCCTCTCACTGGAGGTACATATTCCTCTTTGGAATTTGGTTTCCTTGTTTGTCTGGCAAATTTAGCTCTTGATAATCTCAGGAAAAGTTATGATTTTATAAATTTGTTAGCTTTTTCTTATTCTTAGGGTGGGGGTGATGCTCTTTGCATTTTTTTATACTCTAAGCAAAAGCTGAATTTCTATTTACATATTGGGAGCTAGCATTGATTCTAGATTTCCTCCATTACATACTTGCAACTCCCTTCTCTGGTAGTGAGAAGTTTGGTTCTCATTGTCCTCTATATATTTACTTATTATGTCAACCACATATTAAGCAATCTCTGATTACTAATCTCTAGTAGCCACTTGTGTTGCCTCAGTACAATGGTTGCTTTCCTCCCTCCCCACAGGCTCCCAAAATGAACTAGATCAGTACCTCCACCCACCTATGGATATACCCCTTAACTTGTTCAGGTTCCAGCATTCTTGTCCAGTTGCTGCTACTTCCCACCTCACACAGGTTTTCTTCTCACTTTCTTTCTCATCCATGACAAAAGGGTAGCACCACCTACCTATGCAGATGCCTATCTTGCTTATCTTTATCTAACAGTTTTTGAATTATTCAAAAGGAAAGAAAGGAAGAAAGAAAGAAAGAATGGAAGTCATGGGGAAGAAAAGAGTGTTATTTCTCTTTTATTTGTTTTTCTTTAACAGTCAACTCTCCAATCAGATTCTGAGTTGCTTGGGAATATGGCTTTGCCTCATCCTTACTTCCTCTTTTCTCATTTATTTTTATTATTCTTGCTCTTTCTTCCTCTTCTGCCACTTTCTTCCTCCTCTGTCTGCTTTCTGTTTTTCATCTCCTCCTCATCCTCAATTTCTTCTCCCTATCTTTGCATTCTTCCTTTCTACTTCTCTTCTTTGCTTTTATTCTGCCTTTTCTTCTCAGTTCTTCCTTTTTCTCCACCATCTTTTTCTTTCTTTTTTTCTCCTGTTGTTTCTCAGCACAACAGCATCTCTTATAATGCCAATGATATAGGTATGATTCCCCATTTTACAGATGAGAAAGAATAGAGCTTAGAGACATTAGTGACTTGCCAAGTAATCAAAGTTAGTAAGTGATAGAGTTGAGATTTAAACCCAGCATATATCTGACACTATTCATAAAAGCATCTGATTGGCTTTTAGCATGATATCTTTAAATGACACTGCCCTGGGAAGCAGACTTGGCCCAATGGATAGGGCTTCTGCCTACCAAATGGGAGGTCTGTGGTTCAAACCCCTGGCCTCCTTGACCCATGTGGAGCTGGCACATGCACAGTGCCGATGCACGCAAGGAGTGCCATGCCACACAGGGGTGTCCCCGCATAGGGGAGTCCCATGTGCAAGGAATGCACCCCATATGGAGAGTCGCCCAGTGCAGAAAGTGAAAGAAAGTGCAGCCTGCCCAAGAATGGCGCCACACACATGGAGAACTGACACAATAAGATTATGCTACAAAAAGAAACGCTGATTCCTGGTGCTGCTGATAGGGATAATATTGGTCACAGAAGAACACACAGTGAATGGACACAAAGAGCAGACAACTGGGGGGAAGGGGTAAATAAATAAATAAATCTTTAAAAAAAATGACACTGCCCTGACCATCAGAAAAAATTTAGATAACCCATAAAATCATAAGCAACAATGCCACTTGATATTACCAAATGAAATGAATTCCAAAGAATGAAAAGTAATTTCAAAGAGAAACAATAAGACAAAGTATGAAAGAAGTAATAGCTAAAATTTGAGTGATTTTTTAAAGGGAGAACTATAGTAGAAACACCTGTGTACTGCTCACAAAAAGGGAAAATATGGATTGAGGAGAAAAAGCTTAAGAATTAGGCTTAGGTTAATTACATGACACTTGACAAATACCTGGGGAATGTAGAAGAGCTGGCTGGTGTCTCTTTGGCAACAAAAGTGGCCTTTTGCTATCCACAAATCTCCCTCTGGCAACTAATAAAACTTGTTAGGAATTTGATCAATGCCAAGGTATAATTTTAGTGACCAAATTAATGCTACAAATGTTAAAAATAACATTTTTTAAACCAGCAATTTTTGAAAATGCACAAAAGTATTTTACAGACAATATTGTTCAACATGACTTAAAAGTATGTTAATTTATTATTTTACTAAGGCTAGAATAAAAATATTTTTATACCATTTTGAGTCCCTCTTCCTCTCCAATCTTTTAGTCAGATATAGGATTTCATTATAATAGACTTTGCATTAGTAAATACTAAAATTTATAATTACTTTATGTGTGTGTATGAATTTCTTTGTATGATTACTTCGTAAATAAGTTATTTGGTCTTACTTACATATTCTTTAGGAAACCTGTTGAGTTACAGTCATTATAGTTTATCATCATAGTTCATATGGGTAAGGTGTAAAGTCCTATCAGTATCCTGAATTATCAGTAGGGGAAGGAGCTGTCACTTTATTCATTTGAAAATGGCACATTTTCAGATGAAAATGTAAACAAATTCATCTGGGGATAGGCTGTCACTGGGAAAGCAGACGATTTGGGCTATAGGAATATGTGTGTGAGTGTATATGTGTGTTTTTGTTTGTAGGAAGAGATAGAAGGGAGGGATCTGATGGAGCAATGGCCTTAAAGCAAACAATCTGTTCACAAGCAAAGTGACATTTGAAAAGTAAATCCATACCCAGCTTACAGTCTTCCTTTTTTTTTTTTTTTGTCAAAATTTTTTTTTCCGGAAAGTAACTGATCACCCCTTTTTGTTCATGTCTTACTACAGTCTTTGCCCAAGAGTAAATGATTAGACCAACGTGTTCACCTGCAGTGTTTCTAGAATATTAGCTCTGGTATTTTAGGGGCCTTTGTTTTACATATTTTACTAACTTTTTAGAATACTTTGGGCTCCAGATGGTATTTATCTTATTCTTCTTTTTCTGTTATATTTCTATTACATTAACTTATAAAATTTTGTCGCAGGAAAGAAACATAATGCTTTCAAGTTCAGTGTCTTTCCTCACCCATCCTGCTTTCCTCACCAGTAGCAGGATGGGATAAGAATTGTAGTTAGATTTCAGTGCTAGGCCACTTCATGCTTTCTCTCCAAAACTGGACTGCTTCTAATCAAATTTTACTAAAAGATTATACAGAGATTATGTGTTAAAATTTTATCCAGAATAGTATACTTTTAGCAGCTGTTTTGCTTTTTTTTTTGAGAAGCAATAATGTAAAATATTACTTAAAGGAAATACATGACTATTGGAACAACCTAAAAATGTAAAACAACTCCTTCGAAATAAATTCTGACAAGATATTTGCATTTTATATTAATAAAACAATTAACAAGACAATTTTTTTCTATCTCTTTTTTGTTTATCTAAAATGAGGTTCAAAATCATGAGAAGAAAATGTTCTATTTACTGATGCTTGGAGTTAAAACATGGGCAAATAGTCCCAGAGAAATGGTGTAAATTTATATAACTCCAGACACTAAAGTAAAGATGAGGCAAGTTATAAACTACATACTTTAATATTTGTGTATTTGTATTGTATTTAATATGTTTTTATGATTGTTATCCTATGTAACCAGCTGGGTGTAAAATCATACCATACTTCTGGCAAATTACTTTATCATAGGTAAACAGAATTAATACTTCCTCAGAAATAGAAAGTGCTAAATTTCTAGTTGCTTTTCAATAATTTGATTTTATGAATAAATTTTAATTATTTCACTATGATAGTTTGTCTTTAATTTTTCCTCATTAATTTCAACCATTAATAAACCTTACACCATTCTACTATGCCCAGAAAATAATTTAGTTGTTGTATCTCATCAATGTACCTTGGTTTTCCAGGTGGTGCTTGTGGTCTCTGGGTCTTCAATCTGTGAAATAAATTGTCCATCTGTTGCCCTAATCCATCTGCTATTTTTTCTTCAGGCATTATCTGTATTCTACCATGTAGATTGTTTAAAACTTTCATAAAAATAAATAATAACTTTTGGCTTGATACTTAGAGATTCTCAACCCGTGTGTCCCAAGCCTAGTTCTGATATATTTTAATCTAAAATGGTTTTCTAATATAATATTAAAGTCAGTTTGCAACCAAGTAAATGTTATCTCAAGAAGCATAATCACATTTGTAATGCTTTTACTTCACTTCACTGCATGACATGTTACAGAATAATTTGCCGACCAGATATACTCATACTTTTCTGAATAACTTTTTAAATACCAATCATTTATTTTTTACAAACCTCTTTTTTCTTGATTTATTCTATCGTCATGGACTTATGCTTCTATGTAGAATTACTAACCCATAGATTAAGTCATTAAAAGATGAATCTGTCATCTCTAAGGGTGAAAAAAATGTGACATTTGAATAAAATAAAAGCAGCAGTTCAAATATAGGCCAAAGAAAAGGCCCATAGAAAAATATTCATCAGTTTCCTCTGAAGTCTCATCTGATAATAAATTGAATGATTTCTCATTAAATCTAAGACATTGTACATACTCTTTTCGAGTGTGAAAAATATAGTAGTTTGGTTCCTAGTTTTGGATTTGGAAGTTCTTGCTGCCCTTATAAAAATTCTAGTTTTGAATTATCAATTAAATAGTTTCTAAAACTATTTCGCATTTATGACATTTATATAAAAACACCATCATTTTTCTGAAGTATTTGCCTCCTTGTGCATCCACTCTCTTATCTCCTCTCCTCATTATAACCCTACTCTCCATCTATGCCTAATATTTTCTATCTCAGCCCTCCCTAGTCTCCCACAATGAAATTTACCAGTTTCATCATCTGTAAATTTAATGTAATGCCTGTGCTTACCACAACCTGGGCTTTTAGGTATTTTAGCACATCATCATGTATGTATATCAGTATTGGGAAAACTTCATCAATCAGATATATCAGGAAACACTAAACACAAAAAGACTATATTTTGTATAAAATTATACTCATTGCAAATGTTGTTATTGAATACAGGCAGATATATCAGGAAACAAATAAAATTTAAGTTTTAGGACCATGCTCTAGTGTAGTTCATTTCTAAGGCATTGGAAGGGAGGTCAAAGGAAATTTTGTATTGGTAATACTTTTTTTTTTCTTTTAAAAAAGTCTCCCAAATTGCTTAAGCTTCAGATATCACAAAACCTAGATTTACCCTAGTCAAGGAAGTAAACTTGATAATTAAATCTCTTTATAGTTTAAAAAATGTAGCTCCCTACCCCTATTTTCTAAAGGTTCAGATCTGAAAATATTCATTTACAATTTTGAACATAAAGTTTGAAATTTTAGAACTTACACCTGAAAATATGCTTTGGACCAAAACAAGAATGAGAGATTGACATTTTGTATTTCCCAGTTGCAATCTCTGATCTGAATCTCAACTATATCTTAAAACTAATAAGCAGGAGAATAGTGTTATTGAATAAGCATTAATGATATCAAATAAAGAAATATAACCAAGCATTGCAGGAGCACAAGTAGAAAAGACTTAGATAAAATATTTTAGGAAACGTAAGTTGGTGAAAATGAAATTCAATTGGAGGAAATAATATTATTAATATTTTAATTAAAAGATTATGTTTGAAGAAATGAAAGAATGATAACTGAAAGAAAAATTCTAACTCAAATTCTGCAAATTATTTCACTTTCCTCATAAATATTTTAAAGGTGAAGATGATTTTAAGGTTTGCATTTTAATTTGAAAGAGAACAACTCTGTTTGTACTATTAATTGAGGTCAATATTTTATACAATCATTCATCCAAGAAAATCAAAACCTGAATTAATTTTTTTTCGTGTAAAGAGGTTGGAAAAAGAAAGTCTAAGGTCATGTGTATTACTAGAAGGGAAGTTAAAAGTAGGATAGAACTGTGTAAGATAGTAAAACCACATGTAAAACATGAATATGGGTAATATTGCATATAAAAGGCTATTTTTACAAAATATAAATATTAATATACTAGAGAGAAGGAAAAAGAATAGCAGCTATGTATGCGAGCTGCATCACAGATTGAGAGTTATGAGTTGTTTTTTTTTATGTTTATTATTATTATTGAAGTAATGAAAGCACTCTGGGGATGATTGGGGTGATGAATGCACAAATATGTGAGTATACCGAACACCATTGATTGTACAATTTGGATGGATTTGTGCTTTATTAATAGGTATCAATAAAATTGAAAAAAATGCTTAAGAAAAGAAAAATATGAATGTACAAAATAAATTAGAGAGACAAAATGAAATAGCTGTTATGTGTTGCATGGGAAGCTTAGAAAGATTGAGAAGGGAACGTTAAGGGGTACAGTTATTTTTTTGTTTTTTATTACTATTAATATAGGGATAATGGAAATACTCTAAAGATGTTGAATTGATGAATGCACAGCTATGGGATTATACCAAATACCATCGATTGTACACATTGGATAGATTGTATGCTTTATTAATACATATCAACAAGATAGATTAAAATGTTAAAAAAAAATAAAAATAAGTAAAAATAAAGTGCAGTAAAAATCAGGCCTGATAGCTGGTTGTCAGCCTGAATTGCTAGGTCTCATTAAGATTTCCCAAAAGGTATAGAGTTTGCGAGTTTCGGGTTTCCTCTCACTGGGAAAGCCTGAAAGACAGGAAACAGAAAATCAGATCAACTAATCAAAATGTCAAAGTTGCCTGATTCTATTGCTCAAATGCTGAGCACATAGTAGGCATTCAATAGGCTTTTGAATGATGGACTGGCCCAGTATAATTTAAACATTCAAAGAACAAGCTTAGAATTAAGAATAAATTTGTAAATTTCAACATAAAGACTTCCATTTTGAGTAGCCTCTAAAAATGCTAACTTTAAAAAAATCCAATGCTTTTCTCCATCTTAGCTTATGAACTTCAAAGGCAATGTATTATTTCATGATTTAGAAAGACATGCCTTTCAGTCACCACAAATGTTGATCAAATCTAGAAGATTTTTAATTAACCATATTCCAGTATATAGTTGCAATTTTATTGTTATAATAAACAATTTTAATATTTATTCATAAAATTCAGTTTCATTCTCTATAAATTTTGAAGCATCTCTACTGTGTGTGAATGTGTATGTGTGTGCTTCAGTTTGTGTGTGTTTATGGGAAAGCAAGTACAAGAAAGAGGGAATGAGAAAGGAACTTTTCAGTGACTGCTTTTAGAAATATATACTATTATCTCTAAATAATTTCAATTTACATGCTTTTTATCTGGGAATATAATGAATAATAATAGCTATTTTCTGAAATCTCACAAGATTAATGCTATTACTATGTCTATTTACAGACAAAGAAAATGAGGCAGAAAGGAGTTAAGGATGTGAACATTTCAAATTTGGCAAATACCTTTTGTTATTGTTTTGTTAGTTTCACTGTAAAGCTGTGTAAAACAATAACCACTAAGAATGGAAATAATTTCAAATTATTAAATTTGTATAGTACCTTCTTTCAGAACTGTATTTTTTCTCATTCCATTATAACACAGAACAGAGAATTTCTATTTTTTGCAATATAGCAGATGTGATATTCTGAAGGACTTTGTAGTTTGAAACAAATGTCAAATGAATAGCTAAGAAAAATCTTTGAGTTTTTGATAAAAATAGACAGGAAAGCAGAAAGCTTATAAAGTTAGAATGTGCAGGACTGATCTTCATTAGAGAGGTTTCTGCCCAAACCAACCAATTAGGTATTGGAAATAAGATAAAGACTAGATATCCCTGCCTCAAAAAATAATAATAATAATGAGTTTTCAGGAGATTTTGCAAATAATCTGGGATCCTAAGGATTTGTATCATCAATATAATTATAATAATATCAAATCTTTGGACAAAGTTGATCAATGTAATACTTAGACAACTGATGAAAATGTAGGTTGCCATACTTCCTTGGTTAAAGTCTAGAATTACTATTAAGTTGAACATACACATATTCTTACCATTCAGTCATTTCTCTGAATATGAGAACATTCACAAACTCTTCTCAATCAACTGTTTTGTTTATACCCTATCAAAATCCTAAAGCATATATACCAAGGGACATGAAACGAGTTGTTATAGATATATTTTACATAACAGCAAGAACCCTGGAAATACAACTATCCATCAATCATAGAATAAATTGAAGTATTGTGGTATGTACACACAATGGAATACTTTCAGTGGCAAAAAAATGAAATTTAGCCAAATGTGGCAGCATGAGTAGCCCTCAAAAACACAATAGTAAGTGACTAGATCAAGTCACAAAAGAACACAGCCATATGATTTTATTCATATAAAAACAGGTTGAACCAAATATTTGATTTTTAGCAAGGGAAGAGTAAACACACAATTTAAGATAATGATAACTTCTATGTGGAAGAGAGAATTCAAAAAATTGGGGTGGGATCACAGTGATAAATTGCAATTTATTCTTGTGTGGATGGTATGGGTAATTATTTCATTATTTTTCTTTAAATTGTACATGTTTATTTAACAATTTTGTGTATGTATATAATAAATATCCAATAAAATTTAAATATCAGTAAAAATAAAAGATGAAGGGAGGAATATGTAGCAGTAAAGTAGGATGAAATTTATGCAAATGCTTTTGAGAGGAGCCTTATAAAATATTTTGTTTATTATTGGTGAGTAAGATAAAAGAAGAGACGAATAAATAAATGAATGAAATGGTAAAAATTGACAAATAAAATATTAAGAAAAAATAATGAAAGGGTTTTAAATAAAGTGGCTTGGAAAAAAAATAAATATTGATGTGACTTTTGTTTAAACCTGGTAGATTGAATATGGACTTTTACATCCACTCTCTCTTGAAATTTCATTAAAGTGGAAGTAGACAAAAGACTACAAAGACTAATAGAGGTGGAGTGGCAATGTAACAAAATATTGCATGTAGAAAACTAGCCTTTTCATATTAAGTGCATACTTATTACTTTACTCTCTATATATTTATAGTTAAAAGTAAAAACCTTCTATTATATATGTGTGCATATATTATATATGTATGTATATGCATTTTTTTCCAAGGATAATCTGCCATTTTATTGGAGACACCTTCATAGGACAGGAAGCCAGGCCTGCCTCCAACAGTTCTGCCACGGGAGGGGCAAGATAGGCACTCAAAGGAAAGGACCTGGAGCCCTAAGTCCACAGCCCCTCAGCCATATATATATAGACACACATTATATATATACATACAATGTGTGTGTGTCTATAAATATATAATGTATATTTGAAGACAGGATCTTAGAAAAATCATAGAAAGAAGAAAAAAAATCACAATGATAGTTAAAACAGAAATAAAAGAAAGAAAAGTCAAGGATCATTTCAGGTAGTCAACTAGTCATTCATCTGGGTAATATATATTGTGAAAATAGATATCTTTCCTTAGGAAGGAAATTTGTCAAGAAATCTAGTTAGTATAAAATCTTATGGATGCCCAGACTGAAATGACTTATTGAATATGGGAAGGAGGAAATATAAAATACCCTTAACAAGATATATAATTTTGAAATTTTAGAATTCAAGAGATCAAAAAACATACTCTTAACATTCTCCAGAAAGGAGACTAAAAGGTGAACTATAAAAGATAAAGAATTTCAATGGCATTGGATTCTTTAAAATATCAGGATTGGAAGATAGAGCACAGTTGAGAAATGCCTTAATTCTGAAGGAACATCATTTTTTACCTAAAATTATATGTACAGACAAATTAGTATTCAGTTAGCAAGTGGAGTAAAGATTTTTCAGAAACAAAATGCTTCAAAAGAGTATCTCTTACACATTCTTTCTCATGAAGTTGGAGGGAAAATATGTGTATGAAAATGAGGGCGTAAAGCAATGGAAATGTTATAAAGGATGAAAGTGAAAGGAATTCTCAAGTTAATGACAAAGTGAGAGTCTAAAATAATAACCAGGCTTGAAGAAAATCAAGTCCTGACAGGAGCAGAATGCTGGAGGGTTCCCGGAGGTTTAATAAAGAAGATTTACCCTTCCAAAGGATTAGAGGACAAGTTATTGTTACACATGAAGAAAACTAGGCAAACAAACCAAAAAACAATAATTGTAAATCCCAGGGAAAACAAAGAAAGAAGAAAGGAAATATGATCACAGTATACCAAATGACTAAGCTTACATAATACTCACATATTCATCATTAAGAATTGAAAACGGATGCCTTAATCTTTATTAATAAATTAGAAAAGGGAAAAAAGTAATATTTGTGTGCTAGATAGATCTTTGCATTTCATCTTTGGAAGCCTAGGGATCCTAAAGCAAGATTATATGATAAACTAACAATATAGTTAACAAATCTGTAGGGAATGAGTATCAAAAAATAGAAGAATAAGCATATTATATGTAAGTAAAATAGATAACATTATTGCTTTTGTAAACCAGAAATCAGAACTGAGTTGCAGTAAGCATAAGAAAGATTTGTCCTTTTAAAAGATATGATGTATAAAATTGATGTATGCATTTAAGAGTAAAATGGGAGAATGATAGAGAAGATAAATTTTAAAAATGGTGGAAAGAGTACTAATTCTATGACTGGGACTGGGTAATAAATATTCCACTTACTCTGGCTCTAACATTTTCCTTCAGACTTCTGGTTTTTCCTTCTCCTGGACTTCCATTCTTAATTTTCTTTCCTATTTCTATTTCTTGAATTTCTAACTTTTTATCTGCCTTTTACATTCTCTTTGACTCTTTTACTTCTTTCTTTTAATAGCATATGTTTTTATTAAAAATGTCAAAAATTGCAAGATATTTCATTACCCATAGCACCAAAAAGTTTACTTAAATATTATTTATGTCCCTCTTTCATTTGGATTGGGTCAGTAGTCCTCTGTTGATTCAGAGTAAGTGTAAGAGAGGGAAAAGGTCTTTAAAATTACCCAGGAAAGTGAAAACAATAAGACACTGGGGGAAAATACAAAAGAGATTGTCACTGTATAAAAGATCTTATGGTGATGAAAAACACAATGCAAAATTTTTTAAATTTTATTTTTTTGTTTTTATTTATATTTATATCTATATTATTTATTTGGCTTTGTTTTGGGGGAGTTTTTGGATTGCAGAAGGGTTGCAGCTGTGGCAGAGGAGGATCACTGGTGTGGGGTGTAAGTGGTGGGAGATGTGTGGGAGGGGGTGCACCTGGGGCACACCTCTATGGAATATGAATATATTCAACTGGTCATGCAGTGTTGTCTCAGTGGATGGATACCCACGCAATAACTGAAAGAATATTTAATTCCCATCCTGCTACATTTTCTAATAGAATGACAAGGAACCCTAGAGTGTATGGGCAGTGCCTGGCGAAGGAAGACAGACCAATACATTAGGTCCTTGATATTGATGCTTGTACTTATGAACCTTTGCTTGTGAAGTTGAAACAGCCTAGTATTATATATTGTGTAAGAGATACCTCCTGAAAGCCTCCTTGTTGTTCAAATGTGGCTTCTCTCTAAGCCAAACTCAGCATATAACTGTACTATCTTCCCCCGGGGTGTGAAATGACTCCTGGGTATGAACTTCCTTGGTAGCAAGGATTATTAACAAGTGCTAACTAGCAATGCATCTGGAAAAAGACTTTGACCAAAAGAGGGAAATATTAAATGCAAATGAATCTTTATGGCTGAGATTTCAAAGTGAGTTGGGAGGTCATTTCAGAGATTATGCTTATGCACATCTCATGTTATGAACCACAGTAAACAGTATCTCAAGCTAAGGGACTCCTGAGGCTCTAGAGACATCTGGACGCAATAGGCAGGGCAGATAACCCCAGGAATTTAGCAACTGCCAGATAGCCTTACCTTAGAATATATGATAACCTATCCCCCCAATATATTGGAGTTGGACTTATTTATAATTTTCCTATACATGGTTCTTATGCCTCTTTTTATTTAAACCTATAATTAGCACTATACACATTAACTATGTGTCCCAGAGACTTGGATCTTCCAACTGTTCATATGCTGGGTTAGCCCTAAATCTCAGCAGAGTTGCAGTCAACACTTACTTTCCAATTCATCAGACTTGCCCAGGACAATTAACAAAAGGATGATGATGGACAACGCCCTTTCAAAAAAATAGAGTATCTATGACTGCAAGCAAGATAATTCCATCCATCTGCCCCATGGGATCTAAGTCCCCTCTCAACTGGAGGGAGAATGAGCATCACCATTCCAAAGTCCTCAAGACTGAGGAATGAACAAACATAAGGGGGGGGAATGCAACCATGGAATAAAGTCGAGTTATTATTATTCTATTAATGGAAGAACTTGTAACATTGATATAAATGCAGTGGTCACCAGAGGTTTGGAGAGGGTCAGAGGGAAGAAAAGGTGTAACACTGGGCATTTGTAGGACACTGGAATTTTCTGTAAGACATTGCAATAATGGATACAAATCATTATACATCTTGTCAAAACCTATAAAATTGTGTGGTGCAAAGTGTAAACCATAATATAAACTGTAGACCATGGTTAGTATTGATGCTTCAGTATGTGTTCATCAATTGTAACAAATATACCACACTAATGAAAGATGTTGTTAATGGGAAAAAGTGTGGAATAGGAAGGGGGTTAGGTATATGTGAATCCCCTATATTTTCTATGTAAAATTTATATTATCTAAAGCTTCTTTAAAAATTATAAAAAATTACCTGACAGCTCTAGGAACATCTGAACAGCAGAGGCAAGTCACACAACCTCATGATATCAACATCCCTTCTGTGGACTCTATCTGGGAATAAATGATAATCTATCTCCCCAATATAATAGAGTTATACTCACTTATGATTCCCCTAATCATGATTCTTCTACTCCTTATATTTGAAATATAATTTTTCATGTATCTATTAAGTATATTTCTCAGAGACTTATATCTTTGGACTGCTCAAATTATGACTGAGCTCAGAATCCTAGTAGAGTAGTAGATAACTCCTATTCTGCAGTTCTTAATGCTTGCTCTGGACAACCAACAAAATGATGGTGATGGACAGGTACCAACCCCAAAACAGGGTGTGTTTGCAGCTGTGAACAGGATAATTCCTTCCATCTACCCCATAGTATCTGGGACCCTTCCCAACCTGGGATTGTTGGAGCAAATGGCATCTGAGCCCCTAGCGATTTGGAAATGAACTATAGTGGGAATTGGAAGGCCACAGACCAAAGTATATTAATTGCTATTGTCATTATCTTGTGTTGATGGAAGAACTTGTAATATTGATATAAAGATAGTGGTTGCCAGGTGTTCAGAATGGAGGGGGAGATGAATAGGTAGAACAGGGCATATTTGTGATAGTGATATTCTTCCGTGTAATACTGCAATAAAAGACACATGGCATTAAGCATTTGTTAAGGCCTATAGATCTGTACAGTACAAAGTGTAACCCATAATGTAAACTATAGACTTTAGTTAGTAGTAATGCTTCAGTATTAGTTCATCAACTGTAACAAATGTATGACACCAATCTAAGATGTTAATAATAAAAAAACTGTGTGTGAGGGTGTGTGTGTGGTGAAGGTTATATGGGAATTCTCTGTACTTTCAGTGTAATTTTTTCTGTAAATGTAAATCTAAAATTTCTTTAAAAATAAAGTTTAAGAAAAAATGATGAGGGGACATTTTCAAATTTGACATACCCTTAAATCCAATTGCACAAGAATACCTAAAGTCTTATAATTTGATAAGAATATCTAGATGGCTCTAGTAGTGTTTTAGGAATGTATTAATATGGTCTTGTTCATCCTTTAACTAAATAAAACTTTATATTCAAATTACAAAATGCTTTCAGCAACATGATTAAAAATCCTTTGGATAGCAAGGACTAAATTGTTTTCACTCAGTGACCCAATAATGAGATTATAGTTTATTTTTTATGATGGAGACATATAACTTACATTTCAGCTGTAACTTCAAATAATTTAGTAAATTGTGCACATGACAGCTGATTTAGCCCATATACTTTAAAAGAGCAATATGTTTTATATAAAAATAATTAAGTTTAATAATAATATAGGCCAAAATTCTAACCTGAGTGATATAAATAAAAATAAAATGAAAAAATGTGCATTAAATGTTCATATAAATTATATATTTTTAATAAAAATATAACCTAAGACAAACAATAGAACCAATCTGCTCTGTTAGTCTTCCAATATGACATGGATTTTTTTTTCTCCTTTCAGTTTTTCTTTAAAGATTCATAGATCACAAAAAATGTTACATTAAAAATATGAGGTTCCCATATACCCTACACCCCAACCCTCCCACTCTTTCCACATTATCAACATCTTTCATCATTGTGGCACATTCATTGCATTTGCTGAATACATTTTGGAGCATTGCAGCACTGTGTGGATTATAATTTACACTGTAGTTTACACTCTCCCTCAGTACATTCATTGGGTTATGGCAGGATATATAATGTCCAGGATTTCTCCCTGCAATATCATTTAGAACAACTTCAAGTCCCAAAAATGTATCCACATACATCTCTTCTTCCCTCTCCCTGCCCTCAGCAACTACCATGGACACTGTCTCCATATCAATGATAAATTTTTTTCCATTGCTAGAGACACAAGAGTTCTATAGTTGAATACCAATAAGTCCCACTCTAATCCATATTTTATTCCTCCATCCTGTGGATCCTGTGATGGTGATGTCCATTCTACCTCTAAATCAAGAAGGAACTTAGATCCCACATGGCTAATGGATGTGATTCTCTTACTTGCAGTTGTAGTCACTCTTGGTTCCCTGGTGTGGTGGTTGACCATCTTCACCACCCTGTTAGCTGATCTGGGTAAGTCCAATGAACCAGAGAGGAGGTATTGCAACTCTGCTGAGGCTCAGAACTCAGTTGTCCCATGGCCAGTCCAGTAATTTAAATCTCCTATATATACACTAACCCCAGTGCTTACCATAGGTTCAGTAAAAGTGACAGAAGAGGCATGTGTAGAAAGGTCACTTCTGAATCCAACTCCATCACACTCAGGACCACAAATTCCAAAATAGGGGCCACTGACAAGACAATGAATTCCAGAGCCATCTACCACTGTAGAACCTGTGGGTGTCTGTATCCCTCAGGAGTACAAGTACCTGGGGTTGTATCTACTTTCACTGTCTCTAGGATCCTGCTGAGATGTGCATAAACATGATCCCTCTGATGACCTCCCGACTCATTTTGAAGTCTCTTAGCCATATAAACTCATTTGTCTTTACCCTTCCCCCCTTTTATTCAACATCTTTTTCTAGTTGCATCACCAGTTGGTGATAGGTAGTAATCCCTTGGTGCCAGGGAGGCTCATCCCTAGGAGTCATGTCTCACCCTGGGGGGAAGGTAATGCATTTACATGCTGCATTTGGCTTTGAGACTGGCCACATTTGAATAACATGGAGGCTCTCAGGAGTTAACTCTTAGGCACCCTGCAGCTCTAGGCCTAGTTAAAATTTCAGGCACACAGGCTCATAAGCATATATACAATCCCTGGAGAACTCCCTCCCAACCACGTGTCCACCATCAACAACACTCCAGACCAGTGTTCGTCTCCTGCCATATTTGAATCTCTGTGATTCAAAACTTCTTCAAATTAAAGCATAATATATTGCAAAATTAAATTAGTAGGAAAATGAAATAGTAATGACAGGTTTTAAGATTAGAAATAGAATACATACTAATTTAGAAAAACTAAAATAAAGTAGAAAATAAACTGGGATATTAAAAAATGAAAAATACCATAAAATTTTATTTTTAACATTTTGCCTTTCATCACTGTAATAGGTGCTGCCGTGTATGTATAGTGGCAAGGCAATTTTTTTCATTCCTTCCTCAGTGCCTAAGGAATTGAGGGGAGGGTTGGGGAGAGCATAATAACATGGGAGATTGCTGGGTATATGGTTGAAACTATAATGTTGAGAAAACTCTTTAGAAAATATAATAAGGAAGGGTTACTTGTTTAGGGTGCTTCATGGAGGGCATCTGGCACAGGGACTCTAGGGAGTATATGAGTGCTCATCTTGTCATAGCATGGTATATCATTGGGTGGAGACCCATACAATGAGTAGGAAGGTGTACCCCATCCTGGGCAAGCCTGATATTTTCAGTGGGAAGGGTTTCTTTCGAGAGCATTGGTGGCTCCCAGTGGATGAGGACAGTCTAGTGTGTCAAGCCTTCATCATTGTTGCAAGTATTTATGAATCTGGTCCTTCAAGCAGTGAAGCTTGGTTGTCACTGTGGGCCCTGAGGGGAGGGCAAGAGAGAAATGGAACAGATGGAAACGGGGGTAACTGAGGGAAATGGAAGTATTCCACAAGATCATCCTATGATGGATATAGGACATGTTTAATTTCACCAAAAATTTATAAAAGTGCATAATCTAAAGTGTAAACCGTATATAAACCATAATATAACTAAAAATTTAGAAAATTGTACAGTCTGAAATATAAACCATAATGTAAACCAAAATGGAACCATGGTTGGTAGCAATATTGGTACATCAGCTGTAGCAAATATAACATGAACATGTAAAAAGATCGTTGCTGGGGAATGGGTAAAAGGATTTGTTGTTGGATATATGGGAGGCCCGTATATTGTATATGTGACTTTACTGTGATCCAAAACTTTTTGAAGACAAAATTAAAAATTAAAAAACAAGGATGTCATGGATTTTTAAAACTCCAATCTACATATAAGGATTGTTGCATAAAATGTCCTTAGCCCTATTTATCATCTGCCAAATTCATGTACATGAACTAAGACCATCTTCTACATGAAATCCATCCAAATTCCCTAGATAGATTTGATTTAGTACACTCTTTACAATCATAGCACATTTACAATGTCTATATGTCAAAAGTATAACTTCAGCATATATCTCTAAAGTGAAAGGTCTCTCTTTTTCCTTAACATGGCCAGAATACTATTATTCCATCTAAAAAAGTTTACAATAATTGTTAAATATCATAACAAATCAAATTAGCATTCTAATTTCTTCCATTGTCTCAATTTTTTAATACACACTGTGTTTGAATCAAGGCTCAAACAAAACAGCATAACATTTGGTTGATAGTTATTTTAAATCTCTTTATATCTACACTTGCCACCAATATTTCATTTTCTTTTTTTTTTAAAGATTTATTTTTATTTATTTAATTCCCCTCCCCTCCCCTCCCCCGGTTGTCTGTTTTCTGTGTCTTTTTGCTGCGTCTTGTTTCTTTGTCCGCTTCTGTTGTCGTCAGCGGCACGGGAAGTGTGGGCGGCGCCATTCCTCGGCAGGCTGCTCCCTCCTTCCCGCTGGGCGGCTCTCCTTATGGGTGCACTCCTTGCGCGGGGGGTCCCCTACGCGGGGGACACCCCTGTGTGGCACAGCACTCCTTGTGCGCATCAGCACTGTGCATGGGCCAGCTCCACACGGGCCTCGGGGCTTGAACCGCGGGCCTCCCATGTGGTAGACGGACGCCCTAACCACTGGGCCAAAGTCCGTTTCCCCAAGATTTCATTTTCTTTGCCACTTATTTAGTTAAGAAGGAGAGCCATTTATCCTGTAGGATTTTCCAATTTTCTGGATTTGGTTGGTTGCATGCGTGTAGTGGCACTTAAGAGATTACGCTCTCTGTTTTATACTTTCTAAAAAAATGTAGGGTTAGTAAAACCAAAGAAGGGATAGACTATGTATGTCTACCTTTAAGTGTAAGAGTATATAAAAACCTAATAGCATAGTTACCAAAAGTTGGAGGAAGAGAGTAGGTTAAAGGGAAACAGATAGAAGCACAACTTCTTTTCTGGCTTGTATTTTCATTGTGCTATTGGAACCACATAAAACTTTTATACATTTAAATAAAATTAACCAAAGTGAGGAAGAAAGCAATCCCTAAAAATTATGAGCAAAATGAAACAAATGAGCCTGACCATGTAATGAATTTGTCACTTTAAATCACAGAGATTAATTATTACCAGTGATTTTAAAACAGCAATTTGATTATACTCCCATGAAGTGATATCTTCTAAGGATAAAATAACTGGAAAGATATTTTAATCTTATTTTAACAATGATATTTTGGTGATAAAGAGTATTGTTAAAACATATTTATTGCGTGTACACACCTGACTTTGTTACATTTAAGCCAATTTGTACCATCTTGACAGAACCTATTGCCGAATTTCCAGTAATTTTGAGTGTTGATTGATAAATAAAACCATTATTAAAATTTAAATTATATAACCTTATAATTAAATAAGTTATATTAAAAAACAAAGGTGATAAATCACTATTTTTCAATATTTTTCAAATATTCATCATTGAGGTTATGTCTAATGTATCTGTATGGTAAAAATGTCATATAACATTGTCCTACAGTGTATCTCTTCTCAACTCTGCATTTAGTGATACCATGTTAGTAGCATTAAATCAGCTATGATGGGAGAACTTATTCCATGCAACTCAGCAAATGCCATAAATCTGAAAGTCTGTTGTTCATTTAACAACCCATCAGACACCTGTATGTATAAAGCACACACACATACACACAGAGATAAATCAAAAAAGTTACAAAGTTAATGACATTAGGGACCAACAGTTTTGCATATCAAATGAGATGTAAATTTAAAATCACAGAAATAAAATACTACTATCCTAAATACTTGGAAATTCCAATTTAGGGTGATAGGATCCATAATGTATTCTCTCTCTGTCTCTTTTACTCTCTCTCTATCTCTGAAAAAATGCAAATATTCCTAGCTGTGTCTACTGTACTACTGAAACAATGAATAATCCAATAATATGAGAAACATTAGTACCCAGACAGTGAGCACTAAAAAATATTTTTCACAAATATCAATCAGGGTTCCTTGAAGAAATAACTGATTCTGGGTCTAGAGTAGAAAATGCAGATGATGATCCTTGAGCATCTTATTATAGAAGAAAACATGGAAGCTATAAAAACTATTGGACACATATTTTTAAAAAAATAAAATTTAAGGGGCATCTTTGACCAAAGTCTGTACAAGATAAATATCAAAATTAATAATAACCACAATAGATTGAAAACATCAGGCATGCTAAAATTCATGGATTCATAATTATAATTAAAAAACTTATTTGTCATCCTATTACATGGCTGGGAACCGATTATTATTCTAAATAATTGGTAAATAATGAAAACAAAATTAAAGATTTATTTTTTCTTATATGAATTGTTCTGCATGATAACTAGAAGATTGTAAATAATTCCAGATAATAAATGTGAAAGGAATGATAGAATTAAAATATCACAACTTTATAACCCACAATGAAATAATGGAATTTGATAATTGTCATCAAAGGCTACTAAAGCATTTAGGTGAAAATCTGACAGTAAATTTTATATTGCTGGATCAGACTGATAACACCTAAATCCACTAATCAAAATTATCCTCACAAAAAGGGAAACATCAGACTTCATGTATCTCCTGACAAGGCACTATAAGAAATATAGAGCACTTGTCAAAAGTGTATTTTATTAAAGATGCATAAATGAATGTGAGAATTAATAACTGGATTTTTAAAAAATTTAGCTGAATATCTCCCTTTCAAACAGTTTACCATCTAAAAATAAAACAAAATCTAATTTTGCACTTGAAGAGGAATAGTAGGACACTTTAAATAGTAAAACAATATTTTATAAAATCAATTTCTTTAGAAAGACTAATATTTTTCCTTAAATGTCATAGCAGTGGAAAAAGTATTCAAAGCTCATGGTTTTCAATTTCAACATTTTGAAAATGATTTCCTAGTTATCATATAACACTTTGGATATCATATTGGCAATGACATTCAAAAATTAAATACAAATTATGTTGGAAAACCTTTTGCAGAGAAAATGCATGGCAGTTGTTGATGTCTTAAGTTGCTATGTTATAATCTTACTAGTTTGTGTTCATTTTTTCATATGTGCATTACATTTTAAGAAATAAAACATGTTCAATCTATAAAGTAAATAAAGTTCAATATAGAAGGTATGAAAATCTATTTTTAAAATCAGATAAGTAAAGGTGTTAGGGCAATAATGACCTATTTATTTGTCTAAGTTTTCTCTCTGTTTCCTTTTTGCTCTCTTTCTCTCCTTTTTGTATACTCATATGTGGTTGTATATATTTATTACCCTATATCTCTATATAATCTATATATCTATAATAACTTTCCTTTGTATGAGAGATCAAATAATGCTGGTTTTTAAATTTCTTCTCCTAAATCCAAGATTTTATAATTTTGAGTATTTCCTACATGTGGGCACATTAAAGCATGTCATTTCCATATTTTCACATATGTATTTTACGATATTATAAAAATAAAATTAACCCTGTTGTAAATACTTATTTACATAGTAAGTGACAATACAAGCTATGAGAAATTCTGTGTGGGAATTGACTACAATACATATGATAGAAAATAGGGCTATGGAAGAATTAGTTTGCTGCCTACTTGAAGCAGTTCTTTTCTGGACTGTAAAGATATGGGAGGAATAAACTGCAAGGATGAAAAGAACCGATGACATTATTATCAGTCAATGCAGAAATATCCCCAAGCAATCAGTGGCATGGAAACTTATTAAATAAAAAAAAAAAAATATGGCACTTGCCATAGCAAAGCTAATGGTGCAGATCTTTAAGAAGTGGCAACCTTAGGAGGTAGTATTTATACAGTTTGCACCTAGATTTTTCAGTTTTTCATTTAGAATGAATTGATTAGCTAGAAATGCTTTGATTGAAGGAAGAGAAGCTTTAACCTTGGTAATGAATAGGCCTCATGTTGCTGCTCTAATGTTCTAAGTCCTCTGTTTATCTTTGTTTCTAGCAGTGCAACTCTAAATCAAGATTAAAAAGCAACTCAACATGAAGTAAAATAAAAAGGAGGTCATTTAATCACCCTGTTAGCTTCAAATGATTATTGATTCTTAGAGGTGATGTCTAATTCTGCCAGAAAATCCATTTCAGTAATGATTACTGCCTCAGATTTATCTGATACTAGAGGTTATTAAAAGTGGGAGTCTCAAGGGAAGAATGCAACTTTAGGCCTTTAATATCAAATTTCATTTTATTTTTTATCAGACCAGAGTTTCTAGCTCTGCCCTTTAGCCTACAACAGAATCAGGGTAGTCATTTAGGAATATGTGCTTCACTACAAGTCTAATTATTATATACAGTCCTTTGGGAAATGGTAGCACATTGAAATACTTGATAGATAAATATCAGACCGTATTGGGCATATTGAATTTCTCATTGCTTCTTTTTACCACATACAATCAGCACTCAAGTATCGTACCTAGAAATCTGACATTACTCTAATGCCTTTTGTTTGCTCTAATTATTTTGGTGCCATTCCTTGAAATGTAATTAGAATCACGAACTTGTGAACATACTGAAGGGAAATTTCCAAGCACAGTTCAGAAAGAAATGTAGATGAACTAAGTGTAACTTAAGTTAGGATGAGCCTTTATGTAAGATTTCTTAAGGGTGATGTGCTACCAAATCAGATATTTGCTTCTTCAGGGAAGTCTCTACATTTGGAGCTGCTTAGTGAGATCAGGCAAAATGAAAAAGAGGACATCTCTGGAGCATAAGCTAAAAGGTAATGTCTCACAGCCTTAATTTATTATTTAAAATTCTACTACACTGCGACCTATATCAAACATAATGTGGGACTTCAATCTCATACAATAGGAATGGAGAATGGAGGAGAGACCTATTTAAGAGTAAAATTGATATTTGTATAGTATCAACAGTAAGTTGAAAATAAGCTAAATGGGAGAATCCAAGGTGACTGACAACTGAATGGTATCTCAGTGAGATGAAATAGAGAAGATGATAAAATTAATGGAGAAAATGAGAAATTCAGTTTTAATAAAAGTGAATTTGAGATCTAAGTTTTCATTTATGAGGCAACATTTATGGTTCTAACATTCCTAAGGTAGTTGTAGAATAGAATTAGACATTTTTGGAGTCTAAATTTTCATGTCATAATGATAGTGATTGGGAATACTCAAGAAGAAAATAGCAAAACATGAAGAGAAAGTGGAAGTGTAGAGATGATGTTAGCTCCCTATGAGTTTTATCTTTAAACTACATAAAGTGTCAAATTTTTTAAAAATCAGATTTTAATCTCATTAAGTAGTACTAAATGTGGGACCATTAAATTATATCTACAGAAAATAATGTAATAATTTTTAAATAAACTAAGGAATGCCAAATGCTAATATAATATTACCAAATAGGGCCTTTTCTCCCTAGTTTTCATAGTAGAAACATATATGGAATATTCTGTTTCCAAGTAGATATTATCAAATGTTGCAGCTAAGTATTTATGCACTTTCTTTGCATATCCCTCTCTCATGGAACTTTCACTCTAGTTGGGAAAGACAGAAAATAACAAAATTAAACAAATAAAATATTATATAATTATTCTTATGTACAATGGAAAAATTAGACAAGTAGGGATATAGAGATACCAGGATGCTGCAATATTAAATAACATGATCAGGGACAGCCTCCTTCAGAACATTACATTTGAGATGGGAAAATTCTTGCCTTAATGTTTAGTAACATAAACATTAGAAAGTTTGCTCTTTCTAGTCACAGGATCAGGAAAGGAACATCTTAGCAAGAGAGACATAAGGGGAAGCAAAATGCTACTGTTTTGACCTTCATTTGTAATCCTGGATGAGCCCCCATTGATGTTGTAGAAGTTAAGAGAGTTGAGGGCCAGGACTCAGGAATGATTTTGAGAAGGAAAAATGATTTATTGATGGTCAGCCAGACTCGGGAGGTTTCCGTTTCAAACCTGAACCCTGAACAAGATTTTTGAGTTCCTTTCATACAGAGGAAGGGCGAAACGGTTCTTTGTTTCAGTGCTCAATAAGCTTGAATTAGCATATATTTTTCACATTCTAGGTAAGCTTTTAGCATGGACTTCATACATTCTAGATAAGCTTTTGGCACATTTGATTTGCATTGCCCTGAATATTTAAAGTTTATAGAGTTTGCATTGCTAAATTGCCTCCTGGGACTGGAGTCATTGCCATGGTCACCAAGGGCAGGACTGCAGCCTCTCACTGTCCCACACCCACAAGTCAGGACACAAAGAGACAAACAGTGTCCCATCCATAGCCCACATCAGTCTCAGTAAATATAGAAAACCACAGGGAAAAAAAGATATAAATGTTATAACTAAAAAAATATAATAACTGATATAAATAACACTCAGAATGGGCTCAAAAGCAAAATGGGGGAGGCAGAGGAAAAGATCAGTGAATTTGAAGATAAAGCATTGGAAATGATCTACTTTGAATGACAATGAGGAAATAGGTTGAAAATCTATGTACATGAACAGAGCCTTAGACACCTGTGGAACTATAACAAAAGAACTAACATTAATGACATTAAATCACAGAAGTAAAGGGAAAGAAGATAAAGCTGAATCAGATAAAAGAAATAATCATTAAAATCTTTCCAAATTTCACAAAAATATTAGCCAGACGCTTCAAGAAGCTAAGCAAACCCCAATTAGAATTATCAAAAGAAATTCACATTGACATCATAGTCAAATTTCTGAATACTATAAACAAAATAAAAACTTTTAGAGCAGAAAAAAATAAATGACTCCTTAACTATAGGGGAAAAAGAATTGGCATGAGTGTGTATTTCTCATCAGAAACTAGGAAAGCCAGAAGAAAATGGCACAACAGATTTTAAGTATTGAAAGCAATGAATACTAATCCAAAATCCTATATCCAGTGGAAATGTCCTTCAGAAATAAAGGGGAAATAAAAACATTCTCAGATGATGGAAAGTTAAGAATTTGTTACCAACTCACTAATCTAAAAGAACTGTTAATGGAAACACTCTAACCAGAAAAGAAATCATACAACATAAGGAAGGAAGAAAGATCACAGTAAGCAAAAAATGGGGTTAAGTACAACAGACATTTCTCACTTGGGTTTCTAAATTAAACTTGCTGGTAAAGCAAACATTCTCACCTTGATGTGATTCTAAATTTATGTAGAGAAAATTTCAGACAATTATATGATGCATATGGGAACATAGAAGGATATAAAGGGAGGTAAAGTGACTGCAATTTACTTGAATTTGTAAAATGATGACACCAGTAGATTCTAATAGGTTGTGTATATTTAATTTGATATGTAGAACAACCACTAAAAATTATTACAAAGAGATACACTCAAAATTACAAGAGATAAACCAAAGTGGAATTGTAAAAATATGTTCAAGTAAACCACAAGAAGGCAGAAAAAAGGAATAGAAAAATTCAAAATCAGAGAAATCAAAGACAAAACAAAACCTAAAGCAATTAAACATTAGGACATCAAAAATTATATTAAATATAAATGGTCTAATACACTAATTAAGAGATAAAGATTGGCAGAGTGATCATAAAACATGATTAAACTATATGCTAACTATAAGAAACTTGCATCAAATATAAAGACATAGATAGCCTGAAAGTAAAGATGGGTAAACATATTATGCTTTTACTAATCAAAAGCAAGCAAGCATGTCTATATTAATATTAGATGTGCTATAATTCAGAGAAAAGAAAATTATCATGGAAGGTGACAGACATTATATAATGACAAAGGATGAATCTACTAGAATACCTAACAAAGGTAAATGTGTATGCACCAAATAAGAGGACTCCAAAATATGTAATATACACATGTACATATAAAATTGATAGAACTGAAAGAACATAAAATCCTCAATTGAATTTCTATGTGAATAACAATGAAAACACAGACTGTGAAATAAAAATTGTAATACTATCATTTATAATTAGTCAAAAAAAGTCATATCTGGGTGCAAATCCAACCAAATATTTACAGAAATTAAATACTGATAGCTACAAAACAAAACAAAATGAAAAAGAACTAAATAGAGACAGTAAGAATTTGGGGAATATTGACATGTTTATTATGTGAGTTTTGCAAATCATGAATTCCTATCAAAATTGTAGCATAATACTTTGTAAATTTTGACAATATGATTCTAAAATTTACTTGGAATAGCAAAGTAACTAGAATAGCCAAATAATTTTGAAAAAGAACTAAGTGGCAAGAATCGGTCTATCCAATTTCAATAATGATTATATAGTTTGAGTCATCAAGACTTGTTGATATTGGCAGAGGGATAGACCCATACATCAATGGGAAAGAATAACAAACCCAGAATAGACCCACACAAATATGGTGAACTTATTTTTTACAAAGATGCAAAAGCAATTCAATGTAGGAAAGATAGCCTGTTCAACAAATATTGCTAGGGCTTTTATACATCCATAGGAAAACAAAACAAACAAAAGGAAACGTGACTTAAGTCTTCCAAACTAAAAAAAAACTAAATGGAACAAAGACATAAATGTAACCCATAAGATTATAAAACTTTTAGAAAATGATAAATTGGTCTTAATCAGAGCTAAAATCTTTTGATCTATGAAAGAGTATTTTGAGATTCATTCATTTTGTAGTGTAGTAATTATTACTTCGTTTCTATTTCTGTTTCAATAGATCATTCTGTTTTAGTCATCCATTATAGAGATATGCCATAATTTGTGTATGACTTGACCTATTGATAGACATTTGTGATTTCTACTCTTTGGCTATTGCAAACAAATTTGCTATGGAATATTTATGTATAATTCGCTTTATGCATATGTGCTATTTTTTCTTGGGTAAATACCTAGGAGTGGAATGCCTGGTTCATATGGCAAATATATACTCACCATTTTACATTTTCACCAAGCATATGAATGTTCCAGTAGTTCTGTATCCTTACCAAATCCTAGAATAGTCAGTTTTTGTCATTCATTGCCATTCCAATAGGTATGTAATTGTATCTCACTGTAGTTTAATTTGCATTTGCCTAACAACCAATGATGTTGAACATTTTTTCATGTGCATATTTATCTGCATATCTCCAGAGTCTGTTCAAATATTCTCTAAATTTTTAAATTGGATTGTTCATTTTCCTGGTACTGAACTTTGAAAGTTCTTCATATATTCTAGATGCAAGCCAATCATCATAAATGTTTTGAAAATATTTTTTTCCAAGTTCATGTGTTGTCTTTCATTCTCCTCACAGAATTTTTCAATGAGAAAATAATTTTTTAAATTTTGATGGAGCCTGACTTGCCAATTTGTTATTTTATGGATTGTGGTTTTGATATTATAGCTAAGAAATCTGATACTCTGTTCATATTGTTAAAAAACATATTTTCTATGTTTCATGTCAAAAAATGTGAAGTGCCTAAGATTTTTTCCTATTTGCAAACTAACAATTTAATCTGCCACAGTTTCAGACATGCTGAAGACAAGAGGCTCTTGGGTCAGACACAAAGGGTTTTAAGACTCATGGCATAGCAGGGAGCACATGAACTTCATGTTCATAGTAGTTCCCCTTGCAAGCTCTACATGTGTAATGTGGACGTGAGCCCAAGGGGATTCTGGGCACACAGTGTGTTTGTGGCATACTGGAGAAATTTCCAACTTTTGACATGACAAATTTTTAAAGGAATATCCACTTAGATTCCCCTCCCTTCATCACGGCCTTTATATCCACTCAAGGCAATAAGCTCTGTAGGACTCAACTTACTTGTTTCCTATCGCTTAAGGATTAATGTCCTTAATTGTTTGATGTTCAGTGTTTTGAAAACCATTATATCATATGATTTTAGATTTAGGCGTTGTGGTAAATTTCAATTTTTCTGTTTTTCCATCTTACCCAGAACCATTGAGGGCTCATTTAAAGATAGTATATATGGCTATGAGTCTCCGAAAAGAACCAGGAGGTTATCAGAGGGGTTGCCCTTAGGCACACCTCAGCAGAGTCCCAGAGACAGATAAAGTAGATACAACCCCAAGTATTGATTCTTCTGAGGGCTACAGAGACCCACAGGTTCTATGGTCATGGCAGGTGGAGTTCAGTGCCGTGTCAGTTGGCCCTACTTTGGAGTTTGTGTTTCTGTGTGATGGAGCTGGACTCAGATGTGATCTTTGTTCACAAGCCTCTCCTCTTTTACCAGAACCCGTAGTTGGTGCTGGGGTTTAATATATACCCAGGGGACCTGAATCTCTGGACTGACCATGTGATAGCCAGGCCCTGAGCCTCAACAGACTTCAGCTCCTACACTCTGGTTTATTGCACTCAGCTAACATGGAGTTGAAGGTCAACCACCACACCATGGAGCCAAGAGTGCCTACAGCTGAAAGCAGGAGGATTGCATTCAGCAGCCATGTGGAATCTAAGGCCCCTCTTGATAGAGCTGTGGAGTAGACATAACCATTCCAAGGTCCACAGGATGGAGGAATAGAACATGGATTAGAGTGGACTTACTGATATTCTATTCATGAATTATATTGATTAGTAATTGAAGAAAATGTGGCATTGGTATGGAGAAAGTGGCCATGGTGGCTGCTGGGGCTAGGGAATGGGAGGAAGAGATGAGATGTGGGGGTGTTTTCGGGGCTTGGAATTGTCCTGTGTGGTGCTGCAGGGACAGTTATCAGACACTGTAGATCCTCCCATGGCCCACTGGGTGGAATGTGGGAGAGGGTGGGCTATGACGTAAACCATTGACCATGAGGTGGAGCGGTGCTCAGAGATGTATTCACCAAATGCAATGAAAGTCTCATGATGATGGAGGAGATTGTTGTTATGGGGGGAGGAGTGGGGTGAGCGGGGTGGGCGGGTATATGAGGACCTCATATTTTTTTTATGTAATATTAAAAAATAAATAAAGACAAAAAAGTTAAAAAAAATAGCAAAAAGTAACTTTATAACAGGTAGAGTTCCCACCAAACTGCATATTCAAGTGGCAGTAAGGAAAGATAATCTTCGTTGCATTGGGAATCATCTATATTCATAAAATAATGGAAAAATATTTTTTTCTGTACTGCTAAAGTAAAATACCTCTTAATTAATGCCTTCATGGTAAGGGAGTAGAAATAACAAGGTTAATTTCATTTGATTCTACGCATTGCATTGGAAGTGTTTAAAAATGTATTAAAATCCAAAGAGATGGATTTCAACACTGTCAAACTCTCTTGTACCATGCCTTCAATACATTGCTTTTTGCCTCTCAAAAAAAATAAATAAATAAAGATAATAGTTAGATATGCAAAGTGAGATCAGCCAGCATGTTTGTGTATCTCTGTGCATGTGTGTGTATTTACATGTATCTGGGTATTATGGTAATAAACCATTGTGATTTGGCTAGAATGAGGAGCTTCCTAGGATATGACACTTTCAGTGTTAAAAATGGAACAGTCACAGACAAACAAGGAGAGTTGGTCAAGTTAGTTTGTGTATGTGGTGTGTGTGTGTGTGCATGTGTGATCCTGTTACTTTTAGCAATTCCCATGAAGATAGATATATGCATACGCATGGCTTTTGTGCTCTGGAATTTCTAAGAAACTTGTCAGTATAATTTGTTGTTGTGCTTTTAGTTTCTTTAAATCAAGTAAATTTAACAAATAAGTAATAAGTATGAGTGATAAGGTTGGTACTTTCATGCCTTCTCCTCACAACACTGACATGTAAATGAACTGTGATAAATTGAAATAAAATTTTCTTTGACCTGTCTCATTCATGTAGACTTAATCTAAGTAATAGTAAAGCAAGTTTTACTATGTCAGAAATTTAGTCAAACCAGTTATCTGTGACCATGCAGATCAAAGGATGCCTGATTTTAGAGTAAATTTAATCATTCACTTGAGAATTTAATTATTATATTTTAGGAAGGCACAGAAATAATATATAAAAAATAAAATGCCTGCCCTCTTTAAGTTTTGTTGGAGTGAAGCAGTCTTATGTGACTAAGGGATGTGTTAGGTATAACTTGAAATGCACGATATAATAATTTACAGAGAATCATGAAATGCCATTCCCTGTCTTTAATGTAGATTTCATGGTCACAATTAATCAGAATACTATTTGTTTGTTCATGTCAGATCCCATTGCACTTTACATTTCCAGTATCTTTTACTGAAATTATTATTGACCATATAGAGGTAAAAAATATGCAATCTCAACTCACAAATAATGATATCCATTAATGTTAACCAATACCATAGTATATGATTAAGTGAAACAATTATCAAATACCTGACTCAAAGCTAGCAAATCATTTCACTTTGTCAGCTAATTTACTATCAGCCTTACCTCTTGTTAATACAAATCTAGCTTAGTTTTAAGCCAGTGATTCATTGCAGTGGTGAAATATTTCATGCTTTATTAAAAATTTCACTAAAACACCTACATTTTTAACTTCACCTGTTTTGGTAGAAATCTATTTCTTAAGCAGTAATAAATACTGCATGCCCTGAATTTTTCAAAATAAAAACAAGTGCTTGCAATGATTTCTTTCTTATTTCATTTCTTTCATATAAATGCCAGGTACTTTATAGTTCTAACTGTCCCCTTCAGAAGGAAGACATACCATGTTAATTATCCTCATCTTATTTTCAAAGGTTCCACATTATTAAGATTATTGAAAACTTTTTATGTTCAACTCACCAAGTACATTAAATTTACTTAAAAATGTGAAAATATAAGGAAATGCCAAATTTTGACAGGTAAGGATGCTATCATGATTCTAGCCTATTCCTTTGGATAGTATAAGAAAGAGAGAAGTCCAAGAAGCCTGAGGAGGAAAGAGAGGGAAGAACTGGAGAAGACATATGAAGGAATATAGCAGGCTTGTTCCCCTAAATTGATCAGAGAACAATATTTAAATAACATCAATAGTATTATGCAACATTAATTTTCTTACTTATAGTGGATGACGTGTTTAGAGAAGGAGATGAGAGTAGGAATGATATGCATATGTCTAAGCAAACTTTATCTAGCTTATCTAGGAAACTCACCATTAAAACTGTATCTACCACATGGGAGGTCCGCAGTTCAAACCCGTGTCTCCTGACCCATGTGAAGCTGGCCCAGGTGCAGTGCTGATATGCACAAGGAGTGCCCTGCCACGCAGGGGTGCCCCACGCTTGGGAAACCCTATAGGCAAAGGAGTGCACCCAGTCAGGAGAGCCACCCAGTGTGAAAGAAAGTGCAGCCTGTCCAGGAATGGCGCCGCACATACGGAGAGCTGACACGAGATGACACAACAAAAGAAACACAGATTCCAGTGCCGCTGACAGCAACAGAAGCGGACAAAGAAGAAGATGCAGCAAATAGATACAGAGAACAGACAACCGGGGTCGGGGGGAGGAGAGAGAAATAAATAGATAATTAAATAAATCTTTAAAAAAAAACTTTCTGAGTTCAGAAATGAACATTATTATTAAGGGTAAACTGAAGGCTAAGAAGGCAGACAATAGAACGGTATGACAACAGAGAACTGAAGGACAAAATGGGTGAAGTGAGTAATGCCTTTGCAGTAATAACACTGAATGTTAATGGATTGAACTACCCAACCAAAGGCATAGACTGATAGGATAAAAAAATATGAGCTGACTATAGGTTGTCTACAAGACACCCCCTTCATATATAAGGATACAACCAGGCTGAAAGTAAAAGGTTGGAACAAGGTATTCCATGCAAATAGCAAACAAAAAAGAACTGGAGCAGACCAGATAAATGTAAAATAATAATATCATGGTATATGAACAATAATTACTCGGTGCAACTAGCAAATTGTTCCTGTGGGCAGTATCCTGTAAATTTCTTCATACAATATAAACACTTGCATTTAATAAAGGAGGATTGGAGAAGAGATGCATTTTTGGATACTTCATTTTTATTTAACACTTTCTTATGCATACTCATTAATTAAAATAATCCATCTGAATCAAAAATGATTTAGCATTGCTACTGTTGAAAAAGATTTTGAGTTTTTTTGTCTCATAAAATTATGAGTTGGCACATTGTTATCTGTGGTAATTCATTCTAATAAGATGTGAAGAATTCACAAATAGGAATTTGATTATTCAGAAAGAATTATGGTCTAAATGGAAATTAAATATCTAAACCAAAAATTTATTTCATTCTTAGAGATTATTATGTCTAATAGTAGTTGTAATATAAAAATTAGAATTATGTTATAATTAATTTCTATTATATTAGAACTATTATTTACATTTATAAATGTCTGCTGCTATACTATTTCTTATAATTGATTTACAATAACTCTAACCTGACCTTATGCTCTCTTTCACAATTTGTAATTTCTTTAATTTATTTATCTATTTTACAATAAAGGTCTTTATAACAGTTTAAAAAAAACCTTTCATTATATGCTTTGGATAGATCATATGGTGTGTGAGTATATCTCAGTAAAATTGCTTAATATACAAATAAATGTGTCAGAATAGCCAAAAACAGCAGCTATGTAGAGCAGGGGAAACAGAGATTGAAAGGGGAGGAATTTCCTTGTTTGTCTGTTTTTTGTTCTTTGTTATTATTGTTACTGGAATAATGAAAATGCTTTACTAATGATTGAAATGATGAACATATAAATATGTGATTACACCAAATATCATTGATTGTACATTTTGGATAAATTGTATGGTTTATTATTATGTATCAATAGAATTGATTTGTTTAAAAAAAACTGTGTCCCCTTGTTTGATATACAGGTGTTACAGTCCATATGTACAGGACTGCCTGCCAGCACAGAGACCTTTTTAGTGAGGAATAAGAGCTATTGTGATTATAGGCATATAAACTCCAGAGGAAGCCATTCCCTAATCCTCCCCTCTTCCATCTCTTTGGCTGCTACTTAGGTGAAATTTAGACAGGCAGATGTGCAATCTGGAAATCCCTTGAAATTTACTTTATGTACTTCCTTTTTAAGGAAAGGGAAACATTTAATATTGTCTTCAGAAACCAATTTTTTTCTGCTAGTGTTTTCTCCAATCTGTCGATACATTTTATTCTCTGCCCATATGTGGAAGAAGCGTGGTTTCTGAGGCTCTGCCTCTTTTGTCACATCAGTCAGTGCTGCCCTGCGAGGGGCCAAGGGTGCTGTCCTGTGGGTGCTGTCGCTAGACCTTCCTCCAGGGAAACTTCAGTTTTAATTGTGAGTCTCTGACTGACAGCAAAGGCCCAGCAAAGGCCTCTGTAAATGCCCCTCTATTAGGTTCCTTCAGCTATCCAACACTGAAGGCAGCCAGATCCCTGCATCACTGACATAATAGAAAGGCTTAGTAACCAGGTACAGATGGATATATAAAATACTTAGAAAATCAAAAGGGCAATCCTTAAAATTCTCATTAAGGGAAGCAGGTAGGAGAGGGAGTGAAGATAGAGTAATTTCAGTTACATGTGACTTGTATTATTAACCTTTGATACTGGCTAGTGAATAAAACAAACATTTCACCCCAGAACTGATACATAGGTCCTCACAGTGAATTGGCCATAACTAGTTATAACCTCATTTAAGAAATATGGAATAAATAAGTCTAATTTTGCTGTGAAGAGAGGAGAACCAAATATGCATAAATATTAATAGCTTTTACCTCATTTACTATGTTATTGACTATTATTCTGAAAGTCACTTGATTCTGACAATTCTCTATTGTTTTCTATTAATCATGGGGTTTTTTGAAATAAAAAAAAGAGCCAAAACTCCATGCTGCCTTATTTCTTTTTTTTTGTACCCCATTTAAAAGTAGAGAATATATTTGTCCTAGTAAGCTAGAACATTCTGTGAGCCCCCTACTATTTACTACTACCTAAAACCTTTCAGTATTTAGACAAAGTGGGTAAATATTGTTAGCCCAGTTAAGAAAAAAATTGGTTTAATTTTAGAGGACATTGCCATCACTGACTTAGTGATTCCTGACTTAATGAAAATGATGGCAAGACCATGTTTGGAGAGGTCAATTGGATGTATGAAAATGTGGTGGCAGATGGTGACATAGTGTGTGGGAGAGAGGATGGTGTGAGGGAGAATACACAGATAGAAATAAAAAGATTAACTATAGGTGACAGCTGCTGGTGAGGGAGTTGACAGATTTTTTTAATAGTGTCCAAGACTTTCACCACACTTTCTTTGGAAACAGAAAATATTAAACTAGTGTTGGCACTTTTGATCTGTGTTGGCATCACCCAGAGGTCGTGCATTACTGGTATCAGTATAATAAGCCAAGAATTGATCCTTTGAAACAGTTGCCAAAACATTAGAACTACTGTGAACTAAGTGCTTTTGTTCCCTTTTGCTCTCATCTTACCAAATAATTATTGAAAAGAATTAAAATGTGTCAACAAGAAGGAAGCACATGTCAAACATTTCATACTTCATTTTACTCTATTCCTTCTTGTGTTTATAATGATCTATTTGGTTTCCTCTTTTATGTGGCACCATGAAGTAGATTTTTTTAATGCGATACGGGAATCTCTAGTGAGAAATAGCCTGAACAGTGAGCTATTTGGATATCATGGAAGAATGGAAATAGGATGTAGCCTAAATAATAATGACAGAATATTTATAGATAGAAAGAGATGTTTGTTTGTCTTAAGACAGAACTTCCAGATCTTTCTCCAGCATTCAGTAAAAATCTTGGCAAATTGTGAGGCTTAGCAAATGAAAAATATGGGAAAATTATAAGATGAGAAAGGTCTGTAAAGTAATTGAGGTTTGTAGGTTGGGGTCCCCTAAAAATTCTGTTGTTACATATACTTAATTCTAGATTGAATGACGATCACAGTTTTAAAATTCTTGCAGTAGCACTGTGGGAAGTACTTACTTTTTAGGACACTGAGGAATGAGAATACACTTCCAGCCCTATATTTTTATGTTAATTACAATAAAGGAAGCTGCATGGATACATGTGTTAGAGATCAATGGATTCAATTATCCTAAGTGACTGTATCACATCTTGGAGGCAATCTAAACATTACAGACTGTGGTTGGATTACAGATGTGTAAAAACACATGTTAACTCTAGTATACTCTTTACTGTTTATTGTTCTGCAGCAAATAATTCACTAGTTGCCTATTCTACAGAATGAATTATACACTGGAGAGGAGATCATTAATATACTGTACTAGATGTCTAAATTTCAGGAGTATTTTTCCTTAGCAGCATTCTGACCTAAACTAATACATTTCTAATCATAGCACTTCAAAGTCATTACATCTCATTTTGGTTTTCTATTTGTTACAGATAGGCCCAATTTAGATTATTGTGTTTTACATGTAGTTCACCTTGTATATTGCTATACTATAGCAACAAAGATGAATCCTTTCCTTAAGAACTAAGAAACTATATATCCACTCAGTGGGCAAACTACATCACAGTTTTAAAAGATTGGGGAAAAAAATAAATATAGTACAAGAAGCAGCAGTTGTCATATACAAAGCTTCCTTATCTCTTAAAGTTAAGTCACCTTGTTTTATAATCCAATTTCCTGTTATGTTTTGTAATTGCAGTCACCACTATTTTAATTAGATGATCACTGATAGTTTGGCATCTTTTTGCATCTATTACCCTCACAAGATTGTAGGTTCCATTAGGGATTTCTATCTTTTTGATCACACTGTCCTTATGACCTAGCATATTGTTTACATTAGGGGCCTCAGTTTCCATATAAAAATAGGATATAACAATATGTACATTATTGACAGCATGACACTGGTGTTAAGGTTATTAATTCTGAAATCAGTCCTGGTTTGTATCTAAGTTATGGCAATTAATAATTATGTGAACTTGGAAATTCCCTTGAAAATCCAGTGAAAAAATATTTCTGATATTATATTTTCCATTCTAAAAATTTTGTGTGCATTTTTATTCTTTCTCATATTTCTATTTTTCATAGAGCCTAGTCTGTCAAATCCAACATCTGGATTATTTCTAAGCTTTTTCCCATTGATTAATTTTTTCCTTTAAGTATAGATGGAATTGCCCCATTGTTTTTTTTTTTTTTTGTCTAGAAATTTTGGTTTATATCCTAGCAATTGTGAATTATACATTTTACATTGTACAGACTCTGGGTTATGTTATGTTTCTCTGAAGAATATTGAACTTTTTGGTTGTTTTCTTATTTGTTTTAGCAGTTACCTTGGTTGAACTCAAACACCAAACTTTATCTTGCCTCCAGGGCAAGCCACTGAAATCAATATTTAGTTGCTTTAGAATTAGCTGCCCTGCTTGGAATCTACCCCATGGATTGATAAAGCAGAGATCAATTAGAGAACTGAAAAAGTTTACATGCAGAATTTGGGTCCACTTTGTATCTTTCTCCTTTGTATAATTTCACTCTTCACATTTCAGCTGTTGTGGTAGCTCTGACATGTCCTCTAATTCCTGACTTCAATGCTATCAAAGTTCTAGCTGTCTGTCATGAGTGCTGGTTGAAGACTCCCTTCAGAAAAACAACAACAACAACAACAACAACAAAATATAACAAACAAGCAAAAAACCTGGTAAAAGTAGAAAACTCACTTAATTCCTTTCTTGCAAATGTTGATTCTCCTTTAGGATCTGCTAACTTTAGGGCAGTCTTCAGGGAACTCAGGTAGTTGCTTTTTATATTTTCCAGAATTTACCATTGTACTTTGCCAAAGGACTGTACAATAAGTTATTTCACCATTACCAAAGCCAGAAACCACTCCATAGACTTTCTAAAAAATTATTTTCCCCATTTTATTAAAATTAGCTGAATGTAATCATAATTAGCTCAATAAATTGTGACAATTTTTGAAGGAAATTATATATATCCATTACTCAGTATAATGTTTAGCATATAGATAGGGTTTGATATGTGCTAGCAGAAAAATTATAATAATCACATTACTGTTGTAAAGATTAAATGAGAATATATAGCATCAATTTAAAATAGTGAAATATATACTCAGAATTAATTAATTTGAGGAATATTGGGACAATAAGGATAATATTACACATAAGACTACATCACTAGTATAGATAAGTTGATTTCTTCTGGGAATCAAACACAAGTATAAATTTTAGTTAGTGTGCTGTATTGCATCCTAAAAGCATTTTCTTTGAGCAAAGCATTAGTGTATATCAATAATTATAATATATTTTAAGCTAAAACCTTTGATATAGTTAAGTGATAACTATTATCTTTATTTCTTTATATTAACAAAATTGGCCAAATTTTAAGTGGCAATTTATCAAAAACACATAGAAAAGGTTTAGGCTAGTCAGTTGGAGAATTTGAACAAGTATTACAAACTCTCCATTCTCTATTCTCCACTCTCTTTAAAAAAGAATTCAGATTCTAGGAAGCAATTTTCTGCTATTTTTTCACTCAACAGATGGTATTGGTGATTTTGTTTGTTACATTTTCAAACTGCTTTCTATTTGCAATGCAATGCAACTTCATTTTTATACAGCCTCTGTGAGATAGTCTTCCTGCCTGTGTAGTTTTTAAAAAATTGTAGTAATGGGGATTATCATCCCAATTCCTCTGCATTTTCATCTGTCTCCGTGAATAATGGACATACATAACAAAGCTGGAAAATTACATTTGATGACATGCTTAAATATGAAATAATTACTAGTTTTATAGTCATCTTGCCTATTGTTACTGAATTTGCCTTGAGAAAAATTTAGAACAGTTTTAGAGAAATCATTTGACAACAAATTAACAAAATTGATTTTTTTTATTTTATTGACTTTGTAATAATATTACATTAAAAATATATATGTGAGGTCCCATTCAACCCCATCCCCCCCCCACCTCTCCCCCCCCCCCCCCCAGCAACACTCCCTCCCATCATCATGACACATCCATTGGATTTGGTAAGTACATCTTTGGGCACCTCTGCACCTCATAGTCAATGGTCCACATCATGGCCCATACTCTCCCCCATTCCATCCAGTGGGCCCTGTGAGGATATACAATGTCCGGTGATTGCCTCTGAAGCACCATCCAGGGCAGCTCCATGTCCCAAAGACGCCTCCACCTCTCATCTCTTCCTGCCTTTCCCCATACCCATCAGCCACCATGTCCACTTTTCCCAATCCAATGCCACCTCTTCTATGTGGACATTGGATTGGTTGTGTCCATTGCACCTCTATGTCAAGAGGAGGCTCAGATTCCACATGGATGCTGGATGCAATCCTCCCACTTTCAGTTGCAAAATTGATTTTTATATACCCGTCTTATAATTAAAAAGCATAGTGAGAAAGAGAGAGGGAAAGAGAGAGAGAGAATTTATTATTTTGGGTATTCTTTCTTTGAATATCCTTTAGACATTCCATTTATTTCCCTATATAAAATGCAATTGTTAAATAATACTTAGAAACATTTCAATAAGTACAAAAGGGTAAACTGTGTGTTTGTATATACATATGTATGTAATACGTATACATAAACATGAATATATATGCATATATACATCTATATACACAAACTTTTTACTCATCCCTTCAGATTATTTTAATCCATACCTCAAAAATTAAAATAGAAATTTAAAAATCTGAATTACAATTTCTAGCTTGGCTAACTGTCAGAATATACCTGTGGGATGGAATTAAAGGGAGAGTATCGGGATTTAGAGGTAGTTGAGTAGTAGACTGACACAAAAGGATTTGTGTGTGTTTATGTGTGTATTCAGGTCTGCCTGGCTTCAAATCCATATTTTTACCATATGGTAGCTTTGTGAAGACAAGTTAATTATCTCTAAAATATGGATATTAGTAACTACCACACAGGATTATGTGATTAAATACAATACATGTAAAATGACTAGTTTGTCAACTCCTGAATTAACAGCTTCCTTTGATCCATGAAGAAAAAGACTCAAAATGTATTATTCCTAGTGATAAACAGATCTAATATCATAAAATGATGGGTGCTAGCCACATTATCCTCCTCTTCCTAGAAATAAAAAAAGCCAATGGAACCAATAGATAGAAAATTTAGTAATATTTTAATATAAATAACATAAAATTCAATTTAATATAATGAATTATTTTTATTGTAAATACGTTTTGAGGTGCTTTGTAACTATCAAAGTTAGAAACCCAATTTAGCCTCTCCTTTGATTGACGTATCAGCTGAATCACAAATATTGTATATTTATTCCACTATTTCTTTTTTTCTCTTTTTCCCCTATAATCATTAAAAAAAATAACTGATCTATCGTTCAGTTTTTAAAATAAATCTCAGCATTCTTAAGGGTAAAACATAAATTTGAGATTTACACGTTAAAAAATAACTCAGAAGAGAAAATAACAGAAGGGTGGGCCTTCTATGACCTTGAAGAGTGGTAAAGGACACAGGTGCCCACTTTAAGTGAGTTTCTGAATAGAGGGAATCATATTTTTATTATAGAAAATAATTTAGAAAATAGTCTATTCATATTAAAATAGACCACTGCCTAAGTTTCCTTTGCCAGCCCTAAAACTCTTATTCTGTAAGGAATTTAGTAGTCTCCTTCTGCTACAGGATTAATTTTGCCAGCTAGAAAGAGCTGTATTAATTATGCTGTTATATTAAAGATTAAACAAATTTTATTTAGAGTATACATACTTTAAAATTAAATGTGTAAAATGCAATTTTTCCTATATTTCATATGACAATATTTTTACTAGTGTCTTATGAAATTATTTGAATACTTTCAGGCATATAATAAATTTACTAGAAATTTAAAATCATGTCATATTTCAGGTTAAGTATATGAGTCTTACTTTATTACTATCTTGTACACAATACCTCCCAATAAACAAACCAAAGTTAGACACAAACTATTGTTGAGCAAATATAAATGATACTAAACTCCGATTTAAAATATAAATAATACTAAATTTCAATTTCCTGCATCAATTTAAGTTATTTATTTCCTTCCCACTGACATCATGCTCCAGCTCCTGTTTGGTTTTCTTTAGGCAACATGGTCAGAATGTAACTGGCTTAGAACTATGACATACCAAACCTGGCTAAAAACTTGAAGATATCAAAAAGGACTTGGAAGCCAAGAAGAATCCCCCTAGTTCCCGAGGCCAACTCCAGCTGCTTTCTGGATACACTGATTCTGCGCCTCCTTTCTCATCTGAACCTAAAGCTTTTACTTTAATCTCCAGCCTCAGCACTTTTCTTCTTTGCTAGACTCTGAGTTGCCTCAGAACAAAAATGAAGCCAGAAGTTAAGAACTACCATTATTTTTCCAATGTTCTCACCTCTTTCCATCCTTCTTGCACCTGCTTGGGAGATTCTAAGACTGGAATGAATTATGGTGGCAGATTAATAAACATGGCTTTTACTTAGTAGTCTCTTTATTCTTCGGGATTTCTACCACCTGTATTTAAGAGAAAAATCAATGTATTTTGAATAGCTGGTCAGATACGAATAATGCTAATTTCACAATTAAAACAATTACAGTGGGTGACTGCTAAACATTTGGTACTAATTATGTTATTTTTTTGTTTTACTTTGTTTTGTTGTTGTGGTGATCTGTGTGTGTGTGTGTTTTGCCAGCCTAAGGCACTTTTTTCTTACAATAATAACTTAAAGCTCATATGTGGTGTGGAAGATGGGAGGGTGGGGCAGCAAAAATTTCCCTCAACAAATCACTACACAGGTCAGCAAAGGAATGAGAGGGGGAAGAAAATGCCAGGAAACTTTGAGATCAGCAGCAGGGGCTGAGAATAAAAAAAACAGAAAATACTGAAGCTGTGATGACCAGCATCATTTTCTTTAGAAGACACTCACAGATTTGTCAGATGGCTGGGTTTGATTGGGTGGTATCTTCAAACAACACCTTCACTTTAAATTTCTGATTAAACTTCTTAAAATTTAGGAAGTTCTGGTGCTTTGACAGCTATGAGAAGAGTACAAAAGTCCTGAAAATCATTAGAAAAACCATAGTATGGGGGAAAAAATATGCCAGGCCACAAAAAAAAAGCTTCAGAAGTCCCTGCTGGCCCAGGGAGAGATCCCTGCAGTGTACAACACAGCAGTGAAAACGACCTGCTTTCAAAAGGCAGAGGGTTTAAGGGTAGAATCAGATGAGGCTGGTAGAGGTGAAGATTCTTTTCCCACTTTGTTTTTCATAGGACTTTTAATTCAATCCAAGGACATCTTTCAATTTGGAGAGTGATTCTGCCCTCAACAGGTCTCAAATCTACTATGGCTTTTCAGCACAGCAGCAAGAATGTTTAATATATGATAGATAAAAATTCCTCCAAGAAATAATAAAATACAGATTCTTGTACACCCACCCCTGCCAAACATCAATTCCTATTCTAAAGGCGACCATTGCTTGTGCTGTTAATACCTGAACGCATACTTTCCTGGAGACCTAGATGAAAAGACTGAAACTGAATTATCACTCCCAAAGCAAAAGAAAAGACAAATAATTTGAGATTTATGGCTTTTCATACAAATCAGCACAAATATAAGTAGAAAGGGGAAGAGGAAATATTGGAAACAAAGCTGAAAGACAGAACACATTCAGTCTTGGTAGATGTTTATACAAAGAGTGTAGTGGAAAATCAGGAAAAGCTTCGTATGGATTCATGTGAATGTCTTGAAGTGCCAGATCCCTCCATGGGGTTCCAAGCACAGGGAGTGAAGGGAGAAGGCCATTCCTCTTATTCCAGTTTTAGAAGCACACATTAAAGATGAGAGTGGAATTTGGTGAGATGATGCTTGGGTGCCCAGTGGCACTGAAGACATAGTCTGGGGAGATTGTCAGTTTGGCTTATCTGTGCAAACCCTTCTTTTCAGCTACACTGGGATTTGGGATGACATTTATCTCTATGACTTTCTTCAATTGCCAGATGGGGCTAATATAAGCAGCTATTTCTTATGGTTTGGGAGGGTTTTGTGTGGTACTACTATATGTAAATGCTTTGGAATGGGACCTGGGATATTATATGTATTTAATAAATGTGAAATTTAATAGACAATCATAGTTCTAGGAATCACAATGTAAGAAGAACATTGACAAATCATAACCAATAACATATGCTAGAAACAAAGAAAAAAAAAGCCTTGCAAATTATGTGACATTTTCCCATTAAAAACAGTTCTTTATTAAAAAACAAAATAAGTAGGGAAGTGGACTTGGCCCAGTGGAGAGGGTATCCATCTACCACATGGGAGGTCCACAGATGAAACCCTGGGCCTCCTTGACCCGTGTGGAGCTGTCCCATGCCCAGTGCTGATGCCACGCAGGGGTGTCCCCACCGTAGGTGAGCCCCATGAGCAAGGAGTGTGCCCTGTAAGGAGAGCCACCCAGCGCGAAAGAAAGTTCAGCCTGCCCAGGAATGGTGTGGCACACATGGAGAGCTGACACAACAAGATGACACAACAAAAAGAAACACAGATTCCCATGCCGCTGATAAGAACAGAAGTGGTCAAAGAAGAACACATAGCAAATGGACACAGAGAAGAGACAACTGGGGCGGGGCGGGGAGGAGAAATAAATTTTTAAAAAGCATAATAACTAAATGTACGATATTTTAGAAGTCAATAAATGCTATATATTCATATTCATGAATATAGTTGTATGTATCTGTATACATACATGTGTCTGTTTGGAACTGTAAGTATGCTAGACAAACATGTAAACATGTTCTTAAACTTAATCCATCCCTCTGTGTGTGAACCCATTTTAAGTAGGACTTTTTGATGAGGTTACTTCAGTTAAGGTATGACTCAACTGAATCAGAATGAGTTTTAGTCCTATTACTGGAGTCCTTTCTAAGAGGAATGAAATTCAGACAGAAAGAAAGAAAGCTATGTGAAACAAGAGGCTGAATGTCAAGGGAAGCTGGAAGAGAAGGAAGAAGCCAAGAAAAGCTACCATGTGAATTGCCATGTGACAGAGGAGACCAGAACAAAAGATCACTGGCAGCCAATTCCAGAATGCCAGTTTGGGAATGAAACATACCTTGTTGATAGTAGGTTGTAGGTAGGCAAAGGAAGAAACATGCAGATTGGTTTGGAAGCAAGAGAAGGTGGTAGCTCAGGCCAGGTAAAAAGTGATCAGATACTAAATTCATTTTGATTTTCTGATAGAATGAATATGTGCAATTGGAGAAAGAAAAGAGTCAAATATGACTCAAGTTTTTTTTCCCCAAATTCTACTCAATTTATTCATTTTTTTAAAAGATATTACATTAAAATATATGAGGTCCCCATTAGCCCCACCCCCCCCACCCCCCCAATCCCCCCACAGTAACACTCTCCCCCATCATCATGTTACATCCATTGCGTCTGGAGAGTACATCTCCGGGCATTGCTGCACCCCATGTCCCATGTTCCACACCATAGCCCACACTTTCCCACGTTCCATCCAGTGGGCCATGGGAGGACATACAACATCCGGCAATTGTCTCTGGGGCACCACCCAGGACAACTCCAAGTCCCGAGAATGCCTCCACATCTCTTCTCTTCCTCTCCTTCACCGCACCCAGCAGCCACCATGGCCACTTTTTCCACATCAATGCCACATTTTCTCGATTATTAACCACAATAGTTCATGAATAGAATATCATTAAGTCCACTCTGATCCTTACTGTATTCCTCCTTCCTGTGGACCTTGGCTTGGTTGTGTCCATTCCACATCTATGTCAAGAGGGGGTTTAGATTCCACATGGATATTGGATGCAATGCTCCTGCTTTCAGTTGTAGGCATTCTAGGCTCCATGGTGTGGTGGTTGACATTCTTCCACTCCATGTTAGCTGAGTGGAGTAAGTTCAGTAAATCAGAGTGTAGGAGCTGAAGTCTGTTGAGGCTCAGGGCCTGGCTATCATATTGTCAGTCCAGAGATTCAAATCCCCTAGATATATCTTAAGCCCCAGCACCAACTACAATTCCAGTAAAGTAGCATGAAAGGCTTGTGAAAAGAGATCCCATCTGAGTCCAGCTCCATCACACAGAAACACCAGCTCCAAAGAAGGGCCAATTGACATGGCAGTGAACCCCATCTGCCATGAGACCATAGAATCTGTCGGACTCTTTAGCCCTCAAAAGGACCAATACCTGGGGTTGTATCTACTTCATCTGTCTCTGAGTCTCTGCTCAGGTGTGGTAAGGGCAATCCTTCTGACAACCTCTAGACTCTTTTTTAGAGACTCATAGCCATATGAACTCATTTGTCCTTTCCATTTCCCCCTTAATTTAGGTCAAACAGCATTTTAAACTCCTGTTATTATATGTAGACAGGGATATTCTGCTGGTCCGCGTTGAACCTTTAATTCAAGGTCATTTTCTAGTTGCATCATCAGCTGGTACTTGGTAGTAATCCCTCCGTGCCAGGGAGGCTCATCCCCGGGTGTCATGTCCCACGCTGGGTGGGAGGCATTGCATTACATGCTGAGTTTGGCTTCGAGACTGGCCACACTTGAGTAACACAGAGGCTGTCAGGAGGGAACTCTTAGGCACAGTGCTGCTCTAGGCCTTGTTCTTATTTCAGGTGTATAGGCTCACAAGCATAGTCATTAGTATCAGGGGCTCACTGTTGGACCCTCATTCCTTCCTGGTCCTTACCGTTGCACCTGGGAGACTGCCACTGCTCCCCTAGGGACCACAGCAGAGCCACCCCCTGGCCAGGAACCCAGTACCCCCCCCCCAGCTGTTGTTTTTAATTGTTTCCACTCTGAGTATATCCAAACATTTCCATGCATTCTGGACACATGCCCTGTATAACTCCCTGTCAACCATATAATGCCTGTCAATAACATCCCATACCAGTATTCCTCCACTGCCATTGTTGAACCACTCTGTGATTCAAAACTTCCTGAAAAGTAAAGCCCAATATAATGTCAGGTTCCCTTACTAGTAAAATGGAATATAGCAATGAGTTTAAAGGTTAGGTATAGAATACATATTGATTTGGAAAAATTCTACATCCTATCTTTTTCTTTTCTTTTTTCCTAATTATTGAGCTTCTCTTCACAAGAGCCTTAGATCACAGTAATTCATATATACAATATAGAGTACTCACACACATCCACCATAAAACCTTTTTCCTTCCACAGTGATAATCTTTTAACTTATTCACATCATATTTACTGAAACTGATGTACAGACTCTGAGACAGTAGCTTTCAAACAAGGTGACATCTGTGCTTACATTGTGGTCCATACTTTAGGCTATACAGTTTTCTAATTTTTTTAGTTATCCTATGTTTTACATTATGGTTTACATTATTAGTCTGTCGTCCCCTATATGTTTTTGGTGTAATTTTACATGTTTTATATCCATCCTTGTGTACTCTTGCGAAACTCCTCTCTTGCCCCCATATTTACCTTGGTTCCATCCATTCAACATCCATTTTCCCCTCCCCTTGGGGCCCACAGCGACAGCCAATCTCCATTTCCCGAGGAGCCACATCCAGAGATACTTGCAATAGTGTTCAGGGCCTGACTTGCTCAACTGCCCTAATGCCCTGGGAGCCACCCTTTCTCTCGAGAGATACAGTTCCCTCTATTTGATGGCATTAGTCCCCCCCCAGGATGTGGGTCCACCCCCACTCTTACTACTTGGGTCTCTACCCAATGGTACAACCCACCCTGGCAAAATGAGCATTCAGACATTCCCCAGGAGTGCGTCCCACGTCAGACCATCCCCTCCGAGCATCCTAAACAGGTAACCCTCCTAATTATAATTTGATACAGTTTTCTCAGCATTTTACTCTCAACCAACACCTGACAATCTCCTATGTTTGTATATTGCCCCTCCCTCCCCCCAATTTTTTGGGCAATATTACCCATTCTCCCATCCCCAGCCCCCCTCAAACCCGCAAAGCCCCACCCAAAGGCAACCCCTTGCCCCCATTTTATCTCTTCTTTGTGCTCATACTTACCGCCAGCTCATCATAGATTCCACCACTGCAGACGTCAGCTCACATCCTTCCTCCACCCCCCTGATTTACTGTAAGCCTATCTTCCAGTCTCTAGCTCTCTGAGGCAGCTTGCTTATTTCATATCATTGAGGTCATGTAGTATTTGTCCTTCAATGCCTGGGTTGCTTCACTCAACATAAGGTTCTCAAGATTCATCCATGTTATCACGTGTGTTTGTAGTGTATTTGTTCTTAAAGCCGAGTAGTATTCCATTGTATGTATATACCACATTTTATCGATCCACTCATCTGTTGATGGGCATTTGGGTTGATTCCAACTTTTGGCGATAGTGAACAATGCTGCTATGAACATTGGTGTGCATATATCGGTTTGTGTCCTTGTTTTCAGTTCTGCTGGGTATATACCCAGCAGTGGTATTGCTGGGTCATATGGAAAATCTATGGTTAGTTTTTTGAGAAACCGCCAAACTGTCCTCCAGAATGGTTGGATCCTTCTGCATTCCCACCAGCAGTGGATAAGTGTTCCATTTCTTTACATCCTCTCCAGCATTTGTATTCTTCTGTTTTTTTCATAGCTGCCAATCTTATGGGAGTAAGACAGTATCTCATTGTAGTTTTGATTTGCATTTCCCTGATAGCTAGAGATTTGGAGCATTTTTTCATGTGCATTTTAGCCAATTTTATTTCTTTTTTGGTGAAGTGTCTGTTTAAATCTTTTTCCCATTTTTTAAATGGGTTGTTTATCTTCTTATTTTCAAGATATAGGAGTTCTTTATATATGCAAGTTATAAGTCTCTTATCAGATATATGGTTACCAAATATTTTCTCCCATTGTGTAGGTTCCCTTTTTACTTTCTTGACAAACTCCTTTGAGGTGCAGAAGGCTTTAATTTTGAGGAAGTCCCATTTATCTATTTGTTCTTTTGCTGCTCGTGCTTTTGGTGTGATATTCATGAAGCCATTTCCTATTACAAAGTCTTGTAGATACTTCCCTACACTGCTTTCCAAGGTCTTTATGGTCTTGGCTCTTATATTTAGGTCTTTGATCCATCTTGAGGTAATCTTTGTATAAGGTGTGAGATGGTAATCCTCCTTCATTCTTCTACATATGGATATCCAGTTCTCCAGGCACCATTTGTTGAATAGGCCATTCTCTCCCAGTTGAGAGGGTTTGATGGCTTTATGGAATATTATATGGCTATATATATGAAGTTCTATATCAGCACTTTCAATTCGATTCCATTGGTCTGTGTGTCTCTCCTTATGCCAATACCATGCTGTTTTCACTACTGTGGCTTTGTAGTATGTTTTGAAGTCAGGTAGTGTGATTCCTCCAATTTTGTTTTTCTTTTTCAATATGTCTTTGGCTATTCGGGGCCTCTTTCCTTTCCAAATAAATTTCATAGTTAGTTTTTCTAGTTCCTTAAAGAAGGCTGTGTTGATTTTTATTGGGATTGCATTGAATGTGTAGATCAGTTTTGGTAGGATAGACTTCTTAATAATATTTAGTCTTCCTATCCATGAACGGAATATTCTTCCATTTATTTATGTCTTCTTTGATTTCCTTGAACAGTTTTGTATAGTTCTCGATGTATAAGTTTTTTTACATCTTTAGTTAAATTTATTCCTAAATACTTGATTTTTTAATTTACTATTGTGAATGGTATTTGTTTCTTTATTTCCTCCTGATCTTGCTCATTATTGGTGTACAGAAATGCCACTGATTTTTGCGCATTGATCTTATAACCTGCGACTTTACTAAACTCATTTATGAGTTCTAGAAGCTTTGTTGTAGACCTCTCAGGGTTTTCTATGGATAGGATCATGTCATCTGCAAATAATGAAATTTTGACTTCTTCCTTTCCAATTTGAATGCCTTTTATATCTGGTTCTTGCCTCAGTGCTCGAGCAAGTACTTCTAAGACAATGTTAAATAGATAGGGAGACAGTGGGCATCCTTGTCTTGTTCCTGACTTTAGAGGGACTCAAGTTTTTTGACATAAACAACCAGGAAGATGGACTTGCTATAAAATGGGGTGCAAAAGAGTATCACTGGAGAAGGCTTATTTGGGCCATGACAAGTAGAGACCTTGTTTGGGATATGCCATTCGAGTTATCTATTGAATTTGCTAGTGAAAATGCCAAACAAGCAGTGGCTATAGCAGTTTGCAGATCAGAAAAATATTCTTGTCTAGAAATACTTAGTAGGAATCATTGATAATTTTTTGAAAAATGAGAATGAATGAGATCACCAGAGAAGAAGATCAAAGACTATGTATTGACTCTCACTACCAGTGAGCTGGAAAAACAAACACAGTAAAGGAAACTGGATAAAGGAATCCAGTGATTACAGGAAAATGAAGATGCGGTAGTGAACTAGAAGTTAAATTGTTTCTAATTAGTTAAGTTGGATTTTATGCTTGGGTTCAGGTAGAGGTCAGGAGCAACTCAATGGGAAATGCAGGTCATAAGGCATAAGAAAAGGTAGTAATTTACATGTCTGAGAGTGAAAAAGAGAGAAATGTGGCATAAGGGATCAAGAAGTGAATTTGGTTCAGTTGGCCCAACCAGCAGGTGGGAAGAACACAGCCAGAGCAAATGGGGCCAGGGTTTTTTTTCCTTAATTGTGGCCTGGAAGTGTTTGTTGGGAATTCAGTCATGCCCACCATGAAAGACAGGACAATGTATAAGGGAGGGAGAAGAGGGAGGAGGAGGAAATAGTAAAGGGAGTAAAAAAGATGCTATATAGAAATCTTAAAAAAAAAAAAAAAGGTAGGTGAGAGAAAACAGGCAAGAAGGTATGATCCCTCTAATTGAGAAATAAGATTGAAAAGAGAATGGAGGGCATCAATCAAGTCATGCTCAATTTTCAGCCCTTCAATTGTATATACATATGTATTTATTGTTATCTAAATCTGTGTATATTTCTGTCTATCTCTATTTATCTACCTATCTATTATCTGTCTAATTAGCTGTCTATATGTATGAATATAGTCTATACATTGTTTATTCAATTTTGGATGTTCCCCTATTCAGATGCTTCATAGAGATTATCAAGTTTATTATAATACCTCAATATCTCTCTGCAGCCTATATAGAAAAATTTCCCTTAAATTTATATTTCATTTTTATTTTTTAGTTGAGAAGCATGAGAAAGACTCCATGAGCTATAAACTCATCTTGTCAAACAAAAACATTCTGAAAATGTGAATGTCTATTCAAGCAGAGAAAAAAGGTAGTGATTTTAATGATTTTGAGTGTGGAAATCCAAAGTCAAGCCTCCCTAAAAAGAACGTTTTGTTTTCTCTCACAATTGTGACAAAATTCATTTTCATGCGCAATGATAAAGTGTTTATTTTATTTTATTCCACCTTATTTATTCTTCCAAGGGTATAAAAAATGTTTTAATTTTCTTCTATAAAATGTTCTTATATTCCTATAGCCAATCTCATCACCTCCAATGCTAATTTCTAGTGCAGGTCACCTCCATTTTTTCTCTGGACCATTTCAATAGCTCTCTGACTAGATTCCTGCCCCAATTCCATGCCCCAAATCACCTCAATCTAGCATCCAAAGCAAGCTACTTTATCTTATTAAAATGTAAATCAGATTACTCTAGGCTCAAAACCTCCAAGGACTTTGCTCTCCAAATAGGATATGTCTTTATCATCTGTGCTCCCTCCCACTTTTGCTTGTTCTTGGAGTTCATATCCTCCCAAAGCACTATGGCATACTATATTCCAGCCACAATGATTGCCCTGCTGGTCCCTAAACAGCTGAGCAAATCCTCATCTCAAAGCCTTTGCCCTTTCCCTCGTCCTGAAATGCCTTCCCTCTATATAAACAGTCATTTATGTTTTTACTTCCTTTAGGTTCCCTCTGCAAATGTGACATTAGAGAAAACTGTGACACTCCTTTCTATGACTCTGTAGATTTACCTTGCTTTATTCTTCTTCAAATAGTAATTTCTTAAACTGTTTTAATCTCATCAGAGAATATGCACTCCAGGAGAACAGAGACTTTGTCATTTCTTTTTCTCACCTCTGTATCTTCAGTTTGTAGATTAATACCTAAAACAGTTGAAACAAAATAAATACTTATTGAGTGAATGAATGAATAAATACATGACTTGTCTCTTTAGACTTCTCTTCTTCTGGGTGAACATTCAAAATTGAATTTTGCCAAACAATCAAATTCTACCTTGTGATCATTTTTATTTGAAATGAATCTTTATTTCAAAAATAGTTTAATTTTGAAACAAGTTGATGGTTAGGCATTGTTTTTATTGCTATTCTTTTTTCCAAAGAGAAATCCCTTGTTAAGATTATTTTTTTCATTACTGTATATCTATAATTCTTTCCTGGGTACCTATAATAGTTCTTTCCATTCCCATTTAGCAAATAAAATGACTTTTCATTTTCATTCTATGAAATTTCTGAGATCATAAAGTCATAAGATCTTTGTAAAAATCTAAAATTGATCCTCTATTTAAGTCTCTACATTTAATTTTCTACAGTTACATTTCCTGAAAATTATCAAGTCCAATTAATATTTACTAAATGTACATTACACTGAAAGCTCAATTTGAAAAATTCCATGATGATGGGTTAGAGCTATGTTTTAATTGTATCTTAAAATAACCAAATAGGCCCTTTTTGAGTTAATTGATGAGAGCGTGGTAAAGAATAAAAAGTGAATTTTGCGATTTACTCAGTGAAAATAGTAGAATAACCAGTCCACTACTCCTTTGTCAATTCCTATTCCTAGACTCCCCATCAATAGCTAACACAAAAAGACTCCCTTTAAAATGAGTTTTAACACTTAAAAAAAATTAGCGTAACCACAACCCCACACTCAAAACACCTAAGAATTCTATCACCTCAGCATAATTTCTTATAGCCACCCGTTATGTCACATGCTCCCATTCTTCTCTAACTTCTGGCAAACACTTATCTGTTCTCTGTCGCTATAGTTTTGCTTTTTTGAGAATGTCATACAAGTGCAATCATACTTTAAGTAAGCTTTTAATGTTAACTTCCTTCACTCAGCTTAATTCCTTTGGGATTCATCAATGTTGATGTATGTGTCAATAATTAATTCCTTTTAGTTGGTGAGGAGTCTCCATTTTATGGCTATACCACAGTGTTTTGGTTTTTTTTTTAATCAATTCACCTGTTAAAATCTACTTTGGTTATTTTCCGTTTTGATGATTAAGAATACAGCTGCTGTAAATATTTGTATACAGGTTTTTATGTGAAAAAAGGGTATTTTTTTTTTCCTTTGGGATAAATAGTTTGGCATGGGATTATTGGGCCAGAAGATACAGGTACATTTAAAATCTAGACAAAAAGCTTAACTTTTCCAGAGTGGCTGTACCATTTTGCATTCCTCCTCCTTTCCATCTCATCAGCACTTGGTATTGTTGGTTGCTTGCTTTATTATTTCAGAATTGTATTCATTATATTATATGTGCAGTTCAAACTCATCATGGTTTTAATTAGCATTCCCCTATGTGTCAACGATTTTGATCATTTTTTTTCATGAGCTTGTCATTTATATATCCTACTTGGAAATATATCTGATCAAGTTTCCTGTTCATTTTTCAAATTGGGTTGTTTTCTTACTACTGGATTTTGAAAATTCTCTGAATATTTGGTATACATGTCCTTTACTAGATAAGTGTTATGGAAAAATTTTCCCAAATCTGAAGCTTGTTGCTTCACATTCTTGGCAGTATATTTCACAGAGAAAAGTTTTAAATTTTGATAAAGTACATTTTATATATTTATATTTGATATTATAAAAATATATATGCTTTATATACATGTGCAAGTATATTTGTTTTTGGTATCTTATAAAAGAACTCTTTGTTTTAACTAAGTCACAAATATTATCGTCTATCATTTTTTATAAAAGTATTATTGTGTTCCCTGGTTCATCTGGATCTATGATCTATTTTGAGTTAATGTTTTTTAACATGTGCAGCTTAAGCTAAGGGTGATATTTTGCCTATGGATGTCCAACTGTTCCAAATCATTATTGAAAACTGTCCTTTCTCCATTGAAACATTTTTGCACTGTTGCAAAATATGAATTGGTCATATTAGTGTGGTTCTACTTTGGGACTATATTTGGTTCTATTGATTTGTGTGTCTCTCTCTTTACCGGTACCACACTATACTGATAACTGTACATTTATAATAATTCTTGAAATTGAGTAGTGTAAATGCTCTAGAGTTTTTATTTTATGATAATTGTTTTGCCTATTTAGTTTCTTTGCTTTTCCATATACCTATCAGTTCAATTTATCAGTAGCTACCAAAACAAAACAAAACAAAACCAAGTCCAAAACCCTGCTGGGATCTTCTTTTCTAATTCAGGAACATAATGCATATCTTTGTATTTAGATATTCTTTTATTTGTTTCATCAGCATTTTATAATTTTCATCAAACAAATGTAGGACATATTTTGGGAGAGGTACATCTAAATGGTACCATATCTCTTCTGATTTTATGGGTTGAATTGTATCTCCCCAAAAGATATCTTGGCATTTTAATCCCCAGTATTTCACAATGTGGTCTTATTTGGAAATAGGGATGTTGCAGGCAGAATTAGGCAAGTTAAATTAGCCACACGGAATTAGCCAATATGATTGGTGTCCTTATAAAAAGGGAAAAGACAGACAGAGAAATACAGAGCAGGAAAAGATGTGATGCCTGAGGTAGGGGATTGTAATGATGCAAACCCAGGAATGCCGAGGATGGTCAGCTGCTGCCAGAAGCCTATAGAGGGGCATGGGGCAAGTTCTTTCCTATGGACTACAGAAAGAGCATATTTCTTCTGACACCTTGATTTCAGACTGCTAGCCTACAGAACTGTGAGACTACAAATTCCAGTTATTTTAAGACAGATTTGTAGAAAAAAGATAATAGCTTCATTTAACTGTTTTCTAAAGTAGGTCTTCTAGTGATGAATTCTTTTAGTTTTCCCTTTTCTGAGAATGGCTTTATTTTGCTTTTATTCCTAAATGATGTTTTTTGTTGCATATAGAATTTGGGGCTGGCAATTATTTTCCTTTTAGCACTTCAAAACTCTTGTGTACCTTTCTTCAGGTCTCCATGGTTTCTGAGGAGATATACTTAGCAATTTGAATATAATTTTTCCCCTTTATGAAATAAATCAATTGTCTCTAGGGGACTTCAGTTTTTCTCTTTAAGTCTCGCATTTTTATTATGACCGCTCTGCAAGGCCTTTCTTTGAGTTTAGCATATTTATAGTCATCTAACTTTCTTGAATCCATGAATTTATATCATTTGTAAAATTTGAAAAATTTGGCGTGTTCTTAACCACTATATCCTTAAATATATTTTACTGCACAATAATTTTTCTCCCCTTCTTCTGGGACCCTAATGACTGTATGTTAGCTTCTTTGGTGTTGCCTCTTCACTGACTCAGACTCTTCCTTTTTTATAATTATTTCTTTTTCTTTTTCAGTTTGAATATTTTTATTGAGATATCTTCAAATTTGAGGACACTTTCCTCTGACAGTCATTAAGCTACAGTCTTTTTTTTTTTTGGTTATCTTATCTTTCAGCTATAATATTTTCATTTGCTTCTTCATATCATCTTTTTATTTGCTGAGATTTTCTATTTTTCCATTTACTTCAAGAGGGATCTTCCTTATTGTTAAAACACACTTACACTAACTACTGTAATTTCTACATCTGATAATTACAGCATCTGTTTCATCTCAGCATTGGTGTATGTTGATTGCATTTTCCCTTAGGAGTTGAAATTTTCCAAGTTCTTCATATGCCAATTCATTTTGGGATTATATTCTGGAATTTTCAAATCGTAGATTGTGAGACTCTGGGTATTGTTTAAATCTTAAGGAGAGTGTTGCTTTTGTTTTGATTTTTCATTTTGTTGTAGCAGGCAATTTACCTGGAGAGGTTTAGTTCACAAATTTCCTTCAACCTTTTCTGGGCTGTGGTTCCAATGTCACTTCGGTGCCCAAAAACTTTGCAGTTCTCATCTTTGTCCTATGTGTGTACCATCTCAGTAGTCAGTCTTGGATCTGGCCAGTAGGTTACTCTATAGCAGGGGTTCTTAACCAGGGGTCCATGGACCCCCCCCCCCCAAGGTGTGTGTGTAAATATTTCAGGGGGTCCGTGACCTTGAATTGAAAACTCAGAAAAGCATTATTCTTGAGGGGGTGCGTTGGTGCGCATATTATACATTTATTAAATAATACACAGTATTGTGTGGACTTACTATGATTTTGATTTTGATGTAGTGTGCCCTGACTGCAGTGGATAACTTCCTGCAAAAAGGTTGGTAAGGATGGTGCAGATGGTTTTATGATGCCTTGGGAAAACTCAAATTTCTAAATGTTTGCCAAAAATAACCATTTGAACAGATGTTGAACCATGTAAGGTTATCAGATATTGAAATTATGGGAAAATTGTAAAACATAATTTTGAATAAACCTAAAATTTAATTTAAAGAGATGCCAATATTGAGTGTCATAAAGCTATCTGCCACTACATTCTGAGAAGGGGTCAATAGTTTTCACCTGACTGGCAAAGGGGTCCGTGGTACAAAAAAGGGTTAAAAACCCCTTCCTAGACCCAAATTCTCTAAGCCTGTGCTATGCTGTTCAGAGTGAGCTCATTGGTTGTTCACCTCTGAGTGAGTCCCTGAGTTCATAAAGAATATTATGTGTTGGTTCTCTCCCCTCTGCAATCTCCCTGACTTTTTGAATTCCTTGGTACCTCTCTTTTCAGAACTCTAGCCAGGAATTTGGTATATTAGTTTCTAACTCTACAATGCACTTCTCTCTATAAGTAATGAGTCTAGGACAAATAAATGAAAGGACACAAAAAAGGAAAAAAAAATTACAAAAGGATCTACCTCACTGTCTGGGGATCACAGATCCACTGGTCATAAAAAAGGTTTATCTTCCCCTAAGTTTTAGATGCTTGCCAGCTGTTGCTGCTGTCACAGCTAACAGCAACCACTGCTATGTTATTGCCTGGAATTGTGTGGCACTGAATAGAATAAAGAAGGAAAAGTGAATGGTTTCCACTATACTGATTCCCTTTCCTAGTCCTTGGTCCAGAAGGAGAGGGCTTCTTTTAGATCTCTTTGTGTGTGTATCTGGGACTAATTTTTGTGTTTTACTTTGCCTCTGATTCCAGCAAAGGCAATATTGGGAGAAAAAATGATAAAATAATCATCAGTTCAGTGGAACTTTGAATTTGGGTCTCTTCCCCAGTCCATCTACTACCATTTACTTTAAAAAAATTAACTTTTAGAGCAGTTATAGGTTTACAGAAAAGTCATGCAGAAAGCATAGAAATCCCATGTAAAGTTCTGCTCACATACAGTTTTCCCTATTGTTAATAGTTTGCATTGGTGTGGCAGCTTTGTTACAATCAATGAAATAGTATTATTGTATTTATATTAGTAACTACAGTTTGTAGTTTACTTTAGGGTTCACACTTGGCATTGTACAGTTCTATGTCTGTTTGCTTTTTAAATTTTTATTCTGGAAACACATATAAAACTAAAATTTCCCATTTTGTCCACTCTTAGATATGAGTGGTGTTAATTACATCCACAATATTGTGCCACTGTTAGCACTTATCCATTACCAAAGTTCTCAGAAATCTGCACCATGCATGCTACGCAGGATTATAGTTGTAATCAGTAGGAGAGATAGAGGAGAGTATATCTTCACCATCTTTCCTGGAACCAGAACCTCCTATTAGTATTTAATTATTATCAAGGAAGTTGATAATCACCAAGTATCAATAATTAAGTTGTGGCTTGAGGTTGAACGTAAATATGCATTTTTTAAACAGCTAAAACCCACATAAAATTAACAAATCAATATATGTTACTGGTGGCCAATTTACAAATTGGTAGTAAATTTAGCTTTGTGAAATACCTGATATCAGCTTAATCTTTGACTGCTCAGTCAATGAAGACAAAATTGGTGACTCTTTGGAAATATAACATTATGTTTCTTAATATAAGAAACACTCTTCTGGATATATAAAATGTCCAGTCTCCAAAAGAAAAGGGAAAATATAGTGAAAGGAAATTTAAACATTATTAAACAGAGCTTTCAAATAACCCAATTGTTTTTGCCTCCTTTTTTTACACTTGGGAATTGAAGGTAAATAATACATTGATAATTAGGTCTGAGAGATTCATTCAAATGTCAATACATTCTAGGCCTTATCTTTAGTTCAGTAGGGACCTCTATAATTTCATATGTATCACTATGCAATGAGAATTGATGCTTAGGATGATGAGCCTGAGGCACTGCAAATCCTGAATTATCACAGATTCAATTATCTTCAGACTCTTGAACTTAAAAGTGCACAAAAAGAATAATATATTTTAGAAACATTTTAAAATAATGAGGATTGACCTGAAATAATTGGGGAATTAATTCTTACTTATTCATGGATTTTATTGGCCATATTAGCCAATTTTTAAAGAATTACTAGTAATCAAGGTTTTTATTTTTAAAGATTTATTTTATTTATTTATTTTCTCCCCTTCCTCCCCCCCCCACCCTAGTTGTCTGTTCTCTGTGCTATTTTGCTGCGCCTTCTTTGTCCACTTCTGTTGTCAGCGGCATGGGAATCTGTTCCTTTTTGTTGCATCATCTTGTTGTGTCAGCTCTCCATGTGTGCGGCACCATTCCTGGGCAGGCTGCACTTTCTTTCGCGCTGGGCGGCTCTCCTTACGGGGCACACCCCTGCGTGGCAGGGCACTCCTTGCACACATCAGCACTGTGCATGGGCCAGCTCCACACGGGTCAAGGAGGCCCGGGGTTTGAACCATGGTCCTCCCATGTGGTAGGCGGATGCCCCAAACACTGGGCCAAGTCTGCCGCCATCAAGGTTTTCTTATGTACTCTTCTACTTTGGAATTTCCTTTGAATTCTAAGTAATAAATTTGGAAAGAAGGAAAAGTTTATTATTGAGTGATATTAAGTTCCTCTTTCAAAGTTTGTTCAATATTTTCTCTGTCTTTAATTTCATTAATTAGAATATTGTAGTTATTATGGATTTGTCATTGTGGCTAATATCTGAAAAAAATAAATATTTTATTGACTTCTTTATTCTTCCACATCTCAATAATTATTCTCAGTTATAATTGTGGAGATAATTTTAATAGCAAAGATTGATAAATGACTAAAACTAGCATTTAAATGAATTTTTCTATTATATATTTAGTTATGAAATCATATTGCTTTTTCGTCTTTTGGGTACTTACAATGAAGATTTCTGGAAATTGTCTATTTACAGAATGATATATTTCACTCCTGAAAGAGAGCAAACATACATTATGCAATATGTAAATTGTATCACAGCTTTTAAATATCAAATTCATAATTAGATACTATGCTCAGCCAGACTTCATTAATCCTTAATCATTTAACATACTGTATGATTCTTGCACATAAATTATTTCTGGCACAAACTGCTTCTCAGGATCGGCCATATATGCATTTGCAGAAATGAAACAAAAGGATACATGGATTATGTGAGAACATTTGAAAACAGAACACATCATTTTAACCTCTGATTCCACTCTTTATTTTGTCAAACTTATGTTTATTTTTCAGAGTGCACAAGAGGCAGGCAATCATAGAGTGTTTGGCTGTCAACTTAAGTTCAGGATATTTGAGCCTCTTGGGATGTTTCCACTAAATCGAGACTCAAAACATGCCATGTTTCTAAAGAGAAAAATTGACAGATTTTGGTCAAGAAAGGGATTGATTTTGTCTAAAAGAAAAGGCCTATATATGGAGAATTTTAACTTGAGTTGACTCATCATCCAATATATAATAAGCATTTAAATTATGTTTTCCTTTTATTGATTTTTTCCTATAACAGCAAAATTCTAAATGTCTTTTAAAGATATACAGAGGAAAGAAAGTAGAGTTGTACTGAAAAATTTCAGTCTCTGTGTTTTAAATGTTTCCTCAGGTAAAAACTCTGGGAAAAAATCCATGTAGAAACAATTTGATATAAGCAAAAAATCAATTTACCAACAAGGTATATATTTCCTAGGAAGTGACCCTGAAGACATAAAGAACAAAAAGGTTATTTAATGACATGACATCACTTGAGATCCTGAATATTTGAATAGTGTTCCTAAGGATCACCCCAAAAAGGAGTACAGAACTGGATCTAAATGCCAATCCTTTGATTTAAAGACCTTTATTCATTGTGCTATTTTTGCTTATTCTAATTAGTGGTTTCAGTTTTCTTGATTTAATCAAAATTTCTTAGTTTTCTGCCTACACTACCCACAGATATGCTGGGGTTTTGTTTTTTATTTTGTTTGTTTGTTTGCAATTTTCTCTTTTTATTTACTAAATGTATTCACTCATCCAACGTATACTTAGATAGTACTTACTTTTTGCCTGCCACTGTCATAGGTGCTTAAATTATGGAAATGAACAAAACAGCAAAGGATTACTAGACTTAGGTTAGAAAAAATAGGTACTAAGAAAAAGGAAATGAAGTAAAATCACAGGAATGGGCAATTGTGAGGGTCAGAGGAAAGGATAGACATTGTAGTGTTAAATAGGATGGACAGAATAGGTGATATTTGAGTAAAAACGTGAATTGCCTGAAGAGTTAAAGATTTCTAAAGGAAGAACTGTCCAAGCAAAGGACCTCATATGGGCCTGTGCCCGGCATATTCCAAGAATTCTAAAGTGCTCAGTGAGGCAAGAGAGACAATAATAGAGGAATTCAGAGAGTTAATATGATTCCAGACCATGCAGGGCTCTTTTCTTTCTCTCTCTCTTTTTTTTTAAATGTTACATTCAAAAAATATAAGAGGTCCCCAAATACCCCCCACCTCCCTCACCCCACTCCTTCCACATCAACAACCTCTTTCATCATTGTGGGACATTCATTATATTTGGTAAATATATTTTGGAGCACTACCAGACCACATGGATACTGGTTTACACTGTAGTTTACACTCTTCCCAGTCCACCTAGTGGGCAATGGCAGGACATACAGTGTCCAGCATCAGTCCCTGCAGTACCACCCACGACAACTCCAAGTCCTGAAAATGCCCCCACATCATATATCTTCTTCCCTCGCCCTATCCTCAGCAGCTACCGTGGTCTCTTTCTCCACATCAATGCTACAATTTCTTCCATTATTAATCACAATAGTTCCATAGTAGAATATCAGGAAGTTCACTCTAACCCATAGAGTGGACCCTGGGATGGTGATGTCCACTACACATCTATATCGAGCAGGTACTTAGATTCCACAAGAATGATGGATGCAATTCTCCTGCTTGCAGTTGTAGGCACTCTTGGCTCCCTGGTGTGGTAGTTGACCTTCTTCACCTCCCTGTTAGCTTGCTGGGATAAATCCAATAAATGAGAGGGTAAGAGTCATGTAGTACTCTTTAGGCTGCTGATGCTTGGAATTATATTTTGAGCATTATATGGACCTCTTGGCAGGCTTTGAGTAGAAGAATAACATGATTTAACCTGAGTTTAAAAAAATTACTTTGGTTGTTCTTTTGAAACTAGACTATTTTGGGACAAGGGTAAAATAGAAAGAGAGGTTAGAAGGCCTATAAAACAATATGAATAAGAATGTTGGAGGTTTTAAGTCAGGTTTTAGCAATGGAAATAAAAAGAGATCTATATTTATTTTAATATCTAATGATAAGAAATTTCTGATGATTTAGAGATTTGATTTGGAATAAAGAGAGAAGTCAAAGGTAACTCTAAAATTTTTTGACATGCGAACCAGAGAGGGTGGAGCTGCCCTCAAATGAGATTGGAAAGGCTGTTAGTTGAATAGGTTTTATGAGAAATAATAGTTTTGGGTAGCTTAAATTTGAGAATGTATTAGATGTCCAAGTGGAGCTGTTTAATGGACAGTTGGAATAACCCATTTTTTTCATAATTTGTTACTGTAGATTTTACTGCAAAGCCCAGAAACTTCCATTTATGGTCCATTAATACCTTGAGGATGAAGCGTAGTTTGTGGGACCTAAAGGTCGAATTTTGAGCCTGGCTCATCTATTCTATCGGTGTGAGAACTTGGGCAAATTCATTACCATTTCCTGCCTAAGTTTCTTCACCTGTAAAATAAGTTTGTATTAGTGTCAAACTTAAAAGTTTTATATGATGTTTTAATTAGTATTTTCAGACACATAATCAGTTTAAATGAAACTTAGGTATTATTATTATTAGAAAGTTAATTATGTTTTAAAGATGTTACATTGTAGTTTTAAAAGCATGAGAAAGGAATATTGTTACATAAATTAAAGTTTTAAAATGTTGGTAGACAGAGGGAAAATTGGGTTTTGGGGAAGTCTAATGCAATGATGAATTTTGGGAATAGGAATTGTTTGAAAATTTCAACTACCTGGACTTCCACTTCATCTGATTTCCAAATCTACGTAATTGTTGAAATTTATATGTAGGTAAATATATTCTCACAAATTTATGTATAGATTATTTTAATTTAAGTCTATTCCCATATATTTGTTTTTGGACATTTAAACTAAACATCTCATTTGTCTCTAAACTCAGGAATTTTAAAAGATAATTGTTTATATTTCCTCATAATCCTCTCTCTGAAATGTGGGAGTCATCTCAAATACTTCACTTTTCTCATTCTCTTCATCTATCTTGTGATAATTTACTGTGTATTTTGCTTCTCTAATATTTTTCACCTGTACCCTTTCTTTATATCTTTGGTATTATTTTAATTTTTAATCTTCATCTCAAGGCTACTATAAGTGTCTACCAATTAATCATTTTTCTTTAAATTATCAGAGAACCCTATTCAAATATTATGAAGAATAAGTTTAAAATCAAAAGCAATAAACTTAATACCCATATTAAAATGTTTCCATAGTTCTTCCAAATAATTTATTATTGACTATGGTCCATTTGGACCAGGCAATTGGTGATGATTATTTTGATGTATAAGTGAACCAATGTTTCTGAAAAACCTCAGCTATCATTGGGTGTATAAATACCCTTTTGCTTTATTAATTCCACCATCTGTAGGATAAACAAAATACCCACATGTTTTCTCCAAAGACTCAGAAATATAGGAACTATAAAATTAGGCTAATTCATGTAGCACTGGAATTTGAAACATGTTTTTCTGACTTAGTAGTGTGTGTGGAGAGAACACAATCAATACTGTGATAACACTAGCAAAAAAAGATTAAGAAAATATACATGAATGTTCAAGAAAAAAGAAGTTGAAGAGAGTTAATAATTTGTAATTAAAACTGTTATTAAGTAGCACTTAAAATAGAGGAATGAAATTCTAAAAATCTGAAAAAATTTCCTTCTAAAAAACACATGAATTGTTCAATATAATAATTAAAATAAAGCATGACTGAGCTATTATGAAAGAAGCATCTACATAGGTTAAGAAATGACATGGAGAATGACCGTGCAGGTGCGAAATGACAGAATGGGAAATTTAAAAATTTTCCTCCACTAGAAAAGTGAATGATTTGGAGAAGAGATTGGAATTAGCTAAGTAGTACTCCAAGAAGCAGAATGGATATCTAGAACGACTACCATAATCTATAAGTGAAAGCACAAATCAGTGATCATCCCCCATTCTTCAGTCATGTGGTGTCTGCAAAAAGGTATCCTAGAATCCAGAAGCATCCAGTTGAGACTGTGGGTTGGACGTTGGTCTGGGAGATCTCTGAGGGACCAGTGCAGATATTTGTTCAGTTTCAGTCCTCTGGGCAACAGCAGCTTCCGGCACCCCCAAGCATTCACCAGGAAGTAAAGAGCCCATGGACTTTCTTTGGCTGACTGGTTGATGGATTGATTGATTTCTGTGTTTGGTGATTCTTGGCATGGCAGATACTTGAGTGTCCAGCAATGACATTGGTCTTCATTTCTGCAGCAATACCTGGCCTCCCACAATCAGCCACCCATAAGTAAGGAGCCAAGGAACCTTTTAATCTTGGTTTTTATTCCTTTGTGAGTGCATATTTCTTGGCCTTGTAGAGTTCTGAGGACCCAGCATAGACTCTAATCTAAGTTTTGGCTCTCTGGGTAGCAGCTGGCCTCACATGAGTATCTATCAGGACTTAAAGAGACAGTGTACCTTTTTTTATGGGTTTCTTCTTTCTCTTTCTTGTTTTGTCTCTTCTGGAGGATGTCTAAAGACCTAGTGGTGCTGGGTTTGGCCTTCTGGTCTTACATCAGCACCTACCACTATAGAAAGATCCAGTGAATTTCTCCCCCACTTTACTCCCACTACTCCCTTTGAGTCTTTATCTTTTGTATGTGTGTGTGTGTGTGTGTATGTGTTTTTGATCTGACAGATCCCTGATGAAGAAGTGCTGATACTGGCTTAGGTTTCAACTTCTAAAGCAGAAATTTCTGGCTTTGCACCAGCACATAAAAGGAGACAACTAGGAGAGGCAGTGAACTTTTTTTTTTCTTTTTTTTTTTGAGGTAGGGGTGTATTTTTTTCTATTTTATACTTCCATTTTTCTTTCTTTTTTTATTTTTCCTTTTTCCTTGTCCTTTGTCTGGCACACTGAGGACTAGGAGAATGTGATGTCCAGAGTGATCCAACATATTATGCAGAATATCCAATCCTCAACAAAAAAATTATAGAACATTTCAGGAGACAGGAACATGTGGTCCAGTCACAGAATAAAAAGAATTAAAGGGAAATACCCAGAGGAATCTCAGTCAATGGAATTACTAACCCAAGAGCTTAGAATTATTCTCTTAAATAAGAAAATATGGATAAAGAACTAAAGGGAATCAGGAAAACAATATGTAAAGAAACTGAAAAATTTTTTTTTGCCATTTAAAAACAGTAACAATAAATTTAATGTAAAGGTAATTTAACAAGAAAAATGTAAAATACGACAAAAATGACAGAAGACAGGAATATAGATGCCCTCACAGAAGAGGGGAGGGAAGGCTCTATTCCTCCAGGCAAGTCTTGAGCTGAGAAGATGCAGTTGGATCTGGTGCCTGCACTGGCTCAAGCTTGTCAGCCACTTCAATCTGGGAAGGTGACTCTGGAGTCTGAGCTCATGTTATATCCAGCTCTGTATTTGGGCCTGGCATTAACACTTCATCCAGCTCTGGGGCTGCTTCCAAAACCACAATTTTTTTTATTTTTATTTTTATTTTTTAATTGATTTTGTAAAAATATTACATTAAAAAAAATATGAGGTCCCATTCAACCCTACCACACCCACCCCACCACTCCCCCCCCCAGTAACACTCACTCCCATCATCATGATACATCCATTGCATTTGGTAAGTACATCTCTGGGCATCTCTGCACCTCATGGTCAATGGTCCACATCATGGCCCATACTCTCCCACATTCCATCCCGTGGGCCCTGGGAGGATTTACAATGTCCGGTGATTGCCCCTGCAGCACCATCCAGGGCAACTCTAAGTCCCAAAGGCGCCTCCACATCTCATCTCTTCCTGCCATTCCCCACACCCATATCAGCCACCATGTCCACTTTTCCCACTCCACTCCAATGCCACCTTTTCTCTGTGGACCTTGGATTGTTATGTCCGTGGCATCTCTATGTCAAGAGGAGGCTCAGATTCCATATGGATACTGGATGCAATCCTCCTGCTTTCAGTTGTAGGCACTCTAGGCTCCATGGTGTGGTGGTTGTCCTTCTTCAACTCCATCTTAGCTGAGTGAGGTGAGTCCAATAAATCAGATTGTAGGAGCTGAAGTCTGTTGAGGCTCAGGGCCTGGCTATCATATTGTCAGTCTAGAGATTCAAATCCCCTAAATATATCTTAAACCCCAACACCAACTACAATTCCAGTAAACTAGCATGAAAGTCTAATGAAAAGAGATTCCATCTGAATCCAGTTTCATCACGCAGAAACACCAGCTCCAAAGAAGGGCCATCTGACATGGCAGTGAACCCCATCTGCCATGACCATAGAGCCCATGGGTCTCTTTAGCCCTCAAAGGAACCAATACCTGGGGTTGTATCTACTTCATCTGTCTCTTAGATTCTGCTCAGCTGTGCATAAGGGCAATCCTTCTGACAGCCTCCAGACTCTAATCATGAGATAAAATTTATAAAGAAGATGCAAATGGAAATGCTGACACTGATACAATAACTGAAATGAAAAGTTCAGTAGAGAGGTTTATGGTAGAGTGAATTATGTAACCCAATTTCATTTTGGTCTTGATCCCCATTCTGATATGTGAGGATCCATGTAAATATGATCTCTTCAAGATGCTACTTCAGTTATGTTGTGGCCCTGCTGAGTCAGATTGAGCTTCAATCTGGATACCAGGGGTCCATTATAAGAAGAATGAAAATAAGCTGCAGAGAAACAACAGGGGGCAGCCTTGAGTCAGATACGGTAGATTTAGGCTTTGGTGGATCTCAGAAAATTATGTTCTTAAATTAATCCATTTCTGTGGGTGTAAACCTATTGTAGGTAGGACCTTTTGATTAAATTACTTTAGCAGAATCTGATTCTTACCGGATTCCCTTATAAAGAGGATGAGTACAGATAGGAAAAAAAAGCCATAGAGACAGAGAGAAATCCATAGGAGCAGAGAGAACACCAGAAGAGCAAGAAGCTGCAATCAGTGGAACTCAGGAGAAAGGAAGCCAGAAACTGAAGCAATAAGACTGAGAGGAAAAGGGATATGCTGCTATGTGCCAGTCTTAAGGAAGAAAGTATTGTTTGATGATGCCTTGATTTGAGCACTTTCAAGGCCCTAAAACATTTCTGGTATATTGCCTTGGCAGCCTTTAGCAAATTAAAATAGAAATTGGTACCAGGACAGTGGGGTGTTGCTATTACAAATACCAAAAATGCTTAAAAGGCTTTTGACCTAATTAATGAGTATAGGTGGGAAGAATTCTGAGATGCTTAAGATTAAAGGCCTAGATTGTTTTAAAGACACTGCTGGTAGAAATATGGACACTAAGAATACTTCCAATGAGGTCTTAGACAGAAATGTTGAATGTGTCTTTGCAAACTAGAAGAAAGGCAATCTTGTTTTAATGTGGCAGAGAACTTGGCAAAATTATGTTATGATGTTGAATGGCAGGCAGAATTTGAAAGTGACAAGCTTGGATATTTAGCTGAGGATATATCCAAATTAAATGTGGAAAGTGTGGCCTGGATTCTCCTTGCAACTTAGAGTAAAATGCAAGAGGAAAGGGATAAATTGATAACTGAACACCTAGGCACAAAGAAACCAGAAATTGATGGCTTGGAAAATTCTGAGCTTCTGGAAAGCAAGTCCCTGAAGAATAGTGTTATATGTGAGGACTTAACTGAATATGGAGACAGTAAGCCATTTCAGTGCAAGTCAGGACTGGAAATGCAATTATAAAGGAAAGATTTTTAGGAACCCTACATGCTGCATACAAAGCTTACAATGCTTGTAAGGTTTGTATGAACAGAACCATGGCTAGCCTGGACTTAAAGGGACAGAAAAGGGAAAGATTGAAGGAAAAATGACTTCAGACACAATGGAAGTTGATAGAATTCTCTTGGGCCAGAGGAGCAGACTAACCCATGTGTGTGGCGGAAGTGAGTATGTATCTACACTTGAAGAGGGCGGGCTTTCTGCCCCATCCTTCAGGGAGAGTTTTACCACCCCAGGCTTCTGAGAGGGTGATACACAATCTCAGGGATTGGAGGGACAGGTTGTCATTCTGGTGTTCTCAGAGGCTAAGGCCTAGTGCTCAGCGGCCACCCTGATGCTTAATGAAGGGGAGATGAGAACATAGCCCCTGGGCAAGCCCTTGGAAAGGGCAGGGTTGCCACTTCATCAGGTCCTAAAGATAAGAAACCCTGGCTCTATAGATAACTTTCAGACTTTGAAATGGAATGGCGTATTCCTGCAGGTTTTCAGAACTGGTTTTGACCTGTGACCCTATTTCCTTCTAAATTTCTCCCTATGGCGATGGGAATTTTTATTCTATGACTGTCCTTCCTTTGTATATTGGAAGCAAATAATTTGTTCTCAGTTTTACAGGTCCACAGTCTGAGGGGAACTTGCCCCTGGACAAAATACACCTATAACTGATTTTTATAAGATTTTGCACTTAGCATTATTACTGGAATGATTTAAGGTTTTCTGAAATATGTGATGGAATGAATGTATTTTTGCATATGGAAAGAATGTATATTTTGGGGGTCCAGAAGGTATAGTGTGGTAGTGTGAGGCTTTTGTGGACCTCAGAAAATTATGTTCTTAAATTAATACATTCCTGCCAGTGTAAACCTATTGCAAGTGAGATATTTTGATTAAATTACTTCAGTAGGGGGTTACCTTTATAAATGGATAGAAAAAACCTCAGAGACAGATAAAGAGACTGCCCCAGGATTAGAGAGAATGTCACGAGCACAAGAAGCTGAAATCAATGGAATCTAGGAGAGAAGAAACCAGAAGCTAAAGCAATGAGACCTAGGAAAGAAGGGAGATGCCACCATATGCCAGTCTTCAGGAAGAGAACATTGCTTGATGATGCTTTATTTGGACACTCATAGACCCAGGCCTTTAAGCTTGCAAACTAACAGATCCCCATTATAAAAGTTAATGCATTTCTGGTAGATTGTCAGACAGCAAGAAGTGATGGAACCTGGGAGGAAGTGAGCCTTCTAGTCTCTGAAACCATGACTTAATAAGTTTCTGTTAAATCAACACTTTTCCTGGTATAAGCTTCAGAAGTCAGGAAATTAAAACAGCTTTTGGTACTGGAAGGTGATGTTATGTAATTAAAAATACATAAAAATATGAAAACAGCTTTGTAATTGGGTAATGGGTAGAGACTGGAAGAATTGTGTGGTGCTTGCAGAAAAAGCTTAGATTGTTTTGAAGAGGCTATTGGTAGACATATGGACATTAAAGGCATTATTGATGAGGTCTTAGATGAAAATGATGGAAACCAGAGAAAAGATGATTCTTATTATAAAGTAGCAGAGAACTTGCCAAAATTTTGTTCTGATGCTGTATTGTAAGTAGAACTTGTAAGTGATGATGAACTTGGTTCTTTAGCTGAGGAGATTTCCAAGCTAAGTACGGAAAGTGCATTCTTGTTGCTTCTTGCATCCTACAGTAAAATGTGAGATGAAAGGCTAAAAAAATTAAAAAAGGATAAAAAAATTAAAAATTAATGGTTTGGAAAATTCTGAGTCTATTAAGATAGTGGGTTCTGAGACTAGGGCCAGAAGCAGCTACATCAGGGTTTCCCTGAGCTTTTGGGAGGTGAATGCCTAAAGGACAGAACTCCATATGAGACTTTAACTGAACAGCCCTTTGCTAAGGAGGGTATGGTTGAATATGAATCCAGCCAGCCATTTCAGTGGAAGTCAGGATTGCAAATGTAGTTACCTAGGATAGATCTGCAGAAAGACTATTATCTGATGATTTAGACCCATTTGAACTGGATGTAAAACTGAGAAGGTAATTGAAAAAATTTAATGAGTAGAACGACTGTCAGTCTTTACGGAAAACGTCAGGAAAGTGGCCAATTGAGGAAAGAATGACTTCAGGGGCTGAATCATGGAAGCAAAAGTTGAGACTGAACAGATCTCCTTAGGACAAGAGAGATCCATTGTATGTGGAAAGTGTCAGTATACTCTTGTACTTGGAGGGGGCACACCATCTGCCCTGATGTTTGGAAGAGCAGACCTTGAACCCCTGTTGAGGGAGAGTGCGGCCACTCCAATAATAGAGAGAGTAGAACCTGTGACCTAGAATATGTAGAGAGCCCCAGGATATTCTTGGAGAGGGTAAAGCCTTCAATCCAGGGCTTGGGGAGCACACACCTGCTGTATAAGCATCTGGAGAGATGAAGTGGAGATGCTGCTTCATTAGGTTTGGATGTAAAAACATTCATACATAAATGCCCCATAGACCTGGAAATTGAATGGAGTTTGCCCTACTGATTTTTGGACTTGTTGGGAACTGTGATTCCTGTTTTCCTTACAATTTCTCCTCCCTGGAATGGGAATGTTAATCTATGCCTATCCCTCTATTGCATATTGAAAGTAGGTAACAAGTTATCTATAGATCTATCCATCAGAAAGGAAATTTTCTCTATGATGAATCATACCCATAGCTGATTTTGATAAGACTGTACTTAGCATTGTTATCAAAAATACTTAATGCTTTTGGGGTGTTGTGATAGAATTACTGCATTTTCCATGTGGGAAGAACATATCTATTTGTGGTCCAGAGTGTGGACTGTGTGCATTGAATTATGTGCTCCAGTTTGGACGTGATCTTAGAATTTGTCCATATTCTGGTGGGTGTGGATTCATTACAAATAAGACCTCTTCGTGAAGTTACTTCAGTTATGGTGTGGTCCAACTGAATCCATTGGGCTTTAAACTGATTACTGAAGTCCATTATAAAGCAGAATGAAGTCAGACTGAGAAAGAAACCACAGGGAGGAGCCAGAAGCCAGAAGTTGATGGAGCCCTGAGATGAAAGAAGACATCACTGTGTGTTGTCATCTAACAGAAAAGCCAAGGGAACCCAGAGATTGCTAACCAGTCAGAAGATACTTATTCAGGGTGGAAGTAAGCCTCCTAGCCTCTGAAAACATGAGTCAATAAAGCCTTGCTGTTAAGCCAACCCACTGTATGATATTTGTTTTAGCAAACAGGAAACTTAAAGATGGTTTAACCGCAGATTGGAGGAGACAGAAGAAAGGATCAGGGAACTTGACTATAAGACAATTGAAATTGTCTAGTCTGTGGATCAAAATGAAAAAAGGAATGAAAAATAATAAAAAGAACCTGAGGCACTGGTAGGACATAATCAAGAATACCAATATATGCATCATCAGAGTCCCTGTAGAAGAGACAGAAAAAGGGCCAGAAAAACAATATTTGAATGAATAATGGCTGAACATTTCAAAAACCTGGTGAAAGACAGATATTCAAAATATTTAACAATGCTCAACAGATGCTGAATCTAAAGAAATCTAAACCAAGACACATTATAATCAAACTGTTGAATGCAAGGAAAAACAAGAAAGTGATATATCATATATAAGGGTTCCTTAATAAGATAACACCAATTTTTCTAAAGAAATTGTAAAGGCCAGAAGTCAGTGGCAAGACACATTTAAGGTGCTGAAAGAAAAAAAATAAACTTATCTAAGAATAATGTTTCTGTCAAAGTTGCCCTTCAAAAATAATAGAGAGAAGTGGATGTGACTCAGGCAACTAGATTCCCACCTACCACATGGGAGGTCGCTGGTTTGAATCCTAGTGCCACCTAAAGAAGACAGTGATCTGGCATGACAGGCAGGCACGACAGGCTAACACAACAGACACAAAAGAAGAAACATAATGAAAGACAAAACAAAACAGGGAGCAGAGGTTCTTGTGCCTCTTAAAGAAAACAGTGACACATCCTGCTGGCCTGGGAGAAAAAGCAATACAAATAAAAAGGGGGCAGGGACAGATAGTTTCCTAATCAGCAGTAATCACCCCAATTGCAAGGAGTCAACCTTGCACTAGGGAAAGTGATTGGATAGCTCTCTGGCTAACAGACCCAGTAAAAAAATTTACCTCAGTGGAGGAGTCTCTGCTTTAAATATATAAGGTTCCTGGCTCCATTCCCAGGTTCCTTAGAGTAGTGATCTGCTGGGTTATCAAACAACCTGCTGATACTTTAGGACAGGTAACACATAGACAGTATTTTTGTATTAGCTTCCCTTGGGTCTCTTATTTTTCTTAAAAAAGGTTCCTTCTTGAATTTTAACATAGTTTATTCACTAAAACCTGATTCTAAACTCAAAGATGGCAGGTGGCAGGGTAATTGATTAATGAACAAGGCAGCTTGAGAAGCTCCTCAGGGGCCTAGGAAGGAAGAATGTTTTCCTAAGTTTTTGTCTGATTGCCTGCTTGAGTTTTTGTTTCTGTTAGTTTCTTTTTTGTCTTTTACCCTCTTTCTCCCCACCCTTTGTTTGTTTGTTTGTTTGTTTGTTAACTAGGTGCTGCTGTCTTGTTTCTTGGTTTTTTTTGTTTGTTTGTTTGTTTGCCCCTTCCCAGGTTTCCCCTTTTTTGGTATAACAATTTTGTCTACCCATGAGGTTGCTTTTCCTTCCTTCATCTTCCTATCTTCTGCTTTCTGTTTTTATTCTTATATTCCACCTCTTTTTGCTTAGTCTTCAATTTTCCTTGTTTTTATTTCTATCTTCTTTATTCATTGTTTTCTTTCTTTTTAAAACTTTTTCTGTACTGTCTTTTCTCTTTCCCTCTCTTCTTATCATTCTGACCTTTCAACTCATTCAAGATATTTTTCTCTATTTGATTTTTCATTTCATTGTTTCTATCCCACTTTTTTATTCTTAATCCTTTTCACTTCTTACTTGGGTTAATTATTCATTTTCCTAGGTCTTATAGGGTTCCTCTTCTACCTTTTACCATTATTATTACTATTATCCTTTTTTCTATTCTTACCTCTTTCCCTTTCTTTGGCCCTAATATTTTTCTTTCAAGGGAACATAGAAAACAGCAAGGAAATAGAATAGGAGGAATAAAGTGCCAAGCAGTATAAATCCCAACAAGCTTACTCCAAGACATATATTTGTCAGACTGTACAGTGCTCAAGAGAAAGAGAGAATGCTGAAAGCAGCAAGAGAAAAGAGAAACATCACATACAAGGGATGCTTAATAAGATTAAGTGCTGATCTCTCATCTGAAACCATGGAGGCAAGAAGGATGTAGCATGACATAGTTAGGGTGCTAAAAGAAAAAAAAGAAAAACTTCCAGCCAAGAATTCTGTCAGCAAAGCTGTGCATTCAAAAATGATGGAGAATTAAAAATATTCACAGATAAACAGAAATTAAGAGAATATCCAATAAGAAACCTGCACTTCAAGAAATACTAAAGGGAATGCTATAGATTGAAAGGAAAAACAGGAAAGAGAGTTGGAGGAGAGGGTAAGAAAAAATTTAAAAAAGAGAGAAATAAAAATAAAATATGACACATACAAACCAAAAAAAATATGGCTAATATAAGTAATTTCTTGAGAGTGATAACACTGAATGTTAATGAATTAAGCTCACCAGTCAAAAGACACAGATTGGCAGAATGGATAAGGAAATATGACTGATGCTGTTTACAAGAAACCCAACTTAGACCCAGGGATTAAGGAGGCTGAAAGTGAACTGCTGGAAAAAAATTTATAAGCAAACAACAACCAAGAAACAGGAGTAGCTATACTAATATTGGACAAAATAGACTTTAAATGAAAAACTATTTTAGAAGACAAAGACTATATATATTAGTAAAAGGAGTAATCTTTTAAGAAGAAAGAACATTCATAAACATTTCTGCACCTAACCAGGCCACCTCAAAATCATGAAGCACACACTGGAAAAACTAAGTGGAGAAATAGATGACTCTACAGTTATAGTGGGGGACTTTAATACACCATTGTCACCATTAAAAAGAACATCTCAACAGATAATCAATAAAGAAACAAAGACTTTGAATAATACATTAGAGGAACAAAAGAATTGAAAGCAGAGGCTCAAATAGATATTTGCACACCAATGATCATAGCATCATTATTTACAATTACCCAAAGATGGAAGCAACCCAAGTGCCCTTCTACAGTTGAATAAACAAAATATGGTATAAAGATAACAATGGGATATTATTCAGCCATAACAAAGAATGAAGTCCTGATACATGTTACAACATGGATTAATCTTGAAAACATCATCTTGAGTGAAATAAGCCAGATACAACTGGTTTATTGTATGATCTCATTGATTTGAAACAATTAGAAGAAGATAACTCTTAGAATCAGAATAAAGAATATAGGTTAGCAGGGGATTTTATGGGGATATCAAATCAGCAAATCAGAAATTAAAGCTCAAAATGCACTACGTTCTCTTTGTAATGATCTTTTTGGATCCCAAAAAAATCCTGTTCTTAAAACTAATCCATTCCTGTGCATGTAAACATATGTGGGAGCTTTTTATTAACTTACTTCAGTTAAAGTCCTTTGATTAAACTGCAGGACCCAAGGTGGGTCTTAATCCTTCCTGGAGACATTTATAAATGGAGAAATAAAAAGCAGAAGACACAAGGAAAAAAAAAAACTTCAGAGACAACCTGACATATCAAGACCTATGGGGTGCAGCAAAAGCTGTATTGAGAGGGAAATTCATAGCCATATAAAGATACCTCAAAAAAGAAGAAAGAGTAAAAAATGAAGACCTAACTGTACACCTAGAGAAATTAGAAAAAGAACAAAAAAATTAATCCCAAAGGAAGTAGAAAGAAGGAAATATCAAAAAGCAGTACTAAATGAAATAAAAAATTCAAAAATAATAGAAAAAATGAAACCAAAAGCCTGTTCTTTGAAAAGATCAATAAAATTGACAAACTCTTAGCTACACTAACAAAGAAAAAAGAGAAAAAATGAAAATACACAAAATAAGAAATGAAGAAGGGGATATTACCACTGACCCCACAGAAATAAAAAGTATCATAAAAGGATACTTTGAAAAATTATCTGCCAACAAGATGGGTAATTTAGAGGAAATGGACAAATTCCTAGAAATACATGAGCAGTCATTGATGAATGAAGAAACTGATGAACTCAAGAGACCAATCAAAAGTAATAAGGTTGAATTACTCATCAAAAACTTCCCAAATAAGAAAAGCCCAGGACCAGACAGTTTAACAGGAGAATTCTTCCAAACTTTCTGAAAAGAACACCAATCCTGCTTAAACTCTTCCAAAAAATTGAAGTAGAAGGAACATTGCCTAACTCATTCTATGATGCCAATATTACCTAATACCCTAATACCAAAGACACCAAAAGAAAGGAAAATTACAGCTCAATCACTCTATGAACATAGATGTTAAAATCCTCAACAAAATACTTGCTAACAGTATTAAAACACACATCCAATGAGTTACACATCATGACTGAGTGGATTTCATGTCTGGTATGCAAGGATGGTTCAACATCAGAGAATCAATCAATGTAATACAACACATAAACAGATCAAAAGAAAAAATATCACATGATTATCTTGATAGATGTAGAAAAAACATTCGACAAAATACAACACCCTTTCCTGATAAAAACACTGCAAAGGATAGGAATAGAAGGAAACTTCCTCAACATGATAAAGGGTATTTATGAAAAACTCACAGCTAATATCATATAAAATGCTGAAATCCTAAAAGCTTTCCCTCTAAGATTAAGAAATATACAAGGGTGCCTAATATCACTGCTCCTATTTAACAATGTGTTAGAAGTACTTGCGTTAGTACTTAGGCAAGAAAGAGATATAAAAGGATGGATGATGTGGGGAGTGGGGCTTATGTGAATCCTTTAATTTTTTGTGTAACATTTTGTGTAATCTAAGTATCTTTAAAAAAATAAGAAATAAATATTAAAAATAAATAAAAGAACCATAACACTGAAAGAAAATAAAATTAATTTAAAACCATGCCCATTATCATGTTAAAAAAATAAGAACAAAAGAAGACAGTGAGCTGACACAATGGGGAGGCTTGGCGAGCTAATGCAACAAGATGCTGCAACAAGAGATATGGGGAGAAAAAACAGAATGAGAGACACATCAAAACAGGGAGCAGAGATGGCTCAGGTGATTAAGCACCTCCTTCCCATATCAGAGGTCATGGGTTCAGCTCCTAAAGAAACTAGAAGATGAACAGACAGAGCAAGTGAAGAAGAACAAAGGGGAGGGGAGAAATAAATAAATAAAATAAATCTTAAAAAAAGAGAAATTAATACTTTTTCAGATGAGCAAAAACTAAGGGAGTTCAGTACCACTAAATTTGACTTATAAGAAATGGTAAATGGAGTCCTTCATGTTGAAAGAAAAGGACACTAGAAAGTTACTTAAAGTTGTATGAATAAATAAAGATTTTTAGTGTACGTAAAAATATTGGTAAATATAAATACTAGTACAATAGTACTTTTCATTTGTAATGCTGTCTTTTTTCATATAGCGTAATATTCAAATTCATAAGACACAAGCACAAATCCTTGTAACTATGAAAAATACAAAAGATATAATTTGGAAAAAGAAAGCAGAAGAGGGAGAGATGGAGGGATACAAGAAAAGAATATGTGCAGTATATACACTCAAGTCAAATTTGTATGAACACAAACTAAATTGCAATAGATTTAGGATGTTAAATGTAAAATCCATGTTAACTACAAGAATGTCTAAGAAATCTACACACACAAAAAAGGAAACTGATTGAAAATGGTTTATTATAAAAATTAATGTAGACAAAAAGGCAGGCAGTAATGAAGAACAACAAAAAATGTAAAGCATAAAAATCGAGTAACAAATGTCAGGAAAAAATTGAATTGTCAGTAATTACTTTAAATGCAAATGTATTAAACTTTCCTATAAAAAGCAAAAATTTGCAAAATGGATAAAGAAGCAGGATCCAAATATATGCTGGATGCAAGGTACCCATCTTTGATCCAAAGATTCAGATAGGTTGAAAGTGAAAGTATGGAAAAATACTTCATAGAAAGAGTAACCAAAGGAGATCTGGGTGGCTTTATTACTATCTGACAAAATAGATTTTTAAGTCAAATGCAGTTACAAGAGACAAAGAGAGTCATGGAATACGAATAAAAGGGTGAGTTCAATAAGATTTAGCAATTATAAACTTATATGTGCTTCACAACATTGTGCCAAAATATATGACACATAACATCAACAGAATTGAAGGGGGAAACAGTTCAATACACCACTTTCAATACTGGATAGAACATCTATACAGAACAAAACTTTAAAGGCACTAGATCTAATAAATTTATATAGAACACTTCACCAACCACATCAGATTATGCATTCTTTTCAGGTGTACATAGATCATTCTCTAGAATATAGCATATGTTAGAACAAGAGAGAAATCTCAGTAAATTTAAACAAAGAGAAATCATACAAAGTAACTTCTCTGACCACAATGGAATGTAGCTAGAAATGAATAACAGAAGGAAAAAAATATAGAAAATTTTCAAATATGTGAAAATTAAACTGCAAACTCTTAAATAACCAGTGAACTAAATAATATATTACAAGAGAAATTAGAAAATACTTTGATATGGATAAAATTTAAGACACCAGAACTGCAAGGACATCCTTTCAAGCAAGATTGTGGTGTTAGATGCTCCAGGGTGCCATTCCCCCACAAATCTTTGAACACATGCAAAAACTGACAGAGCAATGTTTCTTAAAACTCTGAAACCCAGTTCAAGTGTTGCAGTAACAAGGTGAGTAACACAGTTTTTAAAATGGCACAAGAAGTTCATGGCTCCCTTGGTGGACAATCCCCAACTCCCTCTTTGGCATGGTATGGAGCAAGCCTGTGTTCCCACTGTGGGACACTGACCCTGTTCCAGGGAATGCAGAGTAATCCCGAGGTATATTCTTCAGTGTCTTTATGTCTGTGCCAATCTCTCGGGTGGCAGTCTGAAAGATAGAACCAGAACACTTTCCTCTGGCTCACCCTTCTAGAATTTCACATGCAGGCAGAAGCATCTTGCACTTGGTGAAAGCAGTGTAAGGAACAATTAATTCAACATGGCCTTGAGGAAAGACATATGAGCTTTAAGACATACAATAGAGCTCAAAGTAAGGGGGAAAAGTCTATTATATAGAAATTAAATGGGATATTTGGATTCAGGTAAACAGATGGAAAGGATCCTGCACTTCACATTCACTTGGGGTAATCTTTTGAATAGGAAGGCTAATCTATAAAGGAGCTCATCAGCCAACTTATAGTCAATTCATAAAGACTGTGAAAGATTTTTTTCTCCATTCATTTGTTTGTTATTATTACTTCCTGGAACACCAAGATATCTGTCATATTATGAGATAGATACAAATTTAAGGAATCAACAGTTCAGGAACTTAATCTTAGAGTTAATATAATAAATATTAAAATGTACAGTGTGAAAAAAGATTACACAATTTATCTGTGGTCCATGCAAAAAAACAAGGAGAAAATTCATAAACTATCAATGAAGACCAGAGTTTGGACATTAGAGAATAATATTTAATGAGCTTCTGGAGATAAAGGAAACACAGAAAAAGAACTAAGAATACTAGGAAACAATGCATGAAACTATGAGAATCTCAATAAAATGATAAAAAGTGTTCAAAAGGAACCAAAGAGAAATACTAGAATTGAAGGCCACAATTGAAGTGAAAAATTCAATAGACAGTTTCAACAATACTTTGGAGTTGGCAGAAGAAACAGTAAAATCAAAGACAAGACAGTTGAAATGTTTCAGGATAGAAAGCAGAATGAAAAAGAATAGAAAATGTTAGTGGAGTTAAAGAGACCTGTGGGACCTCATAAAGCAAATCAATATACACATTATGGAAGTCCCAGAATAAGAAGAAAGAGAGAAAGCTACAAAAGGAATATTCAAAGAAATAATGGCACAGAACTTTCCAAATTTAATGAAAGATATAATACTCAAAAAGAACAAGAACCTCAAATAGGACAAATTTGAACAGAATAAAGCCCAGAAACACAGTTTCAAATTATCAAATGACAGAGACAAGGAGTGAGTTCTGCAAGCTGCAAGAGACAAAAAATATGTTATGTTCATGGGAGCCCCAATAAGATTAAGGACCACTTCTTAAAAGAAACCATGCAAAGAGACACTGTGACAAAAAATTTAGAGTGCTAAAAAAGCAATTTCCAACCAAGAATTTTATATCCATTGAGTCTGTCTTTCAAAAATGAGAAAGACATTAAGATATTCCCAGAAAAATAAAAGATGAGGGGATTCTCATAACTACACCTGTCCTATAAGCAGTACTAATGGGAGACCTTCATAGTGAAAAGAAAGGATGGTAGACAGTGGATCAAAGAGGTATAAGGAAATAAAATCCTCTGGTAAAGGTAACCATATGAATAATTATAAATTTCAGTAATATTATTGTATTTTTTGGTTTGTAACTGTACTTTTTATTTTATTTCTTATAGATTCTAAAATGTAAATGCCTAAAGAGTAATGGTAGTTATATGATTTTTAGATATGTAACATATAAAAGTGTTCTTTGCAACAAGTACAACACTAAGATCAGGGAACAGTAGGGTACTGGAAGAGTGACTGCATATGATGTTGAAGTTAAGTTGGTATCAATCCAAACATGACTGTTATATATTTAAAAAGTTAAATTTCAGGCTCATAGTAACCACAAAGAAAAGATTTTAAAAATATACCCAGAAAAACATGAGAAGGAAATCAAAATGCTATAATACAAAAAAATCAAACCAATATGAAAGTAGGCATTAATGGAAGATTTGTGGGACAAAATGGTGTAAGTTTTAGAAAGACTAAGTGGCAAAATTTCTAAAGAAAGTTCTGCATTATCAATAGATACTTTAAATGTAAGTGGTTCAAGCTCTCCATCAAAAGGCAGAGGTTGGCATAATTGAGGAAAAAATATGCCTCAATTGGCTCATATATATTATATTCTTTGTACAAGAGACCCAACATAAATTCAAAGACACAAGTAGATCAAAACTGAAAGCCTGGAAAAAATATACCATGAAAATAGTAAACAAAAGAGAACTGGGATGGTTATACCAATATTAGTTAAATAAATGTTAAATCAAAACCATTATGCCTTATGTTGATAATGGGGTCATATCAACAAGAAGACATTAACAATTTTAATATGGATTTAACTAACAGCAGAGTCCCAAAATATATTTTAAAAATTGACAGATTTGAACAGAGAAATAGACTGTTCTACATTAATAGGACACTTCAATGTACCACTTTCTGTAATACATAGAACTTCTAGACAGAAGATCAATACGGAAATAGAAGATTTAAATAATGCTCTAAACCAACTAGACCTAGCAGACATCTATTGTATACTTCACCTAACAGAAACAGAATACACATTGCTCTCTAAGGCACCTGAATCTTTCTCAAGGATATACCATATGTTAAGTCACAAGACAAGTCTCAATAAACAAGAAAAAAATGGAAATTGTGCAATACATCTTAAAAACAATGGAATGGAACTAGATATTAATAACAGAGGAAAAACTGGAAAATTCACAAATATGTGGAAATTAAACACAAATTAAATCTATCAGTGGATCAATGAAAAAATCACAAGAGAATTTTGGAAATACCTTGTGGTGAGTTAAAATGAAACACAACATACAAAACCTGATGAGGGGAAATGGACTTGGCCCAGGGGTTAGGGCATCTGTCTACCACATGGGAGATCTACGGTTCAAACCCCGACCTCCTAGACCCGTGTGGAGCTGGCCCATGCGCAGTGCTGATGCGCGCAAGGAGTGCCCTGCCATGCAGGGGTGTCCCCCATGTAAGGGAGCCCCACGGGCAAGGAGTGCACCCCGTAAGGAGAGGCGCCCAGTGCGAAAGAAAGTTCAGCCTGCCCAGGAATGGTACCACACACATGGAGAGCAGACACAACAAGATGATGCAACAAAAAGAAACACAGATCCCCGTGCCTCTGACAACAACAGAAGCAGACAAAGAAGAACATGCAGCAAATAGACACAGAGAACAGACAATGGGTGGGGGGGGAGGGAAGGGGAGAGAAATAAATAAAATAAATATCTTTAAAAAAAATCTGATGAGATGCATCAAAGGCAGTGCTAAAAGGAAAAACTGATAATTCTAAATATCTACATTAATAAAGAAGAAAGATCTCAAATCAGACACCTAACTTCACAACTAGAGGATCTAGAAAACAAAGCAGAAACTAAGCCTAAGGAAAGAAAAAGCAAAGACCAGAGCAGAGGCAAATGCCATAGAGTACAACAACAAAAAATACAATAGAATTTTTTTAAAAAAGTTGGTTTTTTGAAAAGAATGATAATACCGACAAACCATTAGCTAGATGGACAAAGAAAAAAAGATTTGAGGACACAGAAACAAAAATTAAAATTTAGGGGGTATTTTACTATTGACCACAGAGAAATAAAAAGGATCATAAGATGAGAGTTCATCAAAATGAAAAAAAAAAAAAAAGCTTTTGTTACTCAAAGGGGTTCCGGTAAAATGACAACCTACACAATGGAGAAAATCTTTGGAATCCACAAATTCAAAAAAGTTTTAATACCCAAAATATATAAACAAATCTTTCAACTTAATAGTGAAAGGACAAAAAGAACAACAAAAAACATTTAAAAATGGGTAAAAGACTTGACTAGGCATTTCTCAAAAAAATAGAACATCATTAGCCATCAGAGAAATGCTAATCGAAACCATAATGAGATACCATTTCACACTGATTAGAATGGCTGATATTTAAAAAAAAAACACAAATTACAAGTTGTAGCAGTTTGATAAGGTTTATGAATTCCAAAAATATATAATAGATTATGTTTGTAAACTGGTCAGTACCTGCACATGATTAAAGTATGATTAGGGCTTTGATTGGGCTACATCAGTAGGGTTTTGTGTCCCTACTTCTTGGTGGGTGGGGACTCACAGCTAAAAGACATGGCAAAGGACAGAGTTGGAGTTTTGATGTTGGAGCCTTGAGCTGGAGCCCCAGGAAGTAAGAACACTGAGAAGCTTAGTCGTGAGGAAATAAAGAGGCTCTGGGGAAAGATAGAGTCAGTTACCTGATAGTCTACAGCTAGCCCTCTAGAGAGAGGCAAAGCCTTAGAGAGTCTCATAGTCCACAGCTGACCTTGCAGAGAAAACAGAGGATCTGATCCAGAGAAAAATGAACCCCAGGAAGAGAGGAACCCAGGAAGCCTGAACCCTGGCAGTTGTCGGCAGCCATCTTGCTCAACATGTGGCAAAAGACTTTGGTAACGGAAGTAACTTATGCTCTTGGCCTGGTAACTGTAAGTTTCTACCCCAAATAAATACCCTTTATAAATACCAACAGATTTCTGGTATTTTGCATCAGTACCCTTTTTGTTGACTAATACACAAGTATTAGAAAAGATATGGAAAAACAGTAATACTCATTCATTGCTGGTGGGAATGTGAAATGCTGCAGCTGATGTGGAAGACAGTTTGGCAGTTTTTCTGAAAGCTAAGGGAAAATTACCACATGACCTGGCAATCTCACTACTCCATATATAGAGAGGACCCAGAAGCTGAGAGAGAAGGCCTGGGGAGCCGGAAGCGGAAATCAATGGAACACAGCATCTGAAAGAAATCCACTTTAGCCAGAAGCTGAAATCAGCAAAGCCCAGAGAGCGGAGAGAAGAGTGGATACTGATATATACCTGATTGTCTACAGCTGTACATCTGATGATACACCATGTGTCTGACATCCACAGCTGCAAATCAGGGAGAAAGTGTCTCTGATGATGTCTTAATTTGGACACTTCCATGGCCTCAGAATTGTAAGCTCATTTGTTAATAAATTCCTATTGTAAAAAGCCAGATCATTTCTGGTATATTTATTTGGCAGCATTGAGCAAACTAAAACAGAAATATTTTGGTATTGAATGGTGAGGATGGCAGCACAACCTTATGAGCACAATTAATAACACTGAAATGTATATCAGAGTGGAATAAAAAAGGTAAATGCTAGATTGTACGTATGGTAACAGAATAAAATTTTTAAAATATCCATAGAACTATGGAACACAAACAGTGAATCCTAAGTCAACCATGGAATATAGTTAATAGTACAATTAAACATTTTTATTTCATCAATTGTAACTATTGTTACACACCAATGCAAGGTATTGGTCATGGGATGATGTTAGGGAATACTGTATTTTATGCATGGCAGTTCTGTGAGCTCACAACTTCTCTAATGAAGAAAAATTTTATAAATTAAAAAAAGTACCAAGGTTTATATTCTCTGCATCGGTTAAAAACAACCTGCTATGTGATAGATACCAATAAATACTTTCAAACTGAATAAAAGGATTTATAGAAAATGCTATGAACAATTGTATTCCAACAAAATAGACAGTTTAGATTCTTTGAAACACACAAACTACCTACATTGACTCAAGATGAAATAGATCTCAACAAACATATAGAAAGTAAAGAGATTGAAACAGTAATCAAAAACTTCCTGACAAATAAAAGCTCAGGACCAGTTAGTTTCACCATGAATTTTACCAAACATTCTAATAAACATTAATACCAATCTTGCTTAAACTCTTCTAAAAGTTTTAAGAGGAGGAAATACTTTCTAACCCACTCAACATCATACTAATCCAAAACAAGATAAAAATAGCACAAGAAAAGATAATTACAGACTAATATCCCTTATGAATATGATGCAAAAGTCCTCAAACAAATACTAGTGAACTGAATTCAGCAGCCTATTAAAAGAATTGTATATGCAAAGTAGGATTTATCCTAGTTATGCAAGTACAGTTCAACCTAAGAAAATCAGTTAATTAAATACACCAAATTAACTGAAAGAAATTTAAAAAAAAACGTGATCTCAATTGACACAGAAAATGTATTTGACAAGCAATTGCACAACTTCTTATTAAAGATATCAAAAACAAGGAATAAAAGGAAACTTCCTCAACATGATGATATGCTTACTTGAAAAACTCACAGCTACCATCATATTCAGTGGTAAAATACTGAAAGCTTTATACTTAAGATCAGTAACAAGATATGGATGTTCAATGTCACTACTGTTTTCAACATTTTACTGGGAGTTCTAGTCAGAACAATTAGGTAGGCAAGAAAAAGAAAGAGGAGCCATCCAATTTGGAAAGTAAGAAGTATAAATTTCCCTATTTGCAGATGACATGATCCTGTGTGTAGAAAATCCTGAAAAACTCAACAACAACAACAACAAAAAACTCCTAGAGCTAATAGAAGATCCTGCAGAGTGGTGAGGATTACGGCTAACATTAAAAAAAATAGAAGTGTTTCTATAGCGTTGCACTGAACAGTCTACATAGGAAATCAATAAAAATTCAATTTATGATAACAATTAAAAGTATTAAATATCTAGGTATAAATCTAACCAAGGGCATAAAGGATTTTACAAAATTTTGCTAAAAGAAATCAAAGAACCAAGAAATTGGAAGGATATTCTGTGTTCATGGATTAAAAAGCTAAATGTTGTTAAATCTCTTACTAATCAAAGATATTTACAAATTCACTACAATCCCAAAGAAAATTCTAATATCCAACCATCAAATTTAAATCTGATAACTACAGTAATCAAAGTATTACAATACTTACACAAGGACAGAAATATAGACCAGTGGGATTTAATTCAAAGTTCACTAATAAACCCGCACATTTAAGGGCAATTTATTTATTTATATATTTGAAAGAATACAGAGAGACAGAGAATAGGAAGAGTGAGAATAGAGACAGAAAGAGAATAGAGAGAAAGAGAGAGGGACAGAGAGAGAGATAGAGACAGAAAGAGGTAGAAGTAGAGAAAAAGAGAGAAAATGGAGAGAGTAGAGACAGAGAATAGAAAAAGTGAGAATAGAGACAGAATAGAGAGAAAAAGACAGAGAGAAAGAGAGAGGGACAGAGACAGACAAAGAGATACACAAAGAGAAAATAGAATAGAGAGCTGCAGAGAATAGAGGCAGAGAGAATAGAAAGAGAGAGAGACAAAAAGAGAGGTAAAAAGACAGAGAGAGAAGAGAGGGAAAGAGGAGAGACAGAGAATAGAAAAAGAGAGAATAGAGACAGAAAGGGAGAAAAAGAGATATTGTGACATAGAAAGAGAATAGAGAAAGGAAAAAAAACCAACAATAGAAGAATACTTAGTTCATCCATAGTCACAAACAGATGACAGCTCCCATCAGACATCTGGTTTACTGGTTGACTGTGCACCAGAGGCTAAGTCCACTTTATCCCAAATTTATTTTTTAAAAGGGCACCAAGTACACTCAATGGGGATAAAAGAGTCTTTTAACTAATTGATGCTGGGAAAACTGGTTATACATAGGTAAAAGAATGAAGATGAATTCCTTTGTCACATGACATACAAAAAAAGTAACTCAAAGTGCATCACAGACCTAAATATAGGAACCCAAATTCTACATAGAAGAAAACTTAGAGAAACCATCGCAAAACCTTGGGTTAGGCAATGATTTCTTGGACTTTACAGGAAAAGCATAAGCAAAAACAGTCACATAAAAAAATAAGTAAAAACAATCACATAAAAAAATAGGTAAAATTAAAAATTTCTGTGCATTAAAGGAGTTCATTTTGAAAGTAAAAGGACATACAGAATGAAAGAAAATATTTGGAAATAACATATCCAATAAGGGTTTAATATCCAGAATATATATATATAAATATACATATATATAAAAATCTCCTAAAATTAAAAAATAAAATGATAAATGGCATAATTTTAAAAATGGGCAGAAGAGTTGATTAGATATTTATCCAAAGAAATTAAACAAAATGTCAACAAGCCATGAAAACATGCCCAACATCACTTACCCTTAGGTAAATGCAAATCAAAGACACAGTAAAACAACATTTAAGTCCACTAGAATGGCTACTGTAAAAATCAAAAGGAAAATATAAGTATTGGAAAGGATGTTAAGAAATGGTAACAATCATTCATTTTTTGTAGGAATGTAAAATGGAATAGTTGTGCAAAGCAATTCGACTGTTCCTCATATAGTTAGAATGAAATTTCCTTATGATTTACTAATCCCACTTCTGGGAATATACCCAAAACAATTGAAAGCAGTGAGTCAAACATGCACTTGCACACTGATTTTCATTGCAAGTATACATCAATAAATGAATGGATCATCAACCATGGTATGTACAAACAATGGAATATTACTCAGTTGTAAAAGAATGAAATTCTGATACATGCAACGTGATTCTTGAACACATCCTGTTAAATGAAATAAACCAGCAACAAAAGGACAAATATTGTGTAATCTCACTGAAATAAAATAATTAGAACAAGAGAATTCATAGAGTCAGAAACTAGAATACAGGTTAGAATACAGGTTACTAGGACTTGAAGTGGGAGTGCGGAGGGAGGACTTAATTCTTAATTGGTCCAGAGGTTCTAGCTGGGGTGGTGGAAAATTTTGGTAATGGATGGTTATAATGGCAGCACTACATTGTGAATGTAATTAATATAAATGAACTATATATCAGAGTGTAACAAAAAGGGGGAAATTTTAAGTTGAATATAGGGTACTAGAATAAAAAAAAAGTAGGGTTGTAGAACATAAACATTGAACCCTAATGTAAAGTATGGATTACAGCTAATACTATAAAATAATAATATTGTTTCATCAGTTGTTGCAAAGTTACCATACTATTGCAAAGTGCTAATAAAAGGGAAAACTGTGTGTCTGGGGGGATATTTATACAAACCTACAAATTATCTTATTTTTTTAAAAAAAGGCACAACATACCGTAGCTTATGTCATGCAGCAAAGGTAGTGATTAGGGGAAAATTTACAGCTATGACTGTCTGTATTACAAAAGGAAAACATTCTCAAATTAATAACCTAACTCCACATCTTGAGAAAATAGAAAAAGATGACAAAATTAACCCCAAAATTAGCATAAAAAAGAAAATAATAAAGATTAAAGCAGAAATAAATAAAAGAGAATAGACAAACTATTGAGACAATTTACAAAATACAGTTTGTTCTTTGAAAAAAATAACCTTACAGACCTTTAGTTAGAATGGCAAGATTAAAAGAGAAAAGATGAAAATAATACTATTAGAAAGGTAAATGGTGATATCACTACTGACTTTACAGAGATAAAAGGATTATAGGAGAACACATGAAGAGCTACACACCAACGAAGTATATAGAAGAAATGGGAAAATTCTTGCCATTTACAAATTTCCTAAATTGACTCAAGAAAAAATACAAAAACTCAACAAACTTAAAAAATAACAGAAACCGAATCAATAATCAAAAGCCATCTATCAGAAAAAAGCCATCTATCAGAGAAGCCAAACATTTAAATAAAACTTAACACCAGTCCTTCTCAAACTCATTCAAAGAAGTCAGTTGGAAGGAACTCTTTTTAATTCATTCTAAAAAGCTAGCATTACACTACCTCAAAGGCTGGTAAAGACAATAGAAGAAAAGAATATTACATATAAATTTTCCTTATAATATTGATGTAAAAATATTTAGTATGATAAAAGCCACTTAAAAAAGGCCAATGTCTTTCAATGGTGAAGGACAAACTCTCTCCCTAAAATCAGGAACAAGACAAGGATGCCTACTTTCACCACTGGTGCGGCAGCTTGCTTGGTCGGTAGAGGTGGGGTCTGGCTGCGGACGAGGGGTCGGTCCAGCTCTGGACGAGGGGTCGGTCCCGCTCGGGACGAGGGGTCGGTCCCACTTGGGACGAGGGGTCGGTCCGGCAGCAGACGAGGGATCGGTCTCACAAGGGGTTGCGCGGTTCGGCTGACGGGGTCGCCCGGCGAAGCCGGCGACGAACGGGTCGCCCGGAGAAGCAGACAACGAACTGGGGACAAGGGAGGCCAGGCCCTTGTCGGGGGCTCTCAGGACTGGAGGGTGCACGGCAGAAGAACTACCGCGGAGACAAGGTAAACACGCAAGTCCACTTTATTGAGGGAGAGGCAACAGTTTTATAGGGGCTGGGGAAGGCTGATTGGTCGAAGCCACGCCCTGTTCTGATTGGTTGCCGGTGAAAGGTCAGTGGGCGGTACCGGACGGGGGAGGGGTGGTGGTTAGGGATTGGCTGTCGCTGTTGCTGGGGGAAGGGGAAGGGTTTAGGGATTGGTGGCTGCTGTTGCTGGGGTGGAGGGCAGACTTGAGTTTCCCGCCCTCGCCTGGCTGTTGCTGCTGTCGGGGGGAGGGAAAAGGGCAGACTGGATTTTTCCGCCCACACCTGGCTGTTGCTGCTGTCGGGGGAGGGGAAAAGGGCAGACTGGAATTTTCTGCCCTGCGCCTGTGCAGGGAGAAGGAAGAAGAAGGGTGCCGCCCCACAAGGCATTGGGTGGCACCATCTGGGAGGAGGGGTGGCCGCGGAAGCATGGCTGCCGAGAAGGGGAGACCCGAGGGCACTCTGCGCCCATGCCGAGCTTCCTTCAGGGGTGGCAGTGGGCCCGACCAACCACCCTTTTATGGGGGCAGCGGAATTAGGCCTACCGCGGCCGCTCCCCTCGCCAGGCCAGCAAACCACACTTCAGCCCGAGGGGTGACCGCAACTGGTATTTAATATTGTACCAGAATTTCTAGCCAGAGCAATTAGGGAAGAAAAAGAAACATAATATACAGATTGGAAAGAAAGAGGTAAACCTTTCTCTGTTTGTTGATGATATGGCCTACATAGAAAAAATCCAAAGGAATCCACAAGAACACTATTAGAACTAGTAAACAAATACAGAAAGTGGCAGGGTATAAGATCAACATTCCCAAATCAATTGTGTACTTATACACTTGCAATGAAAAATCTAAAGAGGAAATTAAGAAAAATGTTTCCTTTTATAATAGCATCTAAAATTATGAAATATCAAGGGATAAATTTAATTAAGGATATAAAAGACTAATACAGCTCAAGTGGTTGCGTGCCTACTTCCCACATGGGAGGTGCCAGGTTCAGCTCCTGAAAAAAACAAACAAACAACAAGTAAAAAGCAAATGAATAAACCAACTCAGGGAAGCTTATATGGATCATTGGTTGAGTGCTGGCTTCCCACATATGAGGTCCTCGGCTCAATCTCCAGCCCCTGGCATCTAAAAAAAACAAAAAACAAAAAACAGAACAAAACAAAACCAAAAAAAAACTATGCAGTGAAAGCTATGAAACAGCGATAAAAAAAAAGATAAAGAAGACTTAAGTAAATGACAAGACATCCATGTTTATGGGTTGGGAGACTTAAAATTGTTAAGATATCAATATTATCCGAAGCAAAAACAAATTTAATGTAATTCCTATAAAAATTCCAGCATCCTTCTTTAAAGAAATAGAAAAACCAATCATTAAATTCATTTGGATTTCTATAACCAAAGAAATTTTGAAAAAAAACCCAAAAGGTTGCAGTACTCAAACTTCATTATTTCAAATGCTTCTTGAAACCTACTGTAATCAAAAAGCTAGTGTTGGCATGACAATAGACAAATGGATCAATGCAACAGGATTGAAAGTCCAGTAAAAAGTCCACACATCTATGTACATTTGCTTTTTGACAAGGGTGCTATATATATATGCAGTATATATAAAAGAATAGTCTTTTCAAACGAAATGATGTTGGGAAAACTGGATATCCACATACATAAGAATGAAGTTTTACCACTACCTCATGCAATTTACACAAGTCAACTTAAAATGGATTGTGGACCTAAATATATAAGTTAAATTTATAGAACTCTTAGAAAGTAATTTAGGAGCAAATCTTCATCATCTGGGCCTCAGTAATGAACAACAAAAGAAACAATCGATAAATTTTATTTCTTGAATATTAAAGACTTTTGTATATCAAAGGAAATCATTGAGAGTATTAAATCAACCTATCAAAAGGGATAAAATTGTTGTACACCCTGTACCAGATAAGGATATGTAAGTATAAACTTTTACAAGGCAACAACAATAAAAGACAATTCAATTATTCAATTATTAATAAAATATGTGCAAAGGACCTGAATAGTCATTTCTCTAAAGAAGATATACAAATGGTCGGTAAGGTTTGAAAAGATACTCAACCACATTAGCCAATAGTGAAATAGCAAATCATAACCACAATGAGATACTATGTCACACCCACACAAATAGCTATTATTAAACAATGGAAAATAACAGTGTCAGCAAGGATGAGGAGCCATTGTAACTCAGGTGCATTGTTGGTAGGGATTTTAAATGGTTCAGCCCTTGTGAAGATCAATATGGCAGTTCCTCAGAAGTTGAGCTAAGGGTTACCATGTGACTTGGCATTTCCCAAAGAAATTTGGGCATACCCAAAGAAAGTTAAAACAGAGTCTCAAATGGATACTTAAACATGTCTATCACAGCATTATTCTTAATAACCAAGGCAAAACCCTTGTGTCCATCAATAATTAAATAAACAAAATGTGATATCTACACATAATGGAATATCCTTTAGTTATAGGAAGGAATGAAATTATGAGTCATGTTGTGAAATGGAAGAACATTGAAAACATTATGCTCAGTGAAATAAGCAAGGCATATAAGGGCAAATATGGTGGGACATCACTTAAAGATATGATTCAAAACAGAAAAATTACAGAGTTAGAAAGCAGATGACAGGTTATTGGTGAGTGAGAAGAGGGGGAAAGGGGAGTGTTTATAAATACAGAAAAAAGTAAATATAAAAAAGAGTTAAGTGGAGTAGGAATCCAGAGAAATAATGAAAACCTGAAGAAGGCAGTGGTTCTGCATATTTCAGTTTCATGCAACAGCCATCCTGGACCAGATTCATAGGACACTGTAAGAATAAGTGTCTATCAAGATTGCAAAGTAGACCCCATCTCCCCACCATGATGCTAACATTGAGTATAATGTAGTGGTGGCCTAATGCCATGTAGAACCAAAAGGAGTTTGGATAGAGACATACACTGTGACAAAGACTTGTAAGATGAGTGAAGTTTGAGACTGGAGTTCTAACAATGAGTGTTCTCACATAATAAAAAGTCAGAGAATTTCAAATCCTATTATGCACTTTATGTAACCATTGCAATAACAAAACCTGAACCTAGCTCAAACATTGGCTAGATTAATTTAAATCCTCCACACACTAAGTAACTTCTCGAAAGAAGTTAGCTGTCTCCAGGTATAGATACTATTTTTCTCAGTCCCCCTGTTGTAAAAAATATTTCTTGGATCCAATGAAAAATTAAATAACACAAAAAAATCAAGTGAAAACATCCCATTGAGAAAAAACAAAACAATTAATATAACTAGATGTAGAAATAATAAACCAGATGTTTTAAATCTCAGATAAGGTACTTAAGATATGTATGTTAAGTATGTAATAAAAAACAGTCTATTGGAAAAATTGCACACCATACATGAACAGATAGCAAATTTCTGTAAAGAGATAAAATTTATAATAACAAGTAAATTGGAATTTCCAAGATAAAAAATTAGATAATAGGCATAAGGAATTGCTTTGAAGGACTCATAGGTAATTGTGAGATTACCAGAGAGAAACTCAATGATATTTTTAAATAGTTCAATAGAAATTGCCTAAAGTAAAATAAAATGAGAAAAAGATAATACATAAGATATAAATAAACACTCCATTAAAAGATAGAGGTGTTCATATTGAATAAAAAAGCAAACAAATATATTATATTTACAGAATACACACTTTAAATGTAAAGACAAGGTAGATTAAAAATGCAACAAATTGTGGAGTATACACAGGATGGAATATAATGCAGCAGTAAGGAGAAATGAAGTCATACAACATATGACAATATATATGAACATAGAGGTCATTATGGTGAGTGAAGCAAGCCAGACAAAAGGACAAATACTGTATGGTTGACTTATGAACTAAATATATTATGTGAAATATGAATATGGTTTAAATTGCATATATATGATGGTTTTCCTTAAAGCTCAACAAATTAGGCTAACACTACAAAATATTAATATCAGACAAAAAATCCCACATTATACCAACTGAAGGAGACCAGACACAGAGTATTATATATTATATGATTCTATTTATATAAAAAGAAAATATAAATTAATTTAAAAGATGAAATTAGATTAGTGGTTATATAGGGCTGAGAAGGAATTCAAAGGGGTGTGGAATCTTTCTTTTGGGAGTAATGAAATTTTTCTAAAATTTTGAGATGACAGTGTACAACATTGTGATTATAAAAAATCCATTGATTATACACTTGGCATAGATCATGTGGTATGTAATATCTTTTAAAACTGCTTAATAAATAATTGTGCAAAAATAGCTAGAAATAGCATCTATGTACAGCAGGGAAACAGAGATTGAGAGGTGAGGAATTTTCTTGTTTGTTTGTTCTTTGTTTATTTCTATTATCATTGAATTAATGAAAATACTCTAATAATGATTGAAGTAGATGAATGCACAACTGTGTGATTATACCAAATACCACTGATTGTACACTCTGGATAAAATGTATGCTTTATTAATATATATCAATAAAATTGATTAGTTTAAAAAAATTTAAGGATGGAGAAAATATATCAGTTTAACATTTATCAATAGAAGGCTGAAGTGTCTGTAGTGATATCAGATAAATTAGTCTTAAGACGGAAATATACACAAGAAAAAGAAGGAAATTATATAAATACAGAGGAAGATGGTGTAACAATTCAAAATGTATATACATACATACATGTATATATAATTATTACATACATAAAATATAATACTGAAGCTTAGAAATTCTTGTAGCAAAATTTGATAGAACAGAGAGAAGGAATAGACATATTTACAATTATACTTGGGAACATAAATCTCCTTTCTCAGGAATTGTTAACCAAGAAAATAGAAAATCAGATCTAAATCTGACATACTACCACCAAAGCATTCACCAAGATAAAATGATACTTAAAAAACCTCAACAACTAAAAGTATACAAAGTAAGATCATTTACAACAATGGGAATTAAAAAAGGATTCGTAGCAGAAAGATTTCACAAAATCCCCTAATATTTAAAAATTAAATAACATACTTCAAAATTATAGGCCAGATATGAAAATAAAAGTAAATTAGAAATATTTTACACTGAATGGAAATCAAAACATATCAAAACTAAAGAGATAGAGCTAAAGTAGTATTTCTATGTGCATACATCAATTGCTTCTATTTAAAAAGGAGGTCTCAGGAAGCAGCTGTGGCTCAATCAGTTGGGCTCCCATCTACAATATGGGAAGCCCTGGGCTCGCATCCCAGGGCCTCCTTGTGAAGGAAAGCTGGCCCGTGCCTGCGGAGAGCTGATGACCCACACCTGTGGCGAGCTGGCTCAAAAAGATTAAGCAACAAAGGGAGATAAGCAAACAGAGAAGAACATGCAGTGAATGGACACAGAGAGCAGACAGCAAAAAAACCCCAAAAAAACAAAAACCAGTCACAAGGTGGGAAATAAATTAATTAATTTAATTTAATGTAATTTAAAAAGGAGGTCTCAAACCAATTATCTAAGTACCCATTTTAAGCAACTCAACAAAATAGGGCAAATTGAACTGAACCAAATAAAAAGAAGGAAATAATAGAAATAAAACCAGAAAGCAATGGAATTGTAAAAGAAAAACAATAGAAAAAAATCAGTAAAACTAACAGCTGATTATCTGTAAAGATAAAAATAAAAAGATAAACATTTACCCAGACTGAAGAGGAAAATAACAGAAAAGGCACCATTACCAGTATCAGGAGACATCCCACAGTTTCAACTGGCATTAAAAGGTATTAGGAGAATATTATGAACAATTTATATTAATAAGTTCTATACCTTAGATGAAATAGACAAATTAATCTACCAAAGTTTAATGCAAAACTTGATAACCTAGAGAGTACTCTATCAAAACTGAATCCATAATTAAAATCCTTCTAATAAAATTCTAGGCATAGATTCCTTCCTGATAAATTCACCTTAAAAATTAAGGAAGAACAGATGATATGATCCCATACCTAGAAAGTCCCCCAAAAATCTATATCAAAGCTGATAGAGTTAATAAATGATTTCAATAAAATGTCAGTATATAAGATCAATACACAAAAATCTGTGGTATTTCTATAAGATCATAATGTGTAATCTGAGGAGGAAGTAAGGAAAATATTCTAATTGCAATAACAACTAAAACAATCAAATATTTAGGAATAAACTTAAGCAAGGATGTAAAGCACTTTTACTCAGAAAACTAGAATGCACTATTAAAAGAAATTTTTAAAAACCTAAATAATTAGAAGAACATTCCATGCTCTTGGATTGGAAGACTAAATATCATTAAAATGTCAATTCTACCCTAATTGATATACAAATTCAATGCAGTCCCAATAAAAATTACATCAGTAATTTTTAAACAAATGGAAAACACAATTATTACTGGCCCTGAATAACCAGTAACATCTTAAAAAGGAAAAGCGAAGTTAGAGGGCTCTCACTTTGGGACTTTAAATCATATTACTTCATTAAAGTGGTAAAAATAGCATGGTATTGGCATAAAGATAGACGCATAAACCAATGGAGCTGAACTGATGGTTCAGAAACAGACCCTCACAACTATGGTCATGTGATTTTTGACAAGCCTGTCAAACCCACCCAACTGGGGCATAACAGTCTGTTCAATAAATGGTGCTAGGAGAAATAGATATCCATAGCCAAAGGAAAGAATGAGGACCTCATCTCACACCTTATACAAAAATTAGCACCATATGGATCAAAGACCTAAGTATAAAAGCAAGAACCATAAAGCTCCCAAAGGAAAATGTAGGAAAATATCTTCAAGACATGGTGGTAAGTGGTGCATTCTTAAACCTTACACTAAAAGCATTAGTAATGAAAGAAAACAGGATAAATGGGACCTCCTCAAACTTAAACTCTTTTGTGATCCAAAGGACTTCATCAAGGTGAAAAGGCAGCCTACTCAAAGTGAGAAAATATTTGGAAACCACATATCTTATAAGGGTTTGATTTCCATTCTATATAAAGAGATCAACAATTAAAGAGTAAGCAATCCAATTTAAAAATGGGCAAAAGATTTAAATAGACATTTTTCCAAAGAGGAAATACAAATGTCCAAAAAAACATGAAAAATGTTCCAGATCACTAGCTATTAGGGAAATGCAAATCAAAATGACAATAAGATATCATCTTACACAGCACAGAATGGTTATTATTAAAAAACAGAAAACAATATGTGCTGTGCTGGAGACAATGTGGAGAAATAGGAGCACTCCTTCACTGTTGGTGGGATTATAAAATGGTGCAGCCTCTTTGGAAGACAGTTTGGCAATTCCTCAGGAAGTTAAATACAGCCTTGACATATGATCTAGCAATACCTCTGCTGGGAATACATTCAGAAGAACTGAAATCTGTGACATGAACAGACATTGCATATGGATGTTCATAGAGGCATTATTCACAATTGCCAAAAGATGGAAACAACTCAACTGTCCATCAACCAATGAATTGATAAACAAAATGTCATATATGCATATAAGAGAACACTGTGCTATAGTAAGGAGAAATGAAATTGGAACATATATGATAATATGGATAATATGGATGACTCTTGAAGACATTATGCTGAGTGAATAAGCCAGACACAAAAGGACAAATATTGCACGGTCTCATTAAAATGAACTAAATATGAAGAATAAATGCCTGTAGTTAAAACTTAAGAGTATAGCTTATAAGAGAAGAGTAGGGTTGAGAAGGACTACTGATGCTTAATATTTGTAAAAGTTTTACTTAACTTGACTGTAAAAAGTGTGGCAATGGATAGAGTTTATGGTAACACACTATAGAGAGTAGCAGCTGGTTTGTAAATGGGATTGTGGCTCAAAAGTGTAGCTAGGGATGTGGATATCAACTGAAGGAAAGCTACAGAATAATCTAAGGACTGAGTGGCATAGTGAACCCAGAGGTGGATGAGAATTGTGGTTGATGGAACAGATGCAAAAGTGTCATTCTGTGAACTAGAGCAGATGCACATCACTATTTCCGAGTGGTGGGAATGTGGAGAAGCATGAGAAAATACAATTATTGTGACCTATGGGTTGTGGTTAACAGCAATACTGAAATACTGTTGCATCAATGCCAAAGATTTACTGTACAATAATAGGGGGGTATGAAGAAAGTGTGCCAAATGTATGTTGTGGACCATGGTTTGTGGTTATAGTCTGATGATGTTATCTCTAATCTGTAACAAATGCTCCACCACAATGTGGTATATTGGTGAAGGGACACTGTATGGGAATTCTACACATGTGCAGCATTGTTCTGTAGGTTTACAACCTCCGTAATAATAACATAGTAAAAAAAATAGGGTGGGTTGGGAGAAAAATACACCAAATGTAAGATACAGACTGTAGTTAGTAGTAATATTTTGACAAAGCTCTTGCATAGTTTGTAACAAATATTTCACAAAAATGTAAGGTGCTAGTGGAGGGGTGATGTATGGGAACCCTGTATGATATAATGCATGCTTATTATGTAAGATCACAATTTTTACTATACACTTACTGTTTATGTATGTTCAAGTATGAGTGATATACTTCAATTACAAAATATATTAAAAAAAGAAAAAAATTAAGGATGAAAGTATACCAATTATCTTCCAGAAAACTGAAGAGGATGCAATACTTTACAACCCATTTTAAAAGGTCATTTTTATCTTCTAAATAAATAAATATAAAAGAGTATAATATTCATCAGCAACCTAGACACACAAATCATCAAGAAATATTAAGAAGTTATGTCTACCCATAAATAAATAGAATGTATACTATCATCAACTTATTCCAGGAATAAGTTTGGTTCAATAGCTCACAAAGGCAAAGCAATCTTATCACCATACAGATTAGGTAAGAAAAAGAAATAAAAGATATACCACTTATAAAAGAGGAATTAAACTCTCTATTTAAAGCTGGCATGATTATGTCTGTAAAGAATTACAAAGATTCTTTAAAGAGCTACTAGAATTAAAAAGTGAGTCTAGAAATGTCACATGATACTAAGACAATAATAAAAATAAATTGAATTCCCATATAATATCAGTGTAGAGCTGTGAACTGAAATTTTATTAATATAAAATGTACTATTTATTAATATAAAAAGTACTATTTTATTAATATAATCAATACTATTTTACTATTTACAAGCACCAAAAACACAAAGAGCTTTGATATAAATCTAACAATATATGTGTAAGATTTATGTCATGAAATTTACAAAGCAATGATGAAAAATTAAACCAGATCTAATTAAATGGAGAGAAATAAAATATCCATGTGTTGCAAAATATAGCTTTGTTAATGTAGCAATTATTCTTGAAACACTCCATAAATTCAATATTCCTACTTCAAATTCAAGCAGGTATCTTATGGATATCAAGAAGATATTTATATGGAAAGCAAATGACTAGAATAACCAAAACAAGTTTTGTAAAGAACAGATCTTAAGGGCTCATGTGATCTTTTCCAAGCCTGAATATAAAGCTACAATAATTAGCTCATTGCATAATTGGTGAAAGAAGAAACATATATCCATGGGACAGAATGGAAATGCACACAAGTATTCAGGAAATTTAATGGAGAGTTGATAGGCTTTTTTAAACAAATAATTCTGGAACAATAGGGCATCCATATGAAAAATGAAAAAGAATCGCAATCCATATTGTGGTGAATTGAATTTTGTAACCCAGTTTGGACATATTCTTGATCTTGGTCTACATTCTGGTTAGTGTGGATCCATTGTAAATAAGATTTCTTCAAGAAGTCACTTAGATTTATTGTGGTCCAACCAAATCGTGTTAGGCTTTAATCCAGATTACTGGAGTCCTTTATAAGCAGAGTGAAAATCTGATGGAGAGAGAGGCATGGGGAGCAGTCAGACCTGAAAGTCAGTGGAACTAGGAAGAGAAAAGAAAGGAAACGATGCTGTTTTGTGTATTGCCAAAGGATGGAAAAGCCAAGGAAACCCAAAGATTGTCAGTCAGAAGATATTGTATGTCCTCCCATGGCCCACTGGGTGGACTAGGGGAGAGTGTAACCTATAATGTGGACCATTGACCATGTGGTGCAGCAGTGCTCAGAGATGTATTCACCAAGTGCAATGAATGTCCCATGATGATGGAGGAGAGTTTTGTTATGTGAGGAGTGGGGGTATATGGGGACCTTATATTTTTTGAATGTAACATTAAAAAAATATATATAGACAAAAATAAAAAAATAAAAAAAAAAAGAGAAGACATTGGACCTGGGAGGAAGCAAATTTTCTAGCCTCTGAAATCAGGAGCCAATAAATTCCTGCTGCTAAGCCAAACCCATTGTATGGTATTTGTTTTGGCAGCTAGGACATTAAAATACATACCTCTCACCATTGATGCAATTTATTTAAAAATGGACATAGCCCTAAATGTATAACCTAATTCTATAAAACCTCTAAAGAAAACATATTCAGAAACTTAGTCATCATGTGTTAAGAAAGTTTTCTTAGCTAGACTTGCCAAAGCATACATCACAGAAGAAAATTTGATAAAAACAATAACTCTCTGCCTTTCTGCAACTGCAGGCAAACCTGAAGTCCTCTCTCACACAAGGCCAGGTCAAAATGGCAGAGCTCCCTTCGACTGTGTGGCTCTTCCTCAATGTCTCCGTTTATGTAAGGTTCAGCAAGAAAGTGGAAACCTGTGTCATGCTTCACTAGTATAGTCCAAGCAAAAGGGCCCCACACCCACAGGAATGGATTAGTACAAAAACATACTCTTTTTTGGGGGGTGGGGGGTGGGGAGGGTGTTCATAAAAGAACTTCAAACTCTCACAGTGCCCAAGGCCAAAAGGATTCTAATAGACACTCATATCTTTGGGAATGAAAAAATAAGAAGGCAAGGAGCTAATAGATATATTAGTGAGAATTAAGAGCTTGTGACATTGTTACAAGGGCATGCTAGAAAGTAGACTAGTTTCAAAGAAGGAAATAGAGAAGCTGTTGAATGTGGTGATAGTTGACTGAGAATAATCAAAGCACGGGAGGTCAAATAAACATGAGATTATGTTTTCAGAATGGTCATAAAGGTGATCTTTGAGGTTGGTGGCAATGGGTATAATAAAGTAGAAGTTCATTAGTTCAATATTGTTAAATATTTAATTGAGAATTTGCTTTTGTATAAATATGTTTCTGTGTCCTTCTCTGCCTGTGTTTGTGTATGCATATAAAATAAGTTACTTTCAAACAAATAATGACTGTTGGAGGTAGTGTTTTTCTCAAAAGAAAGGGAAAATACACTGGAACCAGAGATTAAAACCTACTTCGTCATTACTGGAGACAAAGGAAGGAAGAAGAAAGGAAAGGAGGGAAGGAGGGAGGGGAGGGAGGAAGGAAGGAGAGAGAAAAAAATGTTAAATCGTCATGTCAGCCTGCAAACTGGAGGATACCAGCTTTACAAAAGTGTAAAAAAAGGAAAATAAGAATGAAAGTGGGTATTTTCATTTTGATCTGAGGGAATTAAGAGAGTAAATCTCTACATTTACCTCTGCAGCCTGACCTTAGGAAGTAGAAATAATTGAGAAAGCGCCCACAAAATCCCATTATTAGAGAATGAAATTACATAACAAAAACCTAATCCTGAAATCCTCATGCAGGTGAAGTCTCCTTGAAGACAAGCTCATATGCTACAGGGAACTGACAAACAAAATTGTATAGGAGATTATCAGTCTCCCAGTGACTCTTGTGTATGCTCATTTTATTGGAACAGCAACAAGAACTCCCATTTTCTGGCAATGAGAATTGCCTTAAGAATTTATCTATCATTTTAGAGAAGTGTGAAAAATACCCTGTAATATCATTTAAAAATACATCCATTTGCTAAGAATAAAAAATGAGAACAGTTGCTTATAATTGGTTTTAACTCATTTTCTAATATGTGAAATAAAGGCTTCAGACATTTCAGCAGGTTAAAGGAAAAAAGATGAAGTACTCTTGATCATGCAGCAGAAGGTAAAACATAATGCAAAATAATTTTACTTTCCCTTTTCAGGGCATTTGCCTTTTTGGAATATGGATAATTTTCAGAAGTAAAAGTGCTTTCTCTTTTACAATGGAAACAGTGTCAAGGTACTCCTTTGCAAGATCTATCAATCTCCATATTTAAAAATAGTTAAAATTATAGTATTGTAAAGTTTTAAATGCTTTGCATGGGTTATCTCAATGAATTCTTTGTGATGATGTAGACTTATGATATAGTTTCCAATAAGATCCCTATTTTACAGTGGAACAAATAGAGGCAGAAAAGTTGGCGTTTGGATTTGAATCCAAACACTCTGGAAGAATGCTCTTAAAGTTTTTCCCTATAATGCCTAATTAAATTCTGGGAAAAAATATTTTGGCGTGATCTCGTCATTATTTCTATTTCCCCAAAAGTAGCCATCTGCTAGTTTTTTGTGCGACCTACCTGAGCCTGTTTTGTTGGGCAAAGATCCATGCTCAGATATTTTCTGACAACCGTTTTCTTTCTTTATCAAAATTTATTTTTTGGTATTCATTCCCTGAGGACCTTGCTAAGTAATTCCTTCTCACAGGCTAATGTATAAATATGCTTCATTTTGAAAGAGCCATTTTGGAGACATTAGCTATAACATTAACATGGCAAAGTATTGACGCTAATGAAGAGATTTTCAGACATCAAGCATGCTTCTTCTCTAATATGTGGAGTCACTTTGAGAGTCACTGTGTACGGTTCTGCTTGTAATTATTCAGCCTTAGCATCCAAGTCACCAAGGTAAAATCTGGACTTTTAAACATCTGGGACTCCTAGAGCTGCTAAATTGCCTTGTCAAATCACAAGCTGCCCACCCTGATATAGGGATATCAGTTTCAACAGAATTGTTCACTTTCAGGAGATGGATCAGGATGTTTATATGCATTTAACAGTGGAAACCTGATAAATTGGAAACTGACCTGGGTATTTCTTCTCTGAGCAAATGCCAAAAAGATCACATCAACATATACTTTTTGATATACTTAATGGTATGCAACCTTAAATAACATTGCCTAAAAAACTGTACAAAAGTATAGGATATTTTGTTTGCTACAAAACATTCAGAAATTTTAGAAATTTTTTAGTGAGCATCCCAGGTTCAGAGTTATGCAATTACTATTATTAACAAAGAAAACTTCCTCTTATTTTAATCTTATAGTTTGCACAACATATAATATCAATTGCAGCATTTTTCAAACTCCTAGCCATCAACTGTAAATCATGGAATACAATATATACTTTTGAATCAGGCAAATTATAATCACAAAATAGTGGCATAGAAGTCATAGAGGCTTGTCATTATTGGTTCCGAGTATATAAAATATTGCATAAATTATGCAAATGCTAAAACTACTGTAATATAGTGATGAAAATTTAACAGGTACCCACCAAATACAGAAGAGACACATTTCAAATTTCAAAAGTTTAAATTTTGTTAAGAAGCCTAAGAACCTCCTCAATGGTATCTTTGAAGCAGGTATTCCCTAATATTTATTTTAAAAGCAGAAAATTTGAGTTTACACAATATATCAAAATTCAGATTATGACCATCGATAAAAGGATCAACTTCTTATTTAGTGTCTTCCTGTATTGAAATTATCATTCCCATATATAAAATCTTCCTATGAATATTAAAAAGTAGACGTAACTTGTTTTTGTAACCCTGGCCTTATCACCCACACATTCTCTTTTGTGTCTTGAGCTACAACCTAGCCTGACATTTAAAATATGCTTCACACTTTAGGCCTATCCTGCTTTCCTCTTTAATCTAATTTTTCCATTATTCTCCATGTTATCTCTCTCTCTTTCTCTCTATACACACACATACATGCACATATTATATATATATACACATATATATATAAACACATTAACTCAATAATTACTTATGTATATTTGGAAATTATTTATATATATTTAAAACCCCATTAACTTATGCCCAAAGGGGATGGCCACTGTGCCAAACTTCCACTAATCATTAATTTTTTCTTCTTTGGGGGACTTTATAAAATCCCAACATGCAAAGAACTGATGATGAACTAATATGGACAGAGGCAGAAAGCTGTAGCTATTACCCATAACAAGGAGGCAGAGAGAAAACTTTAATGGGTGTTGGTATGACTAGATATAATCACTAACCTTGGCAAATTGGCAAATTTCTTACATTCCCTGAGTTTCAGTTGCTATGAGATTTAAATGGGTAAGCCATGCATACTTTTACAAATTCAAAAGTGGGAACTCAGTGCCTAGCACATAGTGGACACTCAGTGAATAGCTGTTGATTTGAATCTTAGTTGAGAAAGTTGAATGTAGTGAGTTAATGACTGGTATCAGTCAGCCCTGGGGAACGAGAAGCCAACCGATCAGGAGGCAAAGTGAAGAATTAGGTGTTCATGGTGAAGGTCTTGATATTCTACATAAATGATTAATGTGTGAAGGCAGAAGGCAAAAACAAATGAAAAAGGTAATTAATTGGACTTTGTGAAACTCTATGTACTGAGTTAGGAAAGAGTATTCTAAGGAAAAGTAAGAGAAGAATGAAATTCCTTTTTATCTTTTTTTAAACTAGAATAGAAAATGGGAGCTCAATTTCTTGAACCACAGCCACTTCCCCAAGATTCTTGATTAATAGCTATAAATAAATGAAATAAAGTAGTAGTGACTTGAAAGTTGGTGGTTTATATTAGCAGTATTAGAAATATAGTTTTAAAGAAGAAATAATTTCATAATTTGGGAAAGTTGCAGGAGAAAAGGTAAGCGTTGACCATAAAACTTGCTCTTAGTTTCCCAATATGGTTTCCATACCTTATACAGTGAATTCGAATTGGAATATTTCAGAGTTGGCTGAGAAAAATATTTAGCCAATAGAAGGCAATAATGTACAAGCTATTTTTTAGGGGGAGGGGGATGACATTTAGTCATTTAGTCAGGTTTGCATGTAAGGGCAAGCCCTTCACAGCAGGAAACTTTCCAGAGCTAGCTGCAGGATGTAGCAACCAGAGCTGAAGGAGAGCAGGAGGAAAACTACCAAATTCCTTATGGGAGAGGAGAATGGGAAGAGTTAGTGCTTATGGGACTAGGTGATGGTGCAGAGTAAACATAGTGGAAAGCCTCTGAGTCCAAGAGCTTCAAGTCAAATTGACTTGGAGCCTTAGAAAAGCACAGCCTTATCTCAACAGTGGAGAACAGATGTTGGGCCACTTTTGCAGGTGTACAAAGCAAGTTAACCCTAAATGGCAAAAAATTGCTTATTTGGGATGTTTTTAAAACAATTTGAGTTCGGTACTTGTGGGATTTTCCTACCTAACTCAGGCTGCTCTGAAGAAATAAACAGCATACATGGGCACTCCAAAGAAGCTGTGTTTAACTTACTTATAAAAAAAGCCAACAACTTCCCTCTGATGCACTGCATCCCTTCAAGAAGCAGCTTGGTGTTCTTAGTGGGGGGAAAATAGTTCTTTAAAGAGAGATTAGTATCATATTATTTAAAGGTAGCAAAATCCCTGAGATTGACCCTAGACTCAGTGCTCAGTCTAGTTGAAATGGAGCCATTTTGCTGTTGTGATAAAAATTATTTAAATGGCCAAAAGGATAATCACCTAGGGTGTACTGCAAATCTGATGTCCATGTAGCATCAAAGAACATACAAGTTGTAAGTAATATAGTCTTTTATCTGATGATTCATGTGTATGATCATTTTGAGAATCTATTGGCAAAAGAAGCTACATTGGGATTCTTTTTTTTTTTTTTTTAAGATTTATTTATTTATTTAATTTCCCCCCCTCCCCTGGTTGTCTGTTCTTGGTGTCTATTTGCTGCGTCTTGTTTCTTTGTCCGCTTCTGTTGTCGTCAGCAGCATGGAAGTGTGGGCGGCGCCATTCCTGGGCAGGCTGCTCTTTCTTTTTCACGCTGGGCGGCTTTCGTCACGGGCGCACTCCTTGCGCGTGGGGCTCTCCTACGCGGGGACACCCTTGCGTGGCAAGGCACTCCTTGCGCGCATTAGCACTGCGCATGGCCAGCTCCACACGGGTCAAGGAGGCCCGGGGTTTGAACTGCGGACCTCCCATATGGTAGACGGACGCCCTAACCACTGGGCCAAAGTCCGTTTCCCACATTGGGATTCTTGAAACAGAGTAGTATATGATTTAAGAGACGTGTACTAAATGTTAATGAAAAAAATGCTTTACCATATATGTCTAAGATCACTAATTTTGTCCACAAGCAATCAAGTGTTGTTTAATAATTGAGGGTCTTCCAAAATCAACTTAGTAGAATCAGTGATACATAATTGCTGACTTTTCAAAGTTCAGAAAAAGGTGTTATGGTTTATTTGGTGATATCATATAGTTTGCCAACTCTTGTGCTTGTTGACATCCCTGACACTTTGTGAAAGAGGCCTTTTTTATTCTCCCTTCATTTGTTTGGCTCTTTACCTAATTGATTTTCTGTGCTAATATACTAAAGGTCTGAAGAAGGGAGAACCTCAGGTGTGACAGATGAAATAAGGTGCTTTTAGTCATTGCTTTTATCTTCCATGTCTAATGTGTTGGTTACAGCTGTGCAGTTTAACAGCAAAATCAATATATCATTTGCTGCAGGTACCGAAAAGAATTGGGAAGCCTTTCAGTATTTTAACTATTAGATTTCCTCTGGAATTTTATTTATTTATTTATTTATTTATTTATTTATTTATTTAATGATGTTAAAAGCCACAAGGTGGTGTCATTTTTTTCCCCCCTTTTGCTTTCTTATACATTGTCTTTTCAGCCTGCTAGTTAAGTTACTTTTCTTTGGGCTTTGGAACATCTGCCAATCTAAAAGAATCCTGTAAAGTGTAAAATAAATGTTTAAAAAATCTTTTCCATTTTGTCTAAATCATCTTTGAGTTTAAACATTTAGCATATGTTCTACTGAAAATGGAACAACTTTGTATTGTGCACAAGAAGCAGTATGTGTGGGGGCACTTGGGTAATTTCTCATGTAAATGGTTGCTTTTATTGCCAGTTTCCCATTTTGCTTTGGCAATGACATGGTTTCAGCCTGAAAATAGGAAAAAATAAAAAAACCTCATTAGATTATTTTCCTTGTTCAATATTCTCCTGCATACATGTATGTCTTTTATTACTCTCAATTGTTTCATGTATGTTAATTTTACTTTCTTAGCTTGAGAGTAAGCTTCGACAGGGTGGGAAATGTGTCATTAGCTTCTCTCTATTCCCTAACACTGACAAGCACAGGACCAGCAACATGGGCTAAGAGCAGCTCACACAGATTTGAAACCTCACACAGAATCTATCAAGTCACCTTACACATAGTGGGTTCTTAAGAAAAGACTGTTGAAAGTATTTTTAAAAATTAAGGGCTCACTAATTCTTGAGTTTTCTTCATAAGCTGTGCCTACATAAAATTTATGAAAGTATCTGTTTTATTGAAGAATTCATTCTTAAAGTAGATTTATGCCTTAATATTTGTTTAAAAGATGACTTTAATTAACATGTTTCTTTCCAAGAAGAAGCAGCTTTAAGTGAAGTAGATATAATACAGTCGTGCTGAAAACACATTGGTTTTTAACCTATTTTCCACATTGTAGCATATTATAAATATTCATTGCTTTGATCTTAACATCTACAAAGTTTAAGGACTTGGAAGTTTCCTCATGCTCAAAATTATGAATAAGGACTAATGAAAAATAAATTAACTAAGATGATTAATTAATTTTAAAATGTAATGTCAAGGATATGTTGCAGGAGACAAAATGTGGGTTGAAAAGGTGGAGCTAACTCTGAATGTATATAAAATGTTTAATAAGGTCAGTTGTAAATAAGTGGAAATGGGTGGAGTCAATGGTAGCACATTATAATGAGTATAACTAACACTGCTGATTTATAAATGTGTTTGTGCCTGAAAGGGGTAGTATAGGGAGGTTAATGTTAATTGAAAGACAGCTAGAGGGTACTATTGATTTGGGTGGTAAATGAAGATTGTGATTAATAATATAAATACAAGAATGTTCTCCTCCTACAAGATGTTAAGAATGTGGTGATACATCAGAGAAATATAGCTAATGTAACTTAATGTAACTTATAGACTATCATTATTAATATTTTAATATTTTTGTAGCAAAGGCAAAAAGAAGGTACTATATTCATTGCTAAAGGTTAAAAAAGAATATGAAGTTGAGTTTTATGAGATATGAATATGATTAAGAATTTTTGTCCTCATTTTATTCATTAACAAGGAGATCTTGGTCATACCATTTAACCAATCTGTGCCCATTTATTTATCTTTCTGAATACTAGAGAAGGTATTGAGTTTGTTCTTAGGATTAAATGAGATAAATATGTCTGGATGGAATTTTTTTTTTATAAAGGTTCCTTATTTGAGGTAGAAGCTTACAGTTACCAGGCCATAAAGCACAAGTCACTCCCCTTACCAACGTTTATTTCCACATGTTGGAGCAAGACAGAATACCAACATCAGTAAGGATTCAGATTTCCTGGGTTCCTCTCTTCCTGGGGCTTGCCTCTGTCTGGCTCAGCTGCTCTGTTATGTCCACAGGGCCAGCTGTAGACTTTTAGACAAATGGCTTGTTTCTCTTTCTGGGGCCCTCTCTCTTTCCTTATGACCAAGCTCCTCTGTGAGCTTAATTCCTGGGGCTCCAGCTCAAGACTCCAACCTCCCTTCTCTGCAGTGCAGTTTTTCTGTGATTCCACAACATCTGACTGATGTTCCAGTCAAAGCCTTAGTCATTATTTAATCAACTAATAGTAAAACCTCTGAATCCAATACAATTCTAATACGCCCAGGGAAAAGGCCAGTTTACAAACATAATCCAATATTTCTTTTTGGAATTCATTGATAACATCAAGCTGTTATACAGAGTTAACATTCTAAAAATTTAAAATGTACATGTGGAAGAAAAGAGTACAAGACAAAGAGATACAGGAAATGATGGCCTATCCAAAAGAAGAGGTTAAAAGTCCAGAAAACAATGAAGAAGAATAGAATGCAGACATACCAATACAGCTCTTAAAAAGAAAAAGATCTTCATATTGCTCAAAGAGATGAAGGAAAAGAAAGACAAACAATGAAAGGATATCAGGAAAATATGAGGCTAAACATGAAGAAAAATAGACCCCATCACATATTGTTCACACTATTGAAAGCAAAGGACAAGAAGAGTGTTCTGGAAATTGCATGTGCCTCAAGCAGCTGGGCACTCATCTACCACATAGGAGGTCCCAGGTTCAGTTCCCAGTGACTTCTAAAGAAGATGAGCAGACAATCAGCAGACAACAAGCAGAAAGATGAGGGAGCAGGGGAAATCTAGAAAATAATAACAACAAAAACATAAAGAAATAGGAATAGAAGGAAATTTTGGATGGAATTTTTTAAAGTAATGCTTCTGTAATTTATTAAGTTGCCTTTTGTCTGTTCTTTTATTTTCTTTAAGTTGAAATAAAGTTTACCTAAAAAGAAAAAAAAAAAGAGATGTCACCTTGGGCTGTAATTATTTGTGATCATCTTGGGACTGGGGGATCCGCTTCCAAGATGTGTACTCACATGACTGGCCAGTCAGTGTTGCTTGTTGTTAGGAGACTCTCCATAGGACTTCTTTAGGTACCCTTACAACAGCTGTCTTCACCCAAGGCAAGAGCTCTAAGTGTGAAAGCAAGAGGAAGCCACAATGCCTTTTATGAACTAGCTTCATAGGTCATATTCCTCCATTTCCACAGTACACTATTATTTCATGGGTCAGGCCTATTTAATATGAGAGAAACTATACCCACACATAAACTGATGAGGTGAAAATTGTTGGACTCATCCTCACAGAGTTACTCAGCTTTAATTGGGCCAGGCCTTTTTGCAAAACAAAATTGCACTCTGTTGATCAAAACCCTCAATAGTATAACACGTAGAGTAAAATCTAAAGCCTCACCTAGCTCCTTACCTCAAGGCCTATGTGATCTAGCCCCTCTCTACCTATCCATCATCTTCTCCTAACTCCTCTCTCCCTTAATCACTCTACTCCAGCCATACTGGCCTTCTCTTTTTTTGAACATACACAATTTTTTTTCTATCCCAGAATATTTGCATTTGCTGTTTCCTCAACTTGGAACCCTCTTCTCCTGGACTCTTGCATGACTCCTTCCCACACTTCATTTCTTAGCTCAGAAATTCTCTTCGACCTCCTTCAAAGTACCTTCCATGGCTACTGTGTTTGGGATGGCAACCCTTCCCACCCACATCTCTAAATCTTTCCTCTATGTGGTGTTTCTAAATAGCAATTGTCACAACCTAACATTTAAAAATAAGGATATGTCACATTATAGAATGTTGGCGAATCTCTTCCTTGATCTACTTCAACAAAATATGCAAACGTCACATTTTTTCATAATGATGACTCTGAAACAAAGACTAAAACAAAATGATCCCAGTTTACACTAGGATTAATATTAACTCAATTCACATTACTTTGGTATGTGTGTGTTTTATTTCATTTTAGTAATTTAAAAAGTGTAATAATTCATTAAATCACTAATGTGGTTTGTTGCAGTGGAGTAGAAAATTAAGCTTAATTGAATGTCCTAATTTTCAATCATTCCTTATATAGTTTTTAGAAAACAAACTTTTTAAAGGTTTCATAAATAATATAAATAATTATTACAATAGCTAAATATCAATTTATCCCAGGGATAATTTGATTCCTCTTGGATCCCTCTAGAATCTGATATGATTTTGATAGTAAAACATACAGATGCATTTAATTACATAAGAAAACATTTATATAGATGTAACATATTTCATAGCAATTATTAATTAGTGTTAATTTTTTTCTTCATATGAGACATCTGGTATTAATCTTCAATGGTTTTTTCTAAGGTGTGGCAGGTTTCTTCTGAGCTAATCATGTATATCAGGTTCCATTTTATTGTAATTGTACAAATCTGTGCTTAAATTGTTCTGACTTAAGCAAGTGTTGGAATAAGGCTGATTCATACAAAGATGTGTCTCCACAGTAAAACAGATTCCTCACAACAATTACAGAATTGCTTTTCTAAATAGCATTATTGCTTGCTTACTAGAGAATAGTTGACTGGGTTTAGTTAATCAAGTGATTAAAGAAGTGAATCTTTCTGTTATTTTTATGACTACGTTTGCCTGATATGCTTGCGTTTGATCAGAGAATGATACCATGTGACTGATTCCATGTGACTGAAGTTCACAGCTGAGCACAAAGAACAGTGTTTGACTTGGTACAACACAATCTGAAGCAGAAAACAGACTCAAAATCCTCCATGTTGTAGCAAAATATGCTGGTCTAGAGACAATGCAATTTTCTATGCCATATTAGCATGCTTTAGACAGGAGAACACAACCTATTTCTGCCCAGAAATAGAACTTCCCTAAAGGGGAGAGATGTCTTTACATTGCTTACATGTCATTATGTTGGTGTGAATCAAACAGCCTCAGGCTGTGTCTGCATTTGCATTCTGATGGCATAATATTTTCATTGCGGTGCTCAAGTGGCTTTAATCTCCTTCATTGTTTAATTGGGGCAGTAGCCAATTTTATGGTATATTGATACTGTGGCAAACTTGACCAAGGCTGAATTACCAATTTTCTGAAACATGTCCAGGGAAAGAATGGACTTACTGTGGTTGTTAGTAAAGAAAGTGGGTAATAATGTCATGAGAAGCAAAAGTAAAAATATGTAAGATCTCAATTCTCTAGAAATAAAAAGGCACTAACAGAATAATTATATTCTTTCTCCTTCTGGAAAAGACATACCTAGATTATATACAATATGTATGAATTATGTGTTATCATTAAGAATTATATGACTAGAATTTCTAGAGCAACTACTATATGCTTTGTATCCTGCAAGCATACTGGGAGATACAAATAAGAATAAGACATGGTTACTGGATACTAGGAATTTATAACCCAGTGGTAGAAATGGTCATTCGCACAGATATTTAGAATTTAGGCAATGAAAAGATTAGACAAGGTATAGATGGAACCTTAGCTTGACAAATGGGGTGCTCAGTGGTATAGTTCCCAAGCGGCAGTCACTTGTCTACTTTCAACAACACATTTCATCTAACATATTCTTCAGTATGCCTCAAGATGATCACAAAATCATTTTTTGGGGGGACATATTGATATTTATGATAGTTCTATTCATATGCCTCATTCTCGTCAAAATATATTCACCACCGGGTAATATTTTTGTATCATTCCTTAATGTATTTTTTAAAAAGTTATACAAAATTGTGATGAAAGTCATCACCAGTAATAAGTAAATGAGGGAAGAGTAGAGCTCCAGCTATATTTTTTTTAAAGATTTATTTTATTTTTATTTATTTCTCTTCCCTCCCCCCACCCCTCCCCCCCGGTTGTCTGTTCTCTGTGTCCATTTTGCTGCATGTTCTTCTTTGTCTGCTTGTTGTTGTCATCGGCATGTGAATCTGTGTTTCTTTTAGTTGCGTCATTGTGTCTTGTCCGCTCTCCATGTGTGCGGCGCCATTCCTGGGCAGGCTGAACTTTCTTTCGCGCTGGGCGGCTCTCCTTATGGGACGCACTCCTTGTGCGTGGGGCTCCCCTACTCGGGGGACACCCCTGCGTGGCAGGGCACTCCTTGCGCGCATCAGCACTGAGCGTGGGCCAGCTCCACACGGGTCAAGGAGGCCCTGGGTTTGAACTGCAGACCTCCCATATTGTAAACAGATACCCTAACCACTGGGCCAAGTCCGCTTTCCTCCAGCTACATTTTGATATGGCTTCTCTGTTTCTGAAGTGTATTCTTATTAGCTTTTAGCAAAGGACAGTGTTATAGATGTATGTACATAAACCTTTTTTAATTAGAGAAATTATAGTTTTACAGAAAAATCATGAAAAAATAAAGTATTTCCATGCCCTCCCCATTATTAACACTTTCTATTAGTTTGGTACCTTTGTTATAATTGAACTAAGAATATTATAATTATAGTATTAATTATAGCCTTTAGTTTACATTACGGTATATCTATTTTCTAATATACTGCCCTTTTATTAACAAAATTGCATTAGTGTGATGCATTTGTTATAATTCATGAAATAATATTTCTAAGATTGTACTTTTAACTATAGACCATCATTACAATAGGATTCACCATTTTGTGTAGTCCTATGTTTTATCTTTTAATTTTTATTCTTATGACATATATTCAATAAAAAATTTCCCCTTTAACCACATTCATATATATAATTCAGTGCTGCTAATTATGCTCACAATGCTGTGCTACCATTACCACCATTCATTTCCAAAACTTTACAATCAACCCAAACAGAAATTCTGTACAGATTAAGCATTGACTCCCCATTCCCTACACCTAACGCCTGGTAACTATATAGTATTAATAGATTCTAACTTCCTGAAATGACTTACTCTACTTATTTCATATCAATGAGATCATAAATATTTGTGTCTGGCTTACTTCACTCAACATAATGCCTACAAGTTTCATCCATGTTGTCATATGGACCAGAACTTTTTAATGCTGAATAATTCATTATATGTTTATACTATTTTGTTTACTTATTCATTAGTTGATGGACATGGGTTGCTGTCATCTTTTGGCAATTGTGAATAATGCTACTATGAATACTGGTGTGCAAATATCTGTTCTAGTCACTGTTTTCAGTTCTTCTGGGTATATACCTAGTAAAGGCATTGTCAAGTCATATGGTATTCTATCTTGCTTTCTGAGGAGCTGCCAAACTGTCATCCACAATGGATGCATCATTTCACATTCTCAACCGCAATGAATTTGTATTCCTATTTCTCCACATCCTCTCCGACACTTGCAATTTTCTGTTTATTTTAATAGTAGTCATTCTAGTGGGTGTGAAATGATATCTTATTGTGGTTTTGATTTGCATTTCCCTAATAGCTAATGATGTTGAGCATCTTTTATGTGCTTTTTGGTCATTTTTATATTCTCTTTGGAAAATGTCTATTCAAGCCTTTTACCAAATTATTAATTGCCTTTTTGTTTGCTTTTTTAGTTAAGTTGAAGATTTCTTTTTATATCTTAGATATTAAAATATTAAAACCTTATCAGGTATGTGGTTTCCAAATATTTTCTCCCATTGAGTAGGTTGTCTTTTCACTTTTGTGATAAAGTCCTTTGATGCTCAAGTTTTCTGTTTTGATTAGGTCCCATTTATCTATTTTTTCTACTGTAACTTATGCTTAGAGTGTAAAGTCTAAGAAAGCATTGCCTACCACAGTGCTTCCTGACATTTTCTTCTTTGAGTTTTATATTTATGTCTTTGATTGATTTTTAAATATATATGTATCTTTATTAGAGAAGCTGTGAGTTTACAAAATAAGCATGCATACTGTGCAGAGTTCTCATACATCACCCCTCACCAACACCTTGCATTGTTGTGAAATATTTGTTACAGATTATGAAAGAACATCATCAGACTGTGAGCACTAACTCTGGTCTATATATTACATTTGGTATATTTTTCCGTACACCCCCTATTATTGGCACCATATATTAGTATTGTACATTGTTAGAGTTCAAGAAAGAACACTCTCATATTGTACTATTAACCATAGTCCATCTTCTACATGGTATATAGACCCAATCTTGCAGAATCTATCTAAAATTTATACTCAGTGACTCTCATGTTCATCAGAATTGTGCAGCCATTCTCTCAATAAAGTTTGAATGTTTTCCTTAGTCTAAAAGAAAAAATCCCATAACCCTTTATTATTGATTACTGTGGCTTTGCAATAAGCTGTAACGACAGGAAGAGAGAGTCCACCAACTTTATTCTTTTTCATGATGGTTTTGGCTATTTGGGGGCTCTTACCCTTTCAATTAAATTTGACAATTGGCTTTTCCATTTCTGGAAAAAAGGCTCTAGGAAATTTGATTAGGATTGCCGTGAATCTGAAAATCATTTTGGATAATATTGGCATCCTAACAATATTTAAGTCTTCCCATCTATGATCATGGAACAGCCTTCAATTTATTTAGATTTTCTTTGATTTCCTTTAGAAAAAATTTTGTAGTTTTCCATGTATAAGTTCTTTAAATTTATTCCTAGATATTTGATTCTTTAGTTGCTATTATAAATGGATTTTTTCTTGATTTCCATACCAGATTGCTCATTTTTAGTGTACAGCAACATTACTGATATTTTTTGCCTGTTGACCATGCTACTTTGCTGAGTTTGCTTTTTTGTTCTATTAGCTTTGTTATGTATATTTTTTAGTCTTTCTCTATATAGGATCTTGTCATCTGCAAATAGTGAAAGCTTTACTTCTTCCTTTCCAATTTGGATGCATTTTTTTTTCTTTTTTTCTGCTGTGACTAGAACTTCCAGCACAATATTGAACAACAGTGGGGTGACAGTCCTTGTCTTATTCTGGATCTCAGAAGGAGAGCTATTAGTCTTCCATTGTTGAGTATTATGTCAGCTGTGGGTTTTTCATATATACCCTTTTTATGTTGAGGAAATTGCCTTCTAACCATCTGTTTCTAAGTGTTTATATCATGAAGGGGTGATGGATTTTGTCAAATAACTTTTCAGCACCAAGTAAGATGATCATATGTTGGTTTTTTTCCTTCATATTTTTCAATGTCATATATTGCATTAATTGATTTTCTGTTGAATCCACACTTGCATACCTGTGATAAAACCCACAGATCATTGTGTATTATTCTTTTAATGTGTTGTTGGATTCAATTTGCTAGGATTTTTGCAAATATATTTTTAAGGGAAAATGGTCTGTAATATTATTTTCTTGTAGTATACTTATCTAGCTTTGGTCTTATGGTGATGTTGGCCTCATAGAATGAGTTAAGTAATATTTCTTCTTGTTCAATTTTTTGGAAGAGTTTGAGCAGATTTGTCAACAATTCTTCTTAGAAGGATTAGTAGAATTCATCTGTGAAGCCATCTGGTCCTGGGCTTTTCTTTGTTGGGAGGTTTTTCATGATGCAGTCTCTTTACTTTGTCATTAGTCTCTTGACATCTTCTGTTTCCTCTAGATTCAGTGTAGGATATTCATGCATTTCTAGGAATTTGACCATTTCATCTAGGTTGTCTAATTTGTTGACTTACAGTTGTTTATAATATTTTCTTATCACCTCCTTATTTCTGTAGGGTAAGTAGTAATGTCCCCGCTCTCATTTTTTATTTTATTTATTTGCATCTTCTTTCTTTTTTTCTTTGTCAGTCTAGTTAATGGTTTGTCAACTTAAATCATCTTTTCAAGGACAAACTTTTGGCTTTGTTAGCATTTCTATTGTTTTTTATTCTCTGTTTTATTTATTTCTGGTCTAATCTTTGTTATTTCTTTTCTTCCACTTGGTTTTTGTTTAGTATGCTGTTCTTTTCCTCCAGATGTGAAGTTAGTCTTTGATTTTAGCTCTTTCTTCCTTTTTGCTGTAGGCATTTAGGGCTATAAATTTCTCTCAAAAGACTTTTTTTGGGGGGTAAAATTTTTATGGAATATTTTTTTCCACCCTTACAACTTTCAATATATTTGAGTGTTTGGGTCTAAGGTGAGTGCCTTAAAAACAACATATAAATGGATGATGTTTTTAATTCATTCTGCCAACCTATGTGTTTTGATTAAGGAGTTTCTCTCTTTCATAGGGTTTTAATGTTGGTTGGCTTTGTGCTAAGGTTCTTCTTTGAAGCTTGGTTAACTTATTCTGATATGCATTTCAATTTTTAGTATTGCTTTTTTTATGTGCAATTGTTTCATCTCCAGGAGAAAGCTTCTTTTCCTCTTCCTTCTCCTGAAATCTTGATCCTTTCTGGTTGTTTTTGTGCAGAATTTTCTCAGAGCTCTTACAATTTGTTTCCATTTTAGTATCCTGCTCCAGGAACCCATATGGGTCAATCCAGAAAAAGGAGTCATCCAGAAAGGTTTGTTTCACGTTATGTGGTCTGGCAAACAAAGACTGGATGGAGTGAGTGCACCCTTCCCAGCAGTTCTGCTGTGGTCTCTCTCTCTTTTGTCCCCTAGGGGCCCCTTTGTATGTGGCACTCCTCAGCAGCTTGTGCTGTGTCCTAGGTTTCTGTGGACTTGAATTCCTGTGCTTGGATATGCATAGGGTTCTAACTTGCTGCTGTGAATGGCTCTATAGTTTTCATCAGTGATAAAAGGGACCTGGGCTGTGATGCTTCTGTGAGTTTTCTGTAGTTCTTTGGTACTGGGGGAGCAGGAAGCAGTCAGTCAGTTCTGGGAAGAAAATCTCCTATCTGTTCTTGGAGATTATTCCTCTTTTTCTTTAGTTCAGCTTCTGTGGAGCCCTTCTTCAGTCTCTATCATCCTCCACTGTTCTAAGAAAGTGGAATTTGCCCTCTTATTACTTGATTCTGAGGGAAAATTCTTCCAGGGGATCTTTTACATCACCATGTTGATGACATTACCCAGACATGTTCTTGGTGCTTGTTTTCTGTTGTGATATCATTAACTACATACTATCAAATGTTATTGTCTAGAGGTAATATTGAGCATAAGATGTAGTGGCATGTCTCAAAGCCAAGGTGATTTATTAAAAATAAAAATAAAAGCACTTATTTTCCAGGAGAGGTTCTTATGTTTCAGGCATAATACATACTTTTTAATAGGATTTAAAGAAAAAACAATAACAACAACAAAAAACCCACATGATCTAGAGAATTTCAGACTCTCTGCATAATGTCCTGGGCAAGATCAACTCTGATTTGAAAGACAACAAAAGTATAATTTATTCTGCTTTACTTATGAAAAAATAGAATCCACTGGCTGAGAATCTACCTAGAATTTTGGAAAGGTGGGAAGAAAATGATCTGCAATTTTTTTCATTAATTATTTAAAAACAAAAAGGTATTGTCTACTAGATGCCAGGTAGTATATAAATACTGGCAGCATAAAGATGAACCATGGTTTCAAAAAACTTGCTTTGAAGAAAAGGAGTAAGGATGGATACCAAAGAGAAGTCAATCAGACTATATCTTTGGAGAGTTCCTTATACTCTCAATCCCAATATAAACACAAAATGGTATTGGAAATCATTCTCCGTGACTGCCTAGGCCTGGCTTCACTCCTTAGGATATGTATAGGGATGCTATTTTTTGAAACTACATTGGGTTTTTTCAGTGAGTTTATGAAAATAGTACAGAAAAGGCAGGTTGTAGCAAAATATCAAAATTGAAACCATTTTACTCTCTTCACTCCTTAAATCCTACCCCTAAATAGAATAAAATCATGAGATTTTGTTTATTTATTGGGGGGGGTGCTATTTTAACAAATATTTCTTGACAGAATAGCTATAATTTCTAGGTACTAACTTAAAAAAAGAAATGAATGCAATTGTCTTACTTAGGAAGAAAATCATATGCTTTTTAGACTGTCAAACAGTTAACTCTTTCATTGAAGCCTGACTGTCTTTGCCATGGTGCAAAAGGAAGACATGTGTGCCTTTACCTACTATTATTTACTCTGTTATAACCAATCACAGGTTTACTCTGTCTGCCCTCAAAGTTCCTTATTGGTATGATGTGTTACAAGATATTATATAAATGGTAAGGTAAATTATGGCTTTCAGTTTTATTTTTCAACAAAAGGGAGTGAGTGGAAGTCTTGTTATATAGGAGCACAGTGAAAATATTTAATTTATTCAAGAAAAATGCATTTCCGCATTGATTTGAAAATTTTCCCGTGATAATCTCAGCAGGATCTTGCCGAAACTTTTCAGTATAAGCTGTCTAGGCATAAGAAGTAAAAGAAAATATGCGGATGTGCATGTGTAGGAAGGTTTGAATACAGGGATGACATTTGCTTACTATTCCTATCTTTTGTGAAACACTCAGTGTCTGTGAACATTGCACTCTTTCCAGGACTCTCAGTGTGCCATTATTTGTAAGCTTTCATTGAAATGGAAAGAATCAGAATAGGAGGGCAGTTGCTCCAATAGATTATTTTGCAGCAAATGGCTGATTGGTAAGATAAATTTATACTGTTTCAGACCACTTAACTTAGTGTTTCTTGCAATAGAACTGCAAGTGGATACAGATATCTGAGTGTCATCAAGGCATATAGCCATACTATAATTGGCTCTTTTGTCTATTTTTTTCTATATATTTCAGCTTATGTACAATGTAACTCTAAATTGCCTTTTCTGTAATGTTGAAATCAGTTGATCTACAAAACACATGCATTACTATTTCTGCAAGATCAATTCTTGCATGAAAGAGGCTCTGTTTAATTTATGAAATGCAGCATGAATGGAGCCATTTGTATGTGAAAAGTAAAAGAAAATAAAAACCAACACATTCTTTTTTATATGCAAATTATTAAATCATATAAAGTGCTTGAATAATTATTATTATAAAAGATAAGACTGCTTTGGGTGTAAGAACCTCTTATAATAATAATAGCAATAATAATAAAATCCTTAATGAAGTTCAATGTGGAAAGCATTTTCAACATGAGTAGTGGTACTTTGCAGGCACTGAATAATATTCATATATTTCCTATATTCTAAACATTGTTTTAACTTTATCCATATCCCCTGTGGAAGTTAAAGCACCTTCCCATTGTTCAAATTCATGGAAATCTACAGAAAGTCAAATCCTAGACATCCATAAAATAGTAAGACCTAAAGAGTGCTAAATGGTTAATTTTGCACTTAGGTGTCTGACAGGCAAGAAGAACTTCAGAAAAACACTTTATATTCCAGCAGTCCTTATGATAACTTTCCTCCTGATTTAATCCAAATGTTAATGACCCTTGGAACACCAATGCAATTAAGATATGGCCATTCCACAATGTACGTAAGTCATGTATGCCACAAAAGTTGTGTAAGCTAATAAGTTAAAACAAAGTATAGATTTTATAAGAGGGAGAGTGTCAAGTATTATTTAAATTAACATCTGGGGAATGATTAATGATAAAAAATAACATGGTCATCTTTAACTTGAGAAATTTCAAGTTCCCTTTTAGGGACCATATTTCATCTTTCATTTCTCAATGATGTGGGTAGAGATACTATTCTACTAATACAAAGTATTCTCCACCACAAGTTAAATACTAACCCAGTCAAGGGCTACCTTATGAATACTCTATGGATATGTAACATAAAACTAAAAGTTCTAGGTTACTAAGATTGCTTGGAATCCCCTGAAATAGATACCACATTCCTACAAACTTCTGCAGCACACAAGGCATAGTTTATATATCTGGGATATATGGCTTATTAGGTTGCTGTCATCAACTTTCATTTTTTCAGTTGAATTGTGCTTGATGAATTTTATCAATATGCAATGCTATCTCTGTTTTTTAAAAAGCATTATGTTGAACACTGTTGGATGTTTTGAAACAGTTGTGATACTTCAGTTCAAAGGAAGTGTCATTTTAGCAAAGTGTGAAGTGTGTCGTATGTATACAGGCCCTAAAGCATTTTCTACTTCTTTATGATGTAGTGGTGTAGAAGTATAATCCAGACCATTACCTCTGGTGCTTTCCAGGACAGAGAAGTACATTATATTAAATTAGTAGTAGACAGATGAAAGCTTTTTCTACACAGCACAGAAAAGCCATGAATTTGCAATATCACTGATAAGTCCTAAACCCTCTTATGGGTCATTGCAGATTGTTTGCAAATGGCCATCCTCTGACCACCAAGGGAACATTTGAAATATTTTCCCCTTTTTGTGAAAGCTCTGAAACTTAAGTTTAGTGAGAATATCTTTGTAGAAAAGATGGTGCATGTGTGTATTTTTGTGTTTGTGATGCCAAATCTTTCATCTATTATCAATGGAGTAGCATATATTTTTCTTTTTAAAAATACACTATGACTTCTTTGTCCAATGTGAGACATATCTGACCCTATTCATCCTACTTGAAAAGGGAAAAGAGTCATAAAGTAGATTTTTATTATTATTATTACTATTATAAATAATGGAGGACAGTAAACTCCATTTCTTATCATAAGGATGAACAGTTTCAAGACTTATCCTCCTACTAAAACTTCTAGAAAACTAGGCAGAAGATATGAAATTATTGTTTTCAGTCATTGAACAAGAGGAAGCATGGAACTGCAATCCTTGCAAAAAAAATTATTATATATAAAACAGCTGTTCTAATTTCCCCCATGGGGCAATTTCCAGATAACAGCATAAGATGGGTGATCTTCCAGATCTATGAAAGAGATTCAGAAATATTTATCTATTTAGTTCTCCCTTATCTTTGAATAACAATTTATGCATACATAGATAATTTGACAAGACTGAAGGAAAGGGCAAGATAAGGGCAGAGTAAGAGCTCCTAGAGTCAGTTTGTGCTACAGGGTAGTTAGTAATTACCCAGATCTATTTAAATCAACTGTTTGGGGGACCCAGGAGACCAGTAAAGTGTGGTGCAACATGCTTGGAAGAATGGATGGAGGAGACTGGCCAACTGCAGTGAAGATTAAAGTACCATTTTCCAAAAATGGGGGAGGAGGGGAAGAGGGAGAAGAGATGGTTGGGCACCAACATAAGCTACTGATTAGTAAATTAAGCTGGCTAAACTCCAATCCTAAGAACAGCTAAAGTTTGAAACTGTCCATGTCAGAGAGATGTTAGCCTCCATTTAAACTCTATCCGCAGCATAATGGGAAGTGGGTCTGATTGGAAATCACAGTGAAGGTAGGAACCAGATTCTTTCCACTCAGGTTGGATTGCAGCCCTAGCCTAGGCTCCAGGCCCCCTCTGGCAGGGAAGAAGCAGGGGAGCATCTGCACCAGCTTCTCTTAACAACTGCAGGCACTTTTAGCTTATGAATAAGACTGGTGGACAAACTTATGGATACATTTCCACCCCAATAAGATAGGAGGGGGGCAGTTCTTCCTCATCTTCTCTGGGCAGCTGCATCCATTTCAGCCCCCATGGACTGGGCTGTTAGACACATTCTCTGATGCCATCCCTGCCCCTAACAGGGGAGATTGGAGGGATAGCACACCCTCAGCCTCTCCCAGCAGCTGCAGTGGCTTATGGACCACATGGACTGGATTGGTGGGCAAGCCCATGGATATATCTCTGTCCCCATTAGGATAGAAGAGGGGCCATGTTTCTTCAGCCTCTCCAAGCAAAGCAGGAGATTTCAGCCCACGTGGACTGAATGTTGGACCCTCCTGTGGATCTCTTCCCCTGACAGGGCAGAAGGGGACAGTGCTCCCTCAGCCTCTCTGGGCAACTGCAGCTGCTTTTGACCTGGACACATTTTTGGTTCCATTCCTGCCCCTGACAAACAGTGCTCTCTTACCCTCTCTGGGTAACTGCAGTCACTTTTGACCTGCACAGACTAGATTGTTGTGCATACTGGAGGCTCCATTTCCATCCTTGGCCAGGGAGGAAGGGGCATGGAACTTCATCAGTCTCTTGAGACAACTACAGTTAGTCTTGACCTGCATGGCTTGGATTACTGCACATGGCTGTGACTCCATCCCTACCTCTAGCAGGGGAGAAAGGTGGGAGAAGCTTCACCGTTGCTTGGGCAAAATGGACAGCTTCTGCCTCCGTGTCTTACAGTACCAACCATATCCTCAGCTCTTATTCTGCAATCAGTAAGGGAAAAAGTACAAGAAACAGATGAAACAGTTGAAAAAATTCAGATTAGCTAAACACAAACCACTATAAAGTTCCAAATTACGTTGAACCTAGTATCAAAGAGGGGCTATAACACAAAGCCAATCAAATAAAAATCTCTAGACTAAAGAGAGAAAAGGGGCCTAGAGTAAACAAATCTAGTAAATCAGATGCTGATGATATACCAACACAAAACCACAATCCATACCAAGAAACAGGAAGATATGGCTTTGTCAAAGGAACAAACTAAGACTCCAGATGATATAAAGTACTTGAGACAACTACCATAGATCTTCAAATGAACTTCCTTAATAATGAGATAGCTAAAGAGATTAACAATTTCAAGGAGACAGTGGGTAAGCACAAAGAAGAATTTGAAGGCATACAAAAAATATCACATCTTATGGGTATGAAAAGCATAATAAATGAAATTAAATGTATATACTGAAGGTATATAACAGCAGATTTGAAGAGGCAGGAGAATGATAAGTGAGCTAGAAGGTAGGGCCTCTGAACACAAAAATACAAAAGAACACAAAGAAAAGAATGGAAAAATTGAGCAGGGTGTCAGGGTAATACAGCATAAGAGACATGCAAACATATGTGTCATGAGTATCCCAGGAAGAGAAAAGAAGAGAAGGGAAAAGGGTCAGAAAGAATATTTGAGGAGATAATGGTAGAAAATTTCTCAGCCCTTTTGAAGGACATACATATTTGTGTCCAAGAAGTACAGTATGTCCCATCTGAATAAATCTTAATAGACCTATTACAAAACACATATTAATCAGGATGTCAAATGCTAAAGATAAAGAAAGAATCCTGATAATAGCAATAGGAAAGGGCTTCATTACATACAAGGGATGCCTAAGAAGATTAAGTACAGATTTATCATCAGAAACCATTGAGGGAAGAAGGCAGTGGTATGATATATTTAAGAAATTACAAGAGAAAAACTTCTAGTCAAAAGTCTTACATCTGGCATGAGTTTCTTTCAAAAATGAGGGCAAGTTTAGAGTAGTCACAGAAAAATATAAACTAAGAGAATTTATAAACAAGAGATGGCTTTGCAGGGCATACTAAAGTGAGTGCTGCAGCCTGGAAAGAAAAGACAGGAGAGAGAAGCTTGGAAGAGATTCTAGAAATGAAGATTATATCAGTAAAAGTAAATAAAGGTTTAAAAAGAGTGGTGAAAAGATATGACAGATAAAACCCAAAGGTCAAAATGGGTGAAGAACTGCCTTTACAGTACTAATAAGGAATATTGTTGGACTAAACTCCCAATCAAAATACACAAACTAGCAGAAAGGATAAGGAAATAAAAACCATATATATGCTGTGTACAAAAGACTGCCCTTAGACCCAAGGATGCAAATAGATTGAAAGTAAAATTCTGGAAAAAGATATTCCATACATGCAGTAACTTAAAAAATAAAAGTTGGAGTAGTTATACTTATATTGGATGAAATAGACTTTAAAAGCAAAGCTGTTACTAGAGACAAGGAAGGTCATTATACACTAATAAAAGTGTCAAATCACCAGAAGGTAATAAAAATCATAAACGTATATGCACCTAACCAGGATAACCCAAATTACATGAGGCAAACACTGGCAAAACTGAAGGAGGAAATAGATGTCTCTACAATAATATAATCACTGGATAGATCATCTGGGCAGAAGATCAACAAAGAAATGAAACAGACAGCTCTAATAATATTATAAACAAACTAAACCTAATAGATATATAGAAAATATTCCATCCCAAAACAGCAGGATACACATTCTTCTCAAGTGCTCATGGATCTTTCTCCAGGATAGACTATATGTTGGGTTACAAAACAGATCTCAATAAATTTCAAAAGCTTGAAATTATACAGAGCACGTTCTCTGATAATAATGGAATAAAGCTGGAAATCAACAATAGGCAGATGAGGGAAAATTCACAAATAAATGGATATTTAACAACACAGCATTAAGTAATCACTGGGTCAAAGAAGAAATTGCAAGAGAAATCAATAAATATTTTGAGATGTTTGAAATTGAGAACACAACATATCAGAGCCTAGGGGATGCAACAAAAGCAATGCTGAGAGGGTAATTTATAGCTCTCATTGTTTATATTAAAAATTAGAAAGAATTAAATTCAAGGACCTAACTACACAGCTGGAGGAACTAGAAAAAGAATAGCAAAGTAATCTGAAAGAAAGTAGAAGGAAAGAAATAAAAAGAATCAGAGCAGAAATAAATGAAATTGAAAACAAAATAGCAATAGAGGGAAGTGGACTTGGCCCAATGGATAGGGCATCCGCCTACCACATGGGAGGTCCATGGTTCAAACCCCAGGCCTCCTTGACCCATGTGGAGCTGGCCCATGTGCAGTGCTGATGCATGCAAGGAGTGCCGTGCCATGCAGACATGTCCCCTGCGTAAGGCAGCCCCACGCGCAAGGAGTGCACCCCAAAAGGAGAGCCGCCCATCACAAAAGAAAGTGCAGTCTGCCCAGGAATGATGCCACATGCACAGGGAGCTGACACAACAAGATAATGCAACAAAAAGAAACACAGATTCCTGGTGCCGCTGATAAAGATGGAAGTGGTCACAGAAGAATACACAGAGAGTGGATACAGAGAGCAGACAACTGGGGGGGAGGGGGAGGAAGGGGAGAGAAATAAATACAAAATAAATCTTTAAAAAAATAGCAATAGAGAGCCAACAAAACCAAGAGTTGGCTCTTTGAGATCAACAAAATCAACAAACCCTTAGCCAAAAACAAAGACAAAAAAGAAAAGAAGCAAATAAAATTGGAAATGAAAATAGGGACATTACTACTCACCCCACAACAATAAAAGAGATTGTAAGAGGATACTATGAAAAACTGTATGCAAGCAAGCTAGACAATGTAGATGAAATAGAAAATTCCTAGGGACATGCAACCAACCTACAGTTACCCTCAAAAACATAAAATTCCTCAACCACCCAATCACAAGTAAAGAGAATGGAATAGTCATCCAAACAACAACTCCCCAAAATGAAAGGCCCAGGACCAGATGATTCCACCAGTGAGTTCTACCAAGCATTCAAAAAAGATTCAATACCAACCTTATTCAAATTCTTCCAAAAAATTGAACAGGAAGACTACCACACCCATTCTATGAAGCCAATACTACTCTAACACCAAAACCAGATAAAGATATGAAAAAAGAAAATTTTAGACCCATTTCCCTGAAGAAAAATAAACACAAAGCAAATCATTCCCATGAAGGTCATAATCCAATTATTGACATATAGTGATAAAAAGAAAAGCAGCTCAAGATAAAAGGCATATTCTGTATAGAAGAACAAACATGAAAAAATCAAAGACATCTCATAAAATATGTATTTCAAAAGACAAAAGAATGGCATAATTAAAATGATTTGAAAATAGTTTCAACCATAAATCTTGATTTCTATATTTGGAGGAATAGGCATCTGAAATTAAAGTAAAAAAAATTTGTAGGAGGAAAATGTTAATTTGTTACCAGCATCTCACTACATTCAATGATAATGAAAGTATTTAAAATAAAAAGAAAATGGTATCACTTGGGAAACTTGTATTTATATGAAATAATTAAAAGCACTAGAAATAGTAAATATGTACATAAATTTAAAATATATTTGTATCACTTTAATTTCTTTAAAAGCTATTCTATCAATGTAAGTTTTAGAACATATGTACAAATAAATTACATAATTATATGATAATAAGACATATGAAAGGACAGAGGAAAAAAAGTATTTTAAAACTTTACATATTATGTGTAGGAATATAATATTATTTGAAGTTAGACTATGATAAATTAAAAGTGTATAGTCAATACACAAAATTTTTGCTAAAGACATAAAAATGGGTATAGCTAATGAGCCAATATTGGAAATAAAAGTGAATGCTAAATATTCTTAGTCAAATATATGGTAGTAAAAACGAGGATAGAGGGATTATGTAGATCAAGGGTTTGAGAAAATTGATTTGTAAAGGATATAGCATGATCTTTTAAGGGAAAGACTTGTTCCATAGCTTGTTTTTTGGTGGTGGCTACATGAACATATTCTTTCATTAAATAATTATTGAACTCTATGCTTAAAGTATGGATTTATTGTAAATTATTAATTTATAAGGTCAATTTGAAAAATAGAACAAAAAAGGACTCTAAAATGCATTTCTTTCCTAAGTACCCAGTAGTTCAGGTAAGATTCCAAGCTTATATTTAAGACAGAGTTAAATCTTATATTATGGCTACTATATGACCTCCCAAGAAGTGATCCCTCATCTCAGTAGATATCCCTTGCATTACCTTCATTCTTAATTGAAATCTGTACAGTACAGCATGGCAGACATCATTCCTCTGGGATAGGAAACACATGGCAGTGGAGGTTTCCCCTAAAAGATTGAGGTTGAAAAGAATGTATCATAACAGGAAGATAAGACATCAACATAAATATTCTACCAGGTTTACCAGATAAGAGTTTTTCTAGGACAGGTAATCCTGGTCAAATACAGATAGGCATCATGGCAAGAGAAAGTAATGAGTTCTATTTAGGAGGGAGAAGTCATGTATAGCATTCATATGGGAAAATGAGATTGTATTTAGGTAGCAAAATTGCCTCTGACCTTGTGGTGGGTAGTGGTTTCTTGGAACTTAAACCTAAAGCATATGCAACACAACAAAAGAAAAACTAGATAAATGGAACATCCTCAAAATTAAACACTTTTGTACCTCACAGGACTTTGCTAAAAGGGTGAAAAGGCAGCTTACTCAATGAGAGAAAATATTTGGAAGTCACATGTTAGATAAGGTTTTAATATCCAAGATATGTAAAGAGATGTTATAACTCAACAATAAAGTGACTAACTACCCAACTAAAAAATGGGCAAAAGAGTTGAGCAGATATTTGTCCAAAGGAGAAATACAAATGGCAAAAAAACAACACATGAATAAAAATGTTCAATATCACTGATGATTAGGGAAATGCAAATCAAAACTACAATGAGATATCATTTCACACCTATCAGAATAGCCACTATTAAAAAGACTGAGAACTACAAGTGTTGGAGAGGATGTGGAGACATAGGAACACTTAATCACTGTTCATGGGAATGAAGAATGGTACAGCCACTGTGGAGGACTGTTTGGCAGTTCCTGAAGAAGTTGAATACAAACTTCCCATGAGACCAAGCAATACCACTACTGGGTATATATACCCAAAAGAATGAAGAGCAGTGACATGAACAGACATCTGCACACTGATGTTCATAGCAGCATTATTCACAAATGTCAAAAGTTGGAAACAACCCAGGTATACATCAACTGATGCATGGATAAACAAACTGTGGTGTATTCACACGTTGAACTACTATGCAGCTGTAAGAAGAAATGAAGTCGTAAAGCATATGATAACATGAATGAACCTGGAGGACATTATGTTAAGTGAAGCAAACCTGACACAAAAGGACAAATACTGTATGATTGCATTATTATGAACCAAATATATTGTGTAACATATTGCATGATTAAAATATATATATGTATCCAGTACATTTAATTGAGAAATTAATGTTTTTATTTAACTGTGTTTTCTTTTTATTTTTTAATTATTGGTTTTATTTTCTATTATTAATGTACAAAATAAAGTTTAAAAAATTTCCATTGACCAGAGGTTTAGAAACACTCATAAATTCTGTTTGAATAAGAGGGCCAAAGGAGACTCAATGGAAGTGAATGGTCATGATGTTTTTCTTCTCTGTTCAGTGATATATACATCCAGGACCTAAATTAATGTGTATTAGTCAGCCAAAGGGGTGCTGATGCAAAGTACCAGAAATCCGTTGGCTTTTATAAAAGGTATTTATTTTGGGTAAAAGCTTATAGTCTCAAGGCTATGGAAAGTTCAAATCAAAGTACCGTAAGTGATACTTTCTCACCAAAGTCAGTTGACACGTGCTGAAGCAAGGTGGTGGGCGATCTCTGCCTGGTCTCTCAGGGCTTCCTATATCAGTCTCTGGTATAGGATTCATTTCTTTCTGGGCCTTTTCAGCTGCTCAGCTGCTCTGTTCTCTTCAGTTGCAAACTATCAGGCGAATGGCTCATTTCTCCCCAGGCTTTAGGTGTTTGAGCCTTCTTTCTGTCAAATGACTAAGTTCTCTCCTCTGGCATCTCTGGAGCTCTCTCTCTCTCCCCTTGTATCTCCTTGACTGAGTGTCCATTTATATCAGCCCATCAAGGTGGCAGGGAATCAATCTGAGTCATGCCCTTCTGACATGGTCTAATCAAAGCCTAAACTTAACAGATAATTTAAACAAAACATGTAGGCTAAATCTAATGCATTCAAAGGGTATCACACCCAGAGGAATAGATTAATTTACAACATAATCTTTCTCTTTTTGGGATTCATAAATAATCTCAAATTGCCACAGTCTGTAAGCACATAAAAAGCACTCAATAATATTAGTTTAATGAATAAATTAATTTGTAAAGATAGTTGATAACAAAAAAAATAAGGCAATGAAAATGAAATTCATTTGATATTAATTCTAGCACAGTGTCTGGCACATATCACCTTCAATACTTTCTGGCTTTAATAACTATTATTTCACAATTTTGGCTAAAGTTGGTTCTGCAACAACTGAATTCCAGGATCATCCAAAACTATCATGGAACATTTTTCAAAAAAAGAATGCATAAGGCGAATTAAAGCAGGAGAATTGTAAGGAAGTCATTTTAACTATTTAAAAATGTCTCAGTTCCAATCTGTTCACATTATATTTAAGTGCTTTAAGGGGAATACCACTTTAACTGGAAGTTCAGAGATAAACATAAGTTAAAATAAAAAAGTGTTCAGTATTAAATACAATGATGAAAAAGGAGAGAAATTACATAAGTATCTTCTTGTAATTTAGTCACTCAAAATAACTACCTTATAAATGAAAGGAAGTTGTTAAAGCATCTGGGTAAAAGAAAAGGGGAACCTCCATAGCAGTATCACTCTTCAACCTATTTAGCTATGCCCCTCTTCCAGGCCCTTATCCCCTGTGCTTTGGCATGACTTTCTCAAAATGTTCTAAGTCCCGTTCTGATGTCCTGGACTTGCCAGAGGATAGCACTGTAAGAACAATCGTACTTAAGTCCTGACTAGGGCCCTTCAGGAGCTCTCTGATTGTCTACCATATCCTACTACCTCTGTCTATCAGGTCGACCAGACACTGTGAGAAGCCCTGGGACCCATAGATGGGGCCATTTTAAGACACTGTGGTCCTTCCAGGTCAAGCAGCATGGTTTTTCCAGTTTCTAATTTCTTTCCAGGTATTGCACAATATTGGGCCTCCAGAATGCTGCTGACATGCCGGTTTGGGGTGATTTCGACTTTTCACAGACAGGGCCCTGGCTAACCGCATGCCTCTATCTTTATTCTTCCAGCTAAAAGGAGAAAGAGAAAATGATAATAAAATAAGAAAATGATAAATTGACAATACCTGAAAGGAGATCAATAGTGAAATAAGAGAAGTCCTATTATAAACTTACCATGCTATAAATAAATGTCTTTCTTCTAAGTTAGAATATATTCTACTGGTATACTGAAAATCCAGATAACTAGATTAAACCAAAAATAAGGCATTTGAAAACCAAAACCAGGTTAAAATTGGAAGTGGTTAGAAAAAGCTGTGTAGTCTGAGAACAGAAGTCATTGTTTCTTAGTACTTCAAAGTACAACCACTCAGTGATCAAGAATACCTTAGCAATAGAAAATAAACCAATGTACATTTTAAACCAATGGTAACTGAAAGAGGCATAGGTCAAGGTTATTTAATGAGGCATCATGTCATGTGTAAATGTTCCTAGATCATTTAAATATTGCCTTGAACTATTTATGCATGATGCATGCAACAAATATTTTTTGTTCTAAGTACATCCTATTGCATGTTTGATTTTTATATTAATGAAACATTAAATTTCTTTAAAAAGAATAAAGTAAAAAACACATATTTCATTTTTTGTTTTGTTTTTTATGTTTTTTCATTTAAAAACATTTATTGAAGGATATCATTTATACTTGAACATATATATAAATAACTGTATAGTGAAAATCATGAACTTAAAAATATTGCATTATTATGGAACATTTGTAACAAATTATGAAAGACTAGAGACAAAGCATTACTACTAACTATAATCCACATCTTATATTTGGTATATTTCCCCCCAACCTACCCTATTGTTATTTTTTGCTCAGAAACCATACAATTTACCTAAAGTATACAATCAGTGGCATTTGTATAATCACAGATTTGTGCATTCATAACTTCAATCAATATTAGAAAATATTCATTACTCACACATAAAAAAAACCAAAAAACAAACCACTATAATATCTGTATGTTAACACTGGTAATTGCAAATCCTATGATGTTCTTTCACCACTTCTATTCATTTTCAAACAACTTTTTTTATATATGTCAGTTTTGGAACACAAAGAGGTCATGCAGGCAAGAAGGTAGAATATACCCAGATACTTGTACTACTCAATGCATCACTAACATAATGTCATAACTTTGAGAATTGACCTTGAAAATAAGCCACTTAGAATATTTAACTTTGAATGCGTCAGTGTAAAGAAGTATTTGCAAAAGAGTATAGGAACAGGGAGTCAAAGAGAAGGAGCCCTTTTGGGGGAAAGGATCTACACCTTGAAAATATATTCTTCTTAAATCCCCCTGTGTGTTAGGTTCTAAGGAATATTTGGATTCCTTTTGAAATACATATAAATATTTCCAATTTGGTGGTTGCTTTTGCTGTTTGGAAGCGTAATACAGAATGCCTGAGAATTCTGAATAAAATTTTACCAGAGAAAATTTTGCCTTTGTCATAAGCACTGAAGAGCAGGTTAAGTTCTTATTTATACATTATCATTGACTGGGGGAAGTGCTATTTTGTATACTTGGATATTTTCTAGAATTCATCTTTCTGAATTAAATAGAATTATAATTCAAAATGCAAAATATGGAACAAAGAATATTTTGGGACCTTGATTTGTGAAAAAGATCACAATATAATTATAGTATTATTTTATTACTGATAATACATAACATTTATTTAGAGAATGTGAAAATCTGTCTCAGTTTGGCTATAGGAATAGTTAACATGGACACATTAAATTGGGTGTGATAGATACTGAGTTCATTGAAGAAACTAATCCCTTTACGGAAAATTAAATCGAACTTGAAATAAGGAGTATCTTTTGCCATGATATATTGAATGTAAACATTCACTCATTAATAATTAAATCTTATTTTTAAAGATTTTTTTCTTAGTATATCTTTTTTTTTCTGGGAAATAATAAATTCTGAGCACTTCCAGAGAAAATATATTCTTATATAAAACATCATAGGCATAGGTGCATGAGAAAATGTGCTAGAGACATAAATTCCAAGTACATTAAAAAAATAACAAGAAACTGCAAATATTATATAGGATGGCCTTTCCTCAAAGGAACACTTGTTTCCAGAAAATGTGATGTTATTATAAACAAAGCAAGCTACATTAAAGTGATTTTTCTGAGAGTAGAGATATATGACATGTTCGCAAGCTTTGGAGGGTGCATTTTAAATATTTTTAATATATTGAGCTTTATATATTGAATTTTTTTGTTTATGAGCTATTTTAGTTGAAACTGTTTTCAGGATGAAGGATATTGAAATTGAGGTTGATGATTTAAATTGGCAATTCCATGTTGACATTTGCCTACTAGCTAAATTCTACCACCAAAACGATTCCATCATGTCTGTAATAAATAATAGAATTCTTACAGAAAAGATTGATGAAATTAGGTTCTCTTTCTCTAACCACAAACATTATTTCTATGCGCTTTGTGCATTTTTAATTTTTATTATAATTTTATGCTTTTTAAATGGGGCTTCTGCCTAGAAAGAGTTAGCTCCTGGGATCTCTACTGGTTATCTCATTTGCCACTCTCTGAAATCACCCATGAAGCATGCTCCGAAACACCCCCACTGAGACATACAAATTACCTGTCTACTTATGGATGGGAGAACTCTGAGGGAAATGTGCAGCGAAACTAAAGCTCGTGTTTTTGCCAAAAGCAAAAATGGGACAAATAGCAGAAACTTAATTTATCATGTAAAATTTCCTATTCTGGTATGAATTTCTTGAAGCTAAATTAAGCAATCTTTTCTAGTTCTATGATGCTAAGGCTTATTGCATTTAACATAGATAAATATTTAAGTAATGCCTTTTCTTTTTTTTTTTAAGTTTCTATGCCTGATGGTAAAACATCTATTTAGAAGGTGAGGATACTTTATCTAATCAGTGTGACAGTGAAGATAAAGTAAACCTAGTTGATCTCCTACATGTTTATTGCATAGACTATTGGATAAATACAGATATGGTTTTGAAACTCTGCTTACGGATATCTTTCTTTTGATAATATGCTACTAATTTCCATATGTTCTCTTCTTTCTTCTTCCAAGGATGATCTTTAGGATGTAGTCAATCCAACTTTTTGAGGGAATAAAACTCCTGTTCCTCTTTTGCATATTTAGTAAAGGATAAAAACACCCCTCAAAAAATATCTGAAGACAGCATCACTACTGTTAAAGTCAATGGGAGATCAGATTTTTAGAAAATAAGCCATTGTTTTCCAAATGGAATGCATAAGATGATTCTTTTGAGTTAGGAAAAGTAACAGAAGATATTTTTATACTTACTTCATTATTTATGAATTTCTTTCTGTGTATATTTTATTATATTTTATAATAGTCATAGCATATTGTCATAGAGGAAATACTATATTAATGTGCTTAAGGGTCTACTTCAGGAACCTGATACCTAGGTCCAAATTCTCCTTTCATCGCTCACTAAATAACTGGCTTTTTTAAAGTTACTTAAAATGTGGATGATAACAGTAGTAGCCTCTTGGGCAATATAATGTTTAAGTGAGTTAATATTTATAAAGTACGTAGAACAATATATTTGGTATGTTTAACTATTATTAATAACATTATAAATATTACCAGTATATAATTTATAAATGACCAAATACACATATATTGGCTATACATATATCTCAAAACTTTTAAAAGTAGGACATAATAAAAATTTAGAAATCATTAAAACATGTACACTGTTAATACAAGGATCCACAAATATCAGGATTATAGGTCTTAGAGGCAGTCATCATTATATGAATGATTGGAACAGGAAACTTATTAATTGAATGTATACCAAATCCTCTGATGAAAATGTTCTCCTTGCTCAGATGTGCTGTAACAAAACTAAAAGAGGACAGTGCTAGATTTGCTTCAGACTCTGCCAATTTCTCTTTATGTGATCATGGACAAATTATTTCAGCAATCTGAAAAACACTCTTTTCATCTGATGAATTGCAATAATAATATTTTTCTCACAGGGTTGTTGTAAAGATTAAACAATTTGTTACATATAAGGATCTAAATATATTGCTTGCCACATAATCAATGTTTTTAAAAAATCAGTTTGATTTCCCCCTTCTTGTGACTACGAAAAGTCTTACATTCCTCTTGTCCTCAGTAATAGGAATTGATATTGGTAGAGACCACATTATAATATTTTATTTTGCATTATTTTGCCTACTCAATTCTATATAATCTTGAGGACATATCATGAGTATGTTTGGATGAACTTATGGAATAGGATCAGGAGGAATATGTAGGTATTTTCCATGGGCATGTTAAATTCATCAAAGCCCATTCCTTATGAGGGTCTTCCCAGGTTGAGCTGTATCTCACTTTAGCCCCACTAGCAGCTAATGTGGGGTTGTCCATTACATTACTTATTTGACGTGCTCCCTCAATACACTGAGGCTCCAACAACTACATTAATTTTTATGCTTTGTAGCATGGAGGTATGGGAAATGTCAGACCTATTTCCAACTTCTAAGAATGAACTGGGAAGGAAGAACCCCTATCTTTTCATTCCTAAGCACAAAAAACTTTGGGTCCCTTTCAGATCTGCATATGGGCTACTCCTAAAACCAGCTGCCTCCAGAAATCTGTAGACCAGCCCCCATATTCAAGTACATCTCCTCGCCTTTAGGAATCAAAGTTCAGCACCAAGTTCCCCAAGAGAAGAAATAATTTACATTTAGGCAACTAGAATGTTCTCAGAGATGTCATTCTCTCTCCTTTAATGCCTAAAGGTAGAAGATACCAATCTCAGTTTCCTTGTGCATAGAAACAGATTGGGTATCTCATACCAAGATCTGAGCTCTCTTAGAAGATAGGGTATGAGAATTTAATAACCTTTTCTTAGTTGTGTGCTGTCACCCATATTGTAACATATGGATAATACTATCATATATATACACACACACACACACACATGCACACTAACATACACACATATACCCATTTATACTAAATATGAAAGTTACATCATTAGAGAGATATGGTCAGGAATAAGGGATGAAGGACACAGAAAAAGAAGATGACAATACTCATGGGTGCTGAAATAAATATTTACTTCTTAAAAAATGTTCCTGCAATTGGCCATAAATGTAATAGAGAACTTAAAAATGTAAAATTATGCATACCTGACGAGATATTTATAATGGCAGAGAGACTGATATGACAGTTCAAAATTGATGATTTCTAATTTGGCACATTGGGTTTGAGATACCTGGAAATCTGGGCGGCAACGTGCAGTCAACAACGCCCAAAACCAGATCTGTGGGTCTAGGTTCAGGGGAAAGTTTATAAAAGTAATTGACATACAGGTGAACATAAAAACCCTAAGCAGAAATGAGATATCCCAAAGACTATGTGTGAAGGTAAAGAACCAAGACTGACTCATACCAACCTTTAAAGGCATTCATAGATGAGAAAGAACCTGAAGGTAAGTGATTGTAGACTTAATGAGATACCATAGAAACTAAGAAAGGGTAACTTTTTAGTAAATAGAGAGTAGGTATTAGTCTCAAGATTTCCAAAGAATAAATGATTGTATAGAATATGTTGAAAGATGAACTAGTGAGTAATTGATAACTTGGTAAAACATAGTTTCAAAGAAGTAATGGTGAAGTAAACTATAAATTAATGAGTTAAGATTAAAATCACAGTGAAAATGCAGTGACCCAAAATGGTTGGATGTTATTTATAGCTTTTGGAGATTTGGGAGCTTTATAAGAATTAACTCATAGCCCATCAAGGGATTTACAGAAATGTGTTTAGAAGGTAAAATATTTAGTCGTAAGTCTGATTCTTTCTTATACATTCCTTAATTTATATCAGTGCACTGAATAATTTAAGTCAAGAAAGTAATCCAGCATTTTTGGGTGATATGATGTGAAATATTGGACAAAAGATATGGTCATTGTAAAGAAAAGAACTAATGGTCACATGTTACTTGATATGTGGTCAAGGACATATCTAATGATCAAGACAAGTGCTAAGCTGTTTCTGAGGAAATACATTTTGAAAACCAAACCATCATGGCTGAAATTATGTGTGGATGAAGTGTGGAACACTATGATTAATGCAGTTTTATTTGAGCTGAACCAAGAGTTAACTTCACCCATAAAATCTTTTTCCTTTCAACTTGTCAGTGAGGTTTAATTTAAAGTTCAGAGAGTCACAATTCCCTTTAGAAAGGTATTTAAGTAAAGTTTGAGTACACATGACTGTGAGTGGTGGTAGCATATTAACTCCCATTTAAGTCATTTAAAGCTTAGATTAAGTCATTTCTTTCTCAGTGTTAGTGAGTTGAGTCCATGTTAGGAAAAGTGAACTGATGGGAGAAGACTTTGGACAATTTTTTTCTTGGTTAGTGGGAAGAGAAGGACATCAAGAAATAATGGGTGAGCTAGGAAGAAATATGATTACCTTCCTATTCTAAGCAGTTTAATGCTTGCTCACATTAATCAGTAGGAGTGAGGAGCCTATGAGGATTTAGTTAATAGAACATAATAATTGGTGTTATTAAAGGTAAATTAGTAGCACAGAGGAGTGGCACTTCACATAACATGTCTTTCTGGATTAGATGATTTTTGAGCCAAGTCTTAAGAGAATTACTACATTGATATGGAATAAAAGAAATAATGAGTGCAGACTTTGAATACCATTTTAAGCATACATGGCTTCCAAAAGAAATACCACACATTATCTCAACTGTTAGAGAGCACCAGTCAGTTATTATAACCCATCATCTGTGGCTTTTAGTGGATAAATCCATGCAGAAGATGAAGATTGTGCTGTTGTTGAAGCTTCAGCTTGAGGTAGAGTCAGGTTTATTTTTAGTCTTCTTTCCTCATGTATTTTTAGTGTTATTTATTTTATTACCCCATTTATTTTCATGATACAATCAGTATGTGCTGGCTTATCATTTACCTCCAGTCAGGGAATCTGCAAGTTTTTGTGTAAGTGAAATTGTCAAGGACTCTTGACCTCAAGGAGAAAGAAATAACTGTTATTTTGTTGCCTGATGAACTAAGTACTGGTCATCAAAACCAGATCTTTAGATCCTCGAATGAATGGCAAATGAGCCTTCTGTAGATCTTGGGGTTAACTGATTTTCCAAACACTATGTTAGTCATTTGGTAATTTATTACACCCCCACACATTAAGATTTATGCTTTAAAAAAAACCCTTTAATGCTTATAGTATACCCATCACTTAAGTTACAATGATCTTTGGCTCAGTAACAACTGAAACCTATAAAACATAGTCCTGTTCAAAATGCTAGCAAAATTTGCTAAGAATTAATACCTCTTTTATAACACTTACTTCCTAAAATTTAAATACCACCACACATGGGAAACTCTTCTCTTGGGAACCAGGAAAATGTCAGTGGAATGCTATAACCCAGACCAAGTCCCAAATCTACACTGGAACCTTCAAAATCTCTATTTTGACATTTCCTGGGCTTGGTTAATATTAATGTATATAATTAAATTACTCTACTAATGAGATAATAAGCCCCTTGAAGGCAAGCATAATTCTCATTTTTATATTTAGTATAGTGTTTAGTTCAGAATCTTTTGCAAGTTTTGAGTTGAATTAACAAGAGCAAAATTTTCAGAACTCAGTTTTTTCTAGGACTATTTTTATAGCATGCTATCACCTAAAAGGTCATATCCATTTATTATAAACTATTCATATCTGTTTCATTATTCAGAATACAGTTAAAAAGTAGAACCTATCTCAGAACCATTATATTATTAAGCAAAGCCTGCATTTATAATTACAGGTCCTCAAAATATCTAGCATGTAGGAAAGGAACTACTATAAAACTTCAATATTTTACATCAGACTCCACTGTATTCAAAAGCGGGAAAAATCCAATTTCAACTTCACTTTTCATGGAAAATCAGTGCAGATTTAACAGAGGGCAATGTCTCTGTGAAGGAATTCATGATGTAGTTTTAGAAATTCGCCAGGCATCAATCACTGGAACTGAATGAGAGCTCTATGATGAGGTGTGGAGGAAATATAGTGTGAAATAGTAGAGGTATTGACAAGAATATACCTTAAAAGCAATCAATGCTTGATGATTGGAAAGTTTCCTTTACTCAAAAGAGTCTAGAAATATCAGTGAAATATTCAGCTGAGCTGCAATGCAGCAAATAATAGGGGAAATAGATGATTCATTTAAAGTGATATGAATATTACACAATTTAGATTTGTTTTAAGGTTTAAAAGAGATTACTAATGTTTTTTTGATTATAGAACTTATATTTCACACATGGACCCCATGATTTTGAAGTTTATATCTTCTAAACTGAATATATTAAATTGCTTTTAAATTTGTTTAGTTTACATTATTCCAAGACATTGCCAATCAAATATTCCAGTCAACATTAGAAAATTAGTGTTTACACAGTAAATAGCAAAACTTAAATAATTAAGGAAATTAAAAGTACAATACTTTATCTAGACTATATTGATTTAAAAATCTTTCAGTCCTTTTGAAATTTTGCTACAACTTTCTGTCCCATATACTATTGAAATTTTAGACTCTTTTAAGGATCTGGGGATCTCTTATGAAAACAGTATACTATAACTATTACATTTTTATGCTTTTATTATACTATTTCAAAATATATCAATACTACCTTCAGTAAAATATAAATTATGGTAAACATCCTCCTTTCAAAATACTTTTCAAAACTTATTTAAAAGCTCATTTTTTTCTAATGAGAAATGAAAGACATTATTTCCTGCCTCGTTGTGTGGTTGAAGACACAGATGGAATACAGAGGTGTGCTGATTGATCCAGCCAATCTTTCGTGTGTGTGTGTGTGTGTAGTACTGGAATCTCTAGCAGCAGGACACTTGTTTTGATTTGATTTAACTGTAGGGGAACCAATCAACAATGTACTAAGTTACAGAGCATTTTAGGTTGAAACATGTTGTCAAACATTATCACTTCTAATGCCCAGAACCTTTCAAAGAAGTAAAAGGAGGAGTTATTATTATTTTGTTTTATGCTCAAAGAACCTGGGGCTAGGTGAAGTTATCTGAATTTCATTTTTAAACCTATGATCAGTAAAAGAAAAAAACAAACAAATTTCTGATTCCTCATTAAGTTTCCTATCCACAGAGATGAATCTGCAAGCTTCTTTATCTAACAGCGCAGATTTTCAAGCTGGTTGACTGGGTTCAAGGAAATGGTCTAAGGCTATGAAACAATTGAATTTTCCCTGTGAAACTTTAATTGATGTGCTTGGGGACTCAGCCTCTGACCTAGGCTTCATTATCACCATTGCCAACAAAGTACATTGAAGAAAACTAATGATTTTTTTATTCTTTTGGGATAGAGAATAGAAGAAACGGATCAAAAATGTGAGTTGATGTTAAAAAATATTCTGGGATAAATTTAGTATATCAGAGCTGGAGCAGCATCAGATTCCCATATTGTGCCTGAATTTACCAGCTCCTAAAAGTGTGAAAAAGGCTTAGAAACTTCGTAGATACCTCAATGCCCATGATCCACCCACTTTAGGGTGTGATTTGAAAAGCAAATGGTGTGTTGATGGCATTAAAAAAGGTATAAAAGACATTTTAATGACAGTATAATCAAAGATTATACACCAGCTGTCACAACCAAGGCAACCATAGTAATTGTGGGTGACCAGAAGGCTTTCCAAAATAAGCTTCTTTTAAAGATTCATTTAAAACTGTCACCAAGAGGCTGTTGACATTTTAATTTTTTCTTCAGATCGAAAGTCGTTATTTTATTTCTCTTTTATCTTTTCTTTACAGAACAGTACAGCTCAATGTATTATCAGTCTGCTCTAGAGTAATTAGATACAGAAGCATAGAAAAAGGACAATATATTTGCATGATGAATACTTTTATTAAAATTAAGCCAATTTTGAAAGCATGTGTTAAGACAACTGATTAATAATATAGTTTGTTTTAAATATTGCTATAGAGATTGTTATGCATTCAAAATGAATATTCATATCACTAATTTGGTTAGTAACATCTCTTAATATTTGGACAAATAATTCTGTGATCATAAAGGCAATTGCTAATATTCATATCTTGTTGTGTTTAATTTATAATGATGCTTCTTAAGATATTGTTATATTTTAAATAGTTTTGGCTAATAAATGATAAAAAATACACCAACTATGGAAATGGATGAACACTATTTTCATATTTTACATGTTTAATCATATATAATAACATCACTGAAATTATACTATATTTCATTATGATAGTAAAGTATTTTGTATGTTACAAAATACTTGTAAATTTTTTGTATTTTTTTCTCACAACACCGTAGTAAAGTAAGCAGGGACAGCACTAGTTATATTTTACAGTGGAATCTGAGACTCAGAGAAGATGTTTCTATTTCAGAGTATAGTGAAGAAAGAGTATACCTAAAACTTAAGCTTGGGAAATCCTCACTGTATCAGATTGAATTATATACCCAGAAAAACATGTTCTTAATCTTAATTCATTCTCATGGAAACGAACCCATTGTAAACAAGAATTAAGGTGTGGTCAAAAGAATCTAAAAAGAATCAAGATGGGTCTTAATCTTATTACTGGAGGCCTAATAGAGAAAGCCTCTGGGAGAAATCCACCAGGGATGGAGGTGGGAGAAAGAAGCTGTAAATCAGCAAAATCCAGCATAGAAAGAAAACACTGACGTGTGCATTGCCATGTGGTGGAAAAACCAAGCAGCAAGGATCACCAATAGTCAACCCCAGAATGTCACTGTTGTTGGGAGAAAACATCATCTGGCTGACACTCAGTTTTGGACTTTTCTTAGCCGCAAATCCAGGAGCCAATAATTCCCATTGTTTAAGCCAATCTACTTTATATATATATATATATATGTATATATAAATATAAAACGAGCATTTATATACATATATACATAGATACATATATGTATGTATGTATACATATATGTATGTATATAAATGCTCATTATATATTTATATATATGTGTATATATGTATAATGAGCATTTATTTTTCTTGCATTATTTGAAGATACATAGATCACAAAAAAATGTTACATTAAAAAATATAAGAGGTTCCCACATACCCCATACTTCACCCCCCAACTCCTCCCACATCAACAACCTCCTTTATCATTGTGGAACATCCATCACGTTAGGTGAATACATCTTGGAGCATTGCTGCACTGCATGGATTATAGTTTACATTGTAGTTTACACTCTCCCCCAGTACATTCAGTGGGTTATGGCAGGATATATAATGTCAAACATCTGTCCCTGCAATATCATTTAGGACAACTCAAAATCCTGAAAACACCCCACATCACATCTCTTTTCCCTCTCCCTGCCCTCAGCAACTACTGTAGCCACTTTCTTCACATCAATGCTACCATTTCTTCCATTACTAGTCACATTTGTTCCATAGTAGCATATCAGTAAATCCACTCTAATCCATATTTTATTCCTTCATCCTGTGAACCCTGGGACATTTGTTTTAACAGCTGGGAAACAGACACTTACCAATAGATAGTATTGTCAGTTTGTTTGATTAGTTTGTTTGAAGACATTTTAAAAGTAAACAGTAGTCTGATTGTGGTTTTAATTTGCATTTCCCTAATGACTAATGAGGTTGAACATCTTTTCAGCTGTTTATTTGCTCACCCACTGTATATCTTCCTTGGTGAAGTGGCTGTTAAAATTTTTTGTCCACTCATTTATTATGTTGCTTTCTTAGCGCTGAGTTTTGAGAATTCTTTATATAACCTGCATGCAAACCCTATGTCAGATAAATGATTGGCAAATATTTTCTTCTAGTTTGAAGTTTGTCCATTTATTCTTCTTACAGTATCCTTTGAAGAACAAAAGTTTTTCATTTTAACGAAATAGAATGTTAACTTGTTCTTTTATGAATAGTGCTTTTTGGTATAGTATCTAAAAAATCTTTTTCTAATCCAGACTTCTAAGAACCTGTCTGATACTTTCTTCTAAATTTTAACATATTGCAGCTTATTTGTAAATCTATGATTTATTTTAAGTTAATTTTTGCCTAAGGTGTAAGAGTATGGTTTTAGGTTTGTTTTTATTTATTGGGTTTTTTTTTTTCAATTTGATTTCCAATTGCTCTGGCAATGTTTGTTGAGAAAGGCTATCCTTTTTCTATTGCACTGCCTTGCATCTTTGTCAAAAATCAGTTGTGTATATTTGTGAGTCTATTTCTAGATTTATGTTATTCAATTTGTCTTTATTTTATTCAATTGTCTTTCACCAATATCACACTATCTTGATTACTGTAATTTTGTATTTATAAGTCAGATACTGTGGGTTAGTGAAATTCATTCTTTTCTTTGCCTTCCCATATAATTTTTAGAATAAGCTTATTGATATTTGCGAAAATTATTTATAGGATTTTGTTAGGAATAGACCACTTTACAAAGGAACAGTATCTATAATGAGATTAAGTCTTTGAATCAAACCTCCTCAATTTTTTGGGTCTCCTTGATTTCTTTCAGCTGTGTTTTGTAGTTTCCGGCATACAGATTATGCACATATTTTGTGAGATTTATGATTAAGTTTTTTCTCTTTTTTGATACTATTCTACATTGGAAGCAGAATTAGTCTTTATTTTATCATAAAACTGTCTGGAGGCTAATACAGGCTACATTTCCTGATTCATTCAGTGTTAAAGAAGAAGAAGCTGAACTCAGAGAGAAGCAGGAATGAGAAAAATAAGAAAAAGAGAGCAGAGAGATTGAGAGGTGTGTTAGTCTTGGAAACACAGAAGTCTATGCAATCCAGCTACAGTTTGAGTTGGGGTTCCATATCTTATGTGACCAAAACACTGGACCACTTTTATTTTGCTCTTTGATCTTGCACAAATGGCACTCACCATTGATCCATTTTATCACTTATTAGAAAAAGTAATGCATTTTATGGAATTGGAAAGTATCAACTTGAATATGCTTTCAGAATGGGAATCAGTCATTTATTTCCAAGTCAGGGATAGTACACAATAACCTTTGACACTTTGTTTTAAGATTATGTAACTTTCTTAATTTTGAAACCTCTTAACACTGAGGTGCCAATTGCCTCTGGACAGGAATAGTAACATCTACAGAAGAGCATTCTCAACACTAATCGAATAATCTAGTATGACTATTATGTAAGAAAAAACATCTCCTTATCAGTTTTATAGCTAAACATTAATAATTGTAAGGACTATAAGTATTTAATTAGTTCCTATACTCTAAATCATAATTCTACCTAATTATTTATGATCACACACTTGTTTCAAAGTTTAAATGAGCAAAAATGATAGCTAATAATTTGAGTCATTTGCAGATTGTATTACACAGTCCACACTAATCCTGTTTCATGGGGTTAGGGACTGGGTCCTAAATTTTTCTGTATATTAAATTAAGTGTGACCAGAAATAGAGAAACTCACCAAGGAAGGCAAATGATGCAAAATTTGTCAGTTGACTTCTCTGTTCATAAATTACATCTTTTATAAGGAAATTATTATTTAAAGATTTATTTACATTATAAGTTTATCAAAATCCATGAAGCATGTTTTGAATTCTAAATAGCCAATACTAAGGGACTATTTTTTAAAAAGAGAAATGAAAGTTAACAGTTATATGAATATTAGGTAGCTCTTACAGTTGAGGGTAATACATATATTAAGACATATGAGTTACCCTCCAGCATGAATGCTATATTCAAACCTAGGTAAAAAGTAAATGGCTTTATATTTTATAATATTTATAAAATTGACTATGTATCAAAATATTAACTATATTTATCTGCTAAGATTGCTTTTTGCTTTTATATATTTTAAGATATTACTTAAAATTTTACTTTTAGGAAAAATATTTAAAATTCATTATAATTTTATTATTCAACCATCCAGTTTTATTTAACAGGTTAGTCTTTGGAGAAAGATAAAGATTATTTGAGTCACAGTTTTTAAAATGGCTTAAGGTATTCTTATTTCTATTCTAAAATCATTGAGGTAAAATTCATAGGTAAACAATTTTATAATAACTATAATTTATGTAAAATTATAAACTTTTATTCCATATAATGTGGTCTATGTTCATTTTAGGACACATTAATTCACCTGAGCATATTTACATCTTTTGGTATCTAGGTAACCTGGAAATTTTATTTGATATTTAAGTTTTGGGGTTGGTTTTTTAAATGTTTTTGAACATGGACTGAAGGTAAATGACTTCCATAAACTTAAAAAAAATCCTGCAATTGGTAAATATAAAATAAAAATGTCAAGATTTTGTTTTATTATTTTACTTTTCCTTTTTCAGTCATCTGTCTTGGCTGAGAAACAAGTGCTTAAAATAAAGTGTCAAATAGTCATACATTCTAAGAAGAGTAGCCAGATCATCTATGTAGAATTTACTGAGAGAAGGCTGGAAAAACTGCAGTGCCATTTAGTAAACCTAGAGGAATATTTTTGGGTGAATGGTGGAAGAAGGACTGCCTTGTATGCTGCTTGCTATAAACATTCCTATTTGATCAAGAAAGACTGTGCCCTGGCCAGGCATTCCTACTATGATGCAAGACCACTCCATCCTTAATATTCAACTGGGTCACCCATATGTTCCTGAGAGATATGGGAGCAAGGTGTACCAGGCTAATGCTGATTCTCATATATCTTTCTCTGCCTTCAGAAATAAAATTCTTTTGACTCTAACCCAAGATTAACTGATTTTCTGCTACATTGCTTAAACAGTAAAAGGCAAGTATGGTAAGATCTGAAAAACTTTAAGAGTCTTTACAATATCAGTAAATACTCAAAATAATACATTAATATATATATATATATAATTTCAATACTTACCAACAACTATTTGATAATATTCAATAACTGTGAACAAAATTATATTGTTAATCGATATATATCTAATAATAGATCTATATTATTAAGAAAAAATACTCATCAATCTGATATATCCTACCTAACATCCATATAAAATATAACATTTGTAACGGAACACCGTTAGAAACATTTTTACTGAAATTAGAAATAAGGCAAGCACATCTGCTACCAATACTTCTAGTCAACATTAGAGTGGAACTCCTAGCCAATGAGCAAGAAAGGAAAAAACATAAATGGAATGTGTAAGGGCCAAGAAGAAGAAGCAAATATTATTTAAGGTGATAAGATTTTTGAAATAAAGATCCAAGTTAATTATTAGGAAAAAATTGAGTGTGTTAGGTAAGAAGTAGCAGGGAGGTCAATATAGAGAAATGAAGTATATTTGCTTTTGCAAGTAAAAACAGAAAATATAGTTAAATATAAAAGATATTGTTAACTGCAGTAATAATAAAAAATCTGATAAAGCATATGCAGGATCTTTAGAGAAATCGACAAAAATTTGAAATTAACAAAAATTCCAATGAATGGGGATTTATATCATGGTGTTTGATTAAAAGATACAATCTTGTAAACAATAGATTCACCTAAAATTAATCTATAAATTCATTGTGATTTTACTAGAAATCCAAATTTTCTTAAAATTTAAATTTATCAATATGGTTCTAAGAAAATATGAAGAGTAAAGACCAATTATATACTCAAAACAATCCTAAAGAAAGAGGCAAGTCTGGAAACTTTCCTCTGAGAAATCAATATTGATTAGGGAAATTTAATGAATAATTTCAGCATACTGTTAGAAAACTATTTGACCAATAAATTAGAAAATGGATCAACCCATCAAATATAAGATATTGTCTGATACTGTTTGATATATGATAGCAATGACATTTTTGGAACAGTTGGGCAAAGGTGGATTATCTAATAAACTTTTTCTTAACACATATGTACATACATAAAAATGAAATTAGATCATTAACTCATACTACATATAAAAGTAATTCTAGGATTAAATTAATTGTATTAAATCTAGGAATTGTAGACTCACATATGGCAATTAAAACTGTAAATCAAAAGAAAAACAACTATCTACAAGATCTCAGGATTTCTTGGAGCTCACAAAACCTTTATAAAATGTAAAGAGAAAGGTTAGTAAATTTGATGATATTAAAAGAAAATAAATTGTATCAAAAGACAATGTTCCATAACAAGGTAACATGTTTATAATAGGGTGGTATATGGGAATCCTGCATTTTATAAATAATTGTTCTATAAACCCACAACTTCTCCAATAAAGAAAAAAAAGACAATTGATAAAATACTAGATATATGGATAGGCATAAGAAACTAATGTTTGCATTTATGATCTTTAATATACATATGATTGCTAAAAGGAAAAATTAAAACTGTAGAGTTTCAACATATGTCAAACATATGCAATATAAAGAGGGAAGGGAAAGGGACCATATTGTGGTACGATTTCTACATTCATTGAAGAGGTGAAAATAATAATTCTAAAGAGGTTGGCAAAAATTCAGTGTATACATTGTATTAAACACTCTTCCCTACATATTCACAAAATCTTCAATATAGCAATGTTGGTAGGATAAAAGAAGAAGACTTGAAAAAGTTATAACAACAAACACTGATCAAAAGAAAGCCAAATGGGCCAAAAGGATATAAGATAGAGTAGACTTTAAGAGCACAGAAAATTCAAGAGATATGGAGGAGTATGATACTGTGATAAAGGAATCAATTCTCTGGGAAGAAAGAATAATTATAAATATGTATGCACCTAACAATATCGCATCAAAATAATTGGAGCAAAAATTGAGAACACTGAAATGAAACTAGATAAATGTATAATTATAGTTGGATAATTTCAGACTTCAATATACGTAGTCAGAAAATCAGCAAGTGTATAAAAATATAGAATATCATGAACCAAATATATCCATTTGATATTTATAGAACACTCAAAACCAAAAAACAGGAAACATTCTTTATCAAGTACACATCAAAATTCATCAAATAGACCATTCCCTTAGTCATAAAACAAATGTAGCAGGTTTAAAATAATGGAAATTATACAAAATATATTTGCTAACTATAGTTTTATATGTCTAGAGATTAATAAAAGAAAGATAAAAGGGAAATACTGCCAAATACTTAGAAATTAAGCAATGTTCTTCTATATAATTCATTGGAAAAGAGCTCTCAGAGGAAAAAGAAAATATTTTAAATTTTAAAAAAAGAAAGTGTATTATATCAAACTTTATAGAATGCAGATAATAAAGTGATTAGAATTGCACACTGATGTTCACAGTGGTATTATTAACAATTGCCAAAAGGTGGAAACAACCCAAGTGCCCATCACTAAATGAGTGGATAAATACAATGTGGTACATACATACAATGGAATATTATTCAACTGTGAAAAGGAATGAAGTTATGATGTATGTTACATCATGAGAATGCCTTAAAGGCATCATGTTGAATGAAATAAGCCAGAAACAAAAGAACAAATATTTCATGACCTCACTGATAAGAAATAATTTGAATATGCAAATTCTAAATAAAAAGCTAGAATATAGGTCTCCAGGGACCAAGAGAAGGTGGAGAATGAAGAGTTAATGTTTAATTGGAACACCATATCTGTTTGGGGTGCTGGAAAGTTTAGATGGATAGTATTGATGGTGTTGCATCACTGTAAATTTAATTAACACCATTGAATTATATAGCTGCAAATGGAAAAAATGGCAAATTTGGGGTTGTATATATGGTATCAGACAAAGATTTGTTTAAAAAACAAAATACAAAACTGTACAACACCAAGAGTGAACCCTTATGTAAACTATGGATTATAGTTAATAGGACAGTTAAATTAATATTCTTTCATCAATTGTAACAAAGTCATCACACTAGTGCAAAATGTTAATAACAGGGAATCTGTGTGTGAAGGGGGAGAGGTTATATGAGAACTCTGTACTATCTGCATGATTTTTCTATAGCTCTACACTACTCTCATTAAAAAAATAGGAACATTATAGTACTAAATATTCATATTAGAAAATAATCAAAGTCTCAATCCAACAATCTTAGGTTCTACCTTAAGGAAATAGAAAAAAATGAGGAGCAAAATAAACTCAAAGCAAGCAGAAGGAAAAAAATAATAAAAACAAGTTCAGAATTCAGTGTAATTGAAATCAGAAAAAATATATAGAAAATTAATAGAACCAAAAATTGGTTTTTTGAAAAAATCAATAGTGGTAAAGCACAAGCCAAAGTTACATAGACAAAAAGAGAGGATAAAAGAAATAATATCAGCAATGAAAAAGGATGCCATTATAAATCCCACAGATATTTAAGGAGCATTAAAAACTATCATGAGAAACTCTAGGTATATTTACTGGACAATTTAGATAAAATGGACCAATTACTTAAAAGTCATAAAATGCCAAAATTCACCAAAGAGGAAATTAAAAGCTCAAATAGCCTTACATTTATTTTAAAAATCAATAATCTTGGTTAATCCCTTATGAAAAAGGAAATTTCAGGCCAAGTTATTTTAGTTGATAAATTCTAAGAAACATTTAAGGAAGAAATAATAGCAATTCTACATCATTTCTTAGAGAAAATTGAATATGACCAGCAATACTCTCATACCAACACATGAAAAGGGCATATGAATAAAAGAATTTTAAAATTAGGCAAATACCTATCCTGACCATAGATGTGAAAATTGTAACAAAAATTTCCACAAATTGAATCCATCAATGTATCAAAATGAAAATGCACATTTATTGAATGGTGTTTACTCCATAATTCAAGATTAGTTTAATATTTGCAAGTCAATCTATGTAATTTGCCATTTATACAAAATAAAAATAATAATCATATGAATTTCACAAGAAATAAAGAGCAAGCATATGGCAAAATCCAAAATGTCTTCCTGGTTAAGTATAAACAGTCAATAGAACAAAATAGAGAGCCTGAAAATAGATGTGCAAAAATGTGATCAACTGATTTTTTAATCAATTTTATTGATAAAAGTTAATAAAGCATACAATTCATCCTAAAGTGTGCAATCAATGGTATTTGCTATAATGACATAGTTGTGCATTCATCACTTCAATCATTAGAGCATTTTCATTATTTCAATAATAATAATAAACAAAAAAACAAACAAGAAAATTCCTCACCTCTCCATCTCTCTATGCTCCTCCCACTGTTCATAGCTGCTCTTTCTTATTCTACCCAAAGTGTATAATCAATGACTTTTAGTATAAACACAATGCTGTACATTCAGCATCTCAAAAATTTTAAAACAATTTCATTACTCCAAGAAGAAAGACTTCAAACCCCTTAGCATTCCTTCCTCTGACTTATGTAACAACTAATCTCCTTTCATCTTTACAAATTGATTTATATTTACATTCTTTATAGCTGACATCACACAATATGTAGTACACTGTGTCTGATCTCCTTCACTTAGTATAGCGTGATATTTTTTGTCTGATATTAATAGATCAATTGATTTTTTATGAAAGTTCAGCTGGAATTCCCTGGAGAAAAGACAGTCTTTTCCAAAATTCTGTTGATACAATTGAACACACATTTGTAATAACCTAGGTCAATAACTCAAAAACTGCATCATAGATATAACATATGAAGCTCGAAACTTTAGAAGGTAACATAGGAGAAAACATTTGTGACCTGGGATTAGGCAAAGAGCTCCTAGATATATTACTAAAAACATCATTGATAAAAGAAAAATAATAAATTTGACTTCATGAAAATTAAAAATATTTGTTCTGCTAAAGACACTGTTAAGAGACTGAAAATAAAAGTCACAGATTGGGAGCAAATATTTGCAAATTATATATCTGACAAAAGACTTGTATCCTGAATTGGTAAAGAAAGCCAAACGCTCAACAGCAAGAAAGCAACAACCCAATAAAATAGAAAAAAGATTTGAGCAAATATTTTGCTGTGGAAGATGTACAAATAAAAAAGAACACCTGAAAATATACTCCACATTATTATTCAGTATGGTAGGGTACATCTAATCACAATGGCACCAGTAGACCCTTGTTAGACTGGCAAAAAAAAGTCAAGCTACAACAACAACAACAAAAAAACGCACATAAAGTGACAATATCAATGCTGGAGAGAATGTATCATAACAGGAATGCTCATAAATGACTCATGGAAAAGTGAAATGTAGAGCTACCCCAGAAAACATATTGGCAGTTTCTTACAAAGTTAAATATACGCTTAACCATATGACTCCAAAATTTCACTCCCAAGTATATACTGTAGAGAAATAAAAACTTAATATTCACCCACACAAAAAAGCCCAACATGAATATTTAAGTAGCTTTATTAAGAATTGTTAAATACTGAAAATAACCATAATATACTCCAACAGGTGAGTGAATGAACAAACTTTGATATGCCCATACAATGGAATGCAAAAAATGAAACAGCTTTCATGATGATGGAGAACTACGTGAGAGATTTGTCTCAAGTATAAAATTAAACTAATAAAAGATGTGGAGAAATAAAATACACCTCTACTTTTAAGCTTATTCACAGATGGAAAATACATACTCATCTGTTAAAGATATAAAAAATTAAATTTAAAAATAAAACCCAAACAGAAGTTAAACTAAATAATAAAACCCAAACTTGCAAGAGGCAGCAGATGAGATTGGAAGGGAGGTTACTAGAGCACTTCAACTGTATTTTAAGTTTTTGTTTATTAATTTCAATCACAAGTACACGAGTGCTACTAATTTTTTATTACATGTCATAGAACTAAAATTTTTCATGTTTAATTTTCAAAATACAGTATGTAGATTCATAATTAAATGTCCTTTCTTTAACAAAAATTGTGAATAAGTGCCTATTTTTTCATTGTATATTTAAATATGTGGGCAAATAAGTGGGGGGAAAAAGGAAAGAATTAAGAAGCTTTGGAATATTATCCTGGTGATACCAAGAAGAATGGAAGTTATAGGGAGTTATCTGGGGTGAATTATCTCACTTCATCCATTCTGGAAAGTGGTATGGTAGTTCTTAGTGAGCGATGCTATCTGATCCAGCCACAATATATTTCTGTGTATATTATCCAGAATTTTCTACTTCAGGTCTATCAGGACTGCAGGGTCACCAGATAAAATATAGAACTCTCAGTTAAATTTGAATTTTTGATAAACAACATTTTTAGTATAACTACATCTCAACTATTACATGGGACATACATGTATTAAAATTTATCTTTTGCTTATCTGAAATTCAAATTTAATTGGACTTCTTATGTTTGTGTTTTCTAAATTAGGCAACTCTATTAAGGAGCCATGCACATTATTTAATTAGCAATGGATTGAAGACAATGTACGTTTTATTTTCTAGGATAGTTGTTCTTGAACTATGGTCTTTGAAGCTGTAACAGCAGCAGCAACAGCACACGAGAATTTGTGAGAAAGGTAAACTCTCATATTCCATTTAAGTTCTACTGAATCAGAAATTTGCATTTGTTACCAGCAAGTTGTGTTATAATTTGTCCTTTGATGCTCACTAAAGTTCTAGAATTCCTGCTCTAAGCCAACAGATAAGTAAAATGTTCGAGATACCATCACTCATTTGAATTACTGCCAGAGTCATCCTTACTCTGCTTCAATCCATGCTCTTTGAAGTAGCTTCCTGCCTCATTTTGAATAACTCCTGCTCTTTTTATATTCACATTCTTGTTTTTATTTCTTTAAGTATCAAGCTTTTGAACTTCAGTGCCCTCATCAACAAAATCTCCATCTGCAGCAGTGCCCTCCCACTCCTTTTCTTTTTTTCCTTGCTAACTCCAACATATATTTCAACATTAGCTTAAAATTACCTTAGGTATACTTCCCCTGGGCCCTAAAATTCTATAATATCCCAACTATAATACTTATCACAACTATAATTATTTCCGTACTTGCATAATATTTTCATTTATTAGGCTTCTTATATCATGAGAGAAGCTTTTATCTCTTATTGTTGAATCTCTACAAAATTTCAGTGTTTGGTAACATGGCAGGCTTATAATGAACAGTTTTGGCATAGTGAATGAATGAACACATGAGGGAATGAATAATTTCCAATTATCAATGATAATTATAACCCCCAAAATAATGTTTTGGTTATTTTAATACAATTTTTTATTTTATTTTAGAAATGTTAGATTTACAGAATAATTGCCAAGATAGTACAGGGTTTCTCTGTATACCCACTTAATTTCACCTATTATTAACTTCTTACATTAGTATGGTATATTTGCCACAAGTAATAAACCAATATTGCTATAGCTTCATTAACTAAACACTATCAAGATTGCCCTAGTTTTTACTTAATGTCTTTTTTTCTCTTCCAGGATTCCATTAGGTACACCATATTATATTTTAACAATCATATCTCTTTAGGCTTCTTTTGACTGTGACAGTGTCTCACAATTTCCTTGTTTTTGATGACCAATACACTTTTGAACATGCTGGTTGGATATTTTGCAGAATGTCTCTCCGTTGGGACTTGTCTGATGTTTTTTGCATAATCAGAATGCGGTTTTGGGTATTGGGGAAAAGGCTAAGGAAGGTAAGTGTTATTTTCAGTGCATGATGTCAAGGATACACACTGTCAAGATGATTTATCAACGTTGATGTTAAATTTGATCACCTGGATGAATTAATGTTTGTCAGGTTTCTCCACTGTAAAGTCATTATTTCTCCCTTTCTCAGTTATACTCTTTGGAATGCAGTCATTATGTGAAGCCCATATTGGGTGGGGAATTATGCTCCATTCTTTGAGGGTAGAGTAACCACATAAATTATTTGCAATTCTTCTGCACAGGAGATTTATCTGTCTCCATATGCATGTATGTAGGCATGTATTCACTTATTCATTCATTCAATTATTTATTTATAAATCAGCCTGGACCTATGGTTATATATTTTATATTTTGATTTGTAATCCAATACTAGCTTATTTATTTTCTTGCTCAAATTGTTCCAATTTTGGCCATTGAGAGCTCTTTCATTTGGCTCCTGTGTCCTTTTGTTATCTCCTATCATTGTGTGTGCGTGCACACATGTTTATGAGAGAGACAGAGACAGACAGAGAAGAAAGAGTCAGAGAGAGAGAGAGAGGAGAGAACTTCCTTAAAATAAACTGAGATCTGGGAGCTACATATACTTGTTGCTACTATGATTTCATTGCTTCTAGACCCTTTCAGAGCAAAGGAGATATATGTACATAATAAACTGTATATATATATGCTTCTTTATAAATATTGCTATATGTAAACATTTGCATCTATTGTAAGGTAAAAATGAGTTCAAACTGCTATCTACAACTAAAATTCATTACCCATGGATCATTCTAGTCTCCACCCTTTGCTTATGTGTAACCTCGCATTCCAACATGGGAAATGTGGTTCCAACCATCGGCATTCCATTTAATTAATTGTTCAGTTCTCATAAACATGTACGTTGGTTTCAGAATTGTTAACCTGTATTCCCAAGGAAATGAACATTATCAATTATAGTTCAGGGTTTATGTATATTTCCTTTGCCTTTAGTCATAACGATTCCACTAATTTCCATAGTTAGGTCACCACATTTCCTCCCAACCCTCTCAGAATGTTTAAAACAGAAATCATTTAGTTGAATTAATAAAAATATGATATCTCAAAATCTATTCTCAAATATCTCTATCCAAACTTAGATAAGGATTTGTAAAGGAAACAATATATTCAAGGCAATATAACTACTCCCCATTGATTTTATATAAGTGCTATTTTTGGCTAGGGAGTGTGGAACTGGAAATACTAGCTTACTGCAATCATAATTAAAGTTATAAGATCTTTATAATTCAAGGGCAAGAATAGCGGTAGTCACTTTGACATCCTCAAATGATTAATACCAAAAATATTTTTACCTAATATAATTAACAAAAGCAGATATTTTCTAAGCAATTTATATAATGTTAAAAGACATTGTTTTATTCATCAAAACCACCAGCAGACATAAAGTAAATGAAATAATAAAACTTTTCTGATCAATATAATTGCAGAAGTAGGGACATCTGACATTTCTTTACTCATAAATATAGCAAACAACTTGTAAAAACAACAACAAAAAACAACCTCCTAATTTAGTTAAAATATTTTGCTTTCAATAAGGGAAAACATGTATAAAAATGTTTAATATTACATATTTAATTTTTTATTTTATTAGTAGCATGTTGCAGAGATTTAGGTTTGAGAAAGATAGATGTATAACAACTCAGAAATGCTCACAATAATAGAAATTCTTTATATAAACCACCCATTATTCTTATAGCACTAACATATCACTGTATCTGGATTATCATTATTTATGTTTACCTAAAATAAAAATTACATAAATTTTCACACAAGAGGAAATAAAATTTTCCTTTTACAATAATTATTAATAGAGGCAGAATGTTTTGGTAGATAAAGTGATGAAATTTATCCATATGTGACTCATTTTTTAACTTTGAGCCAGCTTCTAAAACTCCTTAATCATCTGTATATGAAAAACAAGGATATGACTCCTGACTTCATGGACATTATATGAGGATTAATAAACAATGCCTGCAAAGTTTTTTCTATTATCTTTTTTTAGGCACTATTTAAATACAAGGTATCATTGCTGAAAGATATGGTGAGAATATACAGAAAGTGCAGGTATAGATAAAAAAGAAAATGTTCCAAATTATTATCCAATCCCACCTGTCTCTACAAAGCACAATGTTGAAAGACTGGTAATTTTAACTACTTATTAATTTGAATACTGGCTACAGCATAAAAGCACATTCAGCATGTATAAATCTTAGATTATATGCTGAATATTAGGAATTGACCCAGAGGCAATTAACAATTAGAAAGAAACTACAAAGGAATGATCGCATCTCTTGGTTGTTAATCCTATGCTCAAACAGACCTCTAATATTTCCTAAATAAAAATTTATTAGTTACATTTTTATTCCATACACATTTGTACATCTCTTTTATTCAGGGAGCTAAGAAAAACAAACCAAAATATTTGGTTTGTTAGAATTCTTACAACTTCTTCATTAGTTTACAATAAATTTTTCTTTGTCTTCCAGCAATGCCCTCCTTTTCTAAGCCAAGTCAATGATAGATGCATGATAATTTTTCAAATGTATATAAGAAATATTAAACAGTATCAGTAAACTGTCCAAACGTGATTATGAAGCCTATCTTTCTGTTCAGTTTTTAAATGGCACCTTTGTTTTAGCTATGAATGATTAAATCATTAAAATAGTAATCAGAGGCTGTGAGATATAGACAGATCATCTGTTTTAGTCAGGAACAGTATCATGCACTGTGTATAGCATTATATAGGTGCAATTTGTTTAGCCTTTCCCTCAAACAGCCCACTGGCACCTACCACATGCAGGTTTTAGTTTAGATGTTCTAATTGTCTAATCCATTATATTGAAATTGATGGTTTTATGTGAAGAGATAATGAGAAATCATTATTTAAAGTAGATCAAAGTGATGATAATTGGGTAAAATAATCATTACAGTCCATGTTTTGACAAGCATATCCTTTTCATCATTATTAACATCTATTTACTTCCATGGGTTTATTTTTCTTTGTTAGTGGATACGTTAAATTTATTCGAGGAGCAAATGAAAGCCTTTGTCCAAGGTTTTTAAAAAATTCAAATGTAATACTATTGATGTGTCTTTGTAGCTTCACTGTGACATTTTGATAGAATATTAAAGTAGGTCTTTTAATATGTTTGAATCCTAATTCCAAATCTGAATCAAGTGTCCTACTTAAAAATTTTGGTGAGATGGTGGCATTCTACCAAGAGCCAGCAAGTTCAGAAATGTTATTATTTTTATATAGTAAATGAATTATTTGGTCATTTTATATTCTAGTAATTTCCCAAGTTCATCACAGACTGAATGATCAATTATAAAAACAATACAAAACATATACCCATTGTTTTAGAACTATATTCCTATTGTATCACACAGTTATGCAAACTAACCCTTGTGCAAATCTTAGATATTATCACAATTGTATGTAATTAGAAATAAGCAAGTATAAACATGAGAAAACATTATTAGGAGATAGAATTCTTAAGTAAACTGCACAGAAAAGAAAATATAAGAATCTAAGATTAAGGTACTGGAAAACTTAAAAATCTTCTTTAAATATCCGTAAATACTCAGATTCATATGCTGGAGCTGATATGAATAGAATATATAGAGGAACTCACCCAGTATCCTATGGAAATTACAGGCAATATTTTATATCTTTGATCTTAATCATACAATCCATTTAATTCCATAGAAATTTGACTGTTCTAAGACTTTCAAAAGATCTAGACTCACAGGACTAACAAATGTTTCAATCTTTAATAACTGTGGAAGTAATTGGCAAAATCTGTCTAAGAATGTGTTACCTTTCCTGTAGAATGGGACAGTGAGAGCAATTACCATATCCTTTTGTGGTGAGCAGCAAATGGAAAATGAGTATGCCAGAGTGTTTGATAAACTATTAGGTCACTACAGTTGGTATTCAATAATATGAACTTGAAAATTTAGCATCGGTGTATAAGAAAACTGATCCTTTTTGTAAAGAAACCAAAGAACACTCTCCATGGATTCTCCTAGATTAATTTGCTGTTTGTGTGGGGTGGAAGTGGGGAGAACTAAGGAAGAGTTAGGGAAGAAAGAACCTTTCTTCCACTTTATTACATATTCCTCAAGACAAGTACATAGTCACCGAAAGTTTAGAGCCCCCAAATACATTACAAAATGAGTGCTGTCAATGTAGTAGTAATTCCAACATCATTTTTTAGTTCCTACAGCCATGCCTTTAGCTTTCTCCATTAATGTATCTCCTTTTCCAGCAAAATCAATGCCCCTGGATGTTACCAGTGCATAAATGAATGCTATTCAAAATACCAGTCATCTTTTGAAATAATTTAAACGGATATATCTTATTTTGGCTACATTTGCTCAGAGATTATAGTGCTCATTACTAGAATACTAAATCACATTTTTTTCTTCCTAATGAAATGTAGAATTTGCATCTTTTTCTTTTAACCAAAAATCAATAATTTAAAAAAATGACGTCCATATAATCTGCCAAAAGTCTTCAGCTAGCAAGTAATAACTTAATTTCTGTATAGCTCAGGGGGAGTTGCAAAGGGAGTGTGAGAAGTTCATTATTATCCAGCAGAAAAAAGGGAGCATGCTAAGAAGAAAGCAGCATCTTTCCTACTGGGATTTCTCTTGGACTACATGATTTGCATGAAGGGCGCCACATCAAACACAGTGGGTGCCCTTTTTCAAATATTAATGTGAAGCTTGTTTTAAGTTCTCTCTTGACTTTGTGCCACCTTGTATCAAAGGAACTTAAAAGTAGGACTTGGGGGTGGGGGAGAACTTTTCCAACTGTTTTAACACTTAGTAGAATTCTTTCTGCATTTGATCAGTGTGACTCAAACTCGTAATAATTTGATATCTATGCACATTTCCTAGGATGCCTATTCTCATGATTAGTTTTTTATGTGTGGCATGCTTAAATATTCTAAATTGAAAGGATTTAAGAGATTGATAAGTAAATGACACACAGAAGTAATAAACACAGACACTGATAACTACTTGAATTGACTGTGGAGAAAGATTTTGAGTTGCTGTTCTTTTAAATGAAAATTCTCAACTATTTAAGTACACGCTTTTAATTTCCTTTCCAGAATGATTAAAACAAATCAAATTTAGGGAGCAGTATGGAGATGTCTGTCTAGGTGCAGATGTGCATAAAATAGGGCATGGGTCATGGAATGAGATTGTTAAATTGATCCACTGTGAGTAAATCTGGATTTGTCTCCATCTGTCTATGTGGGTCAAACAGTAATTTGATCTTGCTATTGCTTGTTAAATAATTTATTGCTGCAGCAAGATCTTTCACATTCAGACATGTTTTTGGTTATTAATTTCAAGAATTAAAATTTGAAATATTTATGGTGTGATGTCAATTTATGCATATTTCTTAAAGTATTGGATTGATATGAGATTCCAGTTTGCAAAACTGGATATTAAAATTGAAAAATCCATTTAAGAGCTCTATATTATCTATGAAAGAAGATAAATTTATAAGATACTTTTATTGGATGATATTGATAGCAACGTTCTGAGTTATGTGTTCTCAATTTTTCCCCAACATAAGACGTAATTTCTCATTATCCTCTATCCTGCTCTCCAAATAAGCAATATTAGCAGAAAATTTAGTATATATATATATATATATACTATATATATATGTATATATATATAAATATATGCTTGTACTATAAAGAAGTTTATTTCTTTAATATTAATATTGCTAGGACAGAATAAAAAACAACACAAGTTGCAAATGAAGATTAAAAAAAATAATAATAGGTATATATAAGCCACCATACATTTGTGTACAAATTCTGGCATCTTGATGGTGACCATCTAGGAATAAAAAGCTTCACTGCATTTAGTACAATAGAAGTACTGCATTTAGTACTATAGTAAGGAATGATTAATTGGCAGTTAGTGCTTTAAAAAATGAAACATTATTCAACTACACACCTACCCATAAGTGAGATTATATTGACTAGTAAATTCCTTTACATTTTGCTAGATATATGTGGCATTAAAGAGTTGAGTCATACAAAAGAATGTTAAGTTAAAAATATTAATCCATCATAAGTCACATTATTTTTGTTCAGGAAAGTTGTAACAGCATAGAGGTAATTTCAGTTTAGCTATAACAGACTAAGAAAGATTCATAAGCACAGTCTCATATCATTATAATTTGCCATCCCTCTTGAGTTTATAAACAGTTGACTACATATTACAGAATAAGTTTAGTCCTAGTACTCTAAACAAATGTATGACATTGTTTGAAGAAAATGTCCCTATTTCTTGATGCCTATCCTTAATACATTGACTTTGTTCAACTATGTTATCTCATGCTTTATATAATAGGTGTTATAAGCAAAACATATATATAACATGTATACTAAGTAGTAAACTGTAATTTAAAACCTATGAGCATTCTGTTGAATTTAAGAATTTGAAAATTGTTAATACCATGCTTCTACCAATATATTTCTATGCTATCTCATTCTCTGGACTTCTACAAATACTGAGGAAAAATTATTTTGCATTTTGTCATCATACTCTGTTGTTTTTTTAAAAAATTAGATTACCATAGAAAATATTTTATCTTAAACAGCCTACTGCATAATTTTGATTAATTCTGATATTTATAAAAATGTTATAACATTTGATCTAATTCATGATAGGTAGAATTATGGCTCCCCACGTATGTCCATAACTTAATTTCTAAAACCTGTGGAGATTTTACTGTATATGGCAAAAGGGACTATGCAGGTATTACAATATGAAAGATATTGAGATGGGGGAGTTATCTGGATTAGTGGTTGGGTCTAATGTAATCACAATGGTCTTTATAATTAAAAGAGGAAGGTAGAAGACTTAGAGACAGATAAAGAAAGAGAATTTTGAGTGATATAATAGCTGGCTTTGAAGATGGAAGGGGGCCATCAGCCAAGGAATATGGCAACCTCTAGAAGTTAGAAAAAGCAAGGAAATGAAGATTCCTGTAGAGAATGTAGAAGGAACACAGTCTTACTTTAGCTCAATAGGACTATTTAGGATTCTTGATCTCCAGAACTGTGAAGATAATATATTAGGTCACTAAGTATACAGTAACTTGTTATAGCAGCAATAAAAAACAAATACAGACTTTGATGAGATGCATGTTTTTTAACACACTTATGTTAGGATAGTAGTTGAACTACTCTATTTTATGAATATCCTATGATTTGTATTTCATTTTCATGTCAGTGCTCATTTGTGCTGTTTTTATTTTATTTCTGTTTTTGTTGTTGAAAATAATGTTCTTAAGAAAATGAGGAGCATCTTGTGTCTGTTCCCTGGAGTTAATTCTCAAGAATATCTCCTTAGTATACAGGTAGAATTTGAATTTGAGGTTAAAAAATTCCAAATTTTAAAATTTACAGCAAAATGGAATATTGGTATCTAAAGTGGTCATGTCAATTTTTTCCCATATCTTTCCAAATACATGCTATTAACTTTGCCAAATCTGAAGAATTAGTCCAGACAAAATGGTGGAAAATTTGTATAAAAAACATGAGATAAGAAAAAATAGTGCATATTTTAAAATATTGATTTAGAGTCTAGAAGAAGATAAGAAAGGGAATGGGAGAAAGGAAATATTCAGAAGTAAATAGTAAGTTTCCAGAAATGAGATATAAGGAATACAATAAACCTCAAAATAAATGAAAAATCCTTAACCAGACATTTTGTAATAAATTTGCCAGTGCCAAAAACATGAGGTGATCTTAAAGGTAGTCATTGAAATAAATGATATTGTCCAGAAAATAATTAAATTTTAGATAGAAATGTTTAACAAGAGAAACGAAAGCAAAAAGTCAGTGGGATTATATATATCCTAAATTATGGGAGAAAATATTCTCTACCTAGAACTGAATACCCACCTAAACTCTCATTCAAGCTTCAGAGCTGTATAAAAGCATTTCCAGAAAACAGAAATGGGACTATTTAAAATTAATCTATATTCACCAAAGGACCTTATAAGGATATATTTGGAAAGAAAGAAAATGCCTTTGAAAAAACTACATTATAAAAGAAAGGGTTATGAACAGTTATGCTGGTAAATATGCATATAAATATAAAGTAACACTGATTTTTAAAACAATAGTCATAAAGTCTGGAGTGATAAAACCATGTGGAACAAAACTGTTAGACTAGAAAAACATGTAAGATGGGAAAGAACTTGCTTAGAACTCAGTCCTTCTAAAAGATTTGTTGGGAAATAGGGTAGATATATTGGTTAACTTTACCATGTAATATTAGCTGGAATTTTAATATTTTAAGTCACTAAAATGATAGAATTAGAGAAAATATTTTTGAAATCTGTATAAGGAAAATTGCATGAAAATGTTCCAAAGGAAGTCAAGAAAAGAGGTGAACATAGGTACAACAAAACAAGACAAAAGGAAACACAAAATATTATGACAAAAATAATTTCAAATAATTCATTATTTACAAGTATATATGGCTCAAACTTACCCTTTAAAAAATAAAACATTTTAAGACTGATCAATTATTGAATATATAGGTATGATATGATTATCATGAACTGAACACATCTAAACAAAGTTTTGGACTTTAAAAATTAGAGTAGTAAAAAGGATGCATCAGAGAAACTCTAGGAATAAGAGAAACATATGCACCTATGCAAATATCAGAAGAAATAACATATAAGGAAAATAAATTATTAGAGATATGGAGTGTAACAACTTAATTATTAAATAATAGGTTCATAAAGAAAGGGCAATTCTAACTTGCTTTCTACAAAAAATGAAACAAATAGATGAAAAGCAAAATCTGATACTGTTACAATGAAAATTGCAAAATTTTAAGTCATAATGGAAGATTAAAATGTACATCTCTCAGTATTCGTCGAGGTGAATTCTAGAAATACAAATTAAAGTAGAATATATAAATATGTATGGGTTTTTATAATTTAAATTCTTAATGTAAAAAATATTGAAAGTAACTGAGTTAAATTTTCTAACCATGAAACTGGGTTAGGGGATGGTTTGTGAGAATAGTAGAAGGAAAGTAATATTAAGAAGCATAAATCAATGAAATACAACTCAAAGATGTAACAGAATATATTAAAAAAGAAAAATACATAAAATGGAGGCAGATTTGGGGCACAATGACTTATGGAGGGTAAGGTAACCAGAGGAAGCATATATGAAAATAATAGAAATTGAGAAATAAATAAAGACGAGGATTTATATATCATTAATGTGAAAATTTTACTAAATGGACAAATTTCTAGAATAATATAACTTAAAAAAGAATATCTGAAGAGATAAAAGCATAATAATATTGAATTAAATTATTTTACTAGTGAATTCTATCAAATGTTCAATAAAAATAATAATCCTGATCTTTTTTACATGCTTCCAGGGAATATTTAAAAGAGAGACTGCAACACATTTTATGAAACTTGTAGGACCATGATACTGAAACTAGACAAGGACATAGTATATTACATCATAAACCAACCTTATAAACATGGATAAAAATGCTTGAGAGGTAAAAGGAACAGCAAAACAAAAATAGCAGTGTAAAACATAATAGGGAAACAATATTATGATTACAGAATGATCCAAGATCAAGACATCATCAAATATGATTCAATATATTGACAGACTTCAAGGACAAAATTTATCCAATAATTGCAACCTATTTCAAACAATTTTGACAGAATTAAATGCCACTTAGTGATTTAAAAATGTCTCAGCAAAATATAAATAGCTGAGAATATTAACATTTCTTGTAACAAGACAAGGAAGCCTGCAAACAGTTCTCTTCAACATTTTTTGCAGTTCCCAGTCACTGAAATCAGAACAGAAAAAATAAATTCATTGGGGAGCAGATGTGGCTCAAGCAGTAAAGTGCCTGCTTCCCATATGGGAGGCCCTGGGTTCAGTTCCCCATGCCTCCTAAAATAAATAAATAAATAAATAAATAAATAACAAAAACGAACAATAAAACAAGCAAAACAAGTGAAAAAACCAACTCAGGGAAGCCAATTGTGGCTCAGTTATTGAGTATTGGCTTCTCATATATGAAGTCCCGAGTTCAACTCTCAGCCTGTGGCACCTCAAAAAACAAAACAAAACAAAACAAAAAAACTATAAAGATTGAAAATAAATGAATAAATAAGTCATAAAATATATATTATATGATTGTCTACAGAGAAAATTTAAAGATGTGTCATTAAAAGCATTAAAAATTTATCAGTTGGTAGAAAATTATGTCATTTAGAATAAGAAAAAAATACAGATTTCTAGTAATAAATATAATTATATGAAGACTTTACATTTTGACTGAAAATATTGAAAATAATATAATACATAGAAGGATAAGCAATGCATCTTCTGTGTGATATTCATTAATGTTAATATGTATATTTTCTATAATTTATTCAATAATTTCAATCTAATAAACTTGATTAGTTTTTATGCAAATTGAGAAACTTATTCTGAAACTTATATAGAAGTCCAAAGGAGAAAAAATTCTGATGAATAGTAAGATGGAAAACTTGCCTTACTAGATTCAAAAATTATTTTATATTACCAGTATAAGACACTGTGGGATTGACGTAGAGTTAAAAAAATGGGAATTAACAAAACAGATAAGTATCACAAATTTAAACATCCATGGTGTATCAGACTTGCCAAAGCAGTGTCGATGCAAAGTACCAGAAATATGGTGGCTTATATGAAGGATATTTATTTGGGGAAACTGTTACAGTCCAAAGGCCATGAAAGTCCGTAGGAAGGACTTTCTCACCGAAGTCCGCTGCCACATGTTAAAACAAGACGATGGGCTATCTCTGCCAGGTTTCAGCTTTTTCGCCCAGACTTCCTATATCAGTTTCAGCTCTCTTCCCAAAGTCAGCTGTAAGCTCTCAGACTAAAGGTCCATCTGTCCCTGGGACTTTAGCTTTTTGAGCCTTCTTTCTGTCATATGGAAGGATCAAAATGATGAATTTCTCTCTTCTGTCTGTCTTCTTGTGTGAGTGATGTTTATATAGCCCACCAAGGGGGCAGGGACTCAGCCTGAGTCATATTTTACTGACATGGTCAAATCAAAACTCTAATCTTAACTTATAATTTATTCAAAGACATCTCAGCTGAATCTGATACAATCAATGGGTATTACACCCAGAGCAATAGATTAGTTTGCAAACATAATCTTTCTCTTTTTAGGTTTCACAAAAATAATCTCAATCTGTTACACTCCACCCTCTGAATCCCAAAAAGGCATTACAATATTCCAGAAAACCTTATATCGTTTCAGTAGCAATACTAAGTACAAAATCACATTACAATCAGTTATAGGTATATAGTTTGTCTTGGGTCAAAAATTCCCCTCTGGCTATAGACCGGTGAAGCTTACAAAACAAGTTATCTGCTTTCAATATACAGAGGGACAGACATAGGATAAACATTTACAATACCATGAAGAGAATTTGGGAGGGAAACATGAATCGCTGGTCTCCAACAGTTCTAAAAACCTGCAGGGCCTACTCCATTAGATTTCAAAGTCTGAAATTCATTCTTAAAATGATGATTTCTTCTCCTCAGGGCCTCTTGGGGTCCACCCATTCCACAGGCTTGCCCATTGACCATTTTCTTGGTTCTACCCTCATCAAGCATCTGCGTGGTGACCAAGCTCCAGACTTCACTCTCCAAGAACATTGGGGTGAAAGCCACACTTTCCCCAATCTCTGTGGGTAGGTCTCAACCCTCATAGTACAGTGAGATGGCTGCAACATTTTCTGGCATACAATTCCAATCTCCTCAGAACAGTGAGGTGGTGACCTGGCCTTCCCAAATCTATAGGGAACAGGTCCACCCCTCTCACAGTAGGGGGATGGCCACCTCACTTTCCCCAAGCCATGGAGAACAGGTCCACACTGCTCAAAGCAGTGGGGTGGTAAACTCATACTCTCCTATCTATGGGGAACTGACCCAGCCACCTCAGAGCAATGAGGTGGCAACCTAACTCTCTCCAACCATCAGAAAAATGCTCCATTCTCTGCAACCTGGAGCAACAAAACTCTCTGAATTGTTGGCTGAAACACTCACCCTCTTCAAATGCCAGGGCAAAATCACCCTCTCTGTTCACATAGGTGGGGCCGCTCTCTTGGCCCAAGGAAATGTTTTAATTCCAGACCTCAGGTTCTATGGTTTACTTCCTAAGGCAATTTTCCTTTTTATTTCAAGCTGACATGGTTTTCTTCATACAGAACTTGCAAAAAGCTTGTTGGTATAGCATGCAGGAAGCAAGGTTCCAAGCCATCAAATGGTTAGACTTTCCACAAATCTTCCCTGAATAACCATTTTCAATCCTGACTTGCAAGTTCCAAGTTTGGTTAATTCCTCAAATGGGGTGCTATCATTTTAGGGCTTGATTTCCAGAAGCTTGGAATTTCTGGAATCAGTCTTTGGTTTCTTTGGCCTAAAAATTCAGTTCTAAGCTTATCTCTTTCTTTTCTCATTTTGCTATAAGCTGCAAGGAGAAGCCAGGTTGCATTTTCCACATTTAATTTGGAAATTTCTTTAGCTAAATGTCACCATCTCACTGTTCAAATTCTGCCTTCTATAAAACATCAGGAGTAAATCTTACTAAGTTCTCTGCAACTTTGAAGCACTGATCACCTTTCCTCCAGTTTCCAGTAACAGTTTCATCATTTCCTTCAAAGGCCTCATCAAATGTCTCTTTAGCATCCATATTCCTACCAATACTCTTTTCAAAGCTATCTTTGCCTTTTCTATCAAGCATCTCACAATTCCTCCAAAAAAATACTCCTTACCTAATATAAAATCATTCCAGCATTTTTAGTAATTGCAATAGACTATACCCCACTCTATTGGTACCAAATTCTGTATTAGTCTGCCAATGCAAAGTACCAGAAATCTGTGGGCTTTTACAAAGTGTATTTATTTGGGGGAAAAGCTTACAGTCCTAAGGCCATGGAAAGTCCAACTCAAGGTACCATAAGAGGTAGTTTCTCATTAAAGTCAGCTGCCTTATGTTGAAGCAAGATGGCAGGCCATCTCTGCCATGTTTCAGCTTTCTCCTCTGGGCTTCCTACATCAGTCTCATCTCTCTTTCCAAGGTTAGCTGTAAGCTACCTAGCAAATGGTCTATCTCTCCCTGAGGCTTTAGCTGTTTGAGCCTTCTTTCTGTCACATGGCGGGATCAAAACAACAAAGTTCTTTCCTCTTTGTGTCTTCTTGTGTGAGTGTCTGTTTATATTGGTCACCAAGGGGGTGGGGACTTAACTGGAGGTGCACCTAAATGACATGGTTGAATTAAAGCCCTAAGCATAACAGGTAGTTTAATCAAAGACATCTCAGTGATCTGATGCAATCAAAGGGTATCATACCCA